>NC_086448.1:291612048-292238298 GCF_028390025.1 Pseudophryne corroboree
TCTGGTCTTGTAGTTCTCTGTGCTCCGGTGCCGGGACAACAGTCCTGCCTTTCAACCTTCCTGGAACAGGCACTTCAGTGATATGATGTTCTCTCCGAGTCAGCGACCTTTCTGTAGGGAACATAAATCTAGCATTACAATGTGTTTCACTGTTGTGTGAAGTAAACCATCCATGGAAGATGAAAAGGAGAGAGAGAGAGAATAACAAAAGAAAAATTTGTCAGATTTGCGTTCACCATCAGGCTGTCACACCATCATGTCTATCGGTATCTATGCACAGTCTCCCTTCACCAGTATTTCCACTCTCCACCCTCTGTGCATGGCCAGGCACAATGATGCTGGTGAGATATACTGGGGTTGGGCAGACCTCTGAAAAGACTGAGTAGATATGTGACGTTTGAGCTGTAAATCTGTCAGTGAACGTCAGAGATGAAGAGGAAACTTTAAAGATAAATCACAGAGTTTACCTGGCCGCCCCTGTATCTACAAGGAATGATCTACCAGCTACATCATCTGTGACCTCAGGTTTACTACCAAGGCTAGCAATCAACTTCACTACTGCAGACTACAGGTGTGGCCCAAAATTTTTCCTATGTGATCCCTGATCCCAATTACGTGTATCATAACTTTGCTCGTGTTCTTGTCTAGGGGGTCTGAATTTATGTGTGCTGTTACAGTTGCTGGCATAATGCCCTTCCCTTTTACACAGATAACAAATTCTTGGCTTCCTCCACGTGCCAGGGGCCTGGGGTTTTGGTCGAGTTGATGCTTCCAGTGCTTGGATGCTCATCACCATCAACCGCTCTTCCTGTGCTTCCCTGGTTTTTTGGATATTACGGTCATGCTCAATAGCGGACTCTCTTAATGCAGCCACCGAGATACCTCTCCAGTTTGGTAGAGAGGTTTGTACCCTGGTTCTTAGTGTGTCTTTTAACCCGTCCATCAATACTGACACAGCTACCTCCCTGTGATGTATATTTTCCTTAATGTCCTCGATCCCAGTGTATCTAGACATTTCCTGCAGTGCTCGGTGGAAATATTCAGATGCCGTTTCACCTTCTTTTTGTCTTATGGAAAAGATTTTGTTCCATTTGACAACAGTAGGGAAATATACTCCTAATTGCAGATTGATTTGTCGTACATTCTCCTGAGTGTACTCCTCAGTGAGAGGTACTTTTGCGTCTAATTTACAATCAGTAATAAATTTCGCAGGGTCAATATTGGAGGGTAGACATACTCGTAGCACTGTTCGCCAATCTTTGTTTGTGGGTTCGGTGGCATTACCTAATTCTTTAATAAACCTCTGGCATGCGACTAGATCCTTTCTGGGATCGGGAAATTCAGACATAATTGTCCTCAATTCTGCCCGGGACCAAGGACAATGCATAGCAATGTTCCTGACGGGAGTGATTCCCTGAGCGTCAGTCCTCCCATTGGGGACTGCGATCACCCTGACAGGATTTAGTTCAATTACATCATTTTGGGTTGCTTCTACAATGTGAGGTGCAATTGTCTCTGCATAATGTACTGTACCGTACTTACCTGTGGACACAACCTCACTTATCCCTCCGCTAGGGGGCTTTACTACTGCTCTTACCGGTTGGGCCGTGCCCACCTGGGTGTCCTGTATGGTGGCTGCTAGAGAAAGTGCCGATATCGTGCTGGGTTCATCTTCTTGCTCGTATTCCAGAGGGAAGTTTAAGATGGGATACAACTTGCACGGGTTAGCATTAATACATTTATTAAGTTCATTCTTATCATCATTACTACATTTATCAATTTTACTCTTAGCATATATCAGTATGCCATTGTCTGTAGCCACTTTCTCCCCTGTAATATAAGGTGGTAGTGGTGCGGTTGCCATCAGTTTCCTGCAAGGGTTGGAACCGGCTGTGTAAGCTAGTTCCCTCTGCATATCACCCTCTTACTGCCATAAATTTAAACAGTTTGTGTGTCTAATCCTTTGTTTTTGAGATTTTATCAGACAGATCCTAAGCCTTAGATTATGCAATACCTCTGAGTCAAAACTACCTATCCCAGGAAATGGTGCTTTATCCCCCACAGTCATTCGTGTCCATTCATCACAAAAGGTCTCAGTGTGGGGACCATACTTCCCCCACATTACTAACTGAGCTGACCCCCTGGGTCTGAACTCTGCTGTCTGAACCCTGACTGCTGAATGTCCCTGTGTTGTGCACTTGGCTTCCATTGTGGACCTTTTTAACACGGGAAAACTTCCTAAAATGCACCAAACACAGTAGTCTACCGGTGGAAGTCCTCTAAGTTCTTCCACTAACTTCTTCTGCTCCGAGTATCACGGATCCGCCTTTTTTAGCAGACACATGTAGCTGTTGCAGGCCCTACTACGGCCTATATCCCCTGGGCCTTTAGGTACCCAGTGAATATCTGCCTCTGGAGGGACCAACGAAAACTCCCTAAACCTTTACTTTACACAAATCACGCTTGCATGTGCTTCACATAACGCTTATGATGACGAGATTTACGCACAAATATGCAAAACTTCGTATCACATTGCGCCGTGTATTGCCCACACAACTGTGTGGTCCAATCGTACCGCTCATAGACACTTGCTATCTATAAGTGGTAGGATCACTGGAGTCTCCACCCTGTGCTCCAAAACAGCTGGAGTGTAATACCACGAAAACTTTATCACACTCCGTTGCACGTATTCACCTAGACCGTGCTCACCACGTCTTCACCTAGACCGTGCTTCACCAAGTTTCACCAAGCTTCACCAAGCTTCACCAAGATCACCAAGTTCACTAAGCGGGGTTCAATATATTCACACCTTATTCAGCCCACACTAACATTCTATAGTTTTCTGATCAGAAAATATCCTTTCCTGTTAACTGATAGCTTTCCCCAGAGGTAATACAGTAAAAAAGTTTTTTAAACTAAATATTGGAAACTGATCAATTTGTGCTATTATCGCGTGGTTACCGTCTCGCGCCTAAACTAAAACAATGCTATTGTGTGATTTGTATTTAGCGGTCATACTTTTACGCACGTTGCGTGAACACGCCACGTGCGTATGCCTTTACGTTGCGTACGCAGTCCCGTACGCTGCCCGAGACACGTGTACAAAGGCCGTACATCCGCAGTACTACAAATCCCACACTTCTATAAATGTAAGCGATATTTAACTATAATCGCTTACTTAACACAACACACAGTTGCTACTGTATAAACCCTTACAACTAGGCCAGGCTGCGTGTGCGTCTTACACTTACTTCCTTAAATATTAACTCTATATTTTAACTAAATAGCAACAAATTTTCTCAGTACAGGTCAAAATTAATTTAGTAATCAATGCTTATGGCAATAATGCGAGCAGATTTGCAAAGTACAAAATACAGGTGTATGCGTATGTTGTGTGCGCGCATTTGGCGCCAAAACAGAAATTTGCAGATTTTAAAAATAGCTTTTGCGTTCTTACCTTACGGATCCCTCCAGCATCCCTTCAAACCATGCAGGGCAGATGCTTATCTAATCAGCACTAGTGTATCCACCGACCAAGAGAAGGCTTACGGTGGATACCTTTCCGCCCTTTGCTGATAGATAAAGTCTGCGAAAACCTGCTAGGCTGCGGGTATGAGGAAGAACCGGACGAGCTCCCAATTGATAATGTCGATATTATCTTAGACTGGAAAGCTATACCTCTAGATACACTATTACCGTGGAGCCGCTATGGCCGCTAGACTGAATACACGTGCTACGCACTTTGTACGCTATTTGCGTACAGAGTCCCGCACGTGGTAGTACTTGGCGCACACACACCGCGCTGAGCGTACAGAGTACACACAGCGTGCGCACACACAATTGATAACCTTTAAACCTTGTTAATGATATAATGCAATGATATGATTACACTTTAGACCCTTAGCAGCAAAGTACTGCAACGATGTTATACCTTAAACCTTAAGTAGCGCTGACGGTATAAAGTACCCGCAGTGCGTACACCTTATCAATACCTATACACCTTAAACAGATAAATACACTCTAAGACCCTTGCAGGAAAGTGAAGACACAACACTGATTTGTAGTTGAAACCACAGGGTTCTAAGGCCACCGTGGATTATTCCAAAAGGTAAAAACAGTACAAATCATACACTACAGGCTAACAAAATAAATCTAAATAGAATAATGGCTACAGAGAATGTACATACGTGAGAATGTTCGCAAGCGCAACCCGGCCGGTCCTCCACTAGTCAGATAGAAAGCGTTCAGAGTCTTCTGACCAGCCAGGCAACAACGGTCTTTTTATACACAACTTACATACACAATACAATGGTCACTGTAATCTCATTGTCCATTGGACACAGAGATGTGTCTTTTCATTACAGGTGAGGTCATAGGTTGATTTGAAAAGGTGGGCGATGTCTTTCCCCAACTGCTCTTGTGGGTGGTATCCTCTGGATTCCCGCCGCATACATAATATACAGTAAATACAGTTAATATCTATATTCTACTTTTGCACATAACTATACGCAGGAACATGCAATCTTTCTCTAACCAACACCGGAATGTTACCCTCAAAATACCCTACAGCTGGATACTAGACATCACCTTCCAACCTTTATCTGACCCTTCCTATCATGCAAAGGCGAATCCCTTAGTCCTGGAACTGTTTAAACTATTGATACTCGCTGATGTGGTGCAAGGGAACTATGGGTACAAAATGCACTATTTGGGTTAAATATGTAATGTTCTAATAACCCTCTACGCGCTCACAAACTCCGCCGTAAATACCCATATCACGCGCATGATCGCCTGAGCGATCCTACGCAAATTGCGGATATGTGCACGCACGGCGGACTGAGTGCACGAGCAGCGGGCATGTGCATGGGGTTAGTACAAGGCATATGCATTACAATATTTTTCGACTTTGACAATATATATATATATACATACACACACACTCACATATATATATATATTTTTCACACACAGTAATGTTGGCACTCCTCTGTGTGCGTGTGTGTGTATATGTATAGTCCATATGCGGCGGTACTCGAAATAGACCAGGCAGGTTTTAGTTAACCAACGTTTCAATGCTCAGACAGCGGCATTTTCGTCAGGGCGCAAGGTTTTGCACCCTGACAAAAATGCCGCTGTCTGAGCATTGAAACGTTTGTTAATTCAAACCTGCCTGGTCTATTTATTTCGAGTGCCGTCGCATATTGACATAGTATTACGCTGTACACATCAGTACAGCCTGAACTGGAGAGGCACCAATTTTTGGTTTGTTTAACTAGATGTTTTTTTTTTTTTTTTTGAAATAACGTTTTATTGGTTATATAAGCATATAAACAGATAGATACATCGTTGTAACAATAGAAGGCATATAAGGAACTAGTGAGAAATAATAATCAGGATGGAGGGGCACACAATAGACATATCAATAAGTAGTTGTGACGCTTGCCTCCAAGTAGCCAAATTACCTAGTTGCTACAACTATTCTTTAAAGTTAGTAGAAGGGGTGAAAGAGACAAAGAGCATGAAGAGGGAGAGGGGGGGGGGGAGGGAGGAAGAGAGAAAAAGAGAAAAAGGGTCGGCCAGTCCGAGCCACCTATAGAAGCCAAATTCAGGTGTAAATAAGGTCTGGTTGATGTCTCAAATATTCAGAGTCAAACATATAGAATGAAACACTAAGTATTAGCTGTTAAATGGTTGTCAATGGTGGTTCAGCGTTAAAATGCAAGGTCCATGGTGTCCATGTCTCAATAAAGGAGGTAGGGGAGTCTCGGAGAGAAGCCGTGATTCGCTCTAACTTATATGTGTACCAAATTGCGTTAATAGTAGCGGCCATGGTGGGAGGGGCCACAGATTTCCAATTAGATGCTATTAGGCATTTGGCTGTGTTCAGAATGTGTTTAATTAGGGCTCGTTGGTGGTGCGAGGTGTCAGGGACGGGGCGGGAGAGCAGTGAGTAAAAGGGTGAGTCCGGCATGGTTAAGTGCATAACTTCTAAAACCAATTTATGAATTTGTCCCCAATACTGGCTACTCGTCCGAGCACGTTGGATAAATAGAATGCAATCTAGTCGGGACCAGATACCAGCGATAATACAATTTATATGAGTTTTCGGCTATACGAACTGAAATAGAGCTTTTGGCAATTTCCTGTCTAATATCCTCCCATTCCTCTATAGTTAAGGTCTCTCCCACCTCCCTCTCCCATGCCAGCTCGTGACTCTCCTTGGGGGGGATATTATGTGATAATAACACTCGGTAAATGCGTGAAAGGAGTCCCTTCGTTGAGCGGGAGCCGCAACACCATATTTCCAGAGGGGTAGCTATGATGGGGTGGGTGGGTTTAGGGAGTGTTCCGTAGAAGTGTCTAATTTGTAGAAATTGGTAAAATACCGAGTGAGGGAGCGAGTAGCGGGATTGTAAATTTTCAAAAGATGGGAATGAGGAAAGAGGGGCAATGTCTTGAAGGAAGAGAATATTGTGTGATGTCCAATGATGAAATGCAGAGTGGGTATTACCCGGTGGGAAGTACGGGTTGTTCCATAGAGGAGTTAGATAGGGATTGTGGGAACGAAGTTGATAGAAGCGAGTGCAGAAATCCCATATTGACAAGGAAAAGCGCACCGTTGGCAGGAGAAGACTAGAGACAGGTCGAGAACGGGCTGGGCACCATAGTAGGGTTGAGGGTGAGAACATACGAAGAGATTGTGCCTCAATGCCGGTCCACGTTCTCTGTGCCGGAGGTGAGTGCCAAAGGACACAAGAGGCCAGGTGTGTGGCTCGATAGTAACGAGTAAGGTCTGGTACGCCAAGACCGCCTTCCGAGCGGTGTTGTTGCAGCAGCCGTATCTTAACCCTGGGTTTCTTCCCAGCCCAAATAAAGTTAGATATATCTCGCTGTAGGTTCTTTAATATTTTGACTGGGATGTGAATAGGCAGGGTTTGCCACAGGTACAATATCCGTGGCAGTAAGTTCATTTTGACTGCTGCTATGCGACCAAACCAGGAGATAAAGAATTTGTTCCAAGTAGCAAGATCTGTTTTAAATTGAGATATCAACCGTGGGAAGTTAGCAGCATATAGCGATGAATAAGATTTGGTTAGGTAAATGCCTAAGTATTTAAGTTTTGTAGTTTGCCATTTAAAGGCATAGGAAGAACATAAAATACTGAGATCCTGTGGGGGGATATGTAGGTCCAGAATCTCTGTTTTGTCTGCATTGAGTTTATAATTTGAAATGGAGCTATATGCGTGGATCTCCTGAAAGAGCTGTTGTAAGGATATGTGTGGGTCGGTCAGTGTGAGAATGACATCATCTGCATACAATGCGATTTTATATTCATGATTGTCCACCCGAATACCCGAAATATTGGGGTTCAGACGGATTTTCGCCGCCAGTGGCTCCATCACTCGGGCAAAGAGTAATGGGGAAAGTGGGCATCCCTGTCGGGTGCCATTTTTGATAGACAAAGGCGAGGAGGTGAGGCCATTAACCAGGATTGACGCTGAAGGGTTAACATATAGCGAGGTGACGGCATTATAAAATGGGCCTTGAATACCCACTGCCTGAAGGGCTTGTTGTATGAAGGGCCATGCTACCCTATCAAAAGCCTTCTCCGCGTCAAGTGCCACCACCAACGTTGGGGTGGCATCCCGCTGGGAGAGGTGAATAAGATCTATAAGGCGCCTAGTATTATCAGCAGCCTGGCGATTGGGGATGAAGCCTACTTGATCTGGGTGTATCAGTGTAGGGAGATGGGGGGCGAGTCGATTTGCCAGGATTTTAGCAAATAATTTTAAATCCGTGTTTAATAACGAAATGGGCCTATAGTTTTTTAGTTCCATAGGATCCCGATCAGGTTTGGCAATAACTATAATATTGGCTCTGGTGGTCGCTGCATCAAGCGAGCTCCCCTCCATCAGTGAGTTAAATAGTGAATGTAACATAGGGAGAAGGGCTTGGGAGAATTTCTTATAATATATGGCAGTATATCCGTCCGGACCCGGTGCGGAGGAGCGACGGAGCTGGCCGATTGTGATAAGAATTTCCTCGTGTGTGATGGGATCATTGAGTAACTTAAGGTCCTCTGTGGATAATTGCGGTAATTGACAAGAGGAAAGGTAGTGTTGGGTAGTTGCGGTATAATGTGGGTCGGTAGCGGCCTCTGAGGGGAGGTTATAAAGAGAAGCATAATATTCCTGGAAAAGGGAGGCCATCATTTTAGGGTCACTTGTTGCGGATCCGTCAGGACATCGCAAGGCCAGAATACGATTGAGCGTACGTTTCTCACGTAATCGCCGGGCTAATAATGTATCTGCCTTATCCGACTTTTCATAGAATTTTTGGCGGATCCACAACAGTGACTTGATCGTTTTCTTTGTGAGTATTTGGGATAATTGCCCTTTCAGGGCGAGTATTTTTAAATATAATTTACGTTTAGGGAATCGCTGATGACGGAGTGTCAGGGCCGTTAATTCAGTCTCTAGGTCCGTGATCCGCTTACACTCAATCTTCCTTTGTGTCGACATAAGGCTAATCAGGAGCCCCCGCAAGGTCGCTTTGTGTGCTTCCCATAGTATTGTCGGCGATATGTCAGGGGAGACGTTATCATTTAGGAAGTGATGAATCGCCTCCTCTACTCGGGTCACATTATCAGGCTTAAAGAATAGGGACTCATTAAGGCGCCATTTGCGGAAAGTCGGAGGTTTATGGGAGCAGACAAGATCAAGGAGAATCGCATAGTGATCAGACCAGGTGGTCGGGATCACCTGGGCTCCCAACAGGGATTGGGTGGAGTCCCTATCTACAAAAACGTAGTCAATACGAGTGTATATATCGTGTTGTGGGGAGAAGTGTGTATAGCCCTTAGCGGAGGGGTAGAGCGTTTTCCAGGAATCATATAAATTATGTGCAGTGACACAGGTCCGGAGGAGTTTAGACAATTTGGTATGGGGAGAGGGCTCAACACCCGGGCGGGATCTATCAACATGGGGATCCATTGTAGCGTTACAATCACCGGCCACAATAACCCAGGGATTTGAGAATTTAGAAAGGTGGTCCGAGAACGTCCTAAAGAAGGAACCCTGCTGCATGTTTGGAGCATAAACCGATGCCAAAGTAATGGGAGTTTGATTAAGGAAGCCGGAGAGAATCACAAATCTGCCATGGTCATCTTGAATTGTGTCCTGAACAACTAAGGGGAGATCACGATGAACCAATATGGCAGTGCCTCTGCGTTTAGCAGACATTGTAGAATAGAAGGCATGAGGATAGCGTTTGGAGCTTAAGGAGGGGTGAGGGGTCTTAAAGTGGGTTTCCTGTAAGAATATGATATCCGCCTTTTGTCTGGCAAAAAACTGAAACGCCATGGATCGCTTGGTTGGGGAGTTAAGGCCATTGACGTTAATGGATAAAACTTTCAGAGTCATGGGGGTTGAAAGTCAGCACAGCTCAATAGAAAAGGTAGCTCTGGACATGGCCGGCCAGGGGGTGTGGAAGAGGGGAAATAAAGAAAGTAGAGACAGGTAAAGGAGATCGTAAGTACGAACTGTAGGGCTAGACCCTTTCCTAAAAACGGGTTGGGTCCAGAAAGGAAGGGGCGGGCGCCGAGCGGGCAGCCCCTTCGGGGTGTGGGGTCGTGTCTGTAATAACACATAACAAGGAAGATGAGGAACACATGGGAGGGTATAAGAACCAGGAGAAACATTCCGCAGACCAGGACAGAACAGAGGGGGAGCGGGGGGGTTCAGATCAGGGAGTAAGTAAGGGTAGGTAGAAAGAAGAGGAAACCTGTATCATCATTCGTATTAACAATAACAGTGCTCATTTATGTGAAATCAACCAAGGCATCCTAAGGTACATTATCGATGTAGTGTACAACATTGTACAGAAAGATCGATGGCAGCAAATGACCACAATAGTACCTATAATTGTCACCTCTATAGTCGGTTTCCGAGCGGCCCCTCTGAATCTAGTAGCAGATTAGCCTTACCATTTCAAGGCATGAAACCAGGAAAGATAAGAGGGACCACTATGAACCGAGAAGCAGGAGGCTCAAGCTGCGTCTAATTGATCTAGCCGCCAAAAGCAGATATGGTAAATAATATTGTATAAACTGAGATATGAGAAACTAACGTAACATATTAATTAGATCAAGAAGATATTTAGTAGCAAAATAACCGTACCCTAGAAATAGGCAAACCGGGTCCGGGGCGGCACGCCGTCCTCCGGGTCTGAGCAGGCCGAGAGCCCGTCCATCCCAGAGGGCGCGATCAATCATCCCCAGGACAGAGGCGCTATGCAGCGCCTTGCAATAAACAGATAAGGCAACTTA
The DNA here is from genome assembly GCF_028390025.1 of Pseudophryne corroboree. NCBI lineage: Eukaryota > Metazoa > Chordata > Amphibia > Anura > Myobatrachidae > Pseudophryne > Pseudophryne corroboree. Next base: position 291,622,376 of record NC_086448.1, read on the forward strand.
AAGTACTGAATTCGCCAAACCACAGAGGCCCTACATGTAAAATAATATATCAGTAAGTCGCTATGCAGCAAATGTGGGAGGTGACTATAAACAATAACCAGTATTATTGCTGATCCGATGAAGGAAGTCCGCTCGCTCATTTAGTAGACCATTCGGGGGCAGGAGCCCCAGGCCTCTTAGGGGAGGTGACAGGTAGTTGCTTTCGGATCTCATCAGGAAGAGACTCAAATAAGCCCAAGGTTTTGAGGAAATCATATCCCTGGGAGGGCGTTTTTATCGAGTGGTGAGAGCCATCTTTCGTGACATGCAGCTGGAACGGGAACCCCCACTTATACTTGATGGAGTTATCTCGAAGGACTTTAGTGATGACGGTCAGGTCCTTGCGTTTTCTAAGCGTGGAAGGGGCCAAGTCCTGGAAGATCTGCAATTGGGCTCCAGAGTAGAGAACCGTTTGATGATCCCGGGCCGCCATCATAAATCTCTCTTTCGTTTTGTAATAATGAAATCGCAGAATGACATCTCTTGGGGGTTGGGTCGGTGGTGGGCGCGGGCGCAAAGCTCGGTGTGCTCTATCGAGTAGGAGGAAGTCTTTTGGGATTTCCGGAATTATGGTTTGCAGAAGGCCTTCCAGAAAAGTCGGGAGGCTCTCCATAGCGACGCTCTCCGGAATGTTACGGATCCGAACATTGTTCCGGCGATTCCGGTTGTCCAAATCTTCTAAGTGATCCTCTTGCTGGGCTATTTCCGCCCGGATCTCCGCTAGCTCCTGTTCGACCACCACCTGGTACTGGCAGACTTCATCGACTTTACGTTCCAGGGAATCCGTGCGGGTGCCGAGATCAGCTAGTTCAGTTCTGAATTCGGTCAGGATCGATCTCATTTCCGTTTGGATAGTCTTAGTGACGATTGCCACTACATCTTGGGTCGTAAGACCTGATTTTGATGAAGGATCGTCATCGGCATCCGACTGGGGATCCACGGAGGGGGAGCCCCGTGGCGTAGCACCTGCTTTCTCCCATGCTCGGAGAATACTAGGCTTAGCTTGAGCAGGTGTTTTGCGGTTCTTTTGTGACATGGCGCAATGATGAAAGCTGAAAAATGTCCAGTATTATTGTCGGCTCAGTTAAACTGTTGGCACAGTCACGGGACGGGTTGGGATCAGCTTCCCGAGATTTTATGAGTGTTATGAGGCGTGAGAACCTGATCACCTCCTGGTCGCGGAATGATTTAGTATAAAGCAGAAATCATATGATCCTCATGTTGTAGCGGGTAAAATAAGTAGTAATCAAGTGTGCGGCATCATCAGCATTGCCAAGCGAGGTAGGTAGATCCCATTAGTATCCATCCCGGCAGCCAGGTGGGAGAAAAGGGGAGGGGCACGCTCGTCTGGTCACGGTCCAGCCAGTGACAAGTCGCAACGCGGCAGGACCCGAGTAAGGGACTTATGCGTTACTGAGCGCAGATCTTGAGGCCTGCAGACCCCCCCAACACTGAATCCCCCGGTGGTAGGTGCCGCAGGCAGGTGTTGCTGCAGCTGGGGAAGGTCACAGGCAGCGTGTGCGGTCAGAGAGGGTCACAGGGGAGATAACGCACTGGCACCCCAGCGGGGTAAGAGGTAGGCAGGAGGCACCGCAGTAGGATGAGGGCCCTAGAGCGGGGTCCCAGTGTGGGATAGCTGCAGCTACTTACAGTTTTGTGTGCCCCAAGATGGTCGCCTGTAGGAGCATAGGCAGGGGCCAGCACAGAGAACAGATGCGGCTGCAGGGGGCAGAGAGGGAGCCCACCCGTTCCAGGAAGTGCCCGATGGCCTAAGGCAGGAGGGAGAAGACCTGTGAAAAAGTCCCGGCGGCCAGAGAGACAACAGCAGCACAGCTCCAGCAGGGGCAGTGTAGTGCAGAGAAGACGGGCCTGTTCTGCCACCTCCAAGATGGCCGCCATCGGTGATAAATGGTGTGTCTTCTTACAAGTTTTTCTTTCTTTTTTCCCAGCGCCGCTCCCAGGGGTTTATATGTATTTAGGGCCCCCAGTCCCCTCAGCGCTGACTGCCAGTCCCCCCCGTTAATTATCGCGGCCCGCTGATCTTTTACAGTGGTGTAGCGTCTGATTCTCGACAGACGCCACACCCAATATGGCCGCCGCCACCGGAGCTCCGTGTCTCTATTCGGCTCCTGTAACTTCAGGGGCGCTTGGGCTCTTCTCGGCCGCTCGGTCAGGCCTCCCCAGGCAAGGGGCACGTAGCAGGGCAGCGAGGTGAGTCTTGGAGCGGCGTTTAAATGGCCGGAGGACGTGCGATCTCGGGCGGGGGTGGTCGCTAATTGAGGCCCCGGCTTCACCCCACAGGGAAGGCCGCAACCCGCAAGCACTGGACGGGCCCGTGCTCCGGCTCCGCAGCTCACTCCCTGGGTGCCCAGAGTAACAGGGGCAACTGTGGGGCGATATAGGGGAGGGATAGGTGGGGTGAAGGTTGGTTTAAGGGGTTATAGAGGTTTGGTTCGGCAGGAGCTCTCTAGGGACACTTCCTCTCAGACAGGCCTCAAGCCACACCCCCTTAACTAGATGTTTTAAGTATTGAGAAGTGCCGTATATATATATATATATATATATTAGTGATGAGCGGGTTCGGATCCACGGAATCCGAACCCCCCCAAACTTCACCCTTTTTACACGGGTCCGAGGCAGATTCGAACCTTCCCGCCTTGCTCGGTTAACCCAACCGAACGTCATCATCCCGCGGTCGGATTCTCGCGAGATTCATATTCTATATAAGGAGCCGCGCGTCGCCGCCATTTTTCACTCGTGCATTGGAAATGATAGTGAGAGGACGTGGCTGGCGTCCTCTCAGTTTTATTCAGGTGGCTGCAAATATCTGTGCTTACTGCTTTATTGTGGGGACTGGGGACCAGCAGTATTATATAGGAGGAGTACAGTGCAGAGTTTTGCTGACCAGTGACCACCAGTATTATACGTTCTCTGCCTGAAAAACGCTCCATATCTGTGCTCAGTGTGCTGCATATATCTGTGCTCACACTGCTTTATTGTGGGGACTGGGGACCACCAGTATTATATAGGAGGAGTACAGTGCAGAGTTTTGCTGACCAGTGACCACCAGTATTATACGTTCTCTGCCTGAAAAATGCTCCATATCTGTGCTCAGTGTGCTGCATATATCTGTGCTCACACTGCTTTATTGTGGGGACTGGGGACCACCAGTATTATATAGGAGTACTACAGTGCAGAGTTTTGCTGACCAGTGACCACCAGTATTATACGTTCTCTGCCTGAAAAACGCTCCATATCTGTGCTGCATTGTAGTATATATAGTAGGAGTACAGTGCATAATTTTGCTGACATCCAGTATATAATATATAGCAGTACGGTACAGTAGGCCACTGCTCTACCTACCTCTGTGTCGTCAAGTATACTATCCATCCATACCAGTGGGGCATTTCAGTTTTGCACAGTTTGCTGACCACCAGTATATAATATATAGCAGTACGGTACAGAAGGCCACTGCTCTACCTACCTCTGTGTCGTCAATTATACTATCCATCCATACCTGTGGTGCATTTCAGTTTTGCACAGTTTGCTGACCACCAGTATATAATATATAGCAGTACGGTACAGAAGGCCACTGCTCTACCTACCTCTGTGTCGTCAAGTATACTATCCATCCATACCTGTGGTGCATTTCAGTTGTGCGCAGTATATATAGTAGTAGGCCATTGCTATTGATACTTGCATATAATTCCACACATTAAAAAATGGAGAACAAAAATGGGGAGGGTAAAATAGGGAAAGATCAAGATCCACTTCCACCTCGTGCTGAAGCTGCTGCCACTAGTCATGGCCGAGACGATGAAATGCCATCAACGTCGTCTGCCACGGCCGATGCCCAATGTCATAGTAGAGAGCATGTAAAATCCAAAAAAATAAAGCTCAGTAAAATGACCCAAAAATCTAAATCAAAATCGTCTTAGGAGAAGCGTAAATTTGCCAATGTGCCATTTACGACACAGAGTGGCAAGGAATGGCTGAGGCTCTGGCCTATGTTCAAGGCTAGTGGTTCAGCTTCACGTGAGGATGGAAGCACTCATCCTCCTGCTAGAAAACTTAAAAGAGTTAAGATGGCAAAAGCACAGCAAAGAACTGTGCGTTCTTCTAAATCACAAATCCCCAAGGAGAGTCCATTTGTGTCGGTTGCGATGCCTGACCTTCCCAACACTGGACGGGAAGAGGTTGCGCCTTCCACCATTTGCACGCCCCCTGCAAGTGCTGGAAGGAGCACCCGCAGTCCAGTTCCTGATAGTCAAATTGAAGATGTCACTGTTGAAGTACACCAGGATGAGTATATGGGTGTTGCTGGCGCTGGGGAGGAAATTGACAAGGAGCATTCTGATGGTGAGGTGGTTTGTTTAAATCAGGCACCCAGGAAGACACCTGTTGTCCGTGGGACGAATATGGCCATTGACATGCCTGGTCAAAATACAAAAAAAAATCACCTCTTCAGTGTGGAATTATTTCAACAGAAATGCGGACAACTGGTGTCAAGCCGTGTGTTGCCTTTGTCAAGCTGTAATAAGTAGGGGTAAGGACGTTAACCACCTAGGAACATCCTCCCTTATACGTCACCTGGAGCGCATTCATCAGAAGTCAGTGACAAGTTCAAAAACTTTGGATGACAGCGGAAGCAGTCCACTGACCACTAAATCCCTTCCTCTTGTAACCAAGCTCCTGCAAACCACACCACCAACTCCCTCAGTGTCAATTTCCTCCTCACACAGGAAAGCCAATAGTCCTGCAGGCCATGTCACTGTCAAGTCTGACGAGTCCTCTCCTGCCTGGGTATCCTCCGATGCATCCTTGAGTGTAACGCCTACTGCTGCTGGCGCTGCTGTTGTTGCTGCTGGGAGTCGATCGTCATCCCAGAGGGGAAGTCGGAAGACCACTTGTACTACTTCCAGTAAGCAATTGACTGTCCAACAGTCCTTTGCGAGGAAGATGAAATATCACAGCAGTCATCCTGCTGCAAAGCGGATAACTCAGGCCTTGGCAGCCTGGGTGGTGATAAACGCGTTTCCGGTATCCACCGTTAATTCACAGGCAACTACAGACTTGATTGAGGTACTATGTCCCCGGTACCAAATACCATCTAGGTTCCATTTCTCTAGGCAGGCGAAACCGAAAATGTACACAGACGTCAGAAAAAGAGTCACCAGTGTCCTAAAAAATGCAGTTGTACCCAATGTCCACTTAACCACGGACATGTGGACAAGTGGAGCAGGGCAGATTCAGGACTATATGACTGTGACAGCCCACTGGGTAGATGTATTGCCTCCCGCAGCAAGAACTGCAGCGGCGGCACCAGTAGCAGCATCTCGCAAACGCCAACTCGTTCCTAGGCAGGCTACGCTTTGTATCACCGCTTTCCATAAGAGGCACACAGCTGACAACCTCTTACGGAAACTGAGGAACATCATCGCAGAATGGCTTACCCCAATTGGACTCTCCTGGGGATTTGTGACATCGGACAACGCCACCAATATTGTGCGTGCAATACATCTGGGCAAATTCCAGCACGTCCCATGTTTTGCACATACATTGAATTTGGTGGTGCAGAATTATTTAAAAAGCGACAGGGGCGTGCAAGAGATGCTGTCGGTGGCCCGAAGAATTGCGGGCCACTTTCGGCATTCAGCCACCGCGTGCCGAAGACTGGAGCACCAGCAAACAGTCCTAAACCTGCCCTGCCATCATCTGAAGCAAGAGGTGGTAACGAGGTGGAATTAAACCCTCTATATGCTTCAGAGGATGGAGGAGCAGCAAAAGGCCATTCAAGCCTATACATCTGCCTATGATATAGGCAAAGGAGGGGGAATGCACCTGACTCAAGCGCAGTGGAGAATGATTTCAATGTTGTGCAAGGTTCTGCAACCCTTTGAACTTGCCACACGTGAAGTCAGTTCAGACACTGCCAGCCTGAGTCAGGTCATTCCCCTCATCAGGCTTTTGCAGAAGAAGCTGGAGACATTGAAGGAGGAGCTAAAACAGAGCGATTCCGCTAGGCATGTGGGACTTGTGGATGGAGCCCTTAATTCGCTAAACCAGGATTCATGGGTGGTCAATCTGTTGAAATCAGAGCACTACATTTTGGCCACCGTGCTCGATACTAGATTTAAAACCTACGTTGTATCTCTCTTTCCGGCAGACACAAGTCTGCAGAGGTTCAAAGACCTGCTGGTGAGAAAATTGTCAAGTCAAGCGGAACGTGACCCGTCAACAGCTCCTCCTTCACATTCTCCCGCAACTGGGGGTGCGAGGAAAAGGCTAAGAATTCCGAGCCCACCCGCTGGCGGTGATGCAGGGCAGTCTGGAGCGAGTGCTGACATCTGATCCAGACTGAAGGACCTGCCAACGATTACTGACATGTCGTCTACTGTCACTGCATATGATTCTGTCACCATTGAAAGAATGGTGGAGAATTATATGAGTGACCGCATCCAAGAAGGCACGTCAGACAGTCCGTACGTATACTGGCAGGAAAAAGAGGCAATTTGGAGGCCCTTGCACAAACTGGCTTTATTTTACCTAAGTTGCCCCCCCTCCAGTGTGTACTCCGAAAGAGTGTTTAGTGCAGCCGCTCACCTTGTCAGCAATCGGCATACAAGGTTACTTCCAGAAATTGTGGAGAAGATGATGTTCATCAAAATTAATTATAATCAATTCCTCCATGGAGACATTCACCAGCAGCAATTGTCTCCAGAAAGTACACAGGGACCTGAGATGGTGGATTCCAGTGGGGACGAATTAATAATCTGTGAGCAGGGGGATGTACACAGTGAAAGGGGTGAGGAATCGGAGGATGAGGAGGAGGTGGACATCTTGCCTCTGTAGAGCCAGTTTGTGCAAGGAGAGATTGATTGCTTCTTTTTTGGTGGGGGCCCAAACCAACCAGACATTTCAGTCACAGTCGTGTGGCAGACCCTGTCGCTGAAATGATGGGTTCGTTAAAGTGTGCCTGTCCTGTTTATACAACATAAGGGTGGGTGGGAGGGCCCAAGGACATTTCCATCTTGCACCTCTTTTTTCTTTCATTTTTCTTTGCATCATGTGCTGTTTGGGGACTATATTTTGAAGTGCCATCCTGCCTGAAACTGCAGTGCCACTCCTAGATGGGCCAGGTGTTTGTGTCGGCCACTTGTGATGCTTAGCTTAGCCATTCAGCGACCTTGGTGCACCTCTTTTTTTCTTTGCATCATGTGCTGTTTGGGGACTATTTTTTAAATCTGCCATCCTGTCTGACACTGCAGTGCCACTCCTAGATGGGTCAGGTCTTTGTGTCGGCCACTTGTGTCGCTTAGCTTAGCCATCCAGCGACCTTGGTGCACCTCTTTTTTTCTTTGCATCATGTGCTGTTTGGGGACTATTTTTTTGAAGTGCCATCCTGCCTGACACTGCAGTGCCACTCCTAGATGGGCCAGGTGTTTGTGTCGGCCACTTGTGTCGCTTAGCTTAGCCATCCAGCGACCTTGGTGCACCTCTTTTTTTCTTTGCATCATGTGCTGTTTGGGGACTATTTTTTTTAAGTGCCATCCTGCCTGACACTGCAGTGCCACTCCTAGATGTGCCAGGTGTTTGTGTCGGCCACTTGTGTCGCTTAGCTTAGTCATCCAGTGACCTCTGTGCAAATTTTAGGACTAAAAATTATATTGTGAGGTGTGAGATGTTCAGAATAGACTGAAAATGAGTGGAAATTATGGTTATAGAGGTTAATAATACTATGGGATCAAAATGACCCCCAAATTCTATGATTTAACCTGTTTTTGAGGGTTTTTTGTAAAAAAACACCCGAATCCAAAACACACCCGAATCCGACAAAAAAATTTCAGGGAGGTTTTGCCAAAACGCGTCCGAATCCAAAACACGGCTGCGGAACCGAATCCAAAACCAAAACACAAAACCCGAAAAATTTTCGGTGCACATCACTAATATATATATATATACAGTTTAGGCATGGACCGGCACTCCCACTATTAAAGAACAATATGCCCCGGTGCCCTCTGATACAGATAAGTAAGACGAAAGGCAATAAAGCAGTCAGCGGCACTCAGGGTCTTGTTGTAGCAAACGGGTGCATTGAAAAAATCACTACATGAATCCCAACGTTTCGTGCGTCCGGCGTCGCCCGCTGCTCCCCGGCGAGACCCGGCGTCTTCCGCTTGCGTCATCCAGCGGTGTCCGCCGATGCCATGGAGACCGGACAACGCCGGCGCTCCGCGTGACGTGCTAAAGTAAACAAAAGGAAAAACAAAGAACAGGCGCACAGATGCTGTAATTGATAGTGCTCCTTACCGAAAACTGCTTTGGCCGTGCCAGTCGGACCAAAAGAGTGTCTACATCATGTTGTGAAAGGTGTACACTATGTGCTCAAGGGCAAAAATAAACCTTTGTGCATTATAGGTGACGTGAATACATCTGAGGGCAAAAATAAGTAAATAACTGCATATGGGGCAGATGAGTAGCCCTACTGTGATTGGTCCTAAGTGGAATCGCAGTGGTCAGTGATGGTAAAATTAATATGAGTGTAAGTGCTGTGAAAGTCAATTGAGTGAAATGAATGAAAATCATTGCATAAGGGGACTGTAGTCTGCTCATATGGTCCGTCTGCCTGGCCAGTAAGTAACAAGATTAAATAAAATACTAGGAAGAACACAGTAGTAGATGAGATAAGGGTGCACATAGGTTAAAAATAGTGCTAAAAGATGTACCGGGTACCGAGAAGAAAGAAACTGGAAGGCAGGGGCTAATGGAAAAAACAGCACATTGCTTGCTGAGAGTTATAGCTAATAATATTCTAGTCAAAAATGTCCAGAGGTACACTACAAATAGATGGAGGCAGAGATTCCCAGTACGGGAAATTTCTGGTCTAGGAGGGATTTCTTCTACACCTCCTGAATCATCCCGTTCATTTCTGCAGGTACAAGTTCCACGGCATCAATTCACATAGGCCTTTAGGACTAATGGTGTCGAGCTTGAAGATCCATTTGGCCTCAGTGTGCAGCAGTTTCTTTTCCCTGTCACCACCTCTTGTGGATTTGGTCACATGATCTATCAGAATATGTTTGAAGTCGTTGATGGAGTGTCCTTTTTCAGCGAAATGCCTCGCTACTGGTTGGTCTGAGGGCTTGCCAGCTAATGCCTGTTTTCTAGCTGACCGGTGAAGGGCCATCCTTTCTCTGGCTGTCCGAATTGATTTGCCGACGTAGTACAAATTGCATGGGCATATTATCAGATATACAATATATGAAGAAGTACATGTTAAAACTAGAGTTGTGCACTTGAAATTTTTCAGGTTTTGTGTTTTGGTTTTGGGTTCGGTTCCGCGGCCGTTTTTTGGGTTCGACCGCGTTTTGGCAAAACCGCACCGAATTTTTTTTGTCGGATTCGGGTGTGTTTTGGATTCGGGTGTTTTTTTCAAAAAACACAAAAAAACAGCTTAAATCATAGAATTTGGGGGTCATTTTGATCCCAAAGTATTATTAACCTCAAAAACCATAATTTCCACTCATTTTCAGTCTATTCTGAACACCTCACACCTCACAATATTATTTTTAGTCCTAAATTTGCACCGAGGTCGCTGGATGACTAAGCTAAGCGACCCTAGTGGCCGACACAAATACCTTGCCCATCTAGGAGTGGCACTGCAGTGTCACGCAGGATGGCCCTTCCAAAAAACACTCCCCCAAACAGCACATGACGCAAAGAAAAAAAGAGGCGCAATGAGGTCGCTGGATGACTAAGCTAAGCGACCCTAGTGGCCGACACAAACACCTGGCCCATCTAGGAGTGGCACTGCAGTGTCACGCAGGATGGCCCTTCCAAAAAACACTCCCCAAACAGCACATGACGCAAAGAAAAAAAGAGGCGCAATGAGGTAGCTGTGTGAGTAAGATAAGCGACCCTAGTGGCCGACACAAACACCTGGCCCATCTAGGAGTGGCACTGCAGTGTCACGCAGGATGGCCCTTCAAAAAATACTCCCCAAACAGCACATGACGCATATTTTAATAGGCACAACTAAAAGGCACCTCAGGTAAACAATGGAGATGGTAGTGCGACTGCCGACACAGAGGTAGCTACAGCCGTGGACTACCGTACTGTGTCTGCTGCTAATATAGACTGGATGATAATGAGATAAAATTAAAATATATATATATCACACTAGTACTGCAGCCGGACAGGTATATATTATGTAATGACGGACCTGCTGGACACTGTCTGTCAGCACTGCAGACTCCTAAAGTAAGCTACTAGTATCAAGAAGATAGAAAAAAAAAACCACGGGTAGGTGGTATACAATTATGGATGGACGAGCGACTGCCGACACAGAGGTAGCTACAGCCGTGGACTACCGTACTGTGTCTGCTGCTAATATAGACTGGATGATAATGAGATAAAATTAAAATATATATATATATCACACTAGTACTGCAGCCGGACAGGTATATATTATGTAATGACGGACCTGCTGGACACTGTCTGTCAGCACTGCAGACTCCTAAAGTAAGCTACTAGTATCAAGAAGATAGAAAAAAAAAAACCACGGGTAGGTGGTATACAATTATGGATGGACGAGCGACTGCCGACACAGAGGTAGCTACAGCCGTGGACTACCGTACTGTGTCTGCTGCTAATATAGACTGGATGATAATGAGATAAAATTAAAATATATATATATATCACACTAGTACTGCAGCCGGACAGGTATATATTATGTAATGACGGACCTGCTGGACACTGTCTGCAGAATGCGTTTATAAAAACACCACACGATGAGTGTTTAACTTTTTCAGGCAGACAATCACAATTATACTGGTGGTCAGCAGACAATCACAATACTGGTGGTCAGTGGTCACTGGTCAGTCACACTGGCAGTGGCACTCTGGCAGCAAAAGTGTGCACTGTACTTAAAATATGTACTCCTGCTATAACTGCTCCCCAGTCTCCCCCACAATTAAGCTGTGTGAGCAGTGAGCACTCAGCACAGTCAGATAATGATATACAGTATTACATATGATGCAGCACACTGGGCTGAGCACAGATATGGTATGTGACTGTGTCACACTGTGTATCGTTTTTTTTCAGGCAGAGAACGAATTAATTAAACTGGTGGTCACTGGTCACACTATCAGCAGCAAGTAGTACTCCTCCTAATAATATGCTCCCCAAAATTTGTGTCTCTCTCTAGTACTCTAGTCTAAACGGAGAGGACGCCAGCCACGTCCTCTCCCTATCAATCTCAATGCACGTGTGAAAATGGCGGCGACGCGCGGCTCCTTATATAGAATCCGAGTCTCGCGATAGAATCCGAGCCTCGCGAGAATCCGACAGCGGGATGATGACGTTCGGGCGCGCTCGGGTTAACCGAGCAAGGCGGGAAGATCCGAGTCGCTCGGCCCCGTGTAAAAAAACCTGAAGTTCGGGCGGGTTCGGATTCCGAGGAACCGAACCCGCTCATCTCTAGTTAAAACGTGTTGAATCTTCAATAAAGAATCATTGTGTGGATGTTTAAATGTGGTGCCCGTCAGCATATGGCCACATGTGGTGCATTTGGGGCACTTGTAACAGCCGGAAGGTCTAGTTAGAAACCCTTTGGGTCGTTCTGAATGCAATCTGAAACCTGTGACGTCTGTGTTTACTACTATGTCTTTGATGTTGCGGCCTCTGGTGAAACAGGGCATGGGGCGCCGGTCTCTAAATGTAGGTAAAGACTTGTCGGTTGCAACAATGGGCCATAATGCTCTTGAGGCCCGGGGAATGACTGTACTTGCGGTATTGTATCTGGTTACAAATGGAATGATTTCTTCCTGGGGCTTAGCTTTAGTCATCATTAGACTGTCCCTAGGCATCTGGAGTACTTCCTTCTTGTGTTGTTGTTGCAGGTTCCGGTCGTAGCCCCGTTGTAGGAATTTGTTTATTAATTTGTCCAACTCGTCTTCCAGGGTTGATCTATCACTGATTATCCTGGAAATTCTGACCATTTGATACCGGGGAAGCCCCCTAATGAGTCCCTTGGGATGATGGCTGTTGGCCCTTAAAATGGTATTCTGATCTGTTGGTTTAACATACAGACCTGTTTGTAGTTGAGTACCAATAATGGATACACTGACATCCAAATAGTTAATCCTCTCCTTGCTGATTTGATAGGTGTATTTAATCGGTGAGTCCCGTGCGTTGGCCGAAGACATCAAGTGTTCAAAGATTTCCTGTGGTCCTGTCCATAGTAGGAACAAATTGTCTATATACCGAGTATAGAGAAGAATGTGGCTAGCTATTGATGGATCCTGAAAGAATACCGTATGTTCTTCCTTAAACATGTAGACATTGGTGAAAGAAGGGGAGACACTGCTCCCCATCGCACACCCGGTCTTCTGTCTAAAGAAGCGCCCATCAAATAGGAAGAAGTTCCTGGTAAGTATCAATTCCAGTAATTGAAGAAATAGAGTGTGATCCAAAGCGTCCATTTTCTCGGTTTTCAAGAACTCTTCCATAGCTGACAGACCCTCCTCATGGGGAATACTGGTATAAAGACTGTTTACTTCAATCACACACAGTAGTGTGTCTTCAGGTACTGTTTGGATAGATGTCAACAGCTGCAAAAAGCAAGTAGTGTCTTTGATGAAATACTTTTGTCTCACTACCATGGGTTGCAGGATTTTGTCCAAAAACACAGAAATTGGCTGATAAATAGAATCTCTGGCCGAGATTATTGGGCGCCCAGGTGGGTGCTCCAAGTTTTTATGTATTTTTGGTACAGTGAAAAACAGCGGAACTACCGGAGAGTCCTTTGTGAGTGCCTTCAGTAAATTGGAGGATATCAGTCCATCTGTACACGCCTCCTTCAGGATGGAATCTAGCTCCCGTTTGTAGCTGTCTGTGGGGTCGTGCAGCAGTTCCTCATAGACTTGAGTGTCCAAGAGCTGTCGCTGTGCTTCCAATAAATAGTCAATGAGGTTAACGACTACAATACCACCCCCCTTATCGGCGGGGCGGATGATGACATCCTTATACGACCCCAGGTCCTTCAGGGCTTTGCGCTCCGCTCTGGACAGATTGTAGTTGATGTTGGTGCTAGCTTTTTCAAATTTAGAGACATACTCCTCCATTAACCGAATGTATGTTTTTATCGATGAATTGGTAGAGGGAGGGTCAAAGGAAGACGTGATTTGAGACCTGATGAATTCTTGATGGACTGCCGGCTGGCTCAAAGTTGGAAAGGTAGTGGGTTGCATTTGGAAAAATTCTTGAAGTCTGAGCTTTCTGGCAAATCGATGAGTGTCAATCTGCCATGTGAACTCATCGAATGTGGTTGTTGGAACGAACGACAGGCCTTTCTCCAATACTGACACCTCATGCATTGTGAGGACCCTGTCCGACAGATTGTAAATTACCGATTTCTTCTTGTTGAGGACCCTCTGGTACCTCGTACATTGCCCGCCCCTGCGGGTGGGCGTCCTCGTCTGCCTTTTTCTTTTCCAGCTGTTGCCGCCTGGGAGGTCCCTAAAGGGACATTAGGTGTAGATAAGAGGCCCTCGCTTTCCTGCGGTGTAGTGTCGTTGTCACTGTTGGAAGTAGCGGACAGAAGGCTCTGTGCTTCCCTTCTCTTGCGCCAGCTGTGTCTAGCCCGTGCATTGTAGGGTTTATGTTCCCCTGGTTCTCCTCCCATAAGCCAACGATAGACAGGGTTTGAACCATAATCATCTTTAACCGTTTGATGTTTGTTCCTTTTAAATTTAATGAGATCCCTGCGATAATTGTCACACTGGACCTGTAGTTTAGCAAGCCAGTCGTGCTGTACATCATTTTGTAAAATATGTAAATGCTCCGTTTCTATTAAGTTGATTTTAACTCAGGTGGTTGCTAGTTCTTTCCCCGCTTCTTCCACCACAAGGAGCATCAAATCCAGACTGCATTTATTAAGGATACCAATCCATTTCCTGCAGAATTCTGGATTAAATCGGCCAATCGTCGGGACATTGCGAACCCTGAATCCTCTGGGTATCATCTTCTCTCTATGGTAATCCGAGAGGGAGATGCCATGCAAGAGGAAGTCGATTTCCCGACGTTTAAGTTTCAGGAGCTGGTGATAAATGTCCTCAGTCGACCCTACTTTCTCGGAGTAATCAAGTTGTTCTTTGAAACGGAGTCGTTCAGCATCGTCATCTGTGAAGCTATATAGCTCCCCCTGTGTTGAAGACATGCCTCTGCAGCCTGGGTCCCCTTCAGGGTTCGAACCTGAGGACATCGTGATGCAAGGGCTGCCTTGTAGCCCCTGGTGAACGAAGTGAGTGGTGACTGTGCAATAAGCACGTGAGGAGGACTTCACCTTGGCTGAAGATAAAATTTGAAAGTTGAGGGGAGGGGTGCCTTGTCCCAGGATGGCACAATGTAGAGGAAGTCCACACGTCCAAATGGAGATACAGTTTTGGCATGGACTGGCACTCCCGCTATTAAAGAACAATGTGCCCCGGTGCCCTCTGATACAGATAAGTAAGACGAAAGGCAATAAAGCAGTCAGCGGCACTCAGGGTCTTGTTGTAGCAAACGGGTGTATTGAAAAAATCACTACATGAATCCCAACGTTTCGGGACAAACACGTCCCTTTGTCAAGGTGAATAACAAGTGAAAAGAAGAGAAGGACATACCTTTATACCAAGAAATGGAGACCCCTCAGGTGCTCGTGCGTCCGGCGTCGCCCGCTGCTCCCCGGCGAGACCCGGCGTCTTCCGCTTGCGTCATCCAGCGGCGTCTGCCGGTGCCATGGAGACCGGACAACGCCGGCGCTCCGCGTGACGTGCTAAAGTAAACAAAAAGAAAAACAAAGAACAGGCGCACAGATGCTGTAATTGATAGTGCTCCTTACCGAAAACTGCTTTGGCCGTGCCAGTCGGACCAAAAGAGTGTCTACATCATGTTGTGAAAGGTGTACACTATGTGCTCAAGGGCATAAATAAACCTTTGTGCATTGTAGGTGACGTGAATACATCTGAGGGCAAAAATACGTTTTTAACTGCATATGGGGCAGATGAGTAGCCCTACTGTGATTGGTCCTAAGTGGAATCGCAGTGGTCAGTGATGGTAAAATGAATATGAGTGTAAGTGCTGTGAAAGTCAATTGAGTGAAATGAATGAAAATCATTGCATAAGGGGACTGTAGTCTGCTCATATGGTCCGTCTGCCTGGCCAGTAAGTAACAAGATTAAATAAAATACTAGGAAGAACACAGTAGTAGAGGTGATAAGGGTGTACATAGGTTAAAAAGAGTGCTAAAAGATGTCCCACGTACCGAGAAGAAAGAAACTGGAAGGCAGGGGCTAATGGAAAAAACAGCACATTGCTGGCTGAGAGTTATAGCTAATAATATTCTAGTCAAAAATGTCCAGAGGTACACTACAGATAGATGACTGAGGGGTCTCCATTTCTTGGTATAAAGGTATGTCCTTCTCTTCTTTTCACTTGTTATTCACCTTGACAAAGGGACGTGTTTGTCCCGAAACGTTGGTATTCATGTAGTGATTTTTTCAATACACCCGTTTGCTACCACAAGACCCTGAGTGCCGCTGACTGCTTTATTGCCTTTTCGTCTTACTTATCTGTATCAGAGGGCACCGGGGCACATTGTTCTTTAATAGTGGGAGTGCCGGTCCATGCCAAAACTGTATCTCCATTTAGACGCGTGGACTTCCTCTACATTGTGCCATCCTGGGACAAGGCACCCCTCCCCTCAACTTTCAAATTTTATCTTCAGCCAAGGTGAAGTCCTCCTCACGTGCTTATTGCACAGTCACCACTCACTTCGTTCACCAGGGGCTACAAGGCAGCCCTTGCATCACGATGTCCTCAGGTTCGAACCCTGAAGGGGACCCAGGCTGCAGAGGCATGTCTTCAACACAGGGGGAGCTATATAGCTTCACAGATGATGATGCTGAACGACTCCGTTTCAAAGAACAACTTGATTACTCCGAGAAAGTAGGGTCGACCGAGGACATTTATCACCAGCTCCTGAAACTTAAACGTCGGGAAATCGACTTCCTCTTGCATGGCATCTCCCTCTCGGATTACCATAGAGAGAAGATGATACCCAGAGGATTCAGGGTTCGCAATGTCCCGACGATTGGCCGATTTAATCCAGAATTCTGCAGGAAATGGATTGGTATCCTTAATAAATGCAGTCTGGATTTGATGCTCCTAGTGGTGGAAGAAGCGGGGAAAGAACTAGCAACCACCCGAGTTAAAATCAACTTAATGGAAACGGAGCATTTACATATTTTACAAAATGATGTACAGCACGACTGGCTTGCTAAACTACAGGTCCAGTGTGACAATTATCACAGGGATCTCATTAAATTTAAAAGGAACAAACATCAAACGGTTAAAGATGATTATGATTCAAACCGTGTCTATCGTTGGCTAATGGGAGGAGAACCAGGGGAACATAAACCCTACAATGCACGGGCTAGACACAGCTGGCGCAAGAGAAGGGAAGCACAGAGCCTTCTGTCCACTACTTCCAACAGTGACATCGACACTACACCGCAGGAAAGCGAGGGCCTCTTATCTACACCTAATGTCCCTTTAGGGACCTCCCAGGCAGCAACAGCTGGAAAAGAAAAAGGCAGACGAGGACGCCCACCCGCAGGAGCGGGCAATGTACGAGGTACCAGAGGTCCTCAACAAGAAGAAATCGGTAATTTACAATATGTCGGATAGGGTCCTCACAATGCATGAGGTGTCAGTATTGGAGAAAGGCCTGTTGTTCGTTCCAACAACCACATTCGATGAGTTCACATGGCAGATTGACACTCATCGATTTGCCAGAAAGCTCAGACTTCAAGAATTTTTCCAAATGCAACCCACTACCTTTCCAACTTTGAGCCAGCCGGCAGTCCATCAAGAATTCATCAGGTCTCAAATCACATCTTCCTTTGACCCTCCCTCTACCAATTCATCGATAAAAACATACATTCGGTTAATGGAGGAGTCTGTCTCTAAATTTGAAAAAGCTAGCACCAACATCAACTACAATCTGTCCAGAGCGGAGCGCAAAGCCCTGAAGGACCTGGGGTCGTATAAGGATGTCATCATCCGCCCCGCCGATAAGGGGGGTGGTATTGTAGTCGTTAACCTCATTGACTATTTATTGGAAGCACAGCGACAGCTCTCGGACACTCAAGTCTATGAGGAACTGCTGCACGACCCCACAGACACCTACAAACGGGAGCTAGATTCCATCCTGAAGGAGGCGTGTACAGATGGACTGATATACTCCAATTTACTGAAGGCACTCACAAAGGACTCTCCGGTAGTCCCGCTGTTTTTCACTGTACCAAAAATACATGAAAACTTAGAGCACCCACCTGGGCGCCCAATAATCTCGGCCAGAGATTCTATTTATCAGCCAATTTCTGTGTTTTTGGACAAAATCCTGCAACCCATGGTAGTGAGACAAAAGTATTTAATCAAAGACACTATTTGCTTTTTGCAGCGTTGACATCTATCCAAACAGTACCTGAAGATACACTACTGTGTGTGATTGACGTAAACAGTCTTTATACCAGTATTCCCCATGAGGAGGGCCTGTCAGCTATGGAAGAGTTCTTGAAAACCGAGAAAATGGACGCTTTGGATCACACTCTATTTCTTCAATTACTGGAACTGATACTTACCAGGAACTTCTTCCTATTTGATGGGCACTTCTCTAGACAGAAGACCGGGTGTGCGATGGGGAGCAGTGTCTCCCCTTCTTTCGCCAATGTCTACATGTTTAAGGAAGAACATACGGTATTCTTTCAGGATCCATCAATAGCTAGCCACATTCTTCTCTATACTCGGTATATAGACGATTTGTTCCTACTATGGACAGGACCATAGGAAATCTTTGAACACTTGATGTCTTCGGCCAACGCACGGGACTCACCGATTAAATACACCTATCAAATCAGCAAGGAGAGGATTAACTATTTGGATGTCAGTGTATCCATTATTGGTACTCAGCTACAAACAGGTCTGTATGTTAAACCAACAGATCAGAATACTATTTTAAGGGCCAACAGCCATCATCCCAAGGGACTCATTAGGGGGCTTCCCCGGTATCAAATGATCAGAATTTCCAGGATAATCAGTGATAGATCAACCCTGGAAGACGAGCTGGACAAATTAATAAACAAATTCCTACAACGGGGCTACGACCGGAACCTGCTACAACAACACAAGAAGGAAGTACTCCAGATGCCTAGGGACAGTCTAATGATGACTAAAGCTAAGCCCCAGGAAGAAATCATTCCGTTTGTAACCAGATACAATACCGCAAGCACGGTCATTCCCCGGGCCTCAAGAGCATTATGGCCCATTGTTGCAACCGACAAGTCTTTACCCACATTTAGAGACCGGCGCCCCATGCCCTGTTTCACAAGAAGCCGCAACATCAAAGACATAGTAGTACACACAGACGTCACAGGTTTCAGATTGCATTCAGAACGACCCAAAGGGTTTCTAACTAGACCTTCCGGCTGTTACAAGTGCCCCAAATGCACCACATGTTTCCATATGCTGACGGGCACCACATTTAAACATCCACACAATGATTCTTTATTGAAGATTCAACACGTTTTAACATGTACTTCTTCATATATTGTATATCTCATAATATGCCCATGCAGTTTGTACTACGTCGGCAAATCAATTCGGACAGCCAGAGAAAGGATGGCCCTTCACCGGTCAGCTAGAAAACAGGCATTAGCTGGCAAGCCCTCAGACCAACCAGTAGCGAGGCATTTCGCTGAAAAAGGACACTCCATCAACGACTTCAAACATATTCTGATAGATCATGTGACCAAATCCATAAGAGGTGGTGACAGGGAGAAGAAACTGCTGCGCACTGAGGCCAAATAGATCTTCAAGCTCGACACCATTAGTCCTAAAGGCCTAAATGAATTGATGCCGTGGAACTTGTTCCTGCAGAAATGAACGGGATGATTCAGGAGGTGTAGAAGAAATCCCTCCTACACCAGAAATTTCCCGTACTGGGAATCTCTGCCTCCATCTATCTGTAGTGTACCTCTGGACATTTTTGACTAGAATATTATTAGCTATAACTCTCAGCCAGCAATGTGCTGTTTTTTCCATTAGCCCCTGCCTTCCAGTTTCTTTCTTCTCGGTACCCGGGACATCTTTTAGCAATCTTTTTAACCTATGTGCACCCTTATCACCCCTACTACTGTGTTCTTCCTAGTATTTTATTTATGCTATATAAAGGGCATCCAGTCACTGTAACATATCACCTTGAAAAAGCTGTGTGAAACAGCGAAACGCGTCGGTGGGATAGCTGGACTCTGTCTCTTCATCCTCATACAAAAAGCCTAGAAGTCTGATATAGGAACCTCTTCATCTGCGAATTGGATATCTGCATTAATGGACCTGAGCAACTAATTGGACCAAGTAGCTTCTTGAACCAAGCCACGTAAGGTCACTTCCAACAGCAGTTGGTAATATTCCATTCGCTTACTATTGTTCCTGGACTGTGGCAGCATTCTTGGGGATGAACTGTTTCATTTGAGTACCGGCAAAAAACTTGTCTTGTCTAATTTTGCAGTGCTAAGATATGCCCGAATTTAACCATATATATTGTGTTTTAATTATCTGTTGCAACAGTATTATTTTTTAATTGATTAATTAAAATTGTGATAAATTTATTATCCAGTTTCCAAGTGCTAATTTTTATTTTTGTGTTGTTCTAGTATTTTATTTAATTTTGTTACTTACTGGCCAGGCAGACGGACCATATGAGCAGACTACAGTCCCCTTATGCAATGATTTTCATTCATTTCACTCAATTGACTTTCACAGCACTTACACTCATATTCATTTTACCATCACTGACCACTGCGATTCCACTTAGGACCAATCACAGTAGGGCTACTCATCTGCCCCATATGCAGTTATTTACTTATTTTTGCCCTCAGATGTATTCACGTCACCTACAATGCACAAAGGTTTATTTATGCCCTTGAGCACATAGTGTACACCTTTCACAACATGATGTAGACACTCTTTTGGTCCGACTGGCACGGCCAAAGCAGTTTTCGGTAAGGAGCACTATCAATTACAGCATCTGTGCGCCTGTTCCTTGTTTTTCCTTTTGTTTACTTTAGCACGTCACGCAGAGCGCCGGTGTTGTCCGGTCTCCATGGCACTGGCGGACGCCGCTGGATGACGCAAGCGGAAGACGCCGGGTCTCGCCGGGGAGCAGCGGGCGACGCCGGACGCACGAGCACCTGAGTGGTCTTCATTTCTTGGTATAAAGGTATGTCCTTCTCTTCTTTTCACTTGTTTTTCACCTTGACAAAGGGACGTGTTTGTCCCGAAACGTTGGGATTCATGTAGTGATTTTTTCAATACACCCGTTTGCTACAACAAGACCCTGAGTGCCGCTGACTGCTTTATTGCCTTTCGTCCTATATATATATATATATATATATATATATATTATATACTCGTACGTACTTATGTACGTACGTACGTACGTACGTACATATATATATATATATATATATATATATATTAAATCATGCAATAATGAAAAATTCATTAAAACAACTCAAATAGTTATGACTAGTGATTTAAATCAGCTGGTGAGGTCAATGTGGTATAGTTTTGTTGTTGTTGATAATCATCATTACCATTGCATATTTTTGCGATCTCTCCAGTACCAGCTACACCACACTATAACTGTACTCAACATGAATCTTATCTTTAGACAAGTAGAGTAGTTGGTTCCGTATATTGAGCCCACCAAAGGAGCAAGGCTATTTTACTTTGGGACTTCAAGTAACCATCTCATCTATAGTTGTGTGCTGCTGTGGTGAGCTTGGTATGTGGAACCAAGGACCAACCTGTTTCTAATTCCATCTGTGACTTCAGGGATCACTCCATGTTGTTGCTGTTTGCCAGACAGTTTATATCTACTGTATATACTGTAGTAAGTGCAATAATCACTTTTTTAAAGTATCTCCGATCTCGGCACTATCTTGTTTGTGTTTATGTGTCTTCCTAAGCTAGAGTTGAGCGGGTTCGGTTCTCAGAGAACTGAACCCTACCGAACTGTGCCTTCCAAGCCCGGATCCGAGTCAGGCTCGGGTTTTCGCACCTGACTCGGAAACCCAACCGCAGCAAAACGTCAACATCCTGCTGTCGGATTCTCGCGGGATTTGGATACCATATAAGGAGCCGCGCGTCGTGGCCATTTTCACTCCAGTCTCGGAGAGTGTATAGAGAGGACGTGTCCTCAGTGTTCAGTGTTTGTGTGTTGGGGCGGGAAAGTGGGGTGGCAAGTGTTGTGCTGCTCAGTCAAGTCCAGTGTAGTCACTCAGTGTATTGTGCTGCATCAGTCCAGCCAGTCAAAGTGTTGGTGTTCTCTGCTGCCATATATCCAGTGTAGCTGTATAAGTAGTGCTGTGTTGTGCAGACCAGTCCAGTGTAGTCAGTCTGTATTGTGCTGCATCAGTCCAGCCAGTCACAGTGTTGGTGTTCTCTGCTGCCATATATCCAGTGTAGCTGTATAAAGTGGTGCTGTGTTGTGCAGACCAGTCAGGTGTATTGTGCTGCATCAGTCCAGCCAGTCACAGTGTTGGTGTTCTCTGCTGCCATATATCCAGTGTAGCTGTATAAAGTGGTGCTGTGTTGTGCAGACTAGTGGTAGTGTCCTGTCTCATCAGTAATTCCAGTGACGATATACGCTGCTGCTATATGTCCAGTGCTGCAGTATAATAATTATAACAACAACCTGTTGTGCTGCATCAGACCAGTGGTAGTGTCCTGTGTCATCAGTAATTCCAGTGACGATATACGCTGCTGCTATATGTCCAGTGCTGCAGTATAATAATTATAACAACAACCTGTTGTGCTGCATCAGACCAGTGGTAGTGTCCTGTGTCATCAGTAATTCCAGTGACGATATACGCTGCTGCTATATGTCCAGTGTTGCAGTATAATAATTATAACAACAACAACCTGTTGTGCTGCATCAGACCAGTGGTAGTGTCCTGTGTCATCAGTAATTCCAGTGACGATATACGCTGCTGCTATATGTCCAGTGCTGCAGTATAATAATTATAACAACAACCTGTCGGGCTGCATCAGACCAGTGGTAGTGTCCTGTCTCATCTGTAATTCCAGTGACGATATACGCTGCTGCTATGTGTCCACTGCTGCAGTATAATAAATATAACAACAACCTGTTGTGTTGCATCAGACCAGTGGTAGTGTCCTGTCCATCAGTCATTCCAGTCATTCCTGTGCCGCACAGAGTCCCTCATTCCGAGTTGATCGCTCGCTAGCTGCTTTAAGCAGCAGTGCAAACGCTAAGCCGCCACCCTCTGGGAGTGTATGTAAGCTTAGCAGAAGTGCGAAAGAAAGGCTAGCAGAACAGTGCTGACATTTTTTCAAGCAGTTTCAGAGTGGCTGCAGACCTACTCCTTCCTTGCGATTACTTCATTCTGTTTAGTTCCTGCTTTGACGTCACAAACACGCCCTGCGTTAGGCCAGCCACTCCCCCGTTTCCCCAGCCACTCCTGCGTTTTTTCCTGACACGCCTGCGTTTTTTAGCACACTCCCGGAAAACGGCCAGTTACCACCCAGAAACACCTACTTCCTGTCAATAACTCACCGATCAACAGAGCGACGGAAAAGAGTCTCTAGACCTTGTGTAAAACTGCATAGTTTTGTGTGAAAGTACGTTGCGCGTGCGCACTGCGGCCCATACGCATGCGCAGTTTTGCCTTTTTTAACTGATCGCTGCGCTGCGAAAATCGGCAGCGAGCGATCAACTCTGAATGACCCTCATTGTCTCATATAACTCCCCAAAAATAATGGAGAACAAAAATTTGGAGGATAAAATAGGGAAAGATCAAGAAGAAGCACTTCCTCCTAGTGCTGAAGCTGCTGCCACTAGCCATGACATAGACGATGAAATGCCATCAACGTAATCTGCCAAGGCCGATGCCCAATGTGATAGTAGAGGGCATGTAAAATCCAAAAAGCCAAAGTTCAGTAAAAAGACCCAAAAAAAGAAATTGAAATGGTCTGAGGAGAAATGTAAACTTGCCAATATGCCATTTATGACACAGAGTGGCAAGGAACGGCTGAGGCCCTGGCCTATGTTCATGACTAGTGGTTCAGCTTCACATGATGATGGAAGCTCTCATAACTGAGGCCTTGACACTTATGTTGGTGTTAGACGTGCGCCCAATCTCCACCATTGGTGCAGTGGTATTTAGACAATTGATGGAGGTGTTGTGTCCCCGGTACTAAATCCCATCTTTATTCCACTTCAATAGGCAGGCGATAGCGAGATTTTGCCATTTAATTCCAGTGATTTGGACGTATAATAATTACAGTGATTTTGCAAATTAATTTCAGTGATTTATAATTATTAATTACAGCGATCTTGCCAATTAATTCCAGTGATTTGGACGTACAATTACAGTGATTTATAATTATTAATTACAGTGACCTTGCCATTTAATTCCAGTGATTTGGATGCATAATTACAGTGATTTTGCCAATTAATGTCAGTGATTTATAATTATTGATTACAGTGATCTTGCCAATTAATTCCAGTGATTTGGACGTATAA
Organism: Pseudophryne corroboree; assembly: GCF_028390025.1. NCBI lineage: Eukaryota > Metazoa > Chordata > Amphibia > Anura > Myobatrachidae > Pseudophryne > Pseudophryne corroboree. Next base: position 291,646,065 of record NC_086448.1, read on the forward strand.
TTCCAGTTGGAACTGTTTGTGTCGCTTGGCTTAGTCATACAGCTACCTCATTGCACCTCTTCGACATCTTTGCATGAGGTGCTGTTTGGAGCCTAGTTTTTGAAAAGTGTCATCCTGTGTGACAATGCCGTATGAGTCCAGGGGTACTGCTGTATTAGTCCTGGGGTACTGCCGTATAAGTCCACCAATTGCAGATTTTTTTTAAAGTGACTGTAGCGTGCTGGAGATGCTGTCAGTGGACCGAACAATTGCTGCCCCCTCTCGACATTCATCCACTTTGTGACACTACTAGATGGGCCAGGTGGTTGTGTCGCTTAGCTTAGTCATACAGCAACTTCAGTGCACCTTTTTTACTTCTTTGCATCATGTGCTGTTAGGGGCCTTTTTTATATCTGCCCTCCTGTCTTCCACTGCATGCCACGCCTAGATGGGCCAATTGTTTGTGTCGCTTGGCTTAGTCATACAACTACCTCATTGCAATTCTTTTTCTTCTTTGCATCGTGTGCTGTTTGTGGCCTTATATCTGCCCTCCTGTCTGACAGTGCAGTGCCACTCTTAGATGGGCCAGGTGTTTGTGTTGTCCACTTGTGTCGCTTAGCTTAGTCATCCAGCCACCACGGTGCAACCTTTTGGCCTAAAAACAATATTGTGAAGTGTGAGGTGTTCAGAATAGACTGGAAATGAGTGGAAATTATTGTTATTGAGGTTAATAATACCGTAGGAGCAAAATTACTCCCAAATTCTGTGATTTTAGCTGTTTTTTTTTTTTTAAATCATCCAGATCCAAAACCAAAACCAAAACATGAAAGGGTGGTTTTGGCAAAACCAACCCAAAATCAAAACACGAAAGTGGAATTAGAACCAGAACCAAAACACAAAACACGAAAAGTGCCCGCCGCACATCTCTATCCTAAACCCATGTTGCTGCAAAGTGCATAATGGAAGTAAGACACTATGGGGGTCATTCTGACCTGAACGCTCACTGCAGTTCTTCGCAGCACAGTGTTCAGGTCAGAACTGCACATGCGCCGGCGCATGGCTGACAGACGATGGCTGTCGTTGCCTAGTGATCGCCTCTGCCTGATTGACAGGCAGAGGCGGTCGTTGGGCGGGAGGGAGTGGCACTGCAGCATTTGGTCACCTTTTGTGGGCGCAGTCTGGCCAACGCAGGCGTGGCAGTGCTGTGCGGGGGGCGGGCTGCAGTGGCTGCATGACGTTACACGCAGCCGCTGTGTGCCGGGCAGCGACAAATAACTCCTGGCCAGCTGCAGGAACTGCGCTGGGCGGGAGTTACTCTTCAAGTACAAAAGCATCGCCGCTGTGCGATGCTTTTGTACTTGTTCGGAGGGGGGGGATAAAGGCTTGCCTGACATGTGGGGCGGACTAGCCCTGTGCTGGGCGTCCCCCCGCATGTCAGGGAAGATGATTGTAGCTGTGCTAAATTTAGCACAGCTACGATCAGGTCGGAATGACCCCCATAGTATTTCAGATTCACCAAGGAGGAGATAAGAGGAAAGGATCAAAATTCAACTGCAATCCACTATGTACAGTGTATCAGAAACTTTTTTTCTCATCTCACTGGACTTCAAAGGGTTATAAAAATTATGGTGGCTATTCTGATTTAATTGAGTAAAGCACACAGGTTTTTTTTATTTGTTCACCCTGATGCTTATCTTTAAATTTAAACGTGTGTACCACTACCAGGAGACCACTTTATATTTGTACAATTATTCCTTTATTTACAATGTCATTTGGAGTGTTTTGTGGATGTGGTTTAGTGATTCAGTTGTGATTCTTCTAAATACATTTTACAGGAGATGTCATTACAAATGTAAACATATTACTTTACCAGCATGTTAAAACTTAGAATGCTGTGCCCTTTAAAACATCATTACAACTGTGTTGCTATAACGGCGACGACATTTCAGTGATCCCATAATGATTGTCGACATCATGATCAGGGCTGGATCATGGACAAGGCAGAGCAGGACCAAGGGTGCCCACCTTTCTGGCACCACTGGAAAGTTGTATTTATTTTTTCATCTGTTATATAGCAGGGGAGTGAGAGGGAGTACAAGACGTGACCAGAGAAGCATGTGCACGCCATGATTTGGGGAGGGGGAGAATGAGCCATGAGCAGTGTATGGGGTGTGAGCCACATGTGGGGTGGGTGTGCAATTGAGGCAATGTGACTAAACAGTGATGTTGTCTGCTACTGTTAGAGCTGCAGGGGGTAATTCCTGAGAAAGATGCCATGATGAGGGATCAGAGGAGAATGTGCTGAGCTCATATGACACCGTGGGGCAGATGTATTAACCCTGGAGACGGCATAAGGAAGTGATAAACCAGTGATAAGTGCAAGGTGATAAACACATCAGCCAATCAGCTTCTAACTGTTAATTTACATATTGGAAATGATTGGCTGGTGTGTTTATCACCTTGCACATATCACTGGTTTATCACTTCCTTATGTCTTCTACAGGTTAATACATCTGCCCCCAAGTGCAGCTTTATGGCAATGATCCATCAGAGGTTGTTGTCTGTCTATTGCAGGAACTCCTGGTGATGGATGGGGGAACACCAACTGTGGCACTGAGATGATGGGTGCTTGTGTGTGCACCAGTAGCTTTTACTTGACTCGTGGCCTATTAAACTGCTGATTACTGCTGTCATATATGTGACCAAAAACAGAATAAATTAGAGATGAGCGCCTGAAATTTTTCGGGTTTTGTGTTTTGGTTTTGGGTTCGGTTCCGCGGCCGTGTTTTGGGTTCGAACGCGTTTTGGCAAAACCTCACCGAATTATTTTTGTCGGATTCGGGTGTGTTTTGGATTCGGGTGTTTTTTTCCAAAAACACTAAAAAACAGCTTAAATCATAGAATTTGGGGGTCATTTTGATCCCAAAGTATTATTAACCTCAAAAACCATAATTTACACTCATTTTCAGTCTATTCTGAATACCTCACACCTCACAATATTATTTTTAGTCCTAAAATTTGCACCGAGGTCGCTGTGTGAGTAAGATAAGCGACCCTAGTGGCCTACACAAACACCGGGCCCATCTAGGAGTGGCACTGCAGTGTCACGCAGGATGGCCCTTCCAAAAAACCCTCCCCAAACAGCACATGACGCAAAGAAAAAAAGAGGCGCAATGAGGTAGCTGTGTGAGTAAGATTAGCGACCCTAGTGGCCGACACAAACACCGGGCCCATCTAGGAGTGGCACTGCAGTGTCACGCAGGATGGCCCTTCCAAAAAACCCTCCCCAAACAGCACATGACGCAAAGAAAAAAAGAGGCGCAATGAGGTAGCTGACTGTGTGAGTAAGATTAGCGACCCTAGTGGCCGACACAAACACCGGGCACATCTAGGAGTGGCACTGCAGTGTCACGCAGGATGTCCCTTCCAAAAAACCCTCCCCAATCAGCACATGATGCAAAGAAAAAGAAAAGAAAAAAGAGGTGCAAGATGGAATTATCCTTGGGCCCTCCCACCCACCCTTATGTTGTATAAACAAAACAGGACATGCACACTTTAACCAACCCATCATTTCAGTGACAGGGTCTGCCACACGACTGTGACTGATATGACGGGTTGGTTTGGACCCCCCCCAAAAAAGAAGCAATTAATCTCTCCTTGCACAAACTGGCTCTACAGAGGCAAGATGTCCACCTCATCTTCACCCTCCGATATATCACCGTGTACATCCCCCTCCTCACAGATTATCAATTCGTCCCCACTGGAATCCACCATCTCAGCTCCCTGTGTACTTTGTGGAGGCAATTGCTGCTGGTCAATGTCTCCGCGGAGGAATTGATTATAATTCATTTTAATGAACATCATCTTCTCCACATTTTCTGGATGTAACCTCGTACGCCGATTGCTGACAAGGTGAGCGGCGGCACTAAACACTCTTTCGGAGTACACACTTGTGGGAGGGCAACTTAGGTAGAATAAAGCCAGTTTGTGCAAGGGCCTCCAAATTGCCTCTTTTTCCTGCCAGTATAAGTACGGACTGTGTGACGTGCCTACTTGGATGCGGTCACTCATATAATCCTCCACCATTCTATCAATGTTGAGAGAATCATATGCAGTGACAGTAGACGACATGTCCGTAATCGTTGTCAGGTCCTTCAGTCCGGACCAGATGTCAGCATCAGCAGTCGCTCCAGACTGCCCTGCATCACCGCCAGCGGGTGGGCTCGGAATTCTGAGCCTTTTCCTCGCACCCCCAGTTGCGGGAGAATGTGAAGGAGGAGATGTTGACAGGTCGCGTTCCGCTTGACTTGACAATTTTGTCACCAGCAGGTCTTTCAACCCCAGCAGACCTGTGTCTGCCGGAAAGAGAGATCCAAGGTAGGCTTTAAATCTAGGATCGAGCACGGTGGCCAAAATGTAGTGCTCTGATTTCAACAGATTGACCACCCGTGAATCCTTGTTAAGCGAATTAAGGGCTGCATCCACAAGTCCCACATGCCTAGCGGAATCGCTCCGTGTTAGCTCCTTCTTCAATGCCTCCAGCTTCTTCTGCAAAAGCCTGATGAGGGGAATGACCTGACTCAGGCTGGCAGTGTCTGAACTGACTTCACGTGTGGCAAGTTCAAAGGGCATCAGAACCTTGCACAACGTTGAAATCATTCTCCACTGCACTTGAGACAGGTGCATTCCATCTCCTATATCGTGCTCAATTGTATAGGCTTGAATGGCCTTTTGCTGCTCCTCCAACCTCTGAAGCATATAGAGGGTTGAATTCCACCTCGTTACCACTTCTTGCTTCAGATGATGGCAGGGCAGGTTCAGTAGTTTTTGGTGGTGCTCCAGTCTTCTGTACGTGGTGCCTGTACGCCGAAAGTGTCCCGCAATTCTTCTGGCCACCGACAGCATCTCTTGCACACCCCTGTCGTTTTTTAAAAAATTCTGCACCACCAAATTCAAGGTATGTGCAAAACATGGGACGTGCTGGAATTTGCCCATATTTAATGCACACACAATATTGCTGGCGTTGTCCGATGCCACAAATCCACAGGAGAGTCCAATTGGGGTAAGCCATTCCGCGATGATCTTCCTCAGTTGCCGTAAGAGGTTTTCAGCTGTGTGCGTATTCTGGAAAGCGGTGATACAAAGCGTAGCCTGCCTAGGAAAGAGTTGGCGTTTGCGAGATGCTGCTACTGGTGCCGCCGCTGCTGTTCTTGCGGCGGGAGTCCATACATCTACCCAGTGGGCTGTCACAGTCATATAGTCCTGACCCTGCCCTGCTCCACTTGTCCACATGTCCGTGGTTAAGTGGACATTGGGTACAACTGCATTTTTTAGGACACTGGTGAGTCTTTTTCTGACGTCCGTGTACATTCTCGGTATCGCCTGCCTAGAGAAGTGGAACCTAGATGGTATTTGGTAACGGGGGCACACTGCCTCAATAAATTGTCTAGTTCCCTGTGAACTAACGGCGGATACCGGACGCACGTCTAACACCAACATAGTTGTCAAGGACTCAGTTATCCGCTTTGCAGTAGGATGACTGCTGTGATATTTCATCTTCCTCGCAAAGGACTGTTGAACAGTCAATTGCTTACTGGAAGTAGTACAAGTGGGCTTACGACTTCCCCTCTGGGATGACCATCGACTCCCAGCGGCAACAACAGCAGCGCCAGCAGCAGTAGGCGTTACACGCAAGGATGCATCGGAGGAATCCCAGGCAGGAGAGGACTCGTCAGACTTGCCAGTGACATGGCCTGCAGGACTATTGGCATTCCTGGGGAAGGAGGAAATTGACACTGAGGGAGTTGGTGGGGTGGTTTGCGTGAGCTTGGTTACAAGAGGAAGGGATTTACTGGTCAGTGGACTGCTTCCGCTGTCACCCAAAGTTTTTGAACTTGTCACTGACTTATTATGAATGCGCTGCAGGTGACGTATAAGGGAGGATGTTCCGAGGTGGTTAACGTCCTTACCCCTACTTATTACAGCTTGACAAAGGGAACACACGGCTTGACACCTGTTGTCCGCATTTCTGGTGAAATACCTCCACACCGAAGAGCTGATTTTTTTGGTATTTTCACCTGGCATGTCAACGGCCATATTCCTCCCACGGACAACAGGTGTCTCCCCGGGTGCCTGACTTAAACAAACCACCTCACCATCAGAATCCTTCTGGTCAATTTCCTCCCCAGCGCCAGCAACACCCATATCCTCCTCATCCTGGTGTACTTCAACACTGACATCTTCAATCTGACTATCAGGAACTGGACTGCGGGTGCTCCTTCCAGCACTTGCAGGGGGCATGCAAATAGTGGAAGGCGCATGCTCTTCACGTCCAGTGTTGGGAAGGTCAGGCATCGCAAACGACACAATTGGACTCTCCTTGTGGATTTGGGATTTCAAAGAACGCACAGTTCTTTGCGGTGCTTTTGCCAGCTTGAGTCTTTTCAGTTTTCTAGCGAGAGGCTGAGTGCTTCCATCCTCATGTGAAGCTGAACCACTAGCCATGAACATAGGCCAGGGCCTCAGCCGTTCCTTGCCACTCCGTGTGGTAAATGGCATATTGGCAAGTTTACGCTTCTCCTCCAACAATTTTATTTTAGGTTTTGGAGTCCTTTTTTTTCTGATATTTGGTGTTTTGGATTTGACATGCTCTGTACTATGACATTGGGCATCGGCCTTGGCAGACGACGTTGCTGGCATTTCATCGTCTCGGCCATGACTAGTGGCAGCAGCTTCAGCACGAGGTGGAAGTGGATCTTGATCTTTCCCTAATTTTGGAACCTCAACTTTTTTGTTCTCCATATTTTATAGGCAGAACTAAAAGGCACCTCAGGTAAACAATGGAGATGGATGGATTGGATACTAGTATACAATTATGGACGGACTGCCACGGTTAGGTGGTATAAAAAAACCACGGTTAGGTGGTATATATTGTAATACAATTATGGATGGACGGACTGCCTGCCGAGTGCCGACACAGAGGTAGCCACAGCCGTGAACTACCGCACTGTACACTGGTTGATAAAGAGATAGTAGTATACTCGTAACAACTAGTATGACACTATGACGGTATAAAGAATGAAAAAAAAACCACGGTTAGGTGGTATATATTATAATAATACAATTATGGATGGACGGACTGCCTGACGAGTTCCGACACAGAGGTAGCCACAGCCGTGAACTACCGCACTGTACACTGGTTGATAAAGAGATAGTAGTATACTCGTAACAACTAGTATGACTGACTATGACGGTATAAAGAATGAAAAAAAAACCACGGTTAGGTGGTATATATTGTAATACAATTATGAATGGACGGACTGCCTGCCGAGTTCCGACACAGAGGTAGCCACAGCCGTGAACTACCGCACTGTACACTGGTTGATAAAGAGATAGTAGTATACTCGTAACAACTAGTATGACTGACTATGACGGTATAAAGAATGAAAAAAAAACCACGGTTAGGTGGTATATATTGTAATACAATTATGGATGGACGGACTGCCTGCCGAGTTCCGACACAGAGGTAGCCACAGCCGTGAACTACCGCACTGTACACTGGTTGATAAAGAGATAGTAGTATACTCGTAACAACTAGTATGACTGACTATGACGGTATAAAGAATGAAAAAAAAACCACGGTTAGGTGGTATATATTATAATACAATTATGGATGGACGGACTGCCTGCCGACTGCCGACACAGAGGTAGCCACAGCCGTGAACTACCGCACTGTACACTGGTTGATAAAGAGATAGTAGTATACTCGTAACAACTAGTATGACACTATGACGGTATAAAGAATGAAAAAAAAACCACGGTTAGGTGGTATATATTATAATACAATTATGGATGGACGGACTGCCTGCCGACTGCCGACACAGAGGTAGCCACAGCCGTGAACTACCGCACTGTACACTGGTTGATAAAGAGATAGTAGTATACTCGTAACAACTAGTATGACACTATGACGGTATAAAGAATGAAAAAAAAACCACGGTTAGGTGGTATATATTATAATACAATTATGGATGGACGGACTGCCTGCCGAGTGCCGACACAGAGGTAGCCACAGCCGTGAACTACCGCACTGTACACTGGTTGATAAAGAGATAGTAGTATACTCGTAACAACTAGTATGACTGACTATGACGGTATAAAGAATGAAAAAAAAACCACGGTTAGGTGGTATATATTATAATACAATTATGGATGGACGGACTGCCTGCCGACTGCCGACACAGAGGTAGCCACAGCCGTGAACTACCGCACTGTACACTGGTTGATAAAGAGATAGTAGTATACTCGTAACAACTAGTATGACACTATGACGGTATAAAGAATGAAAAAAAAACCACGGTTAGGTGGTATATATTATAATACAATTATGGATGGACGGACTGCCTGCCGACTGCCGACACAGAGGTAGCCACAGCCGTGAACTACCGCACTGTACACTGGTTGATAAAGAGATAGTAGTATACTCGTAACAACTAGTATGACACTATGACGGTATAAAGAATGAAAAAAAAACCACGGTTAGGTGGTATATATTATAATAATACAATTATGGATGGACGGACTGCCTGCCGACTGCCGACACAGAGGTAGCCACAGCCGTGAACTACCGCACTGTACACTGGTTGATAAAGAGATAGTAGTATACTCGTAACAACTAGTATGACTATGACGACGGTATAAAGAAAGAAAAAAAAATACCACGGTTAGGTGGTATATAATTATACAATTATGGATGGACGGACTGCCTGCCGAGTGCCGACTGCCGACACAGAGGTAGCCACAGCCGTGAACTACCGCACTGTACTGTGTCTGCTGCTAATATAGACTGGTTGATAAAGAGATAGTATACAACAATATACTACTATACTGGTGGTCAGGCACTGGTCACCACTAGTCACACTGGCAGTGGCACTCCTGCAGCAAAAGTGTGCACTGTTTAATTTTAAATTAATATAATATTATGTACTCCTGGCTCCTGCTATAACAACCTGCAGTGCTCCCCAGTCTCCCCCACAATTATTATAAGCTTTTATACATTGATGTGCAGCACACTGGGCTGAGCTGAGTGCACACAGACTGAGTCACACTGTGTGACTGCTGTGTATCGTTTTTTTCAGGCAGAGAACGGATATAGCAGAGAACGGATATATTAAATAAAAGTTAACTTAACAACAACTGCACTGGTCACTGTGGTAAACTCTGTCTGCACAATCTCTCTCTCTCTCTCTCTCTTCTAATCTATTCTAATGGAGAGGACGCCAGCCACGTCCTCTCCCTATCAATCTCAATGCACGTGTGAAAATGGCGGCGACGCGCGGCTCCTTATATAGAATCCGAGTCTCGCGAGAATCCGACAGCGTCATGATGACGTTCGGGCGCGCTCGGGTTAACCGAGCAAGGCGGGAAGATCCGAGTCGCTCGGACCCGTGAAAAAAAAAGTGAAGTTCGTGCGGGTTCGGATTCAAAGAAACCGAACCCGCTCATCTCTAGAATAAATGTCATCATTATATATTATTATTACTTTAGCAGCACACATGGCAAAAACCGTTCTGAGCAATAACAATTTCTTATCTCTCTAGAGGTCCTGTTCTATTCTAAAGTGGGGGGTAACATACTGGAACTGAAGTCTAGTTTCATCTTTCTTAGGAGGAAGGAAACACAGGTGAGCTATAGAATCGGTGACTTATTATTTATTTTCCAATTTTATTTGTTGAAAGTTATGTATAAAGTCCAGAAAAGAAGGAAAATATGAGAAACTAGCTACTAAAACAATGAAGTAAATAAAGGTTTTCTGAGGTTACAGTATTTTTACACAGACTTTTATTTTTGGAGTATGAACGCCACAAAAATGTGTTTCTAACACCTGCTAGTAATTAAAAACATTGCAAAGGCGACAATAAGAGCAGAAAGTCAGTGAGAAACATGAAGAAGGAGGTTATGTAGCAAGATCTTGGAACTTTAACAGTTACAGTATAAGACACTGAAATGTAATTAAAAAAAAACAACTGGGGGTCATTTCTGTAGTAATTTAGTTGTATATGGATGATTAAAATTAAATTTTCAGAGAAAAACACATTGGCCAATTATTATAATATGGAACTGAAAGGTATATACATTACATAACATAGTAACATAGTATCTGAGGTTGAAAAAAGACAATTGTCCATCGAGTTCAACCTATTTGTGGTCTCCTATGCATGATGATTTGACTAAAATTTCTGACTGATGCTGCTGTCAGCCGTTACATTTTATCCCTATTTATAGTAACTATAATGCATGACTATGCACCATACCCCTGGATATCCTTATCCATTAGGAATTTTTCTAACCCATTCTTAAAGGTGTTGACAGATTCCGCCATTACAACTCCCTCGGGCAGGGAATTCCAAACACGTATTGTCCTTACCGTGAAAAAGCCTTTACGCCGTATTGTGCGGAATCTCCTCTCCTCTAACCTGAGCGAGTGTCCACGAGTCCTCTGTGTTGATCTAACCAAAAACAGGTCCCGCGCAAGCTCTGTGTATTGTCCCCTTATATATTTGTAGATGTTGATCATATCCCCTTTTAGTCTCCGCTTTTCCAATGTAAACATGCCTAGTCTTTCAAGCCTTTCCTTGTATTCCATCGTCTCCATGCCCTTAATTAGTTTGGTCGCCCTCCTCTGTACCTTTTCAAGCTCCAGGATATCCTTTTTGTAGTACGGTGCCCAGAATTGTACACAGTATTCAAGGTGTGGCCTCACTAGTGATTTATATAACGGGAGTATAATACTCTCGTCCCTAGCATCAATACCCCGTTTTATGCATGCTAATATCTTATTAGCCTTCTTTGCTGCAGTCCTAATTTGGGTACTACTGCTTAGCTTGCTATCTATGAGGACACCTAAGTCCTTTTCCAGTACAGAATCCCCTAATTTTACCCCATTTAGTAAGTAGGTGTAATTTATGTTCTTGTTACCACAGTGCATTACCTTACACTTGTCTGTGTTGAAGCGCATTCTCCATTTGGCTGCCCATGCTTCTAATTTAACTAAGTCGATCTGAAGAGACTCGGCATCCTCCTCTGTATTTATAGCCTTACACAATTTGGTATCATCTGCAAAAATTGACACCATGCTCTCTAGACCTTCTGTTAGGTCGTTAATGAAAATATTGAACAATAGCGGTCCTAATACTGAGCCTTGCGGCACACCACTTAGCACTTCAGTCCAAGTTGAAAAAGATCCATCAACCACAACGCGCTGCTTCCTATTATCTAACCAGTTTTTGACCCAAGTGCATATTGTGCTTCCTAGCCCTGATTCTTGTAGCTTGTAGATAAGTCTCATGCGTGGTACAGTATCAAACGCTTTGGCAAAGTCTAAAAAGATTACATCCACGTCTTTACCCTGATCTAGGTTTGCGCTTACTGTTTCATAAAAGCCAAGTAAGTTGGTTTGACAGGATCTGTCCTTCATAAACCCATGTTGATTCCTTTTAATGACCTTATTGGTTTCAAGGAACTTCTGAATACTATCTCTTAGAATACCTTCCAATACTTTCTCCACTATAGATGTAAGACTAACTGGTCTATAATTACCTGGTTCAGCTTTACTTCCCTTTTTGAATATAGGCACTACTTCCGCTATACGCCAGTCTTTGGGAACCATACCTGATATAACTGAATCCTTAAAGATCAAAGATAGCGCTTTTGCCAGTTCAGAGTGAAGCTCCATTAGAACCCTTGGATGAATACCATCGGGCCCTGGTGATTTATTAATCTTTAAATGTTTTAATCGGTCACAGACTACTTCCTCGCTTAAATAAGTACCTATCAGTGTGATATTCTCATTATTGAGATTGTGCATTAGTCCCTGAATTGGGTCCTCACGAGTGAATACTGTTGAAAAAAACTCATTTAGTGTGTCCGCTATGTCATTATCATTTTTGCTTAAGACTCACAACTTGTCTTTTAAAGGGCCTATACTCTCCTTCTTTAATCTCTTGCTATTAATGTATTTAAAGAATTTTTTGGGATTCGCTTTGCATTCCTTTGCTACTAGTTTTTCAGTTTCTACTTTAGCCGCTCTTATTTCCTTTTTGCAAATTTTGTTACATTCCTTATAGTGCTGAAATGACTCTGCTTCCCCGTCAGATTTGTATTTTTTAAATGCTCGCCTTTTCTTGCCCATAAGTTCCTTAATCTTTTTGTTAAGCCACATCGGTTTATGATTTTTATTCCTTTTTTTGCTACTCATAGGAATACATTTGAGTGTATTTTTAGCTAGCAGGAATTTTAGTACCTCCCATTTCTCCGTAGTATTTTTTCCTAAAAACAAACCTTCCCATTCAATATCCCTGAAAAATACCCTCATCTTTTCAAAATTTGCTTTGCTAAAGTTTAAAGTCCTAGTTGAGCCAGTATAGGGCTGTTTATAGAAACTGATATTGAATGTGACCATATTGTGGTCGCTGTTTCCTATGGGTTCCCCTACTATAATACCTGATACCAAATCCCCATTGTTTGTTAATACCAGGTCTAAGATTGCATTGTACCTACAGTAGTTGGTTCCTCAATTAGTTGGACTAAGTAGTTATCATTAAGTGTGTTTAAAAACATATTGCCCCTAGCAGTATCACATGAATCGTTTTTCCAGTTTATCTCTGGATAGTTAAAATCTCCCATCACTACTATGTCTCCTACTCCTGCTGCTCTTTCAATTTACTTTAGTAACAATTCATCATCAGATGCGTTGATACCAGGCGTCCTATAGCATACACCCAATACTAACTTTTTTATTCCTTTTTCCCCGCATGCAATTTCTACCCATAATGTCTCGACAGTGTCTACAGTCCCCTCCTGAATATCTTCCCATATATTAGGTTTTAAAAACGGCTTTACGTAAAGACACACCCCTCCACCCTTTTTATTTAGTCTGTCTCTCCTAATCAGTGTATAGCCCTCTAGATTGACTGTCCAATCATGAGATTCATCCCACCAAGTTTCAGTAATGCCTATAATATCATACTGTTTGCTTGCTGCAAGTATTTCTAGTTCACCCTTTTTACCAGTAATGCTTCTGGCGTTTACATACATGCAACTAAGATAAGTATTTTCCCTTGCGTTAGAGACATCTTTCACCTTATGTAGCAAGGATGACCTGTAATCGTCATTGGTTAGTGCTTTGGTAAAATCCCTTTTAGTACCCATGTTAGTAACCTTACCGCCTGCTCTTACCCTCCCCCAACTTCTCCCCCATTTCGTTTACTACCGCCATCCCCACTATTCTCACTGCATGACCCGTAGTTTCTAGCTAAACCCTCCCCCCAGGCTCCTAGTTTAAAATCTCCTCCAACCTTCCAACCATCCTTCCCCCCAGCACCGCTGCTCCCTCCTCAGTCAGGTGCAATCCGTCACGACAAAAGAGATGGCGCCTGACTGAGAAGTCCGCCCAGTGTTCCAGGAACACAAACCCCTCTTTCCTGCACCAATCCCTAAGCCACACATTTACCTCCCTAATCTCCCTCTGCCTCCCTGGACTAGCGCGTGGCATGGGTAATAATTCCGAGAATATTACCTTAGATGTCCTTGCCTTCAGTTTCTTTCCTAAGTCCCTATAGTCTTTCTTAAGGACATCCCACCTTCCGCTAACTTTGTCATTGGTGCCAACGTGCACCAAGACCGCTGGGTCTTTGCCAGCCCCTCCCAACAATCTATCTACCCGGTCCGCGATGTGCCGTACCCGAGCACCCGGGAGACAACAGACTGTACGGCGATCACGGTCCCGGTAGCAGATTGCCCTATCTGCCTTCCTGATGATAGAATCCCCTACCACCACCATCTGACTAGGTACCTCTCTATCTTTTATCCCAACCGCGCCAGAGGGACCGCACCTCTGGATGCTAGAGGGAGCAGTCTCCTCCGGCACCGTCATTTCTTCACTATCATCCTCCGATTCCTCGTCCAATCGGGCAAATTTGTTCGGGTTTGATAGTTCGGAGATGTCGTGCCTCCCCCTCTTTTTCTTCCTTCTAACTGTGACCCAACTGGCTCCCTGATCATCATCCTCTTCTACCAGTGACCCCTCCTGCAACTCCTCCACCGTTCTGTCTAAACTACGCTCGAGATTGTGAATCTCCCTCAGTCGCGTAACGGTTTGCTCTAGATCAGTTACCTGGGCTTCCAGGGCAACAGTTCGCACACACCTCGTGCAGATGTAATCACACTGGGCCGGTAGCTCCAGGTGTGCATACATCTTGCACGACATGCACTGAGTGAGGTCCCCAATCACAGCCCCTCCCATATTGTTTGTAAGGTCTAACTCCCTGTTACTCTCACAGAAAAAGCAGCAAAAATAAAAAGTAGAAGACAAGCAATCTCACTTATACAATAAATTAAGCTGGCTTATACTTATCTATCTTTGTGCGGTTCTTGGTCCTTCACTTTTATGCAGCCATAGTACTCTCTCCTGCGGCACCTATACTCCACTTAGCAGTTGCAGTTGTTCCAGCTCACTGCACCTCCTTTTCACTCAGCTTCCAGCTCCTGACTTAGAAGTCCAAGCAGCACTTGGAAGAGACAAGTCCACCATTGAGAGGATACAGATCAATATGGTTATATAAAATATAGATTATTTAAAGACACCACTGGCATCTTGCCAGCAAATTATAATAGAAAACCAATATTAGTTATAATTACAGGCTGTTTACATTTGAGCTGAAAGGAAAACAGCATTCCCTGCAGGCGATGTGTGCTCTATATTATCTACATTATGCAAATCTATTCTACACTAAAGGGACTATTTATTAGTGTGAAAGTGCTCATTACATACTGTATGCAGAAACTAGTTTCCACGTGTTTTTTTCCCCCAACAATTATTTATTGAAGCATATTGCATCATACGAGAATAAAAGATATACAAAATACTGTTATTTGTAAGATAGAAATAGAATATAAAGGAATCAATTGAAAAAATTCTAGTCCAAAAAAAGACACTGGTCTACAAAAATAAACTTTTTTTCTTTCACAAGAACTAAATAAACTAAATCTAAATATATTTTTTCTGCTGAATCTGAATATGAGATCAGATTTTTTTCCATCGGACAGGGTTTTATGTATATTAGTTTAACGTTTTATTAAATTAGTACTTGCGTAAGTCTAAATGATAAATATACACCTCATTCTGGCTGACCTAAAAAGTTGTAGATGATTTTCAAGCATATTTTGCCATTGGGATGTCTCTCTTCATGGTGCAGCAATAGTTAACCAGTAAACTGAATACTCCAAATTTTAGGAATTGCAAATGGCATATGATGTGAACCATTTTTTCCAACCAGTGAGAACATGGGGGGTCATTCCGAGTTGTTCGCTCGGTAAATTTCTTCGCATCACAGCGTTTTTCCGCTTAGTGCGCATGCGCAATGTTCGCACTGCGACTGCGCCAAGTAAATTTGCTATGCAGTTAGGAATTTTACTCACGGCTTTTTCTTCGTTCTGGTGATCGTAATGTGATTGACAGGAAGTGGGTGTTTCTGGGCGGAAACTGACCGTTTTATGGGAGTGTGTGAAAAAACGCTACAGTTTCTGGGAAAAACGCGGGAGTGGCCGGAGAAACGGAGGAGTGTCTGGGCGAACGCTGGGTGTGTTTGTGACGTCAAACCAGGAACGACAAGCACTGAACTGATCGCAGATGCCGAGTAAGTCTCGAGTTACTTAGAAACTGCACAGAGATGTCTTATCGCAATATTGCGAATCTTTCGTTCGCAATTTTAAGATGCTAAGATTCACTCCCAGTAGGCGGCGGCTTAGCGTGTGCAAAGCTGCTAAAAGCAGCTTGCGAGCGAACAACTCGGAATGAGGGCCATGATACACAGCCTACTGTATACATAAAACTGCACTAGAGTTGTTATTCAGTATTCTTGAGAAATAAATCATGTTGACCAGTGAGATTAGTATATATTACACGTTTATATATGGTCAGGTTAAAATATGCATTATAAAGGTTATTAAATTGTAATTGGTAGATTAACTGCAGGTACCTTAGCTCATACCAAGCTGTAAAACCTAAACTTTTTTTCGGTATGGATGAAGTTTATGTACATACAGCATAACCTTCGTAGTGTGTCCAACATGGCTGCCTCATCTGTTATGCTTGTGGATAGAATGAAAACTGATGTGGATCTGACAGGTCTGTCACTACACTCAGTGCTAGGGCAGTACAACCACACATTTTGTGCCACCTCTTTTGGGTATGACCTATTCCACCCAGGGTAATCCTGCGCAGTGTGCTCAAGTCAGCTGCCTCATCTGGTACTTTTCACCAGTGGAATATATAACCCATAGTAGTTATTACCAAAAATGTCTGCACCAACCCTGCATTATGCTTAATGTGATCTCTTGGTTTTGTGGCTCTTAATTATTTCTGTATGTTTTTGGGGATCCAGTCAGGATCCCTGGCTGTCAAAATCCTAATGCTGGAATCCCGACAGATCAGAATGCCGGTGTCAGAATCCCAAATAGGATCAGAATGCTGGCACCAGCATCCCACCAGCAGGGATCCTGAGCGACATACTACCAGGCCGTCAGGGAGGTACTACTAGTGTACTAATTAGCACGAACAGCTTGTAACGTAGAGTGGCAAATTTAATCTTTCTATGTATAATGGAGAGAGATAAAAGCTCCTCCCTAAGTTCCTGGATGCCAAATCGCTGTCCTTAGTATCTCTGTACAGTTCTTTCTATTAGAGTACTAATTAGCACGAACAGCTTAAAATGTACAACACAGATTCTCACAACACAGATTCTCTAACGCTGACGATCTACAGTACTGTGTTGCTCGAATAGTTAGTTGCATCAGAATACATTAATTTATATTTACTGGTATGTCTATAGGTGCTTATTCCCACTGGATATTTTAGATAGCGAATGAGTCACGCCTGCAGATTTACCCCGGTTTGTGTGAAACCTGTGTGCACCCTTCCTTTGAATGTTTTACAATGGATACACAGAAAAAAAATAATAATAAAGTGAATGTCATGGGAACACATACAAAAAAAAAGATTGACACTTTTGGAATCAAACCCGGGACTCTCAGCGTGGCAGACGGGAGCCTTCATCGCTAGCCCCCAGCACTGCATGGAAGATTCTCAAGTTCATGTGTAAAAGTAAGTTCATGTGTAAAAGTACTGCAAAGAGTGATTCCTTCCCATTGGTGTTTGTTTATGCCATTAGGGGACTCAGACGCTCATTTAGTTCACTGTACATACTGTAAAGTCAATGAGCTACATTATTCTTTTCACACATTAGTTGTGTCTGCATACACAAGTGTTTTAACACATTAGTTTTTTATTTTTTACTATTTTTTATTTTTTACTCTGTCCGTCTGACCAGTGGTCACCATCTGTGTGTACACTATGCAGTACAGGACTGTATATTAACATTACAGTCATCACTGACCATTTGCCAGAGCTTGTACTGTAGATCAATCCGCCGCTATTCAAACTAAAGTACTGGATTAGTGAAGCATTAGCCACACAGTGGTGGAGATGTGTATTGCATGCTGAGTATCTAGTCGTGCCTCAACGTGCCTGTCCATGATTAAACTCAGCAACCTAAGCTATCACCTAGGTGTGACTAAACCTCTGTCTAGGCGCAGAAACAGTCAAGATAATGGAAGACCCATCTGTATATATAACCTCATGGGTGTGGATCATTAAATCGACAGTGTCTAAGTTGACAATGTTTAGGTCGACCACTATAGGTCGACAGCCACTAGGTCAACAGGGTTGGAAGGTCAACAGGGTTTCTAGGTCAACATGTGCTAGGTCGACAGGTCAAAAGGTCAACATGAGGTTTTTTTTTTGAGTGTCGTTTTCTTTGTAGAGTGACCGGGAACTCCAATTAGTGCACCATGTCCCCTCGCATGGCCGCTTCGGGCAAGGTGCCTCGCTCCGCTTCCGCTTCTCTCAGCACAGATTACCATTCCAATCGTAGTCCATGTGGATCGTTAAGTATGAAAAAGTTCAAAAAAAGAAAAAAATTGAAAAACTCATGTCGACCTTTTGACCTGTCAACCTAGAAACCCTGTCGACCTTCCAACCCTGTCGACCTAGTAACTGTCGACCTATAGTGGTAGACCTAAACATTGTCAACCGAGACAGTGTCGATCTTCAGACCGGATCCCCTTTGTATGCCTCTATTATGTGAGTAAGTCTCTAAATTTAGGAGAAACTATGAAAGTTCAGGGATTACTAATCATTCTGGAGGGTCTAAGTCTCACTGTGCTTTTTGCACCATATGAAGCAAAACCTATTGCTGGATGAGTACATCTGTATAAATTATGAGGAAATGTCACAAAACCTGGAAGATAATAATTTCTCTGGTCCACACAACAAATACTGTATGGCATATGTATTTACAATAAAAGGTTCTCAATGCTCATACTATATATCAAATCAGTAACCCTCTCTGCATAAGTCTTACTACTCTTTCAATGCTTTGAAACTAAGAGATGTTTATACAATACATCATCTTATCTATAAATATTCTAATAAAGCTGTAACATTTATTGAAGCAAGTACACAATATAAATCATGAAAAGATGTTCTGGTAACAGTTTTTACAAGCCCAACATTATATTCATAGATGTCGGAATAGGGGAGGGGTGGGAGCAAGGGGGCTCCCAACTTTGAGAGGCACCAGCCAATGCAGGTTGCGGGGTGTCATATAGGGTTACCAAGGACAATGTGTCTGTAGTCTCTGGACAGAGATAATCCCCTTTCTATCTGCTCTACATCCTCCCTCCCCAAAGCCTTTCTCTGACTGCCTCCTGGGCCCTCCTACACCCCTGCACCTAGCTACAACCCCTACAGTGTGCAGCTAGTTAATTTGAGTTGGCAACTCCTGTGGGACTGGCCCTGTGTCCTTTTCACATCCCACTTCATATGTTCCTATCTCCCTCTTCCCCTTCAGCTTCCCCTTAATCCCCTTTCTCTTTCTATCTCCCCACCTTGGACCCAAACACCCCCCCTTATGGCACTCTTCACGTGGCACACTCCGACCACCCAAACCCCCAGTAAGAGGGAATATGTACCTAGTCAGCTGAATATGTAACCGGTAAGAAGGAAAAACCGAGTCTCATTACCCGTCATTCATATCCTCAGACAGGGGGAGCTATGAGTGGATTCTGGTGCCCTTGATTATTTTAAACAGTGATAAGGGCATTTTCTAATGGTGATTGGGTAAATTCCATTGATAAGTTACAGTAGTTCTGCTATAATCTTTCCAAAAAAGCCATATCCTATTATATTTATATTTCAGAGAAGTAATTGACTAAGACAACATGAGTACAGGATTGAAACAATATAACACCTATTCTCCATCTCCATTTACTTAAACATTTCTTAAAATACTTACTAATTTATTAAATGTAATACTATCTAGTATGTATCAATATCGTTTTCTACACATAATACATTAACTAAATTTAAAGTCAACTCCACAATTATTGGCATCTGTCAATAAAATGAGGAAAAAAACAATAACATAAAATAAATAATATGATTCAAATGTTTCTTCCAATGTTAGACATTGCTTACCATTTAACAGACACCATTCCTATAACAGTCGGTACAAATGAAGTATTTCTGTAACATACAAAATGACGCAAAGGGAATGCTGCCTGTGGGGCAAACTGATCCAATTGGATTTCACCATTTATCCAACAACATATACAACATGGAAAGATAGGGGATCAGTTAGCTCCTTTGGCGCTTGGGAAAAGGGTGGAAAAAGGCCAGGAAATTCCTTAAATATATGTTTTATATTACTTTCCTATATCTATCTCAAAAAACTCAAAGAAGATTACCTGCGTACCCCCACTCACACTATACGGGAGTAGGTTGTATCCGTAAATGTATCTTTCTCTTACGTCCTAGAGGATGCTGGGGACTCCGTAAGGACCATGGGGTATAGACGGGTTTCGCAGGAGACATGGGCACTCTAAAGACTTTAGATGGGTGTGCACTGGCTCCTCCCTCTATGCCCCTCCTCCAGACCTCAGTTAGATCCTGTGCCCAGAGGAGACTGGGTGCACTGCAGGGGAGCTCTACTGAGTTTCTCTGTAAAAGACTTTTGTTAGGTTTTTTATTTTCAGGGAGCACTGCTGGCAACAGGCTCCCTGCATCGTGGGACTGAGTGGAGAGAAGCAGACCTACTTAAATGATATGCTTTGCTTCTTAGGCAACTGGACACCATTAGCTCCAGAGGGTCGGAACGCAGGTCTCATCCTCGCCGTTCGTCCCGGAGCCGCGCCGCCGCCCTCCTCACAGAGCCGGAAGATAGAAGCCGGGTGAGTATGAGAAGAAAGAAGACTTTAAAGGCGGCTGAAGACTTCAGATCTTCATTGAGGTACCGCGCGCCATTGCTCCCGCATTTACACACACACTGGTGGCACTATATGGGTGCAGGGCGCAGGGGGGGGCGCCCTGGGCAGCAATTATGAAACCTCTAGGGACACTGGCATAGGTATATACTGCGGAGGCTGTATATTGCAAAACTCCCCGCCAGTATAAGGATTTGAGCGGGACCGAAGCCCGCCATTGAGGGGGCGGAGCTTGATCCTTCAGCACTAACCAGCGCCATTTTCTCCACAGCACGCTGCAGAGAAGCTGGCTCCCCGGACTCTCCCCTGCTGAACACATGTACAGAGGGCAAAAAAGAGGGGGGTGGGGCACATTTATTTGGCGCAGTGAGTATATTTATATAAAAGCGCTGTACTGACTGGGATTTTATTCCAGTGTCCGGTGGCGCTGGGTGTGTGCTGGCATACTCTCTCTCTGTCTCTTCAAAGGGCCTTATTGGGGGACTGTCTCCATATATATATATATGTATCCCTGAGTGTGTAGGGGTGTCGGTACGTGTGTGTCGGCATGTCTGAAGTGGAAGGCTCATCTACGGAGGAGGTAGAGCAGATGATTGTGGTGTCTCCATCGGCGACGCTGACACCTGATTGGTTGGATATGTGGAATGTTTTAAATGTAAATGTGTCTTTATTACATAAGAGAATGGACAAAGCAGAGTCCAGAGAAAAAACAAGGAATCAATCAATGGCTTTGGCTGTATCACAGGGCCCTCCAGGGTCTCAGAAACATCCCCTGTCCCAAGTAGCAGACACTGATACCGACACGGATTCTGACTCCAGTGTCGACTACGATGATGTGAGGTTACACCCAAGGGTGGCCAAAAGTATTCATTATATGATTATTGCAATAAAAGATGTTTTGTATATCACAGATGACCCCTCTGTCCCTGACACGAGGGTATGCATGTTTAAGGAAAAGAAGCCTGAGGTAACCTTTCCCCCATCTCATGAGCTGAACACGTTATTTGAAAAGGCTTGGGAAACTGCAGATTCCCAAGAGAATTCTTATGGCGTATCCCAGGGCTGGCCAAACCGGTCCTCGAGATCTACCAACAGTTCATGTTTTCCAGGTCTCCTGGAGATCTGTAGAATTGTCAGGTAGGAATAAATGCATCACATCTTAATTAGTAATGATTACACCTGTGCACTAGCTAGGTGGTCTGGAAAATGTGAACTATTGGCAATTTTTGCTAGGTGAGCCCTGTGGACCCGCCAATGGACGGGTGATGCCGACTCAAAGAGACATATGGAAGTTTTGCCTTACAAGGGTGAGGTTTTATTTGGGGAGGGTCTCGCGGACCTGGTTTCCACAGCTACCGCGGGTAAATCTACTTTTTTACCTTATGTTCCCCCACAGCAAAAGAAAACACCACAATATCAGATGCAGTTCTTTCGGTCGCATAAGTCCAGAAGAGGTCGGGGCTCTTCCTTCCTCGCCAGAGGTAAAGGTAGAGGGAAAAGTCTTCTGTAGTCTTCTACTTAAGTTCAATGGTGTAGGCTGTGCAAAGCCATTTGGCTGTGCATTTAATATCTAAGCGTGCATTTTTATCAAAGCGTGATAAAATTGTCATATAACAGCAGCGTTCCATCAGCGTTAATTTATCTTCAGCTGATATCGATTGTGAATTGACGATTCTTCTCTTCTTGTCACCTACAGGTAATTACAATTGACTACAACCACCAACATATTCTGCTGTACTATATCTGTATATGCAAAGCTAATTCTGCTAGGTAACTAGAACTGAAACATTATTGCATAGTATGTGATTCTGAAGTAGTTTTTTTTTTGTTTAGTTTTGAAGGATATAGACCCAGTTTAATGTTTGTGGAATGCCTGGTTGTTTTTGTAAGGTGATTTTTTGCTTGGCATTTGAGGGGGTGGGGTGTGGTTACAGATTTCAATTATTGGTTTCACTTGTAGTAGTCTTCTACTTAAGTTCAATGGTGTAGGCTGTGCAAAGCCGTTTGGCTGTGAATTTAATATCTAAGCGTGCATTTTTATCAAAGCATGATAAAATTGTCACATAACAGCAGCGTTCCATCAGCATTCAATCGAAGTGAAAAAGAAGGAAAACAGAAGCACAACAATCTAACAAAACAAAGAAAACTGAAGAACTAATAACAAATGTGAGTCACTTCTCAGATCACACACCTCCTGATTGTTGCATCTGATTAAATAGCACGGAACTACCTTACTTGGACAATTTAAAAACCATCCATTTCACCTACAAATGCCTGTATCTGTATTATTGTAATTTTGTTTTTTGAAGCACAGCTGCACCAATGCAATTATACCTGCAAACACTTAAAACATCTAATATAATTACCATCGCTTCTTAAACCTCTCACAATCCTTTCATTTCTTACACTCCAAATACATTTCTGCACCCACTTTATCTACGCTTTTGACTAATTTCATACTAAATCTACACCCATTGAGCCTACACTGCTTTTCTCATCTGCATTTCTTCTGCTTGGATTCCCTTACAGCCTCCACTCCTACTTCCACTTTCTCTCAACCTGTTTACCTACTTAACACTATGTCAAGGCTTTCTTATACTTCCCACATCACTCAGTGTCTACCTAATAATGTATCTTTATCCTTCCCCCCTAGTCTCCTACACCTCCTCCTCTCTCCCCTCCTCTGTCTCCCCTCCATCCCTCTGTTTCCTTCCACCTCCTTTCCTGTTACCCCACTTTCATTAACCTCTGCCCCATGGTCCTGCTACCCCACAACTCAGCCCTGCTCCCTCTCTCCCTTCCCTGTCACCTCCCCACACCCCCATTCACATCACACTGACCTCCCTCCCTGCCCACCTCCTGCAGTTTCCCCTCCTAGCTCAGGCACCCGTACCATCACTACTCTCTTATCATCCCTGCCCTCAAAGTTAATCTCACCTCATCGCTACAGCAACCCTGATAATCTCATTCACATCTCTCCCACAAACTCATACCCCCTATCCTGTGCCCTCTGGAATACCAGATCTGTTTGTAACAAACTGGTCCCCACTCATGACCTTTTCATTTCCAACTCCCTACACCTACTAGCCATTACTGAAACTTGGATTACGCCCTCTGACACTACTTCTCCTGCTGCTCTCTCTGTTGGGGGCCTCACATTCACACACACACACCCCCGACCTGGGGGTCGCCATGGGGGTGGTGTTGGGGTCCTTTTACCTTCTAGTTACTCCTACCAACTCATACCACCAGAACCATCCCATACATTATCTACATTTGAGGTCCATGCCATACGCCTGTTCCAACCAGTACATCTTAGAGTAGCTGTCATTTACCGCCCCCCTGGCACTGCTTCCAAATTCATCGACAACTTTGCTTCCTGGCTTCCTCACTTCCTCTCTTCTGACATTCCCTCCATTATCCTAGGCAATTTCAACATCCCTATTGACATCCCCACACAATCCACGGCCTCTAAACTCCTTAACCTCACCTCTTGATTTGGATTCCCCCAGTGGACCTCCTCACCCTCCCATGTGAATGGGAGCTCACTGGATCTGGTCTTCACTCACCGCTGTGATATTTCTGATTTTTCAAACTCCCCATTTCCACTCTCTGACCACCACCTGCTTTTCTTTACCCTATCTCTCTCGACTTCCCCATCTCTACCTCCTAAGGCTACCATCACTAAGCGTAACATTAAAGCTATTGACACCACATTCCTTTCCTCCCTGCTTGACTCACTTCTCTCTCCTATTCTCTCTCACTCATGCCCTGAACAAGCCACTTCCACATACAATGCATCCCTTACTTCTGCTCTTGACTCTGTTGCTCCACCAACCACTATTCACCCTCGCAAATTAACACCTCAACCCCGGCACACCAAATGCACCAGATATCTGCAAAAATGCTCACGTACTGCTGAGCGACACTGGAGGAAATCACGCTTTAAGGCAGACTTCCTCCATTTCAAACTTATGCTCTCATCCTTCAGTGCTGCCCTTTCTCTTGCTAAACAGTCATACTTCAAGAACCTCATCTCCTCCCAGTCTTCTAACCCCCGGCGCCTCTTTGCCACTCTCAACTCACTCCTCTGCCCACCTCCACCTCGTCTCCCTTCCTCACTCTCTGCTCTTGACTTTGCCACGTACTTCACATCCAAAATTGGGGTATATTTACTAAGATTCGTAATTTCCGAAAATAGGTCAAAGTTCAATCACGAATGACATCGGCAGTGTAAAACTGCAACTTTTTGAATTGATTACGACTAATTTACTAAGCTGTCGTATTCGTATTTTTCTTTGCTTCCGATGTCGATGTCATTCGTGTTTTTTTACCTAATTTGACGGCAGTGATTAGCAAAACACTGCCGTTTTTTTTTACAATCAATCTCGGCCGGATCTGTGTGATCCGTGCTGGGGTTCGTATTTTTTTTTTTTTTTAAATTAAACAAAGTAAAATCCTAAAAAAAATTGCGTGGGGTCCCCCCTCCTAAGCATAACCAGCCTCGGGCTCTTTGAGCCGATCCTGGTTGCAGAAATATGGGAAAAAAAATGACAGGGGTTCCCCCATATTTAAGCAACCAGCATCGGGCTCTGCGCCTGGTCCTGGTCCCAAAAATACGGGGGACAAAAAGAGTAGGGGTCCCCCGTATTTTTAAAACCCGCACCGGGCTCCACTAGCTGGACAGATAATGCCACAGCCGGGGGTCACTTTTATATAGCGCCCTGCGGCCGTGGCATCAAAAATCCAACTAGTCACCCCTGGCCGGGGTACCCTGGGGGAGTGGGGACCCCTTCAATCAAGGGTTCCCCCCCCCCCCAGCCACCCAAGGGCCAGGGGTGAAGCCCGAGGCTGTCCCCCCCCATCCAATGGGCTGCGGATGGGAGGGCAGATAGCCTTTGTTGTAAAATAAAAGATATTGTTTTTAGTAGCAGTACTACAAGTCCCAGCAAGCCTCCCCCGCATGCTTGTACTTGGAGAACCACAAGTACCAGCATGCGGTGGAAAAACGGGCCCGCTGGTACCTGTAGTACTACCACTAAAAAAATACCCAAAAAAACACAAGACACACACACCGTGAAAGTATAATTTTATTACATACATACACACATACATACATACTTACCTTATGTTCCCACGCAGGTCGGTCCTCTTCTCCAGTAGAATCCAAGGGGTACCTGTTGAAGAAATTCTACTCACCAGATCCAGTGGTCCAGGCTCCTCGGCAAATCCAGGGATAATCCACGTACTTGAATAAAACAAAAAAACGGTTGCCCGACCACAAACTGAAAGGTGACCCATGTTTGCACATGGGTCACCTTTCCACGAATGCCAGAAACCCACTTTGCCTTCTGGCTAAGTGGGTTTCTTCAGCCAATCAGGGAGTGCCACGTTGTAGCACTCTCCTGATCAGCTGTGTGCTCCTGTCCTCACTGACAGGCGGCACACGGCAGTGTTACAATGTAGCGCCTATGCGCTACATTGTAACCAATGATGGGAACTTTCTGCCCTGCGGTTGACCTAAAGTGACGTCACCGCTGAGCAGAAAGTTCCCATCATTGGTTACAATGTAGCGCATAGGCGCTACATTGTAACACTGCCGCGTGCTGCCTGTCAGTGAGGACAGCAGCACACAGCTGATCAGGAGAGTGCTACAACGTGGCACTCCCTGATTGGCTGAAGAAACCCACTTAGCCAGAAGGCAAAGTGGGTTTCTGGCATTCGTGGAAAGGTGACCCATGTGCAAACATGGGTCACCTTTCAGTTCGTGGTCGGGCAACCGTTTTTTTGTTTTATTCAAGTACGTGGATTATCCCTGGATTTGCCGAGGAGCCTGGACCACTGGATCTGGTGAGTAGAATTTCTTCAACAGGTACCCCTTGGATTCTACTGGAGAAGAGGACCGACCTGCGTGGGAACATAAGGTAAGTATGTATGTATGTGTGTATGTATGTAATAAAATTATACTTTCACGGTGTGTGTGTCTTGTGTTTTTTTGGGTATTTTTTTAGTGGTAGTACTACAGGTACCAGCGGGCCCGTTTTTCCGCCGCATGCTGGTACTTGTGGTTCTCCAAGTACAAGCATGCGGGGGAGGCTTGCTGGGACTTGTAGTACTGCTACTAAAAACAATATCTTTTATTTTACAACAAAGGCTATCAGCCCTCCCATCCGCAGCCCATTGGATGGGGGGGGACAGCCTCGGGCTTCACCCCTGGCCCTTGGGTGGCTGGGGGGGGGGACCCCTTGATTGAGGGGGTCCCCACTCCCCCAGGGTACCCCGGCCAGGGGTGACTAGTTGGATTTTTGATGCCACGGCCGCAGGGCGCTGTATAAAAGTGACCCCCGGCTGTGGCATTATCTGTCCAGCTAGTGGAGCCCGGTGCTGGTTTTAAAAATACGGGGGACCCCTACTCTTTTTGTCCCCCGTATTTTTGGGACCAGGACCAGGCGCAGAGCCCGATGCTGGTTGCTTAAATATGGGGGAACCCCTGTCATTTTTTTCCCCATATTTCTGCAACCAGGATCGGCTCAAAGAGCCCGAGGCTGGTTATGCTTAGGAGGGGGGACCCCACGCATTTTTTTTTAACAACAAAAAGCACTTTCCCACCACTTCCCATTGATATACATGCACGGATCTCATGGATCCCTGCATGCATCTCAAATCACGAAAAAAAAAAGCAGGTCTGTTTTTTTTTAGGACTTTTTTGCGAATTGTAATTATTCACGGCAGTGTTTTGTGTTTTTTTGCTTAGTAAATGACCGAGATTCGTATCTAAACAGGCGTAATTTGACCGATGGTGTATTCATTCGTAATTTTTTACCTGAACTAGCAAAAAATTACGAATGCCCTCATCACTGCCGTGATTAGTGTTTAGTAAATGACCGAGATTGACCGAGATGACACTTTGATGAAAAAACGGCATCTCGGTCAAAATCGGGAGCTTAGTAAATATACCCCATTGACTCCATACGTCAGGACATCACATCACAACAGACCATTAGTAACCAGCCTTCTCCCATCCCTTACCAGCCCTCCCCATCCCTCGCACCATCTCTGACATCTTTCTCCCATGCATCTGGAGAGGAAGTCATGGCTCTCATTCGTTCCTGTCCCCTCACCACCTCCCCACTTGATAAATGTATTTTAATTAACTGCGCTAATGAGATATAAGCTGCTTTCTTAGGAATTATTAATGTGATGTTTAAAAGAAAGCGCTATAGATGTTAAATAATGTGTGCATTAAGTATATAGTGATAAAAATATAAAAAGCGGTACCTGTAAAAAAGAAAAATTATTATTAGTGATAGAATGTTTACACTCTTTTGAGTGAATATAGTGAAGGAGGTAGCCAGCAACACTTTAATTGTCCTGAATTGCCGTGGTTTCCTACCTTTCCCTATGCTTTGCTCCGGGGCCGCTGAGAGCACTGGGCACTGAGACCACTGAGAGCCGCTGGGAGAGCCGCTGAGAGCCGCTGGGAGCACTGCGGCTCTGATGGTTTTCCTCTGCGGCTGTTGGTTATTGGCGGGGCTGGCAGCGCTTGTGTGTCCCGCTGTGTCCTGGGCTGGCAGCGCTTGCGTGTCCCGCTATGTCCTGCGGGCTGTACGCCGGCGTGATGTTGGAAAGCCAGTAGTCTGTTGGCAGGTGAGCTGTAAACCAGTGTGAAACCAAGCATATGGTTCCCACCAAAAAATGAGGTAATTTCCACCCGGAAGTTCCGGTATTTTTAATATAAATAAAACCAAATAAAAATAACTTTTTATTCATTTTACTCCTCGAAAAATGCATTGAAGTGCATGAAACGCGTTGGAGATCTCACTCGTGCAAAGGAGGAAGCCCTCTGCACGGCCATAACATCGGCCGCAACACGAGCAGAATAAACACCTGCTGCACCTGAAGCCGGGATCAACATCACGCCAGCGTACAGCCCGCTGGACATAGCGGGACACGCAAGCGCTGCCAGCCCAGGACACAGCGGGACTCACAAGCGCTGCCAGCCCCGCCAATAACCAACAGCCGCAGAGGAAAACCATCAGAGCCGCAGTGCTCCCAGCGGCTCTCAGTGGCTCTCCCAGCGGCTCTCAGCGGCTCTCAGCGGTCTCAGCGCCCAGTGCTCTCAGCGGCCCCGGAGCAAAGCATAGGGAAAGGTAGGAAACCACGGCAATTCAGGACAATTAAAGTGTTGCTGGCTACCTCCTTCACTATATTCACTCAAAAGAGTGTAAACATTCTATCACTAATAATAATTTTTCTTTTTTACAGGTACCGCTTTTTATATTTTTATCACTATATACTTAATGCACACATTATTTAACATCTATAGCGCTTTCTTTTACACATCACCTCCCCACTTGACCCTATCCCCTCTCGCCTCCTCTGCTACCTCTCTTCTTCTGCTTGTTCCCATCTTTCCCACCTTCTCAATCTCTCCCTCTCATCAGGCACTGTACCCTCTGCCTTCAAGCATGCACTCATCTCTCCTATTCTTAAAAACCTACCCTTGATCCAAACACTCTCTCCAACTACCGACCCAACTCTCTCCTCCCTTTTGCCTCCAAACTCCTTGAGCGTATTGTCTACAACCGCCTTACTTCCTTTCTGTCCTCACACTCACTGCTTGACCCATTCCAGTCTTGCTTCTGTCCTCTCCACTACACAGAAACTGCCCTTACAAAAGTATGCAATGACCTCCATGTTGCTAAATCTAAGGGACACTACTCTCTACTTATTCTACTTGATCTCTCTGCTGCTTTTGACACTGTGGACCATCCTCTCCTACTGCAAATCCTTCACTCCATTGGTCTGCGTGACACTGCCACCTCTTGGCTGTCTTCCTACCTTTCTGACCGTTCATTCTCTGTCTCCTCTCATGACTCTACCTCCCCCTCACTTCCACTAACTGTAGGGGTACCCCAAGGTTCTGTCCTTGGTCCTTTTCTCTTCTCTCTCTATACGTCCTCACTAGGTAAGCTCATTAGTTCTTTTGATTTCCAATATCATCTCTATGCTGATGACACTCAAATCTATCTTTCCTCTCCAGACCTCTCCCCTGCTCTCCTCACTCATATCTCCAACTGTCTCTCTGCTACCTCTTCCTGGATGTCCCAGCGCTTTCTTAAACTTAACATGTCTAAGACCGAGCTGATCATCTTCCCTTCCTCCCGCATAACCTCACCTCCTACAATCTCATTATCTATTGATGGCACTACTATCTCCTCTAGCCCCCAAGTGCACTGTCTTGGAGTAATCCTTGACTCCTCCCTCTCCTTCAAACCACACATTCAGCACCTCTCACAAACCTGCCGTTTTCATCTAAAAAATATTTCCAGGATCAGACCCTTTCTGACCCAGGATGCTACTAAGACTCTTATCCACTCACTGGTCATCTCCAGACTGGACTACTGTAATCTCCTCCTGACTGGCATTCCTGACAAATACCTCTCTCCACTCCAATATATCCTCAATGCTGCTGCCCGGCTCATTTTCCTCACCAAACGCACTACGTCCACCTCTCCTCTCTTACTAGACCTTCATTGGCTCCCCTTCCCTTTCAGAATCCATTTCAAGCTACTCACACTTGCTTACAAAGCCCTCACCCACTCCTCTCCCATCTACATCTCTGACCTTATCTCCCTTTACACTCCCACACGTCCTCTTTGCTCTGCTAATGCACGCCGACTCTCCTGCCTACGGATTACTTCCTCCCACTCCTACCTCCAAGATTTTTAACGTGCTGCACCACTTCTCTGGAATTCCCTACCTCTCCCCCTCAGACTCTCCACCTCTCTACAAAACTTCAAACGGGCTCTCAAGACTCACTTCTTCACCAAACCCAGCCAAATCTTATCCTAAACCTCTGTTCCATGCTCTCTATGTACCCCATCTGTCTCACCCCTGTCTGTCTACCCCTCCCCTTTAGAATGTAAGCTCTCACGAGCAGGGCCCTCTTCCCTCATGTGCTTATCCTTTTCTTACTCTAATAATATTCAACTGCACCAAATCCAGCAGTCTTCTGCCACCTGATACTTATTCCAGTGTCATCTGCTGATGTAGCTATGTTTATTTACCCTGTGCTTGTCCTATATTGTCGTCAACTGTAAGTTGCTGTTTTCCTGCTTGATTATTTGTTTATGTACTCTGTAATTGTAATAATAATAATAATAATAATAATAATAAAAGAATGCCTGCTACGGCTAGTTCCCAGGAGCAGAAGTCCTCCCCGGCTTCTACTAAATCCACCGCATGACGCTGGGGCTCCGCTGCGGGAGTCCGCGCCGGTGGGGGCACGTCTTCGACTCTTCAGCCAGGTCTGGGTTCAGTCAGACGTGGATCCTTGGGCGATGGAAATTGTATCCCAAGGCTACAAGCTGGAATTCGAAGAGGTGCCTCCTCGCCGATTTTTCAAATCGGCTTTACCAGCTTCTCCCCCAGAGAGGGAAATAGTTTTAGCTGCAATTCAAAAACTGTGTCAACAGCAAGTGATTATCAAGGTTCCCCTAGTCCAAGAGGGGAAGGGGTACTATTCAACTCTGTTTGTGGTCCCGACACCGGATGGCTCGGTCAGACCCATTCTGAATCTAAAATCCCTAAACCTGTACTTGAAAAAGTTCAAATTGAAGATGGAATCGCTTTGGGCAGTTATCTCCAGCCTGGACGGGGGGGGTTTTATGTTGTCTCTAGACATAAAGGATGCATACCTTCAAAGGTATTCCGGAGGAAGTCATCCCTACTCTGACAAAGGCTAGTAAGGAGGTGACGACGAAACACTATCACCGTATCTGGAGGAAGTATGTATTGGGCTGTTTTCTCCACTTTCTACAAACAGGAGTGGATATGGGCCTAAAGTTAGGCTCCATTAAGGTACAGATTTCGGCCCTATCTATATTCTTTCAGATGGAATTGGCTTCTCTCCCGGAAGTCCAAACTTTTGTGAAGGGAGTACTGCACATCCAGCCTCCTTTTGTGCCCTCAGTGGCACCATGGGACCTTAACGTGGTGTTACAGTTCCTAAAATCACACTGGTTTGAACCTCTTCAAACGGTTGAATTAAAATTTCTCACTTGGAAAGTGGTCATGTTGCTGGCCTTGGCATCTGCAAGGCGGGTGTCCGAATTGGATGCTTTGTCTCACAAGAGCCCCTACCTGATTTTCCATGTGGATCGAGCAGAGTTGAGAACTCATCCTCAATTTCTGCCTAAGGTGGTTTCATAATTTCATATGAACCAACCTATTGTGGTGCCTGTGGCTACGGGGGACTTAGAGGATTCCAAGTCCCTTGATGTAGTCAGGGCCTTAAAAATTTATGTAGCCAGGATGGCTCGAGTTTGGAAAACAGAGGCACTGTTTGTCCTGTATGCGGCCAACAAAGTTGGCGCTCCTGCTTCGAAGCAGACTATTGCTCGCTGGATCTGTAACACGATCCAGCAGGCTCATTCTACGGCTGGATTGCCGGTACCAAATTCGGTAAAGGCCCATTCCACTAGGAAGGTGGGCTCTTCTTGGGCGGCTGCCCGAGGGGTCTCGGCATTGCAACTTTGCCGAGTGGCTACTTGGTCGGGTTCAAACACTTTTGCTAAATTCTACAAGTTTGATACCTTGGCTGAGGAGGACCTCATGTTTGCTCAATCGGTGCTGCAGAGTCATCCGCACTCTCCCGCCCGGTCTGGAGCTTTGGTATAATCCCCATGGTCCTTACGGAGTCCCCAGCATCCTCTAGGACGTAAGAGAAAATAAGATTTTAAACCTACCGGTAAATCTCATAGTCCGTAGAAGATGCTGGGCGCCCGTCCCAGTGCGGACTGAATTCTGCAAGACTTGTATATAGCTATTGCTTACATAAGGGTTATGTTACAGTTTTGATCAGTCTCTGGCTGATGCTGTTTTGTTTCATACTGTTAACTGGTTCGTATGTTCCTAGTTGTACAGTGTGGATGGTGTGGGCTGGTATGTATCTTGCCCTTAGATTAACAAAAATCCTTTCCTCGTACTGTCCGTCTTCTCTGGGCACAGTTCTCTAACTGAGGTCTGGAGGAGGGGCATAGAGGGAGGAGCCAGTGCACACCCATCTAAAGTCTTTAGAGTGCCCATGTCTCCTGCAGAGCCCGTCTATACCCCATGGTCCTTACGGAGTCCCCAGCATCCTCTACGGACTAGGAGAAAAAGATTTACCGGTAGGTTTAAAATCTTATTTTTTTCTTCAATTGGATAACAGTGTCACATCAATCAAGACCTTATCCCAGTAATGGATCAGGAATTAATCAGAAAAGACTGGGTGTCGTACCCCAACTCACACAAAGAAGAAAGTGACAGATTAAAAGGTTGTCTTTTCCATCTTTCTAATCCTATGAGACCATCGTGTGGTGTGGAGGTACATCTAGAGCCGCACCGAACACCCAAAGATACCTTGATAGGAGTCGTCACTTTCTTCTTTGTGTCTTTTATTGCTTCTAGTCTCTATGAACTCTGTTTTTGGCTATGACCATTTCCTGTTTTTCTGGACGCACAAAAAAAAACCTCATGTCCACCTAGCACATGTCGACCTAGAAACCCTGCCGACATTCCAACCCTGTCGACCTAGTGAATGTTGACCTATAGTGGTCGACCTAAACATTGTCGACCTAGACACTGTCGATCTAATGATCCACACCCATACAAAGTCACTTCCTTTCTGCACAGAGATTGTTTTTCCACTTCTGAACCGATTCTTTTTGGTTGGTGAAGTGGAAGAAATTTCTTGACACAATCAGAAACTCTGGCACTTTATGCAGTAGTTACAGCAGTACCATAATGTTTCAGCAGTGTTACAGCATCAGCTTAGTAGTAGTGCCACATAGTAGTATCACTGCATATCAATATTACAGCATAGTAGTACCAGATCATAGTAGTATCAGCATAGTAGTATCGATATTAGTGGTATGCCAGTTATCCTAACAATAAAATATATCAGTTGCCACCACCAAAGGCTTTGGGTCTCCTCCCACAGTGGCCTTTCAGTTACAATTACAGTAAATACTCTTTAAAAATCAGTATCATGTGCCTCACAAGGCGTAGGGTAAGAAAACAGAGGTCAGAGCAAGAAATTAAGTTTTAATTTCAAGAACAAGAATAACTTTAGAGCTTACAGTTACAAAAAAAGATAGATACAAAGTATGTATAATTATATTTAAAAATACACACAGATTATGATTTCAGAGAGGAATAAAATAAATAAAGTTTCAGACATTATAGAACTTACTAAAACAACCGTAGTAGTTCTGTTGTGGGGGCTTCACAGAGATAACAGGTTTGAAGCACCGTCATCTTTGGTTTCCCCCAAAGGGCAGTCATACTTATCTCAGCAGCAACTACTCATGACAGACATCCACCCCATACACCCTTTTAGATTTTAACCTTCCAAAACCATAATTATTTGGTTAATTGGTTGTACTTCGGGATTTCAGGAGCTTCCTGGTCAAGTGGGAATGCATTTTTAATTACTTGCCTCAGTCTGTTTGAAGACTAAGAGTCTGGAATGTTATGGCATTGGCCATGAAAGAGATTCATCACTTTCTTTAGACTGAGCATCTTTGGACTGTATGCACGACCCCCTGCCATTGACAGTAAACAGACCTCTTTACAAACAGAGTAAACACTGTCCAGTTACTTACAGACTGGCCATCAGTCAAACAGTTTTACAAATTACATTTCCATACAAAATGTACATGGGAATGTGATACCTAGAAAAAATGGCATTTTCATAACTGGTTGTACATCACACCATCGATGGCTATCCGAACCCAAGTGTGATGGAGGGGTAGAGACATCACCTGAATCCCAAGAAGTTAACTCCTTCCTCACATGAAGCAGTCTGTCACACTGTCAAAGTTGGATGTAATACTTCCTTAGTTGTCTGCATTTTGCTTCACAGGTAAACTTAGAACTAAAAAGTTCCACATTGTGTAATTCACATACAATGGGCGGTATCCAACTGCTGTGCTAATTTAATTTATAGTATTATCGGGCTTTCCAATTATACAGATGTAGCCACCTTTATCTTGACTGGCTGAAGCGTTTGTCCCGATCGAGCATACGCAGCGTAGGGAGGCGCGCCTAGTCACAGAGAGGCGTACCTAATCGCACGGAGGCAGACAGAGCGTTTGGCATTACCTTTACATGTAATACCTGCGATCATCCACCAGATGTCGCTTTTTGCAATCACCACTGAGCATGCGTGTGGTCACCCGTAAAATACAATACTGAAATATATAATAAGGACTACTTTACTAAGGCGTCTCATTACGCTGCATACAGTAAATACTCATTACGCTGCATTATTTAATACAGTAAATACTCATTACGCTGCATTATTTAATACAGTATATAGCTACCGGAGGGTACCAACCGCAAGTTTCTGTGACCCCCACAAGGCTCATGGCAAGCGTCGGAACCCATGGTGGGTCTGAATTAACGGGCCCATTATAGTCTATGGGAAAATGGGTCCACTTTGCGCACTGATATCTCTGGTTCTGGGTGTCCCAGAGACTCAGGACTGGTACCATACAAAAGAGGAGACTCTTGGCTTTCGGGGCAGACCTACCACTAGTTTATGTGGCACTGGAAAGGGAAACAGGAAGCAACCGTGTATCGGGTCCCCTCCAGTTGTCCGCCTAGCTTGCACAGGATGCAGGGTTTCTGTCTAGATAGGAAATACTGTACAGAAATGCTAAGCATGGTAATTTGACATCCAGGAACATAGGGAGGAGTTTTTATCTCTCTCCATTATACTTAGAAAAATTACACTTGCCACAGTACATTACAAGTTGTTCGTGCTAATTAGTACACTAGTAGAACATACTGTACAGAGATACTAAGTACAGTGATTTGGCATCCACGAATTTAGGGAATAGCTTTAATCTCTCTCCATTGTAATCTTTCTAAGTATAATGGAGAGAGATAAAAGCTCCTCCCTAAATTCCTGGGTGCCAAATTTCCGTCCTTAGTATCTCTGTACTCTATGTTCTACTAGTGTACTAATTAGCACGAACAGCTTTTAACTGGATGCCAAATCACCGTACTTAGTATCTCTGTACAGTATGTTCTATTAGGGTACTAATTAGCACGAACAGCTTGTAACGTACAGCGGCAAGTTTAATCTTTCTATGTATAATGGAGAGAGATAAAAGGTCCTCAGTAAGTTCCTGGATGCCAAATCACCGTACTTAGTATCTCTGTACAGTATGTTCTATTAGGGTACTAATTAGCTGTTCATGCTAATTAGTACCCTAATAGAAAATACTATACAGAGATACTAAGGACGGTGTTTTGGCAACCAGGAACTTAGGGGGGAGCTTTTATCTCTCTACATTATACATAGAAAGATCAAACCTGCCACTGTACGTTACAAGCTGCTCGTGCTAATTAGTACACTAGTAGAACATACTGTACAGAGATACTACGGACAGTGATTTGGCATCCAGGAACTTAGGGAGGAGCTTTTATCTCTCTCCATTATACTTAGAAAGATTACAATGGAGAGAGATAAAAGCTCCTCCCTAAGTTCCTGGATGCCAAATCAGTGTACTTAGTATCTCTGTACAGTATGTTCTACTAGTGTACTAATTAGCACGAACAGCTTGTAACGTACAGTTGCAAGTTTAATCTTTCTATGTATAATATAGAGAGATAAAAGCTCCTCCCTAAATTCCTAGTTGCCAAATCACCGTCCTTATTATCTCTGTATAGTATTTTCTATTAGGGTACTAATTAGCACGAACAGCTAATTAGTACCCCAATAGAACATACTGTACAGAGATACTAAGTACGGTGATTTGGCATCCAGGAACTTACTGAGGACCTTTTATCTCTCTCCATTATACATAGAAAGATTAAACTTGCCGCTGTACGTTACAAGCTGTTCGTGCTAATTAGTACCCTAAAATAGAACATACTGTACAGAGATACTAAGTACAGTGATTTGGCACCCAGTTAAAAGCTGTTTGTGCTAATTAGTACACTAGTAGAACATACTGTACAGAGATACTAAGGACGGTGATTTGGCATCTAGGAACTTAGGGAGGAACTTTTATCTCTCCATTATACATAGAAAGATTAAACTTGCCACTGTACGTTACAAGCTGTTCGTGCTAATTAGTACACTAGAAGAATATACTGGGGACTCGGACTCATACAGTACTTGCATTTCAAAAGCACGGTATTTTCCACCACCTCCCACTAGCCCATCGCCCTTCCCCCCTGGGAGCCTGCACAGGTCATGCAGTAGACAAGGAGGGAGTTATTCACATAAACCAGGGCAAAGCTGCAGGAGCGGTTGTACTTTTAAGGTTCTATGCACCATACGGTACACATACAATTCTGCAGCAGGGCAGACTCAATTGAAATGGCTACCGCCTGTGACTCCTTGCCCCATGGAGGCCCTCGGCTATGGAGCAAGTAACAGCACAGATTTTGTAGGTCACGGGGCAATGCTGAAGGAGCGTCAGAATCCCCTAGCTAAAATACACAGGGTCGATAGGGATAAGCGAGGTCTATGCACTTAACGATACCCCAGACCCCATCGCATTGCAAAGTGACAAAATATCCAAGGCTCATGAACATCTACCTTGTGTCAGCACTCAGCTATCGAGCGAGTGACGGCATAGGTTTTGCAGGCTTCGGGGCAGTGCTGAAGGAGCGTCGGAATCCCCTAGCTAAAACACACAGGGGCGATAGGGTTAAGCGAGGTCTATGCACATAATGCTATAAGGCGGGGGTTCATGTGCCTCGGACATTTTGTCACTTTGTGATGCGATGGGGTCTGGTGTATTGTTATGTGCATAGACCTCACTTATCCCCATCGACCCTGTGTATTTTAGCTAGGGGATTCTGACGCTCCTTCAGCATTGGCCCGTTCTTTGACCACAGTATTTTCCACTGCCTCGCCCAACCCCCATCCCACTTTCCCATTCCCCCCTGGGAGCCTGCACAGTTCATGCAGAAGACAGGTAGGGAGTTCTGATCAGGTTTTCCCTTGCCCTTGTCTACCCCACCGGTGACCAAATACAGCAGGGAAGCCCTCCTTAGTTGGAGCGCTCCCGAGGTGCTTACCACACGTTCGGGCCCGTCGGCGGGCAGATCAGCGGCCCTTGCAGCCCTCGCTGCCCTTGCTGCCCTGTGTGGCAAGGATGCAGACGTTGTGGACACCGAAGTGGATGACCGAGCGGCCGCGCCCCCCCGCAGCCCAGGTGGCGACTGGCGGATGGATCACCGGCCCCGGAAAGAGAATGACGGAGGCCCTCATGTCGGCCCTAGTAGAAGGACCTGGACTCAGAGGAGAGACTGTCGCGCAGGCGCCCTAGTGAGGTGGCGGCGGCGAGGGCACCGGTCTGCACTACCCGCGATCCTGCTTTCGAATGTGCGCTCACTGGCATACAAGTTCGACGAATTGTCCCTCCTTCTGGGCAGCGCAGGGTCAGGCATTACAGGGTCATCTATCCTCTGCTTTACGGAGACGTGGCTGGACGACCATATTGCGGACAACCCGATGTCTCTGCCGGGCTTCAGTTTCTTCAGGGCCGATCGCTCCAAGGTTCTCTCAGGAAAAACGAAGGGTGGTGGCATCTGCTTCTACATCAACGACGGATGCTGCACCAATGTCACGATCATAGGCAAATCATGCAGCCCTCACCTGGAGATGCTGAGTATCAACTGCAAACCCTTCTATTCCCCCCGGGAATTTGCCTCAATTGTCCTTGTGGGAGTGTACACCCCCCCCCTCGCCTGCGCGAACGAAGCCCTGCACCACCTGGCCATATGTATATCCGACATAGAACAAAAACACCCAGACTCTCTGCTTATAGTACTGGGTGACTTCAACAGAACTAACCTGAGCAAGGAGCTACCTAAGTACAAACAACAAGTCACGTGTCCCACTAGGGAAGGGCGCACCCTTGATCACTGCTACACTACCCTCAAGTCTGCCTTCCGGTCTATCCCGCGTGCTGCACTCGGCCTATCTGACCACTGCCTCGTCCACCTACTCCCTACCTATACACAGAAGCTGAGAGCAGTTAAGCCTGTCGTTAAGACTGTCAAGAAATGGACCAATGAGGCCAAGATGAAGCTCCAGGCCTGCTTTGACTGCACGGAATGGGGGGTCTTTGAAGCCTCGGCAACCGACCTGAATGACTTGACAGACACTGTCACATCCTACATCAGCTACTGTGAGGACATGTGTGTACCTACCAAGACTTACCGCATTTACAACAACAACAAGCCCTGGTTCAATGCCCAGCTCAGGCAACTTCGTCGAGCCAAAGAGGAGGCCTATAGCAGCGGTGACAGAGCACTATACAACCGTACTAGGAACTCTCTGACTAAAGGAATTAGGCTAGCAAAAAAGCGGTTCTCGGACAAGCTGACAAACGATCTCTCCACCAATGACCCCGTATCTGTATGGAAAGGAATGCAATCCATAACCAACTATAGGAAAACATCAAAGTCCACCGCCATGCACCAAGACCTTGCAGATGAACTGAACCACTTTTATTGCAGGTTCGCAAAAGAAGTCCCCTGCAACCCAAACAATCACCTCTACGATGCCCCGAACACCGACGGCCAACCCCAGGCACTGCAAGTCACCCAAGAAGAGGTGGAGGCATTGTTCAAAAGGACCAAAACCAGGAAAGCTCCGGGTCCTGACGGAGTGTCACCATCTGCCCTAAGAGCATGTGCGGGTCAGCTCGCCCCCATATTCACCAAGATCTTCAATAAATCGCTGGAGCTACAGAAAGTCCCTTCCTGCCTCAAAAGGTCTACTATAGTCCCGGTCCCCAAGAAACCCACTATCACGAACCTGAACGACTACAGGCCGATAGCACTGACGTCTGTGGTCATGAAAACGTTCGAGCATCAGGTTTTGAATCACCTGAAAACTGTGACTGGCCCCCAACTGGACCCCCTGCAGTTCGCCTATCGCTCGAATCGGTGTGTCGAGGATGCAGTCAACCTGGGCCTGCACTACATTCTACAGCACCTAGACATTCCCGGTACCTACGCGAGGGTCCTGTTTGTCGATTTCAGCTCGGCCTTCAATACAATCGTCCCCAGCATCCTCCACCCCAAATTACTTCGCCTAGGGGTCCCAGAAGCTACCTGTTCCTGGATAATAGACTTCCTGACAGATAGGACACAGGTGGTGAAAGCGGGGGAATTCACCTCTCAAGCGCGGTCCATCAGTACAGGGGCCCCTCAGGGCTGTGTCCTCTCACCCCTGCTCTTCTCCCTGTACACAAATGACTGTACCTCAGAGGCGCAATCAGTAAGGATCATCAAATTCGCCGATGACACCACCGTCATCGGCCTCATCAAGGATGGGGACGAATCGGCCTATAGACGGGAAGTAGACCGGCTGGCCCAGTGGTGCATCCACAACAACCTTGACCTCAACCCCCTCAAAACTGTCGAGATGATAGTGGACTTCAGGAAGAAGTCATCTAGTGCACTTCCGCTAACGATTGCTGACAGTGTGGTATCGCTAGTGGACTCCTTCAAGTTTCTAGGGACCACAATCTCCAGGGACCTTAAATGGGGGTCCAACACTGACGCCACTGTTGGGAAAGCGCAGCAGAGGTTGTTCTTCCTCAGGCAACTAAGGAAGTTCAACATCCCACAGAAGCTCCTGCTCCTCTTCTACTCCGCGATTGTGGAGTCGGTACTGTGCTCCTCGATACTCGTATGGTACAGCTCCACCAGTGCGAGGGACATATGCAGGCTCCAAAAGGTGGTCAGAACCGCAGAGAAGATCATCGGGGCCGACCTTCCCTCAGTCCAGGACCTGTACTTGTCCAGAGCTAAAAAGCGGGCAATGAAGATAGTAAAAGACCAGCTACACCCCGGCCACACCATGTTTAACTTGCTTCCTTCAGGCAGGCGTTACAGGGCTGTCCCCGCCAGATCCACCAGAAGCCTCAAAAGTTTCTTTCCCCAAGCTGTCCGCCTGCTGAACTCCTGAACATTGACTGACTAGACGTACATGTGACTCACTTGTGTCCCTACGGTATACCTATCTGTGTAACTTTACTTGCCCCCCCCCCCCCCCCCCACACACACACACACACACACACACACACACACACCTGCTTACCTGTTACCTACTTGGCTGTTGTATAGCAAACCGAAGACAAATTCCTAGTATACGTAAGTATACCTGGCCAATAAAGCTGATTCTGATTCTGATTCTGATTCTGAAGACAAGTTTTATGTGAAACCTGTGTGCACCCTTCCATTGAATGTATAACAAAGAAAAAAAATTATAATAAAGTGAATGTCACGTGAACTCGGACGCTCATACTGTACATGTATTTCAAAAGCACGGTGTATATGCATTGTACATACTTCCTTTTAAACAATTAGTTGCGTCTCCATACACAATCTTGCGTCTGCATACACAAGTGTTTTAACATGTTCATCTGTATAAACTATTTCTTTATTTTAAGAACTCTCACCGTCTGACCATTGGTCACCATCTATTAACATTACAGTCATCACTGACCATTTGCCAGAGCTGTAGATCAATCCGCTGCTATACGATTGAAAGTACTGGATTAGTGGAGCATTAGCCACCCAGTGGTGGAGCTGTGTAATGCATGCTGAGTAACTAGAATCGCCTCAACGCGCCTGCCTGTGATTAAACTCAGCAATCTAAGCTATCGCCTTAGCATGATTAAACGTCCGTCTAGGTGGAGAATCGGTCAAGATAAAGGTGGCTACATCTGTAGCATATTTTTACCGTGCTGTAAATGACCCATTTTCAAGCGGTAACACATGTGATATGGGATACGTTCCCAGACTCATGTGTTATCGCTGAAAAATGGGGTCTCTGAGGGCTGCTTATCAAGGATTTCTGCTTTGCGTGCCTGAGGCACCTGAAGACTAATCCCTGAAAAATTGCGTTGTTTAGGGTTAATTGGATAGGCCGTGGGAAACCTTTAGAATGTAAGCTCTCGCGAGCAGGGCCCTATTCCCTCATGTGCTTTTCCTTCTCTTACTTAAACTATCTTCTATTTCTTTGACTTTGCTGCCAGTCTGATACTTATTTCAGTGTTGTCTGCTGATGCAGAATGTTTATATACCCTGTACTTCTACTATATTATCTTGAACTGTACAGTAAGTCACTGTATTCTTGTTTGCTTACTTGTTTGTGTACTCTGTAATTGGGCACTGCAGATCCCTTGTGGCGACATATAAAAAAAGGATAATAATAATAATAATAATAATAATAATAAAGAACTGCAGAATTTTCAGCACCTTATAGGATAGCCCCCTATGTTTCATATGGCACTATAATGTAAATTTATAGGTTTTAAAAAATTCTTGCCCATATTGTTAAAAAATTTAGCTCCCCTTCTGAGATAGTGTTGCTTAGTATAAAATATATAATTACTTTGACATTTTCACACTGTTCTCTCTGCCTTATAAATAAGGAGTCACAATCATCCATTTATTCTATATACTGTAGTTGCCTACTTTCACTCAATTAGACCCCATAATGCCCTTATGTAAAAGCCTCATTTATCAAGCACAACTAGATTAATAGCACTGATAATTTATTTACAATTCCTAATTATTTATCAATTATATATTTCAATTCTCTAACATGCAGGCCTTATTCCAGCATACTGAAATGATTTTGTGTTCACCAAAGTATATACTAATAGCTTTTCACAAGAAAAGCAGGAATGTTTATGCCTCATTTCACTTCATGGCTCATTATTTGTGGGACTGAAACATTAAGGACTTGTCCAGACTGTGTATGAGTTTTTTCTTGATCCTGGTCAAGCTGTCATTGCATGTATAGTGCACTAAGAAGATAATAGGCATTGGGATCATGCATAACATGTGAATAGGTGAAGCATGTAGAAAAAAGGCTTTCTATTTGGTGATACTGGATATCTGTCATCACACTTTGCTCAGGCAGCAGAAGGATTATGCTGCCACTGCTTACAATGAAGCAGCCATTGCAGCCCCCCTCAACCATCACTCATAGTGGGCGATTCAAGCAGGCCGATGACGTGATTCACGCTGAATTGCTTCACCATAGCCCCGTCCCCCACCATTCGTTGCCGGTAAACTGGGCACTGAATAAAAGGGTATGGGGCCATGCTGACACGATCACGCATTTACGACCCGTAACACACATCCGTGACAAGGCCACGCCCTTTGTTATACCAACCCAGCTGCCCCCTCCCACATGGGGATCTATAAAGTCAGTAAGGCTGCAACAACTGTGTCTTCCAAAGCAGATTTGCTCATTACGACAGTTTACTTGTAGTGTACATTCTGAGTAACCTATGGGTTGTCCAGATGTTCAGTGCAGTGTTGCCATTGAAGTTATCAGATACTTCAACTTCTGAAACAGGCAGTGGATCAGAGAAGCTGGCGGTGGATGTCTCATTACACAAGGCACCTCCCGTGTGGTTGAAGATGCAACACTGACACCTCTTGGCTCCACATGTGAATCAGGCCCTTAGTTCCATTTGAATCTCTTTTGTTCCATGTGTTTCAGGCTACAGGAAATAGTTACATAGTTACATAGTCAGTGAGGTTGAAAAGAGGCAAAATGCCCATCGGGTTCAACCTGTATTCTGTGTTAATCTGTGCATATTATAATGCGCCTGCTAAAGTAATGGTTTAGTACCAATTGACAGCTATGAATCTTACCACTCCCAGATAATTTCATGTAAATATGTTAAATGCTATCGCCCTGGATACATTTTCCAGTTAGAAATTTGTCCAATCCATTTTTAAATGCATTCACAGAGTCCGCCATTATTACCTTCTCCGGCGGGGAGTTCAAAATCTTAATTGCACTTACCGTGAAGAACCCTTTCCTACGTTGTGTACGGAATTTCCTCTCCTCTAGCCTCAATGAGTGTCCAAGCGTCCTATACAGAGTTCTTTTAATAAACAAATCCGCTGCTAGCTCCTTGTAATGACCCTTTACATACTTGAAGATATTAATAATGTCTCCTCTTAGTTGCCTCTTTTCTAGTGTTTACATATTTAACCTAGTAAGCCTTTCCTCGTACTCCAGTGTTTCTAACCCTATAATCTTCTTTGAACTCTTTCTATTTCCCCAATATCTTTTTTATAATACAGTGCCCAGAACTGAACACAATATTCCAGGTGCGGATGTACCAATGATTTGTACAGCTGCAGGATTACATCCTCGTCCCTTGTCTCAATGCCCCGTTTAATGCACGCAAGCACTTTACTTGCCTTCTTTGCTGCAATTTGACATTGTGTATTGTTATTAAGCCTATTATATATGAGCACCCCCAAATCTTTTTCCACCATAGTTGCCCCTATATTTTCCCCATCTAGAGTGTAGGATGCAAGTGTGTTTTTTTGTCCCAAAATGCATAACTTTGCATTTTTCTATATTGAACCTCATTCTCCATTTAAAAGCCCAGGTTTGAAGTTTAAATTAATCATTCTGTAGAGACTCCACATCGCCTTCTGAAATAATTACCTTACACAGTTTAGTTTCATCTGCAAAGATTGACACTGTGCTTTCCAGGCCTATTCCTAGATCATTGATAAATACAGTGAACAGCAGTGGGCCAAGAACGGACCCTTGTGGTATTCCACTGACTACTTGTACCCAGCTGGAGAGCATCCCATTGACGACTACTCGTTGTACTCTGTTATCCAGCCAATTACTTATCCATGTACAAATAATATATCCTAGGCCAAGTTCCCTTAATTTGTTGATCAGTCTCCTATGAGGCACTGTATCGAAGGCTTTTTTTAAAATCTAAATACACCAAGTCCACTGCTTTTCCCTGATCAAGATTCTTGCTCACTTCCTCGTAAAAGCTAATTAAGTTAGTTTGACATGATCTGTCCCTTACAAACCTATGCTGCCTTTTGCTAATAAACTTAGTAGCCTGTAGGTGCTCCTCTATGCTATCCCTCAAAATGCCTTCCAATATTTTACCTACTATAGAGGTTAAACTAACTGGTCTATAGTTTCCAGGATTACTTTATGTTTGTTTTTTAAATAAAGGCACTACCTCAGCTATGCGCCAATCCCTTGGTACCATGCCTGATCTAATTAAACTATGGAAAATCAAGTATAGGGATTTTGCTAGCTGTGACCTAAGCTCCCTAATAACCCCCAGATGAAAACCGTCTGGGCCTGGTGATTTATTAATCTTTTCCTTGCTTAGTCTCTCCAGGGCTACTTCCTCACTTAAACTAGCATCAAGCCATGA
Organism: Pseudophryne corroboree; assembly: GCF_028390025.1. Classification (NCBI taxonomy): domain Eukaryota; kingdom Metazoa; phylum Chordata; class Amphibia; order Anura; family Myobatrachidae; genus Pseudophryne; species Pseudophryne corroboree. Next base: position 291,690,677 of record NC_086448.1, read on the forward strand.
CTCATTTCCTTCCCTATCGCTATGCACTACTGTCACCGGCTCATCCTCCCTGGTGAATATTGAGGGAAAAAAGTTGTTCAATATTTCTTTTAATTTGTCGTCATTTATCAAAGCTCCCAATTTATATTTTAATCTGCCTACATTATCCTTCTTTAACCTTTTACTGTTTATATATATATATATAAAACTTTTTAGGATTGGTTTTACTCTCTATAGCGCTTGCTTTTTGATTACAATTTTAGCTGTTCCTATTACTTTTTTGCATCTTTTATTGCATTCCTTGTAATACCGGAATGAATCATTCTCTCCATTACATTTAAATGTTTTGAAAGCACTCCTTTTATTAGCCATTGCTTCCTTGACCTCCGTATTAAGCCATATTTGTTTGTGCTTAGTACTCCTGCGTTTGCTGCTCTTAATTTGAGAATATTGCTTTTAAGAAACCATTTTAAAACATCCCACATTTCTGATGTGTCCTTGCATTGAAACAAAACTTCCCAGTCAATGTTGTTTAGTGCCCGTCTCAGCATATTGAAGTTAGCTTTTCTATAGTTAAATGTTTTGGTTGCTCCCTTATAGCTATGTTTCTTGAAACTGATGTCGAATGTGATTATATAGTGATCACTGTTTCCCAAGGTCTCCCCAACCTTAGTATTTGATATAATATCCACATTATTAGTAATAACTAGGTCCAGAATAGTTTTACCTCTAGTTGGGCCCTCGACTAATTGAATCAAGTATTGATCCTTTAATATATTTAAGAACCTGCTGCTCCTAGTTTTTACACATGAATCGTTACTCCAATTTATATCAGGATAGTTAAAATCACCTAACACTAGGATGTTCCCGATTCCCACAGCTCTTTCAATTTGCTGTAAAAGTTGTTCCTCGTCATGAACGCTAATATCCGGTTGCTTGTAGCACGTGCCAATGACTAGTTTCTTTGCTTCAATGCCCCCACTTGTGATCTCAACCCATAGTGACTCCATGTTATCTCCAGTCCCATCGTCAGTACCATCTAATAAGATTGGTTTTAGAGATGGTTTAACAAAGAGACATACTCCTCCCCTTTTGGTAACCCTGTCCCTCCTGAAAAGAGAATATCCCTCCAAATTCGCAACCCAGTCATGAGAGTCATCCCACCATGTTTCTGTAATACCTATAATATCATACTGACACTGTGATACATGCCATTCCAATTCCTCATTTTACCCGACAAGATTCTTGCATTCGCAAGCATACAATTTAGCTTAGCATCTCCCTTGTCTGTTTGTTTTATTGCTAACTTATCTAGATTTTCTTGAGCCTTTCTAGAATTAACCTTACCGACTGTTATTTCCCCCCCCCCTTTTTCCCCATCCTAAATAATACAGCCTCTCTCACTAATATCCCTATTCGACCTATTAAGACTTATTAAGCCCCCCCTTGATGTTAGTATCTTCGCTTATGCTATGGGCATCCTTTTCTATATACCATATTGTTGAGCCACAATCGTCTTCAGGTAATAAATTAAAAATATCTTGGGCAATACTTATGTCTGTATTTCTGGTGTCAATACCCATGCAAATACTCTTGTCCTTGCTGGCTGATCTTTTGCTCCCCCCTTCTCCACCTCCAATTTGTTCACGACCCCATCCTTGCTGTTCTCACTGATTAACACGCTGTTTCTAGCTAAACCCTCCCCCCAGGCTCCTAGTTTAAAAGCTCCTCCAACCTTCTAACCATCCTGCCCCACAGCACTGCAGCCCCCTCCTCATTCAGGTGCAATCCATCATGACAAAAAAGATGGCGCCTGACTGAGAAGTCCACCCAGTGTTCCAAGAACACAAACCCCTCCTTCCTACACCAGTCTCTAAGCCACACATTTACCTCCCTAATCTCCCTCTGCCTCCCTGGGCTAGCGCGTGGCACTGGTAATATTTGGAGAATATTACCCTAGATGTCCTTGCCTTAAGTTTCTTGCCTAATTTCCTATAATCTTTCTTAAGGACATCCCTCCTACCACTAACTTTGTCATTGGTGCCAACATGCACAAGAGCGCCGGGTCTATACCAGCCCCTCCCAACAATCTATCTACCCAGTCTGCGATGTGCCGTACCTGAGCATCCGGGAGACAACAGACTGTACGGTGATCACGGTCCCGGTAACAGATTGCCCTTGTCCTCCTTATCCTAACTATTTTCCCATTTGTACCAGAGGGACTGCTCCTCTGGTTGCTAAAGGGAACAGTCACCTCCGGTTCCGTCATTTCCTCACTGCCATCCTCAGAATCTTTGTCCAATCGGGCGAATTTATTGGGGGTTGGGCAGATCGGAGATGTCCTGTCTCACCCTCTTCTTCTTCCTTCTAACCATGACCCAACTGGCTACCTGATCTTCTTCATCTACCAGTGATCCCTCCTGCAACTCCTCCACCATTCTATCTAAACTTTGCTCGAGATTGTGAATATCCCTGAGTCGCATAATGGTCTGCTCTAGATCAGTTACCTGGGCTTCCAGGGCAGCCGTTCACTCACATCTCACACAGATGTATTCACACTCGGACTGTTGTTCCAGGTGCGCATACATCATGCCCGACATGCACTGAGTGAGATTCTCAATTGCGGCCCCACCCTTTTTTAATTAGTGCTAACTCCCTATTACCTTCAGAAAATCAAAAAAGAGCAGGACAATCTATATATGGAGACAAATATATAAGGAACAATGAAGGACAAAAAATAAGGGAAAAACACAAAAAGTATAAATTAAGTACAATTAAAATACAATTAAAATACAGTAATGGACACAGGGAATTAAGTACAAAAAATACAGTATCAGATAAGGAGACAATTGATTAAGGAAAAGTTAATACTTATCTGCTCCTCTGATCTGTGCTCAGATGCTGTGGTGCGGTGCAAACAGGCAGTGGGTCAGGCTGCTGCTGCTGCTGTTTATATGTTTATATGGAGAATCTCCGAAGTTCATGTGCGATGATTCTTCCACAATACAGAAGTTTGGTGGCAGTGCCATAACTAGACTTTTTGGTGCCGTGTGCTAGAAAGAGAATTGGCACTGCCCCATTTCTGTAATAGGGACATAAGACACATGTCTCATGGGGAAGGGGCATGACAAAATTGATTCCAGAGAAAGCCCATGCTATGATGCCCCTTCCCACATTTTCTTGTAATGTTCTTCCACCCATTTTCTTGCAGTGTTCTGTAAATGTGTGTATAACATACATATATACAATATTAATGAATGTTCACATGGTGTATGTTGTTCAGGTTTCCATGGGTTTCCATAGTAACCAGTTTAACAATGGTGATTGGCTCCCTGTGAGGTAGCGGCCCGATGACGTCATCGCACCAGCGCGGCTGTTGCTGGATGCCCGCGGTGTAGTCGGAGGGATGGCACCTTGCAGGTGAGTACAATTAAACACTATAATGAGGTGTGGTTTAGGGTATATAATATTGTCATATGTCTTGTGTTACGTGTTTGTCTCTAACAACTGGATGTGTCCCGAAACGTGCGTCGTACTGTGATGCTATGATTTAAAAACTCTTAAAGGAATATTCAGCCTCCTGAGTGCCGCCTACATTGGAATCTTTATACTAGGTTTTTTTATCCCGTGGAGGGCACCGGAGCATTTATACTACATCAATTCGGGTGAGTGCCAGGCATAGAACTGTTGTGTAGAGGGGATCCTAGCATTTAGGTGCATATTGTGGATTCAACTCACCAAGGCACCCCCGTTATTTTTATACCATTTTGAAAGACTCTTGGGACATTTCGTTTTTACATTCAGCTACTGTGGTGCACTGCTGCAATTGTGTACAACTGAGACCAGCATTATGTCGGCACCTGGTATCGACCAGGAGGAACCTGGCTGTAACTTTGCACAAATGAATACTGAAGAGGTATTCAGCTACTCAGAGGTGGAAGCTGAAAGCATTCTATACACAAGGAAGTTAAAGGATGATGTAATCACTCATGTAAGTGCAGACCTATACAAGGAATGGTACAACCTTAAACGCGGAGAAACAGATTTTCTCTACCATTGCATCACATTATCCGATTATTATCGTGAAAAACAAATAACCCGGGGGTTCCGGGTGCATAACATGCCTACAATCGGACGTCACAGTATACCCTTTTGTCGCAAATGGATAGGGATTCTTAACAAGTGCTCATTAGACCTCATGCTCTTGGTTATCGATGAATCTAGCACGAATTGCAATGTACTAAAGATAAAATCTCTGCATTTGAAACCAACTACAAAAGCATTTTAGCTAATGATGCACATGTGGATTGGATCGGCAAATTAAAAACACAGGTTGAACAGTACAAAAGTGGTTTATTTAAATTTAAAAAGGAAAAACTGACAAATGTTAAACAAGATTATGAGTTAAATCGGGTATACCCATGGCTAAGTACATCGAAAGCCCAGGGTGATTATAGACCATTTAATAAAAAATGAAGAATCTGTCCACGTTACAGAGATGGCCAAGACTCTAGCACATCAATTAGCAAGTCTGATTCCCAAGGCTCAGGCACGTCAAGCCAGATGGGCCCTTTATGGGTGAAAACCCGGGCAGTCTTAAAAAAATCCCACAGGTGATACACGCGGTGGAGCAAGCAGAACCCCCGGAAATAGCCAATGTGGTATTTAATTTATCTTCTACTCCTTTGACAGAGATGGAAACAAAAGTGTTATCTTGCGGTTTATTCTTTGTACCTTCAACCAAGCATGATGCTTTTATATGGAAAGTTGATACTTACAAATTTAATCACTTGTTGAGATTAAAAGAACACTTTGGTAAGAATAAACCTGTAACTACCACCGATACTAAGGACTCTAATCCATCACAATTAAAGAAAATTCAGGCTAAATCTCGATTTGATCCAACCACCACAAGTGCATCTATTAGGACATTTTCACATCTTATCGATATGGAGGGATCAAAACCATCTAGTCCCTATTATGGCAATTATCACTGTAATCTCTCAACTGCAGAAAACACCACTCATAAAGAATTAAGTGAACGTTCGAACATTATTATTATATGAAATGCCGATAAGGGTGGATCTGTAGTTTTTCAGGACTTATCAAAATACAATAATAAATGTATGCGACAATTACAGGATTCTGCATCCTATGAAATCCTATCTGCAGACCCTACCTGGACATATAAAAAAGAACTGGACACAGTACTTTCTCAAGCAGAACAACAACTGTGGATTGGTGCTGATTTAAAGAAATCTTTAACAGTGGATCATCCACTGGCACTGGTGTATCTATAATGGGTGTAGTGTGTGTAGTGCATATGGGCCCCTGGGTCCAGAGGGGGCCCACACCGCACACACTGCACCCATTTCTTCTATACTTACCTTTCCGGCCTCCATCAGCGACTGTGTGTGAGCCCCGTCCTCTCCCGTAGCCGTCACCGCCACTGCTAGCGCACTGAGAGCTAGGGACTCTGGCACAGTGTCAGAGTCTACAGCACATGCGCAGGACTCCGGAAAAATGGCACGGCGGCCATTTGTTGGAGTCCTGCGCATGCACTGTAGACTCTGGCACTGTAACAGAGTCTTACCACTGAAAGCGCTAGCAGCGGCAGTGACGGCTACAGGAGAGGAGGGGGCCCACACACGGAGTCTGCACATGGATCCCCTCCTCTCTAGAAACGCTGCTGTCCACTGGTACCCATCTTTTATACCTTACCAAAGCTGCATAAGTGTTTGCATGATCCCCCTGGCAGACCTATCATCTCTGCCAGGGGATCATTATACCAACCTATTTCAACATACCTCAACGCACTGCTCAATCCATGTATCCAACATACTAGCTCATACCTTAAAGATACAACTGATCTACTTACTAAACTTTACACCATTGAATTTGGTACTGAGGAGACATGGTTGTGTAGTGCTGATGTGGTAAGTTTATATACGTGCATTCCGCACATAGAAGGTATTAGATTAGTACGAGACCTCATCAGCACCAGTGTATATAGGGGGTCATTCCGAGTTGATCGCTAGCTGCAGTTGTTCGCAGCGCAGCGATCAGGCTAAAAATCGACATTTCTGCACATGCGTACGGGCCGCAGTGTGCAAGCGCGACGTACTTTCACAAAAAACTATGCAGTTTCACACAAGGTCGAACGACGCTTTTCAGTCGCTCTGTTGATCGTAGCGTGATTTACAGGAAGTGGGTGTTTCTGGGTGGTAACTGACCGTTTTCCGGGAGTGTGCTAAAAAAACGCAGGCGTGTCAGGTAAAAACGCAGGTGTGCCTGGGGAAACGGGGGAGTGGCTGGCCAAACTCAGGGCGTGTTTGTGACGTCAAACCAGGAACTAAACAGTCTGAAGTGATCACAAGGAAGGAGTAGGTTTACAGCTACTCTGAAACTGCTTGAAAAAATGTCAGCACTATTCTGCTAACCTTTTGTTCGCACTTCTGCTAAGCTAAGATACATTCCCAGAGGGTGGCGGCTTAGCGTTTGCACTGCTGCTAAAAGCAGCTAGCAAGCGATCAACTCGGAATGAGGGCCATTACACGGGTCCTACCGTTGAATTCTTTATACAACTGTTATCACTGGTTTTGATGAGAAATTACTTTATGTTTAATGGTAGATTTTATTTGCAGCGTCCCGGCATAGCGATGGGCTCGAACATAGCACCGTCCTACGCAAATGCGTGTATGATAGAGGATAACTTATTCTATCAAAATGATACCATCAAAAATCAGCTTGTGTTTTATTGTAGGTTTATAGATGACCTGCTGCTTATTTGGAAGGGTAGTCAAACAGATTTGGATTCTCTTCTTCATCAGTATAATAACTCTGATGGTGCAGGTAAAGTTACATACTCAATCAGTAATGTACAAATACACTTTTTAGATGTTCTGATACAGATTACCAATGGGGAATTTAAAACCAATCTTTACGTAAAAGATACTGATGGAAACACAGTCTTACATTTTGATAGTTTTCACCCTCTCCATGTGAGGCATGGGCTTCCATACTCACAGATGCTGCGGGTCAAAAGGATAACGAGTTACCCCTCAGAGGTTGAGGCTGAGCTTAATAGAATGGTGGAGGCTATAAATATCAACATCTACAACAATAAGGTACTACGGTTACCCAGAGAGAGTTTATTAACACCCACCAGGAAACAACAAACATCTGCAGTAATACCTTGGGTTAATAAATACACGGTGAGGAGTGATAGTCTTAATAGGAATGTAAAAAAACTCTGGCCTATTATAAATAGTGACAATGAACTGCCTGTTTTATATAAAACCAGGTTGATGCCCAGTTATACTAGAGGTAGAAACCTCAGAGATCACCCGGTAAAATTAGATGTTGCAAATTTATGCAAACATCAAACCCCTCGACAGTTTTTATCCCAAAAATCTGGTTGTTTCCGTTGTTTGGGATGTACTACATGTAGGTCCATGTTGGTAGGAGATACTATCTCTCACCCAAGGGGTGGTCTTCTGTATGCCGGCGGTCGGGCTCCCGGCGCTCAGTATACCGGCGCCGGGAGCCCGACAGCCGGCACACCGACACTTATTTTCCCTCGTGGGGGTCCACGACCCCCATAGAGGGAGAATAAAATAGTGTGGCGCGCGTAGCGCGCCACCGTGCCCGTAGTGTGGCGAGCGTAGCGAGCCCGCAAGGGGCTCATTTGCGCTCGCCACGCTGTCGGTAAGCCGGCGGTCGGGCTCCCGGCGCCGGTATGCTGGTCGCCGGGAGCCCGACCGCCGGCCAGCCGTAGTGAACCCCACCCAAGAACTGGTAAGAAATATACTATTAATTTTTCCTTGACATGTACCACTAAATTTGTGGTTTATGTGTTAATTTGCCCATGTGGGTTGTACTACGTGGGCAAAATTAAACGACAATTCCGTGAACGCATGGCTTTGCTTCGTGCAGCCATCAGGAGTGCTATCGAGACTGGTAGAAGTGACCAGCCAATGGCCAGGCACTGTTTGATGACTGGTCATGGGGTGGCCTCTATCGGGTCTTAAATCATCGATCACATCCCCCAATCACTTTGGGGGGGGGGGGGGTGATTATAAACTCCTTCAACTTGAAAGTAGGTGGATCTTCACCTTAGATACTGTGGCGCCTAAAGGTCTTAATAAGACCTTGGGGCTACAGTGCTTTCTATAACCCACACTGAGTAAATGCTACTTACCATATGTCATGTTGTTCATATTTATATGCTCATAAAATTGTTAGATTTGATGCAGCATCAAAGTGCAACCTACAGTAGTTTCATGTATTTTAGTGTTTATATTGCAATATTAATGAATGTTCACATGGTGTATGTTGTTTCAGGTTTCCACGGGTTTCCATAGTAACCTATTTAACAATGGTGATTGGCTCCCTGTGAGGTTGTGGCCCGATGACGTCATCGCACCAGCGCGGCTGTTGCTGGATGTCCGCGGTGTAGTCGGAGGGATGGCACTTTGCAGGTGAGTACAATTAAACACTATAACGAGTAGTGGTTTAGGGTATATAATATTGTCATATGTCTTGTGTTATGTGTTTGTCCCTGACGACGGGCTGTGTCCCGAAACATGCGTCGGACTGTGACGCTATGAATTAAAAACTCTCAAAGGAATATTCAATCTACATTGGAATCTTTATACTAGGTATATTTATACCTTGGAAGGCACCGGAGCATTTATACTACATCAATTGGGGCGAGTGCCAGGCATAGAATTGTTATATATATACAGGTTGAGTATCCCTTATCCAAAATGCTTGGGACCAGAGGTATTTTGGATATCGGATTTTTCCGTATTTTGGAATAATTGCATACCATAATGAGATATTATGGTGATGGGACCTAAATCTAAGCACAGAATGCATTTATGTTACATATACACCTTTTACACACAGCCTGAAGGTCATTTTAGCCAATATTTTTTATAACTTTGTGCATTAAACAAAGTGTGCGTACATTCACACAATTCATTTATGTTTCATATACAGCTTATACACACAGCCTGAAGGTCATTTAATACAATATTTTTAATAACTTTGTGTATTAAACAAAGTTTGTGTACATTGAGTCATCAAAAAACAAAGGTTTCACTATCTCACTCTCACTCAAAAAACTCCGTATTTCGGAATATTCCGTATTTCGGAATATTTGGATATGGGATACTCAACCTGTATATGATTAATAGATTCACACAGACCCAATGCTGTTCAGCAACATTTCAGTAGACACACCTACTGTCGTCAGGCTTTATCAAACAATAAAAAATAGTACATACCTTTTATACCTTTCACCACAAGTGAAATCCCGCCAGCCCGGCCGGGACCGCTCACCCGGCGGGCAGCGCAGGCCATGACGTCATCGGAATCCGATGGCACTATGCAGCTTACACCCATCACCATGGTAACAAATCTCTGCATCGTGAGTCACAAACTGGAAGAGCACAGCATAATACATTTTTAGATCTATTATTAACCTTAATAAAGTGTCTAGAGCCGCTGTCTAATGCTGTGAAGCAAAAAGTGTGATATAATCCGTCCTCCAGACCCAGCTGTATTTCTATAGAATGCTTAAAGATACTATGTAACAACCAACTGTTTGATGCTGTAACTATACTACATGGATACATCATACTCTCTATGATATGTGCTATTTGACTAATACAAAAACTATTTTAAAAAACAAGAGTATGAAAAACCTTTGGGATTAATGACCCCTATTTCCACCTCTAATGTCTAGGGGAACGCAATCAATCATTCTGTATCTGATACTATGTACTGGATGTTTAAACTGGACAAAGTGCCTCGCTACCATGCATTGTGAATGGCTGAACGGTGAGCTGACATTCTCTCCTTAAATTTTCTCTCCGTCTTGCCGATATAGCTAAGACCACAAGGACAAATAATTTGGTATATTACAAAGGTGGAATTACATGTCAGCTGATGTTTAATGTAAATTTTCTGTCTAGTGTGGGGGTGGTTAAAAAAATCCCCCGTAAGCAGATATTGACATGTGACACACGAGCATTTGATGCAACCAAGTATTTTTAATACCTGGCAGAAACATTCCCTTCCCTTTAAACTCCCTATTAAGTTTAGCCACATCAGTTTTCACTAATAGATCACGCAGGTTTTTACTTCGTGCATAACATGGCATCAAATGCATATCTTTTAGATTTAAATTAGAATCGTATACTATAATAGGCCAATGTTTTTTTAATATTAAATTAATATCTGCTGAGCTCACATTGAATTTGTTCACCCATGGTAAAGATGGGTGAGCAAAATTTTTTGCTTTTTTGATTTTTACTTAATAGCTTGTTTCTGCCTAAAGCAATCACTCTATTTTTGGATTCCATTAATGTTTTAAGGGAATACCCTCTGCTCATAAATTTATCAATTAACAGGTCTATCTGAACTTCAGCTTCTGCACTATTGCTGTTAATACGTCTGACCTTGACCATTTGGGAGTATGGTAGCCCTCTCACCATTGATCTAGGATGACAAATTCTTGCGTGTAACAGCTGATTTCTATCTGTGTGCTTTGAAAACATATACATATATATATATATATATATATATTATATACACACATTTACAGAACACTGCAAGAAAATGGATTTGGGCACAACTCCTCTTTATACCACATTCATGCTCTTAACTTGAGAGCTCGCTGTTATTTAGTTACAATATCCCTTATTAACACATTTCCATACCTCCCAACGGTCCCGATTTTCATGGGACAGTCCTTTTTTGGGGGGGGACTGCCTCATGGGGAAGGAGTATGACAAAGTTGATCCCAGAGAAAGCCCATGCTATGATGCCCCTCCCCACATTTTGGATCTCTGGTCAGAATGTGCCATTTGAGCGCTTGTTCATATTTTTCTTTAAGCTATCAAGTTAAGTTCATGACTGTTGCATAGGAATTAGTGATTAAAGGGGTGGCGATAGATGACAGGGGTGGTCAGGAGTTGCTGGGCTTCAAAAAGGGGAGAAGCTGCAAGTGAAAGTAATCAAAACAGATAATTGACAAGTGTTGCCAACAGCGCCCGCTACCCTGCAGTGCTATGTGTGGTGCCCCCTCCGCCCACTCCTAGTTATGGCCCTGTTTGGAGGTATAGTGTGGCCTGGTGGCAAAAGGTAGCTATGATGTTATTGGTCACAAAATTTATAATTAGCGGAGTGACAATGGTCAAAATGAGCAAACATGTAAGAATGCTAATGGTTATATTTATAAACCATTTTTTAAGGTCCTAATCTTAGCCCCCCAAAAAAAACATTAAAACAATCCAAAGCTGAGCATTTGAGTTTCTGATTTCCTATTATTAATCCATGTGTATTCAACCAGAGACTTTTCTTAAAATTCTGCCTGCTGTTTTGCCTGTGGGCCTAAAAATACTGTTCTTCGGTAATAAACATGAACAGCTGGGTGATTTTTTCATTGCTCTATTCAAGATACAGTCTTGTGGGTAAGGCGTTGTTTTATATTTAAACAGTTAGAATGCCAAAAGTTCCCAACCTTGGACAAGTAACAGTTTTATTACTAAGAATTATTATGATAAAAAATATATATATGTGTTGCAAACATAATTGAAAGTGTAGAACCAGGAAAATTGCTAAATACCGACATGGATTTTTCTCTACATATAAAACAAGAAAAAAAATTAAGGTCTAGAAATCCAAGCAATATCAGTTCATTAAAAATGCATTTGGTAATAAAGCCAAATCTAAATTATGATGATTTTATATTTGTTGTCATGTTTCATTTGTGCAAGTAATTATGTTTCAAGCAGAAAAGCCAAAACAACATCCTGAAAATAGTAAATCTATACTTAAAATGAAAGGCTATGCAAGCCGACAACGGATATTGTGTTACTTGTTGCCTAAAGCGCTCCTCACTCCCTGGATAACCTAGAAACCATTATTGTTCTAACACACAGCCAGCATTGCTCCTTCCCAGCATTAATAAATAAAATGCATGTGGTGTGAATTTTGGATGAAATATCAGTTTAGTTGATTAAAAAAACCTTTTCTTTATTATTACAGTTTAATTTCAAGAGACATTAAATAAATTAGAAAATGAAATAATGACTAAAGCAGTTGTAAGTAATTGTGATCCAAATTAGATAAGTAACACATAACACACTGCACATATATTGCGATAAATATGTTTGAAACAAGTTCACATTACATGACTCACATTCTTCAGTGGCATTGTTGATGCACTGTTTATTCTATTTCTAGAATGTTGTATGTAAGACAATGGCAGTACTCATGGTTGTAGATCTCATGCCCACTCAAGGTTTCCAACATATTTTCTCACACTCAGAATTTATTTTATAGAAATATACTGTAGGCAGGGCCTTGTACTTATCTGCCCTCACACAGCAATTACCATTAACCCTGTGTACTTTTTATAAAGTTACAGCCAAGTTTGTATAATACAGTACAAACAAATTCTCAATAGTCATAGAAACAAATAATATACTGTAGTTTCTATTTAAAGTAGAGATGTGCACTGGACACTTTTCGGGTTTTGTGTTTTGGTTTTGGAATTTTCTTCATGTTTTGGATCCGGATTGGTTTTGCCAAAACTACCCTTTCAGGTTTTGGTTTTGGATCTGGATTTTTTTTAAAAACAACATAAAAACAGCTAAAATCACAGAATTTTTGTTTTGTTCCTACAGTATTGTTAACATCAATAACATTCATTTCCACTCATTTCCAGTCTATTTTGAACACCTCACAATATTGTTTTTAGGTCAAAAGGTTGCGCTGAGGTAGCTGGATGAGTAAGCTAGGCGACACAAGTGGGCGGCACAAACACGTGGCCCACCTAGGAGTGGCACTGCAGTGGCAGACAGGATGGCAGTTTTAGAAACTAGGCCCCAAAGAGCACATAATGCAAAGAAAAAAAGAGGTGCAAGATGGAATTGTCCTTGGGCCTTCCCACCTACCCTTATGTTGTTTAAACAGGACATGCACAGTTTAATAAATCCATCATTTCAGCGACAGGTGGTTCCCCTGGAAAAATCTCACCAAGTTCTCAGAATCATAGCTAGCTACAAACATATCACCTCCATATTTGATGACTTTTCACATTAAGAGAAGAGGCAAGAGGAAGAGGAGAGTGTCAAGAAGGTGATTAAAAATTAGAGAGGCACATGCAATCGGGAACAACACACAGGCCTTCACCTCCACTCCTATATTGGTGTGGAACAGAAAGGACTTTAACCAACCAATTGTATAATTACCACATTACTGGACAAACTGAAAAACTAGGGGCCAAAGCCTCCGAATTTGTACCCCCTTCTCCATTTTCAAGAATTACGATAATCTCGGATTTAATGCTGGGATGCAAATATACTGGTTTATATAGTACCACAGGATCAAGATTGGATATTTTTCCCCTCCACGGAGTTTGGAGACTTATTTTGTGAAAATCTTGTCGGTCTCTTTTTTTTCCATTTTTTATTGCATTTTTATTTACATATTTTGTGGCAGATGCCTTATTTTAATTTTTCGCAGCTCCCAGTTACATGCATGTGAGCATACCTGTGTGTCTTGTTTATTTTATTCATATTTTAGTTTTATATAAGGCAGCCCCTTAGATGTTTTAGCAGCTCCTCGTGAGCCCCCACATCAGCCCCAGATCGAGTTAGATGATTTCGGGTGGGTTCAGTACCGTACTAAGCAGGAATGTGCAATGAATTTTTGGTTATTCAGCCCCTGCCCTAGTGGGTAAGTTGAGTTCGGGTGTGTTCGGTACAGTACTAAGCAGGACTGTGCAGTAATTTTTTTGTTATTCAGCCCTCGTCCTAGTAGAGTTTACCACTCTACAGTCCAAACTCATTTCTTACTACAAGTAGGACTGTGGGAGGAAGCAATGCCAGGCAGCTTCCTGGCTGTAAGCACCCATGAGACTTCATACTGGGACCTTATTCAGTAACTGTTTGTGCATCATAGGAGCTCCATCTAGTGCTACAGTGCAATGTAAAGCTGAGATTTCATTTTGCAATGCAAGATCACTGAAACTCTGTTCTAACACTGCAAGGTTTTGCGATAACCCTAGCAAGCCCTTACATTGTACAATTATTAAAGAGAAAACATTTACAAAATAAAGGAAAATAATCCTGTACAACAAATGCGCATCTTGTAAATAGTCCCAAAATGTGGAACATTAATAAATCAAAATTAAGGTTGACTAATTGGAGCCATTCATTTGAGTCCCTAACATTAAATTATTGAAAAGAACCTTTCTCTAATGCTGGGTACAAAGTGCACATATAAACATAGGTGTGTTTGGAAAATCTAGTTTTCTCCGGCAGTTGCCAGAAAAAATGAAGTATGAGATGTTGCCATGTCACATTCCGCTGGATTATGTTTCTGTCTCTTCTGACTGACTTTGGCCACAAATGTGGTTTCCATCCATTTTGTACTCAGAGTTGTATGTTTATTGGAAAACACTTTGTCATTTCCACCTTTGCGGCCATATGTTTTCACAAAGCTGTTCATGATATTGAAGCTTGTTTCATATTCTGCTGTAGGCTTTAGTTTAAACCTAGGATCAAATACAGCAGCACCCCTGGAATTATACGGCAGTGCCCCTGGACTTATACAGCAGATAGGCAGCACCCCTGGACTTATACAGCAAATAGGCAACACCCCTGGACTTATACAGCGTAGGCAGCACCCTTGGAGAATTCCATAGCAGCAGACAGGCAGCAGCACCTCTGGACTTAAACGGAAGTTGGGCAGCACCCCTGGACTGATAGGACAGAGGGACAGCAACCCTGTACCGCACCCCAGGACAGCCCCCCAGTACAGCATAGTATTGCAGCACCCCTGTACAGCACCCCTAACAGCACAGGACAGCACCCCTTTATGTTTACAGCACACAGGATAGCACCCCTTTATTTTTACAGCACACAGGATGGTGCCCCTTTATTTTTACAGCACGCAGGACAGCGCCACAGTGCCTTTATTTTTACAGCACACAGGACAGCGCACCTAACAGCACAGGACAGCACCCCTAACAGCACATCTGGAACCTGATCCCTAGAGGAGGAGATTGGCCTCAGGCAGTGGTGCCCAGCAGTGGTTTCTACTGTATCCCCACAGCCTAGTCCAACCCTGAGTCTATATGTTATTTAATAAATATATATATATAAAAAAACCTAATGATTAGATTGCGAAAAAGCCAAAGCATAGCTTGGCATTAAATAAATCGTTCATATAGTAGATACAATTATATATATATATTTAGCGTTTTCACAATGTTTCCTAATAAATTAAAAAGTGTGTAAAGAGGGTTAATGGAGACACAGAGACATTCGAGTCTGTGAGAATATCTGACAATAAATGAATATCTTTAGTTGCTTGTTAGAATATTTTAATATCATAGCTATGGAATGCAATGTAGCAACCAGAAAATGCAAATGTGTATTTATTTTGTTCTATACATAATTATGAAATATTCAGCTGGACTAAACTGTATTGTATGCTTAATTAAAAATAGTGAAATTATACATTTACTGGAACTGGTAGAGTAAGATAATAATTCTCTGTTATTCAAAGTGCTTAAAACCACAGAATAGTACAAAAAGGAAAACTTCAGCTGATAAATGTTTGCTAATTGGAATATACTGTAGCTATATTTCCCTGTGAATTCCAGGGGTACTATATTTAGCTTGGAAACACCATACAGGACCTTATGTTTGAAGTACAAAACAGTCAAAGTGTACTGCAAAATCAGGTGTTTATTTTCTGCTACTGAGCCTAGTTTTATGCCAAAGTACACAGATTAGGAGAGTAAGGTTAGAGAGTAGACAATAGAGCATCAATGAGCACTGACAATATGTGTGGTGTGCCAATATTAAGGGTCTATGGAAAGTTTGTCAGTGTGTCATGAATATCACAGAATGAGAAGGGATTCTTGTAATCATTTCACTTTTATTCTCCTGGGGGTGCAGAGTCTGACAGGCCACTTATGTTCACCAAGGAATCCCGCAAGTGGGTATGAATTTTTGTGGCAGTAACCTTGCAGGTCTCATCCCCCTGATTGAGCATCAGATGTGATGTGTAGCAGAAAGAGAATGGATATAGGGGGTCATTCCGAGTTGTTCGCTCGTTATTTTTTTCTCGCAACGGAGCGATTAGTCGCTAATGCGCATGCGCAATGTCCGCAGTGCGACTGCGCCAAGTAAATTTGCTACGCAGTTAGGTTTTTTACTCACGGCATTACAAGGTTTTTTCTTCGTTCTGGTGATCGTAATGTGATTGACAGGAAGTGGGTGTTTCTGGGCGGAAACTGGCCGTTTTATGGGAGTGTGTGAAAAAACGCTACCGTTTCTGGGAAAAACGCGGGAGTGGCTGGAGAAACGGAGGAGTGTCTGGGCGAACGCTGGGTGTGTTTGTGACGTCAAACCAGGAACGAAACTGACTGAACTAATCGCAGATGCCGAGTAAGTCTGGAGCTACTCAGAAACTGCTAAGAAGTGTCTATTCGCAATTCTGCTAATCTTTCGTTCGCAATTTTGATAAGCTAAGATTCACTCCCAGTAGGCGGCGGCTTAGCGTGTGCAAAGCTGCTAAAAGCAGCTTGCGAGCGAACAACTCGGAATGACCCCCCATAGCTCTTGATAGTACACAGCTGATTAACACTCTAAGGATTCCAGAAGAAACTGTCAGAGCCGGCCCTAACCAATATGATGCCCTAGGCAAGATTTCGGCTGGTGTCCCCAGCACCACTGCTAGTTCTGCCTCTGACCCTGCACCCCTTTCCCAGCACTATCACCCCCCACCCATAGCAGTCTTTTTTTTTGTTTTCCTACCCCCTGTAATTTAAATAAGAACAGTGTGCACATTCGGCGCACAGCCCAAAAAGGTATGTGTTTTTGCTGGCAAGGGGCATGGCCACACAATAGTACCCCCAATTCTAATTATGCCTCAAAGTAGTGCAACTTTATTCATAATTTATCATATGATAGTTTCCCTTATTCACATTACATTACACAGTAGTACCAATTTACCTTATATACGTTACTCCTCACAGTAGTGCCCCTCATTCACATAACATCATCATTACACCACACCATATTGCTCTTTATTCACATTAGACCACACAGTAGTGCCCTTTTTATATGTTACGCCACACAGTAGAGCACTTTATACACATAATGCCACACATTGGTAATGCATTTATACACATAATACCACACAGTAATGCCCCTTACACATATGACACATATGATTAATGTCCTATAAACATAAAGCACCTTACACATTATGTCAACCCTTATTAATGCCTTTCTACACATAATTTCCCTTACACATATGCCACACATTGTTAATGCCCTTAGACACATGACATATAATGTCCGTTACACATATGCTGCACATTATTAGTGCCCTTAAACACATAATGACACACATAGTGACCCTTACACATGTTACACATTATTAATGCCCTTATACAAATAATGACGCATAAAGTTCCTGGCGTGAGTCAACTGGCAGCTCTGCTAACGTCGTGTGCCTAATTTTTATGAAAATGCATCTTATTTGCATTGCTATGTGACTAGGATGCACAAGCAGCTTCTGCTGATTAAAATGATATGCAGCATACCTATATACTGTGTGCAACTGTGGCTGTATCTGCATACGAAATGCTACACACAGAATATAGGCATGCTGCATATCATTTTAATCAGCAGACGCTGCTTGTGCCCCTAGGCATACTAGATGCCCTAGGCAATTGTCTAGTTTGCCTATGCCAAAGGCCGGCTCTGGAAACTGTAGATAAAATGCTGATGGAAGCAATATCAAATTCTAGGCAGGGATACTCACAAGAGATTCTTATCAACTAGGAGAAAAGCAACAGCCAAAGGTGTAGTGGTTCTCAGAGGTTCCACAGAAGCTGAAGCAATCCAAGGCAGAGATACATAACAAATAAAAGCTGTAAAATAAAAGAGAACAGTTTCAAAAGCAGCTGAAGCAACTTAGCAGTCAGAGCAGCTGTGAAAAAGCAGTATTTCACACTGAGAGGCCTGCCATGAGGGTTTAAATAGGGCACCAGGAGCAGACAGATTCACTTATTGATCATGTGGCCAGGATACCAGGAACTGAGGATCTGAGGAACCCTATTAAGATAGTGGAGCCCATTGACAAAAGATGTGCCAGAAGTGAACTGGAGAAGAGCACAGTAGCTACAAGTGACTGCCTGTTGGACCGCTAGGTGGTGCATGATATTGTTTGCTTAATAAAATCGCCAGCTTAGCAGTAAAGACCTTGGAGATCTACACCCTAAATACATTGTAAATAAGACTAGTAAATAACCTCATCCCAGAACTGTACATTTTTGGGGCAAGACCACCAGACATGTAGACATTCACATCCCCTCCAACATATGTCGGACACAGTGCTATATATCTTCTTGAGTCTGGTGTGGACCAGGTACCACCTATATTAAATCTTATAGGTGTTCACTTTCCCTAAAGATGATATCAATTTCAAGAATCTTTCTCTTATTGTAGACAAGCTGTCCTTATCTTATATCAGTGTTCAACATCAAGATGGGTCTATAGTGAGCAAACATGGGTTTATCTTTCCTTCCCTTCTGGGAATGAAAAGAATTATAGCTTTGATGGCTTCTTTGGATAGTCAAACATCATGCTACTGAATATTTTAATGGGTTGAGTATTGATTAGAATGTCTTGTAATAGGTGGCTGTAAAGTCTTACTTGATTTCAGGCTGTTTAGCACATCTGAAACCTCCTGCACTCCAATCTATGCATTTCACATTTTAAGAGCACTAGGGGTAAACTAGAGTGATAACATTGGTATATGATTTGACAGTAGGGGAATAACAGCTGGTTTGTACAATATTGCACAGTTTTGTGTAGAATTTATTAAACTCCACGGTAATTTGGGTGGTTTCATCTTCAGGGTCCTAGAAATTAAAACATTGTCCTGTGAGAGTTTAGCACTCTCCTCATAGCCACAAATTTATGACAATTATTATCAAATCCTAATGACTAGAATTTTTTTTCCAATATGGTGACGGTTTCATAGGCTTTTATCAACTAATGCTATCTACTGTAACTTTCTAAAGCTGGTCATACTCTATACAATTATCTGGCAGATTATCTGTCAGATCTGGCTGGTTGGAATGAAAATCTGGTAATGGATGAGAGCAAATGAAAATTCACCATTTGCTCCCAAACAATAGAAAGTGGACAAAACTTCTAGTTCAGACAAATTGGTTAAATCACGGCTTTAACCAACTTACATCAAGAACAGTTTTTGGTCATTTTTCTGTGTTTGTGAGCAAATGGTTGATTGTCAGTTGCTCTCATCCAATACCAGATTTTCATTCCAACCAGCCAGATCTGACAGATAATGTGCCAGATAATTGTATAGTGTATACCCAGCTTTAGCATGAGCAATGGCTTTTATCAGACTGCCTCAAATCACCACATTAATATAGGGGTAAATTCTGTGCCAGCATTTGTTGACAAATAATTATTTAGATCCATATTTATTTGCATTTTTAGTTGCGGATTAAGGAGGAATCTCTCATTAGGACACAAGGTGAAGTGGCATTTACCAGGTTGATTGCCCTTTAAATACATGAGGCGCAGGCCATGATCTGAGCATATACAGTAATACAGAAAATAGTAATATCTCAAATATTTAGGGCTGGAGCATTATTTAAAAATATCATATCTAAATGTGTGTGGATGTCGTGAACAGGAGAGTAAAAGCATGTTGTATTATTATGAGGTCTGACAATTAAGCTTGCAAACTCATAGCGGTAAAAGTGCAACATACCTCATTGCTGAATATTACTGTGGTCGCCTTCAAATTACTTCCCTTGGGAAGCTAGGCACCAATGCCAGCACCTAGTTCACCCTTCAAAACTATTTTGGAACTGGCCTTCAGAGCTGCCATCATATTACGCATGATGTCATCAATGTCATCAAAATGCCTTCATTTTAACATTTCCGTTATTTTCTGCAACAGAAAAAAAATCTTTGGGGGCTAGATCCAGTGATTATCGAGGGTGTTCCAACAAGGATATTTGTTTACCAGATAAAAACTCCCTCACAGAGAGTGCTGTGTGAGCAGGTGCATTGTCATGTTGCAAGATCCATGAGTTGTTGGTAAAAAGTTTGGGTTGTTTCTGTCTTTTTTACACAGCCTTTTTAGTACTTCCAAATAAAAAACTTGGTTGATATTCACTTGTTCTGCTATGCTCATGACAGCCAGTCGACAATTTTCATGCACAATTTATTCTGCTCGTTGCTGGCTGTTCTGATATCTTATCGTAAATTACACTTTCTCTTCCATCAGAAAAATGTTTCACCCACTTGTAAACTGCTGTATTCTTCATCATACGCGCATGCAGGGGGGTTTCCGATCACCTGGAAAAACCCCTGCTCACCGATTCATTGGCTCAGTAGACTGATAATAGAGGAACTCAGGCAGGCTGTTCCTGCCCATAACGCAGCAGCTGCAGCTTCCTGGCTTGTTGGATGCAGGGGGAGCTGCAGCACGGAGCTCCACTCAGCCAGCTGCAGTTCTAATGCAGCTTTGAGACAGAGCTGTCCAGGTAGAGGCAGTGACTTTCTCCACTGTCTCTGCTGCAGCAGGTATATGTCTCTTATGTGGAGGATGCTGGCGGGTGGAGGAGGTGGCTGGGGATGGGTGACCACTGTCTTAAACTCAATGCCATGCTGATAAACACAGCAGGTGTATGGGGGAGGGGGGGGGGGTTATTTGGGCATGTAACACAATAATAAAATAATAATAATAATAATAATAATAATAATTAAAAAAAAATATATATATATATATATATTTATATATATACACACATATATATGTGCTATCAGCAGTAGCAACCGTCTCCATTCTGCTTCCTCTGACCGTCCAGGAGCAGCAGCAGTGGCTAGGATGTTAGTGTAACATTTCCCAGCACAGGCCTTCGTGCAGGGCTGACAGGCATACATTGTGTCTCCTCTTAGTCAGGACTCCGGGAGCAGCAACTTTGGGGGAGGCTGTAATCTGTCACAGACAATCCCCTTTCTTCCAGGAGGACAAGTGAGTACAGAGTGCTGGGGAAGGGAGGATATAGCATCTGACAGCAGTGGTCATCAAGCTGCACTAAGTTACATTATTGGTAGATATGAAGTATCTCTACCCATGCCCTTATCTCTCTCTCCCCATGCCCCCCTCCCCGTCACTCCATGCCTCTTTCTCTCTCCCCTCACCCCCACCTCCCCACGTCACCCTTGCCTGTGCGTGTAATATATATATATATATATTTACATAGTTACATAGTTAGTGAGGTTGAAAAGAGGTAAAAAAAGGCCCATCGGGTTAAACCTGTATTCTGTGTTAAGCTGTTAATGCACATGCTGAAGTAATGGTTTAGTATCAATTGACAACTATGGTTCTTACCAATGCCACATATATAATGTCACTATGTCAAGAGCTAAAGCCCTGGATACTTTTTCCAGTTAGAAATTTGTCCAGTTCTTTTTTACATTTATTTACAGACTCCACCATTATTACCTGTTCCAGCAGGGAGTTCCAAATCTTTATTGCCCTTACCGTGAAGAACTCTTTCCTACGTTATGTACAGAATTTTCTCTCCTCTAGCCTCAGCGAGTGCTCACGTGTCCTATTCAGATTTCTTTTAATAAACAAGTCCCCTGCTAACTTCTTATAGTGACCCTTTACATATTTGTAGATATTAATAATGTATCCTCTTAGTCGCCTCTTTTCTAGTGTATACATATTTAACCTAGTAAGGCTTTCCTTGTACTCCAATGTCTCTAACCCTTTAATCAATTTCGTAGCTCACCTTTGTACTCTTTCTAGCTTCCCTATATCTTTTTTATAATATGGTGCCCAAAATTGAACACAATATTCCAGATGGGGACGCATCAAAGATTTGTACAGCGGCAGGATTACATCCTCGTCCCTCGTCTCAATGCCCCGTTTTATGCACGCAAGCACTTTACTTGCCTTCTTTGCTGCATTTTTACATTGTGTACTGTTACTAAGCCTATTATCTATGAGCACCCCCAAATCCTTTTCCACCACAGTTATCCCTATATTTTCCCCATTTAGAGTGTAGGATGCAAATGTTTTTTTAACCCAAAATGCATAACTTTGCATTTCTCTATATTGAACTTCATTCTCCATTTAGGCGCCCAGGTTTAAAGTTTAAATAAGTCATTTTGTAGAGAATCCACATCACTTTCTGAATTAATTACCTTACACAGTTTAGTATCATCTGCCAAGATTGACTCTGTGCTTTCCAGGCCTATTCCTAGATCATTGATAAATATATTGAACAGTAGTGGGCCAAGTACGGACCCTTGTGGTATTCCACTGACTACTGGTGCCCACCTAGAGAACATCCCATTGAACATTACTCGTTGTACTCTGTTATCCAGCCAATTACTTATCCATGTACAAATATTATATCCTAGGTCAAGTACCCTTAATTTGATGATCAGTCTCCTATGAGGCACTGTATCGAAGGCTTTTGCAAAATCTAAATACACCAAGTCCATCCACATCCACTGCTTTTGCCTGGTCAACTTCACGCTCACTTCCTCGTAGAAACTAAGTTAGTTTGACATGATCTGCCCCTTACAAACCCTTGCTGACTTTTGCTAATAATTTTAGTAGTATGCAGATAATTCTCAATGCTATCCCTCAAAAATCCTTCCAATATTTTACCCACTATAGAGGTTAAACTAACTGGTCTATAGTTACCAGGATTATCTTTAGTTCCCTTTTTAAATAAGGGCACTACCTCAGCTATGCGCCAATCCTTTGGCACCATGCTTGATCTAATAGAACTATAAAAAATCAAGTATAGGGGCTTTGCTAGCTGTGACCTAAGCTCCATTATAACCCTCAGATGAATGCCATCTGGGCCTGATGATTTATTAATCTTTATTTTTCTTAGTCTCTCCAGGACTACTGCCTCACTTAAAAGAGTATCAATCCAAGAGTCATTATCTTCACTATCGTTAAGCACCACTCTCACTATCTGATCCTCCCTGGTGAATACTGAGGAAAAACAATTGTTCAGTATTTCCGGTTTTATTTTATCATCATTTATCAAAGCTCCCAGTTCATTTTTTAATGGGCCTACACTCTCCTTTAACCTTTTACTGTTTATGTATTTATAAAACTTTTTAGGATTAGGTTTACTCTCTATAGCGATTTGCTTTTCGTTTTACAATTTTAGCTGCCCTTTTTACTTTTTTGCATTTTTTATTGCTTTCCTTATAATACTAGAATAACTCCTCCACTTTATCAGATTTAAATGTTTTAAAAGCACACCTCTTTTTAGCCATTGTGTCTTTGAACTCCTTATTAAGCCACATTGGCTTGTGTTTAGTGCTCCTGAGTTTACTGCTCATGGGAATGAATTTGTGAATATTGCTATCAAGCAACCCTTTAGAGCATCCCACATTTCCGTTGTGTCTTTACCTTGAAACAAAACTTCCCAGTCAATGTCGTTTAGTGCCCATGTTAGCATATTGAAGTTAGCTTTATTAAAGTTAAATTTTTTGGTTGATCCCTTATAGCTATGTTTCCTGAAACTGATGTTGAATGTGATCATATAGTGATCACTGTTTCCCAAGGTCTCCCCAACACTAATGTTTGGTATACAGTAATGTCCACATTATTGGTAATAACTAGGTCCAGAATAGTTTTACCTCTAGTTGGGTCCTCGACTAATTGAGTCAAGTATTGATTCTTTAATGTATTTGAAAACCTGCACCTCCTAGTTTTTACACATGAATCGTTACTCCAATTTATATCAGGATAGTTAAATTCCCCTAAAACTAGGTTGTCCCCCATTCCGCAGCTTTTTCAATTTGCTGTAAGAGTTGTTCCTCCTCGTGTATGCTAATATCTGGTTGCTTATAGCACGTGCCAATGACTAGTTTCTTTGCATCGGTGCCCCCACTAGTGATCTCAACCCATAGCGACTCCACGTTATCCCCAGTCCCCTCGTAAATTACATCTATTAAGTTAGGTTCAAGAGATGGTTTAACAAAGAGACATACCCCTCCTCCCCTTTTGGTGGCCCTATCCCTCCTGAAAAGAGAATATCCCTCCAAATATGCAGCCCAGTCGTTAGAGTCATCCCACCATGTTTCCGTAATACTTATTATATCATACTGATACTTTGATGCAAGCCATTCCAATTCCCCCATTTTACTTGATAGGCTTCTTATGTTTGCAGCATACATTTTAGCTTAGGATTTCCTCTGCCTGTTTGTTCTAATGGTATCTTATCTATGTGTATGAGTGTCTTTCTAGAATTACCCTTACCGACTGTTATTCTCCTCCCTTCACATATCATGAAAATACCCCTTTAAAATCCTGCGTTTGCCCATTCATTGCATTATCACTGAAAACTTGCACTAACAGCTCCCTGCTCTTTCCAAGTTTAAAAAGAAATGTAATGTTTGGTTGTTGCTCTAATTGAAGCTCCAACATTCTGACAATGACACACCAAAACTAGAGATGTGCGGCGGGCACTTTTCATGTTTTGTGTTTTGGTTTTTGTTCTGGTTCCATGCTCGTGTTTTTTCGATCTGGATTGATTTTGACAAAACCACCCATTCGTGTTTTGGTTTTGGATCTAGATTATTTTTGAAAAAAACATAAAAACAGCTAAAATCACAGAATTTGGGGATAATTTTGATCCTATGGTATTATTAACCTCAATAACATTCATGTCCACTCATTTCCAGTCTATTCTGAACACCTCACACCTCACAATATTGTTTTTAGGCCAAACGGTTACACCGAGGTGGCTGTATGACTAATCTAAGCGACACAAGTGTGTGGCACAAACACCTGGCAAATCTAGGAGTGGCACTGCAGTGTTAGACAGGATGGCAGATTTAAAAAATAGGCCCCAAACAGCACATCATGCAAAGAAGTAAAAGAGGTGCAATGAGGTAGCTGTATGACTAAGCTAAGCAACGCAAGTGTGCGGCACAAACACCTGACCCATCTAGGAGTGGCACCTCAGTTGCAGACAGGATGGCACTTAAGAAAACTAGACCCCAAACAGTACATCATGCAAAGAAGAAAAAGCGGTGCAATGAGGTAGCTGTATGACTAAGCTAAGCAACACAAGTGTGCAGCACAAACAACATGGGATGTGCTGGAATTTGCCCAGATGTAATACACGCACAATATTGGTGGCACAGGAGAGCGTACCCCTAAACCACACACACACACACACACACACACACACACACATACATAGCAAAGCCTGTAAAATTATTTTGGATAATAAAAACCTTTTTATTTGGAGTTATTATAATAATATGCAGCACAGGCAAGCGTACCCCTACACCACACAGGGCAAACCCTGTAAAAATAATTTGGATAATAGTATAAGTAATGTATATAACCCTTTTATTTGGAGTAAATAATATACAGCACAGGACACCACCACTGGACTTATGGCAGCACAAGACACTACCTTTGGATTGATGCAGCACAAGACAGCACCACTGGCCTGGACTTATACGGCAGTACCCCTGGACTTATACGGCAGTACCCCTGGAGTTGTACGGCAGTGTCAGACAGGATTGCACTTTAAAAACTAGTCCCGTAGCAGCACAAAGAAGAAAAAGAGATGAAAGATGCAAATGTCCTTGGTCCCTCCCACCCACCCTTATGTTGTATAAACAGAACATGCACACTTTAATAAACCAATCATTTCAGCGACAGGGTCTGCCACACAACTGTGGCTGAAATTACTTGTTTGTTTAGGCCTCCACCAAAATAGAAGCAATCAATCTCTCCTTGCACAAACTGGCTCTACAGAGGTGAGATGTTGACCTCATCCTCATCCTTCAATTCCTCACCCCTTTCAGTGTGTACATCCTCCTCCTCCCAGAGTATTAATTTGTCCCCACTGGAATACACCATCATAGGTCCCTGTGTATTTTCTGGAGGCAATTACTGGTAAAGGTCTTCCTGGAGGAATTTATAATTCATTTTGATGAACATAATCTTATCCACATTTTGTGGAAGTAACCTCCTATCTGATCGCTGACAAGGTTACCGGCTGCACTAAACACTCTTTCGGAGTACACACTGGAGGGGGGGCAACTTAGGTAAAATAAAGCCAGTTTGTGCAAATGCATCCAAATTGCCTCTTTTTCCTGCCAGTATACATAAGGACTGTCTGACATGCCTACTTGGATGCTGTCACTCATATGACAGTAGACATGTCAGTAATCATTGGCAGGTCCTTCAGTCCGTACCAGATGTCAGCACTTGCTCCTGACTGCCCTGCATCACCGTCAGCGGGTGGGCTAGGAAATCTTATCCTTTTCCTCTCAGCCCCAGTTGCGGGAGAAAATGAAGGAGGAGCTGTAGACGGGTCACATTCCACTTGAGTTGACAATTTTCTCACCAGCAGGTCTTTGAACCTCTGCAGACTTGTGTCTGCCAGAAGTAGAGATGCAACGTAGGCTTTAAACCTAGGATTGAGCACGGTGGCCAAAATGCAGTGCTCTGATTTCAACAGATTGATCACCCTTAAATCCTGGCAAAGCGAATGAAGGGCTCCATCCACAAGTCCCACATACTTTGTGGAATCGCTCCATCTGATCTCCTCCTTCAATTTCTCCAGCTGCTTCTGCAGAAGCCTAATGAAGGGAATGACCTGACTCAAGCTGGCAGTGTCTGAACTGACTTCATGTGTGGCAAGTTCGAAGGGTTGGTGTACCTTGCACAAGACGGAAATCAGTCTCCACTGCGCTTGAGTCAGGAGCACACTACCTCCATCAATTCTCGAAGTCCCACTGAACTGATGGCGGATACCGGACGCACATCTAACACCCACATAGCTGTCAAGGCCTCAGTTATCCACTTTGGAGCAGGATGACTGCTGTCATATTTCATCTTCCTCACAAAGGACTGTTGGACAGTCAATTGCTTACTTGAAGTAGTACAAGTGGTCTTCCGACTTCCCCTCTGGGATGATGATCGACTCCCAGCAGCAATAACAGTAGCAACAGCAGCAGTAGGTGTACCACTCAAGGATATTTATAAGGAATTCCGGTTAGGAGAGGACTCCTCAGTCTTGCCAGTGACATAGCCTGCAGGACTACTGACGTTCCTGACTGAGGAGGAAGTTTACATTGAAGGAGTTGGTGGTGTGGCTTGCAGGAGCTTGGGTACAAGAGTATGATGGGATTTAGGTGTCAGTGGACTGCTTACACTCTTATCCAAAGTTTCAGAATTTGACACTGACTTCTGATGAATGCGCAGCAGGTGACATATAAGGGAGGATGTTCCTATGTGGTTAACATCCTTACCCCTACTTATTATGGATTGACAGAGGAAACACATGGCTTGATACCTGTTGACCAGATTTGTAGAGAAATCATTCCACACCGAAGAGGTGGCTTTTTTGGTATTTTGCTCAGGCATCACAATGGGCTTATTTATCTCCCGGACAACAACTGTGTGTCTCCCCCCTGTGCCTGATTTAAACAAACCACATCACCATCAGACTACTCATCATCAGCTTCCTCCTCAGCGCTAGCAACACCCATATCCTCATCCTGGTGTACTACAACAGTGACATCTTCAATTTGTATATCAGAAACTGGACTGTGGGTGCTCCTTCCAGCACTTGCAGAGGGCGAGCAAATGGTGGAAGGAGCCACCTCTTCCCATCTAGTGTTGGGAAGGTCAGGCATCGCAACCGCCTACACACTTGGACTCTGCTTGGGGATTTGTCATGCTATCTTAGAACGCACAGTTCTTTGCTGTGCTTTTGCCAGCTTAACTCTTTTCATTTTTCTAGTGGGAGTATGAGGGCTTCCATCGTTGTGTAAAGCTGAACCACTAGTCATGAACACAGGGCAGGGCCTTAGCCATTCCTTGCCACTCCGTGTCGTAAATGGCAAACTGACAAGTTTACGTTTCTCCTCAGACCATTTAAATTTATTTTTTTGTGTCTTTTTTACTGAATTTTGGCTTTTTGGATTTTACATGTCCTCTACTATGACATTGGGCATCGGCCTTGGCAGACTACATTGATGGCATTTCATCATCTATGTCATGACTAGTGGCAGCAGTTTAAGCACTAGGAGAACGTGCTTCTTGATCTTTCCCTATTTTATCCTCCAAATTTTTGTTCTCCATTATTTTTCTGGCGTTATATAACACAATATGCGGCACAGGACAGCGTATCTCTACACCACACAGGACAAACCCTGTAAAAAATAATTTGGATTAAATATTAATAACCCCTTTCAATGGAGTAAACAATATACAGCACAGGACACTACCACTGGACTTATATGGCAGTATCACTGGAATTATATGGCAGTACCACTGGAATTATATGGCAGTACCACTGGATTTATATGGCAGTACCACTGGACTGCTTTTTTATGGCAGTATCACTGGATTTATATGCCAGTACCACTGGAATTATACAGCAGTATCACTAGAATTATACGGCAGTACCACTGGACTTACACAGCAGTACCACTGGACTGGCTTTATATGGCAGTATCACTGGATTTATATGCCAGTACCATTGGAATTATACAGCAGTATCACTGGAATTATACGGCAGTACCACTGGACTTATACGGAAGTATCACTGGACTAGACTTATACGGCAGTATCACTGGAATTATACGGCAGTACCATTGGACTTATACGGCAGTACCACTGAAATTATACGGCAGTACCACTGGAATTATACGGCAGTACCACTGGACTGGATATATACGGCAGTATCACTGGAATTATATGGCAGTTTTACTGGAATTATACGGCAGTACCACTGGAATTATACGGCAATATCACTTGAATTATACGGCAGTACCACTGGACCTTATACAGCAGTACCACTGGACTGGATTTATATGGCATTATCACTGGAATTATATAGCAGTATCACTAGAATTATACGACATTACCACTTGTTTTATATGGCAGTACCACTGGAATTATACAGCAGTATCACTGGAATTATACAGCTGTACCACTGGATTTATATGGCAGTACCACTGGACTGCATTTATATGGCAGTATCACTGGAATTATACAGCATTATCACTGGAATTATAAAGCAGAACCACTGGATTTATAAGGCAGTACCACTGGAATTATACTGCAGTATCACTGGAATTATACGACAGCACCACTGGATTTATACTGCAGTACCACTGGACTGGATTTATATAGCAGTATCACTAGAATTATATGGAGTATCACTGGAATTATACGGCAGTACCACTGCATTTATACGTCAGTACCACTGGAATTATTTGGCAGTACCACTGGACTTATACAGCAGTACCACTGGAATTATATGGCAGTATCACTGGAATTATACGGCAGTACCATTGGATTTATAAGGCAGTACCACTGGACTGGATTTATATGGCAGTATCACTGGAATTATACGGCAGTATCACTGGAATTATACGGCAGTACCACTGGACTTTTATGGCAGTACTGCTGGACTTGATTTATATGGAAGTATCACTAGAATTATATGGCAGTATCACTGGAATTATACAGCAGTACCACTGGACTTATACGTCTGTACCACTGGATTTATACGGCAATATCACTGCACATATACGGCAGTATCACTGGAATTATATGACAGTACTACTGGACATATACAGCAGTATCACTGGATTTATACGCCAGTACCACTGGACATATATGGCAATATCACTGAATTTATATGGCAATACCACTGGACATATATGGCAGTATCACTGGAATTTTATGGCAGTACCACTGGACATATACTGCACTATCACTAGACTTATATGGCAGTACCACTGGCCTTATATGACAGCATCACTGGACTGGATTTATACAGCAGTACCACTGGACATATACAGCAGTAACACTGGACATATATGGCAGTTTCACTGGACATATACGGCAGTATCACTGTACTGGCTTTATACGCCACTACCACTGGATTTACACAGTAGTACCACTGGACATATAAGGCATTATCACTGGAATTATATGTTAGTACCACTGGACATATGCGGCAGTATCACTGGATTTATCCAGAAGTACTACTGGACATATACAGCATTATCACTGGACTTATATGGCAGTACCACTGGACTGGATTTAAATGGCAGTATCACTGGATTTATATGGCAGTATCACTGGACATATACGGCAGTATAACTGGACATATATGGCAGTACCACTGGACTTATACAGCAGCACAGTGACACCACCACTGTACTGATGAAGGACAACACAGCACCACTGCAATGGACTGGATTTATATAGCAGCACTGGACATATGGCAGCAGAGTACACCACCACTGTGAATAGACTGATGCAGCACAAGACACCACCACTGGATTGATGCAGCACAACACAGCACCACTGGACTGGACTTATACAGCAGCACTGGACAGATGGCAGCAGAGGGCACCACCACTGTGACTGGACTGATGCAGCACAAGACTCCACCACTGGACTGATGCAGCACAACACACCACCACTGGACTGGACTTATACAGCAGCACTGGACATATGGCAGCAGAGGACACCACCACTGTGACTGGACTGATGCAGCACAAGACACTACCACTGTACTGATGCTGGACAACACAGCACCACTGCACTGAACTTATACAGCTACACTGGACATATGGCAGCAGAGGACACCACCACAGTGACTGAACTGATGCAGCATAAGAAACTACACTGGACTGAGCAGCACAAGACAGCACACGAATCGTCACTCCACTTACCCTCCCGCATAGACACTGAGGACAGAGACACGTCCTCTTGTTACACTCTCCAGGATTGGAGTGAAAATGGCGGTGACGTGCAACTCCTTATATGGAATCTAAAACACACGAGAATCCGACAGCGGGATGATGACATTTTGCCTCGTTCTGGTTTCCGAGTCAGGCGGGAAAACCCGAGCCAGGATCGAATCCGGGCTCGGGTAGTGAAGTTCAGGGGGTAAAAAGGTTCTCAGGGAACCGAACCCGCTGATCTCTAACTAAAGCACACACAGCCAATAATAGGTGCCACTCAGGAAGAGACTGACGTACTGTAGATCAACAAAACAGCTGTGAAATGCTGATATGCCAAAGTTATCAAACCATACTGAGATTTATGTCCATTGCTGCAACTGCAAGCACATAGTGATTTTGTGAACTTACTGTCATTATAGGACCTCGTAAGTCACTGAGTGGTAAATTTACTACAGTAAAACTCATGTTTGGTCGTGAGTGCATTCTCAGGCATATTTCAGTAATTTTCTAAACAACAAAGATTTACTTTTTTTGTCAAAACACAACTGAACAGACAAATCCGAGTTAATACACCATCAGACCAACTCGCAAATACTTTCAATAGAAAACAATAGGAGAAGGTATAGTGATTTCACTATTTTGCGCTTTTCCCTGAAAGATATTTAATACTTTCCCAAGTTATTGGGTTAATAAAATATATTTGATATGTTAAAATTAAATCATACATTTATTGACATGAACCGAAACATACTGTAAGGTATTTTAGTGTCACATTGCATATACCTTATGAAAACATAAGTAAAGATATGCACCAGCCTAAATGTTGGGTTTGGGATTTTGGTTTTGGATCTGTATCTCCTTCGTGTTTTAGACCTGTATTGGTTTTGCCAAAACCGCCCTTACGGGTTTTGATTTTGGATCTGCATTTTTTTTTAAGTAATAAAGACAGCTAAAATTACAGAATATATAGCAGTATCACTGGACTTATATGCCAGTACCATTGGAATTATACAGCAGTATCACTGGAATTATACGGCAGTACCACTGGACTTATACGGAAGTATCACTGGACTAGATTTATACGACAGTTATCACTGGAATTATACAGCAGTATCACTGGAATTATACGGCAGTACCATTGGACTTATACGGCAGTACCACTGAAATTATACGGCAGTACCACTGAAATTATACGGCAGTACCACTGGAATTATACGGCAGTACCACTGGACTGGATATATACGGTAGTATCACTGGAATTATACGGCAGTTTTACTGGAATTATACGGCAGTACCACTGGAATTATACGTGAATGAGTATAAAATAAAATATATTACTGTTGTACCACCTTCACCCACAGTTTCGCACATTACATGTATAAGTTCGTAATAAATTATATTGCTGTAATATCACCTTCACAAACAGTGTTGCACAATTAATGTATGAGTACTTAATAAATATATTACACTGTGGTTGACCTTCACCAACAGTGGCACACAATATGTGTATGAGTACGAAATAAAATATATTACTGTAGTACCACCTTCACCATCTGTGTTGCACAATATGTGTATGAGTACAAAATAAAATATATTACTGCAGTACCAACTTCACCCACAGTGCCACACAATATGTGTATGAGTCAGAAATAGTAATCTAACACTGTGGTCTAATTTCACCAACGGTGTCACATAATACGTGTATGAGTACAAAATAAAATATATTACTGTAGTACCAGCTTCACCCACAGTATCGCATAATACGTGTATGAGTACAAAATAAAATATATTACTGTGTTGCCACATTCACCATTAGTGTTGCACAATATGTGTATGAGTATGATATAAAATATATTTCTGTGGTACTACCTTCACCCACAGTGTCAAACAATATGTGTATGTGTACAAACTAAAGTATATTACTGTGGTACCAACTTCACCCACAGTGTCACACAATATGTGTATGAGTCAGAAATAGTAATCTAACACAACGGTTTAATTTCACCAACAGTGTCACACAATACGTGTATAAGTACAAAATAAAATATATAACTGTAGTACCACCTTCACCCACAGTGTTGCACAATACATGTATGAGTATAAAATAAAATATTTTATTGTGGTACCACCTTTACCAGCAGTGTCACACAATGTGTATGGGTACGAAAGAAATATATTACTGTGGTACCAACTTTACCCACAGTGTCACACAATATGTGTATGAGTCAGAAATAGTAATCTAACATTGTGGCTTAATTTCACCAATAGTATCACACAATACGTGTATGAGTACAAAATAAAATATATTACTGTAGTACCACCTTCACCCACAATGTCACACAATACATATATGAGTACAAAATAAAATATATTACTGTAGTACCACCTTCACCAACAGTGTTGCACAATACGTGTATGAGTATGAAATAAAATATATTACTGTGGTACCACCTTCACCTACGGTGTCGCACAATACATGTATGAGTATGAAATAAAATATATTTCTGTGGTACTACATTCACCCACAGTGTCACACAATATGTGTATGAGTACGAAATAAAATATATTACTGTGGTACCAACTTCACCTACAGTGTCACACAATGGGGGTCATTCCGAGTTGTTCGCTCGCAAGCTGCTTTTAGCAGCTTTGCACACGCTAAGCCGCCGCCTACTGGGAGTGAATCTTAGCTTCTTAAAATTGCGAACGAAAGATTCGCAATATTGCGATAAGACATCTCTGTGCAGTTTCTGAGTAACTCGAGACTTACTCGGCATCTACGATCAGTTCAGGGCTTGTCGTTCCTGGTTTGACATCACAAACACACCCAGCGTTCGCCCAGACACTCCTCCGTTTCTCCAGCCACTCCCGCGTTTTTCCCAGAAACGGTAGCGTTTTTTCGCACACTCCCATAAAATGGGCAGTTTCCGCCCAGAAACACCCACTTCCTGTCAATCACATTATGATCACCAGAACGAAGAAAAAACCGTGAGTAAAATTCCTAACTGCATAGCAAATTTACTTGGCGCAGTCTCAGTGCGGACATTGCGCATGCGCACTAAGCAGAAAATCGCTGCGATGCGAAGAAATTTACTGAGCGAACAACTCGGAATGACCCCCAATATGTGTATGAGTCAGAAATAGTAATCTAACACTGTGGTTCAATTTCACCAATAATGTCACACAATACATATATGAGTATGAAATAAAATATATAACTGTAGAACCACCTTCACCCACAGTGTTGCACAATACATGTATGGGAATGAGATAAAATATATTACTGTGGAACCACCTTCACCAACAGTGTCACACAATACATGTATGAATTTGAAATATAATAAAATATATTACTGTGGTACCACCTTCACCAACAGTGTCACACAATGGGGGTCATTCCGAGTTGATCGCTCGCAAGCAGTTTTTAGCAGCCGTGCAAACGCTATGCCGCCGCCCACTGGGGAGCGTATTTTAGCTTAGCAGAAGTGCAAACTCATGTGCAGCCGAGCTTTGCAAAAACAGTTTGTGCAGTTTCTAAGTAGCTCTGAACCTACTCAGCGCTTGCGACCACTTCAGCCTATTTATGTCCGGATTTGACGTCATACACGTGCCCAGCGAACGCCCAGCCACGCCTGCATTTTTTCAGACACGCCTGTGTTTTTACAAACACTCCCTGAAAACGGTTAGTTGACACCCAGAAACGCCCCCTTCCTGTAAATCTTCTTGCAGCCGTCAGTGCGACTGAAAACTTCGCTAGAACCTGTGCACAACCAGAGAGCTTTGTACCCATACATCGCGCGTGTGCATTGTGGGCCATACGCATGCGCATAAATGCAGTTTTTTCACCTGATCGCTGTGCTGCGAAAATCGGCAGCGAGCGATCAACTCGGAATGACCCCCAATATGTGTATGAGTATGAAATAATAATATACCGTGTTCTGACTGGCAGTGTCATAGTACTTATGAAAATAAAATAAAAAATGTATAGTACACTGGGGTACAGCACAAAAAAACTGATTTTTTTTTATAATTAAATTTTACACATTTTAGCATTTATTCATTTAATTTTACACTGGTGAAGAACCCTTAATGGATGGATGGATGGACAGAGCTCCCCTGTGCAGACACAACAGCTCCTGTATGTATACTGGGGTACAGTACAAAAAAATAAAAATAATAATAAATAATAAATAATAATAATATACTGGGGTACAGCACAAATATATATATATATATATATATATATATATATATATTTATTTATTTTAAACTAGAATATTATATTTGTTTTTATTTTATTTTTAACACTGGGGCAGAGCCCCTGGATGGAAAGACAGAGCACCCCTGGAGGACACAGTAGTACCCCCTGGTTGGACAACACTGCACCTCTGATGGACAACACAGCCCTGCTGGAAGGACACAGCGCATGCACGTCTGCACTGTAAAAGCTCCACAGGCAGAGTGAAATGGCGCTGATCACATGGGACCTTTATAGAATCCAAATCCCACCAGAATCCGACAATGGTAGGATGATGTTTGGCCTCATTGTGGGATCTGAGTCAGGCGGGAAAACCAGAGATGGACTCAGATCCCGGCTCGGAATGCTAAGTATGGGTGGGTCCGGTTCTATGCTTATCTCTAAAAATAAGTATAAAATACATTAACATATACAAGTAGTAATGAATATATTTTAAAAGATAATGAGTTAATCCTGGCTCATACCACATGGGAATGGTAGTATGTGCTTCGACGGTAAGGTCCATAAGAAGGCACAGCAACGCACCACAGAATTTAGCCTAAATTAGAGGTAAAGGTGGTCATTCCGAGTTGTTCGCTCGCTAGCTGTTTTTAGCAGCCATGCAAATGCTATGCCGCCTCCCACTGGGAGTGTATTTTAGCTTAGCAGAATTGCGAACGAAAGGATCTCAGAGCGGCGGCAAAATTTTTTTGTGCAGTTTTAGAGTAGCTTAATACCTACTCATTGCTTGCGATCACTTCAGACTATTCAGTTCCTGTTTTGATATCATGAACACGCCCTGCGAACGCCCAGCCACGCCTGCGTTTTTCCTGTCACGACTGCGTTTTTTCGAACACTCCCTGAAAACGGTCAGTTGCCACCTAGAAACGCCCACTTCATGTCAATCACTCTGCGGTCAGCAGTGCGACTGAAAAGCTTTGCTAGACCCTGTGCGAAACTACATCGGCCATTGTAAAAGTACTTTGCGCATGCGCATTGCGCCGCATACACATGCACAGAAGTGCCATTTTTTTCCTCAACGCTGCACAGCGAACGAATGCAGCCAGCGATCAACTCGGAATGACCCCCAAAGTCTTTAGTAGTCCCGGTTCACAGCATGCAGCCCAACATATTTCTGATGATAGTTCATCCTTTTTCAAGCCCCTATTGCTGTGGTTTGTGCTGTATAAATATTACAACATTAAAAAAACAAAGTACATTATGCAAAACATTATATTATAAATAACTAGACCTTTTAAAGTTGCCCAAACAAACTTTTTTCTCCCAAAAAAATAAACTACAACAATAAGACGTGGACAAACTGTACAACATAAAACATAACAATTAATAAATATATAAAAAATATTACATACTTTACAATAATAGTCTAATGGCCATTAAGCCAAAAGCACTTTTTATACTAAAAAGTTAAAAAGGCTAAATTTAAAAGCTCACTAAAAAAAAACCCCCACAAAGTATTATGAACCTAGAGTAAAAAAAAACATTTATTTACACAGAAAATAAAAACAAAAAAGTGGCCCTAAACCCCCCACCCCCCACTATCTGGCTTATTTGCTTCAACGGGATCCAGTCACCATACCAGCAATCGGGATGCCAGCAGTCAGAATGCGGACACTCTGACATAGATCAAAATGTCTGCAACAAAATCCCAACTGCTGGCATCCCAATCGTGACTATGCTGGGCCAGGTTATGATCAGGCTGCGTGGTGTGTGTGGGGGTATTTGTTAGAGTTAGGCTGTGGGGGGATGCTTAGGGTTAGTTGCGGGGTAGGGGGGGTTAAGGTTAGGCTGCGGGGGAAGGGGGTGATAGCCTGCGTGGGTGGGTTAGTATTAGGCACCATTGGTGTGGGTTAGGGCTTGGCTGTGGGGGTTGGGTTAGGCACCATTTAGGCTGTGGGGGAGGGAGGGTTAGGTTTAGACTGTTTGGATGGAGGGTTAGGGTTAGACACCAGTTAGGGGGGTTAAGGTTAATGTTAGTATACTTACCAAACTGGTGTTGGGATCAGGATGCCGCTACCGGTATTCCAACAGTCAGCATCCCAAGCTCCGGGATCCCGATAGCAACCCGATTAAACAACACTACTGCAAATGAAATGCATAAACACTACATACAAGTACTGTACACTCCTGCTAATAGAAACATCTTTACCTGCCAGATAATTAATATTGCAATTGAAAAGCACAATGGAATGTGCTGCGCTATATAAGAAACTGTTAATAAAAATAAATAAATGATATACAGCAGCTACAAAATAGTACCGCCATGTATTTTAACTACACAAATGATTGTGGAAACCAGTAACCTTCAAAATTCTAACAATATAAACAATGCAATACATGTAAAGTATGTAATGTGACAAAACATCATTATTATATACATGACACTGCCGTTATAATGCTGCACATAGATTAAAAAGTGTGCATTCAAATTGTATTTTGTAAAAAAAAAAAAATACAGCACAGTGAAAATTATTTTTTCTTAAAATATGGTTACTTCCCAGGCTGCCTGGGGGCTACTGTGTCACAGACATGAACTTGACTTATGATCTCCACTGGTATGAGCAGGGCCGGTGCTCGGGTGTTCGGCGCCCTCCTGCAAACTATAAATTTGCGCCCTCACACACTTTATAAAGGGACAGCATGTGCTGGAAAAAGGGGTGTGGTCTCACAAGGAATGGGCATGGCCACACAAAGTACCCCCATTTCAATTAACGCCACACAGTAGCACAATCGTATTCACATTACACAGCAATTAGTAGTGCCGCTTATACACATAATGCCCATAGATAGTAGTAGCGCCCTGTATACGTAATGGCCATAGTAGCAGCGCCCCTTATACGTAATGCCCATAGTAGTAGCACCACGTATACATAACACCGATAGTATTAGTGCCCCTTATATGTAATGCCCATTGTAGTAGTGCCTATTATGCGTAATGTCCATAGTAGTAGCGCCGTTCAAACATAATGCCCACAGTAGTAGCACCGTTTATACGTAATGCACATAGTAGCAGCAACGCTTTTACGTAATGCCCATAGTAGTGCCGCTTTTACATAATGCCCATAGTAGCAGTGCTGCTTTTACGTAATGTCCATAGTAGTAGTGCCGCTTATATGTAATGCCCATAGCAGTAGTGCCGCTTATATGTAATGCACATAGCAGTAGTGTCGCTTATACGTAATGCACATAGTAGCAGTGACGCTTTTACATAATGCCCATAGTGGTAGTGCTGCTTATATGTAATGCCCATAGCAGTAGTGCTGCTTATACGTAATGCACATAGTAGCAGTGACACTTTTACGTAATGCCCATAGTGGTAGTGCTGCTTATACGTAATTTCCATAGTGGTAGTGCTGCTTATACGTCATGCGCATAGTAGCAGTGACGCATTTACGTAATGTGCATAGTAGTAGTGCCGCTTATATGTAATGCCCATAGTGGTAGTGACACTTATATGTAATGCCCAAAGTGGTAGTGACGCTTATATGTAATGCCCATAGTGGTAGTGACGCTTATATGTAATGCCCATTGTGGTAGTGATGCTTATATGTAATGCCCATTGTGGTAGTGATGCTTATATGTAATGCCCATAGTGGTAGTGACGCTTATATGTAATGCCCATAGAAATGGCACTTATACAAACAACCCCCCCACACACACACATACACACACATATATACACACACACCCACCCACACACACACACACACACACACACACACATCCATATACACTCTCACACACACACACACACACACACACACACACCCATATACAGGTTGAGTATCCCATATCCAAATATCCGAAATACGGAATATTCCGAAATACGGACTTTTTGAGTGAGAATGAGATAGTGAAACTTTTGTTTTTTGATGGCTCAATGTACACAAACTTTGTTTAATACACAAAGTTATTAAAAATATTGTATTAAATGACCTTCAGGCTGTGTGTATAAGGTGTATATGAAACATAAATGAATTGTGTGAATGTAGATACACTTTGTTTAATGCACAAAGTTATAAAAAATATTGGCTAAAATTATCTTCTGGCTGTGTGTATAAGGTGTATATGAACCATAAATGCATTATGTGCTTAGATTTAGGTCCTATCGCCATGATATCTCATTATGGTATTCAATTATTCCAAAATACGGAAAAATCCGATATCCAAAATACTTCTGGTCCCAAGCATTTTGGATAAGGGATACTCAACCTGTATATACACACACACACACACACACACACACACACACACACACACACACATTGTCTCTCTCTCTCTTTCCCTTCCCTTACCTAACAGTCTGGCTGGCCATAGCAGCAGCAGCCTGGTCCCGTGTAGCTCCGCCCCCATTCCCGTGTAGCCACACCCCCTTTTCGGCACGGACCAACCCCGTTGTCACAGGTGAGGGGGAGAGGAGGCTCCAAGCTGCTGGCGCTGCTGCCTGTCATATAGTGTGACAGGCAAAGCAGCCGGCAGCAGGGGGGGATAGGACGGCACAGCAGCGGGGATGCAGAGCAGAGACAGCGCCTCTCCTGGCCAGGTGCCTACCTGCTCTGCATCCCTTTGCTGAGCGGGTAGTGCCGGGCCTGGGTATGAGGACCTTAAGCAGCTCTTCAGACTCCAGTAAGTTTGCCCAGTAATGTGATCCTTCCCCGTTCTGTGTGCTTTCTTTGCCTCCGTGGGCATCTTCACCTTTACACATATTTTAAAGTCTGAAAACTTTCCTTGCAGGATTTCTCCTTTGCTTGTTAAATGGGCTCATCAGCATTAACGGCACTGGATACTCCAACCCAAATTGGGTTCTTGCAATGTATTGCAACATATACACAAAGCAGTCAGTTTGCAAGATAAATTTAGCAGAGATCAGGCAGTCTGCCGTCTGCCTCTGTGGGGAGTCAAGACAAGCCCTGTTGTCTTGACTCCCCACTGTCTCCCTGCTGTCATGCTATAAAGGTTCCAGCTAGCTGCTTCCCACTACCGCTGACTGGAACCAGCAGGCATGACAGGCTCCTCACATCACAGGTAACATCATGAAGTCACCCGCGCACTCCACTACTGGAACGCTGAGGACTCTTATTACAGAGTGCATGTTGAAGTCAGTCACATTCTACTGGCGGTTGCTCTCAACATTTTGGCCGGGTCTGATCTACTGTAATACATTCTATAACATGAAAGAGAGAAGGAGAGAGAGAAGGATTTGAGTTGCAGAGAGAGGAAAATAAAACCCATGCAATGTCGGGCTCAGCAGTTACTATAAAAATATATAGGGCCCCATTTATCAACAATACATAACACCTTTAGCACTTGCTAAAGAGGTTATGTCCTGCTTTCAGTATTCAACAAATAGCGGTAAACTAACCTTACCGCTGTTTGGCCCCCATTTATCATGCAGCTATAAGTGTAGCGCAAAATACCATTTTCAATCGCCGTGGTATAGTGACATCATGCTCTTCTATTTAAGAAGAGCCTGTGCCATGGCGAGCGAATGCGGTATTTGCCGCATCAGCGCTGATGTTTATTATCAGCGTTGATGAATGATGTGTGTAGGGAGTCTGCGCATGTGCCGGCATATGGTAATTTCCGGCACATGCGCAGTAGTAATTTTCGAACGCGGCGAGATGCATGCCGGGATTGCTGAGGGAGGGGGGAGCCGGAGCGCAGGACGGACAACGCTGCAGCGGAGTCCTGTCTCTATAGCAACCCGGCAGCTGTGATGCATCCCGGGATTGCTGCAGGAGGGGGGAGCCGGAGCGCAGGACGGACAACGCTGCATTGGAGTCCTGTCTCTATAGCAACCCGGCAGCTGTGATGCATGCCGGGATTGCTGCGGGAGGGGGGAGCTGGAGCGCTGGACGGACTCCGCTGCAGTGGTGTCCTAACGTCTGCCCGGAGTAGACAAGGACACTATAGGTAAGCGAGCGCTATTTCTGAAATAGTGCTCATTCATAAATACACTTTAGCGTGCAGCAATATAGGGAATATGAAAAGCTAATAGCGCTGCTAGTTAGCAGCAGTATTAGCCTTGTTAAATAGCAATTGGTCCCATTTACCACCAAAAACGAGTTTCCAGCAAGGAAACTCGTTGATAAATGGGGGCCTTTGTCCCTGACCGATCTTGTCAGAGCGGTATAGAGCCAATTGCCAGCAATGGTGACCCAGTGATGCCTTTCCAGCTTCAGCTAAGCTTTCTGGGCATTACTGGGTACCTGTCGGGTGAAACTTTTATGCTCATGCGCGGACTGGGCATCACACATACGCCAAACAGAAGTATATCACAAGCAGCGGTATACTGCCAGCAGCAGAGTGGAGGACTCCGCTTAGGGTGGAGACATCACAGGATCTTGTCGTAAAGATAAGTAAGTCTGAATATCAGCTGAATTTTCATTAGTATCACAGTGATACTAAACAAAATATGCCGCTGGTATTAAAATGTCTTGCTAAATGGGGCCCTCAATCAGTTAATGTAACCATAACTCAAAAATGCACTAAACTAAACATGGTTAACATGGAACCCACTAAACAGATACATTTGTTTCAATGTTGTTTTAATAATTTCATACTGCAGATCAGCAAACATTTCTGAATAAAGTCTATCATAAATAACATTTTTGTATTCATTGCTATATTCCATAATCTATTGTTTATTTTCTCTAAACTCTTTTAACCACACTACATGTACTGTATGTGTACAGTAATGACTGCTTAGACTAAGGTTATCTGCAACAAAGCTATGTAGATCCTCGCATACTATACAGTACAGTAAACACGTTTCCAGTAAGAGCCTGCTGTGGTACTGACCTTACCACTAGTCATTTTTTTGTTTTTGTTCTTTTTTTATCTATGTTGATTATTACTGCTCACCATCGGGGACAGGCCATGAGTAAAATGTCAACTTTATTACAACTTTCTGTAACCTAAGGGGCCCTACTCACTGGCCGACCCGCCGCTGAGCTGCCCGACGGCGGATACGGCCGACGAGCGACCCGGCGGCGGGGGGGCAGTGATGGGGGGAG
Source organism: Pseudophryne corroboree (assembly GCF_028390025.1). Taxonomy (NCBI): domain Eukaryota; kingdom Metazoa; phylum Chordata; class Amphibia; order Anura; family Myobatrachidae; genus Pseudophryne; species Pseudophryne corroboree. The sequence continues at coordinate 291,732,787 of NC_086448.1, forward strand.
TGAAGTTTCTTCACTCCCCCCGTCACGCGGCTGCATTGAAGTGCAGGCAAATATGGACGAGATCGTCCATATTGGCCTGCATGTACAGCCGATGGGAGACCAGCGATGAACGAGCGCGGGGACGCGCATCGTTCATCGCTGGAGTCTCCACACTGAAAGATATGAACGAGATCGTTCATATCTTTCAAAAAATCGCCCAGTGTGTAGGGCCTATAAGGCTTTACATCTCTACACCTTAAGGACTATGCACAACATTGTTTTAAAGATAACGAAAAGTTATTAAAAATAGCCAATATACTGATTGACACCATGTTACAAAGTGCTCCATCCTTAAAGAACATATAATTTGCTACCCTAGAGAGGATGTTTGGTGTTCAGTCATTGTTGGTTTCTACTGCTGAAATCTCAGATGGCATGAGTAGTGGCAAAGGTATCAGAGTTTGAAAGCAACTATTAAGCTGTTGTTATGGCAATTAGACAATTGAAGGTGGAAATCTGCAGCAAAGTCTTGAAGTGTGGTACAAAAAAAAATAATAAAAAAAATAAAATAATAATAATAATAATAATAATAATAATAAGAAGAAGAAGAAGAAGAAGAAGAAGAAGAAGAAGAAGGTGGTAGACATTATTATCATTTCACTGTAATTCAAGCTTAGTAAGATTAGGAAGATAATGGAATGATCTCCAGACCACCTCAATACAATTCTTGCTTAGCCCCTAGGGATTCAAATCAGAGTATATAGATTAGGATATCTAATATGTAATCATTCACATCAGTCCATGCCACATTGGAGATACACTATAAATTATCTAAAGGGGGTACTCACAGAGAGATCCATGCTTAAAATCTAAGCAATCTGACTAGATTGCTTAGATTTTAAGAACAGATCACTCGTGTGTACCCCCCACAGCGATAGCGATGCGCGGGGCTATTGCCGGTGCTAGATTGGCCTGCATGCAGGCTCGATCTAGCACGTTGCTCATTTCACCCGCTGGGTGAAATGAGCGGCCCCCCTTCATCCCCCTCATCGCTCAGCATACATCTCTCCCATGTATAAACAAACTAGGGTCTATTTTTTGTCAGCAGGTATATTTGTAGAATGTGGGAGGAAATCAGTGTGTGTATGAAACCTTGGCACAGGGAGAATACACAACTTTCACACAGATAGGAACCTTGTCATCTCAGGGCTCCAGCACCATGAGGCAGCTATACTAACCACTGCACCACCATGTTCATGCCAGGGAGTGACCTTAGTCAATGTTACAAAGCCAGAAAACTTGGCTGACTAAAGAACTTGTATAGGTTGACCTAAATATGAGAAATATAGGTAGGGAGAATAGGACCAAAGTTGTAAAATATACAGTATGACAATGTATTTCCTAAATTAGATCTGATTTCCAAATGATTATAAAGAACCTTTTCAATACTATACCAGTGGTTGGGAACTATGCAGCAAACTACGATTGTATCTTCAAAATAATCCTGACATGCTAATTAGAGATGAGCGGGTTCAGTTCTCAGAGAACCGAGCCGTGCCGAACTTCAAAATTCGAGTCCGGTTCCGAGCCAGGCTCGGGTTTTCCCACCTGACTCGGAAACCAGAACGAGGCAAAATGTCATCATCCTGCTGTCGGATTCTCGCGGGGTTTGGATTTTCACTCTGGCATTGGAGAGTGTAGAGAGAGGACGTGTCTCTGTCCTCATTGTCCTTGTGGTAGTGTCTTGTGCTGTATTTGTTCAGTCACAGTGTTTGTGTCCTCTTGCTGCCATATGTCCATTGCTGCTATGTTGTGCTGCATCAGTTCAGTGTTGCTGTGTTGTGCTGCATCAGACCAGTGGTAGTGTCCTGGCCATCAGTCATTCCAGTGACCAGGCAGTCACAGTGGTATACGCTGCTGCTATATGTCCACTGCTGCCGTATTATAATAATAATAATAATAATAACAACAACAAGACCCTTACAGTGTTGCTGTGTTGTGCTGCATCAGACCAGTGGTAGTGTCCTGGCTATCAGCCATCAGTCATTCCTGTGCCGCATATTGTGTTATATAACTCCCAAAAAATAATGGAGAACAAAAATTTGGAGGATAAAATAGGGAAAGATCAAGAACCACTTCCTCCTAGTGCTGAAGCTGCTGCCAATAGCCATGACATAGACGATGATATGCCATCAACGTCGTCTGCCAAGGCCGATTCCCAATGTGATAGTAGAGGGCATGTACAATCCAAAAAGCCAAAGTTCAGTAAAAAGACCCAAAAAAATTAATTGAAATGGTTTGAGGAGAAACGTAAACTTTCCAATATGCCATTTACGACACGGAGTGGCAAGGAACGGCTGAGGCCCTTGCCTATTTTCATGACTAGGGGTTCAGCTTCACATGAAGATGGAAGCCCTCATAACTGAGGCCTTGACACTTACAGTATGTTGGTGTTAGACATGTGTCCAGTATCCGCCATTAGTGCAGTGGGATTTAGACAATTGATGGAGGTATTGTGTCCCCGGTACAAAATCCCATCTAGATTCCACTTCACTAGGTAGGCGATACCGAGATTTTTCCATTTAATTCCAGTGATTTGGCCGTATAATTCCAGTGATTTTGCCATTTAATTCCAGTGATTTTGCCATTTAATTCCAGTGATTTTGACATATAATTCCAGTGATTTGGATGTTTAATTACAGTGATTTGGACGTATAATTCCAGTGATTTTGCAGTATTATTACAGTGATTTTGCAGTATAATTCCAGTGATTTTGCCATTTAATTCCAGTGATTTGGACGTATAATTCCAGTGATTTTGCCATTTAATTCCAGTGATTTGGACGTATAATTCCAGTGATTTGGACTATAATTTCAGTGACTTTGCAGTATAATTCCAGCAATTTTGCCATTAAATTCCAGTGATTTGGACGTATAATTCCAGTGATTTTGCCATTTAATTCCAGTGGTTTGGACATATAATTGCAGTGATTTTGCCATATAATTTCAGTGATTTTAACGTATAATTCCAGTGATTTTGCAGTATAATTCCAGTGATTTTGTCATTTAATTCCAGTGATTTGGACGTATAATTCCAGTGATTTGGATGTATAATTTCAATGATTTGGATGTATAATTCCAGTGGGAATTGTTTGTGTCGCTTGGCTTAGTCATACAGCTACCTCATTGCACCTTTTCAATATCTTTGCATGAGGTACTGTTTGGGGACTAGTTTTTGAATAGTGCCATCTTGTCTGCAACTGCAGTGCCACTTCTAGATGGGCCAGGTGTTTGTGCCGCACACTTGTGTCACTTAGCTTGGTCATACAGCCACCTTGGTGCAACTTTTAGGTCTAAAAACAATATTGTGAGGTGTGAGGTGTTCAGAATAGACTGGAAATGAGTGGAAATTAATGTTATTGAGATTAATAATGACAATCAACGTTGATGATGATCGACTCCCAGCAGCAACAGCAGCAGCAGCAGCAGTAGTAGACATAGGCATACCACTCAAGGATCCTCCGGAGGAATCCCCGTTAGGAGAGGACTCGTCAGTCATGCCAGTGACATGGCCTGCAGGACTACTGACGTTCCTGACTGACGAGGAAATTGACGTTGAGGGAGTTGGTGGTGTAGCTTGCAGGATCTTGGGTACAAGATTACGAAGGGATTTAGGTGTCAGTGGACTGCGTACACTCTTACCCAAAGTTTCTCAACTTGACAATGACTTCTGATGACTGCGCTGCAGGTGACATACTGTATAAGGGAGGATGTTCCTAGGTGGTTAACGTCCTTACCCCTACTTATAACGGATTGACAAAGGCAACACACAGCTTGACATCTGTTGTCCGGATTTGTCGAGAAATAATTCCACACCGAAGAGGTGGCTTTTTAGGTATTTTGTACAGGCATTACAAAGGGCTTATTCATCCCATGGACAACAACTGTCTCCCCCGGTGCCTGATTTTAACAAACCACATCACCATCATAATCCTCCTTGTCAACTTCCTCCTCAGCGCCAGCAATACCCATATCCTCATCCTGGTGTACTTCAAGTGACATCTTCAATTTGAATATCATAAACTGGACTGTGGGTGCTCCTTCCAGCGCTTGCAAAGGGCTTGCAAATGCTGGAAGGAGCCACCTCTTCCCGTCCATTGTTGGGAAGGTCAGGCATCGCAACCACCAGCGCTGACGCACTTGGACTCTCCTTGGGGATTTGTGATATCATCTTAGAATGCACAATTCGCTGCTGTACTTTTGGCAGTTTAATTCTTTTCATTGTTCTAGAGGGAGGATGAGGGCTTCCATTGTCATTTGAAGCTGAACCACTAGTTATGAACATAGGCCAGGGCCTTAGCCGTTCCTTGGAACTCCGTGTCGTTAATGGTATATTTGCAAGTTTACGTTTCTCTTCAGACGATTTTAATTTATTTTTTTGGGTCATTTTACTGAACTTTGGCATTTTAGATTTCACATGCCTTCTATTATGACATTGGGCATCGGCAGACGACGTTGATGGCATTTCATCATCTATGTCATGACTAGTGGCAGCAGCTTCAGCACTAGGAGGAAGTGGTTCTTGATCTTTCCAAATATTTGTTCTCCATTATTTTTCTGGAGTTATATAACCATATGCGGCACAGTAAAGTGTACCCCCTACACCACACATGGCAAACCCTGTAAAAATTATTTGGATTAAATATTAATAATCCCTTTATTTGGAGTAAATAATATACAGCACAGCACCACTGGACTTATACGGCAGTACCCCTGGACTTATACGGCTGTACAACTGGATTTATACGGCAGTACCGCTGCCTTATGATAAAGCCTACTCTTTATCTTACTTAAAACCCTCTAAAAGGTGAAAGAACACAGTACGCTATTGGCGTATGGTATACCGTAAGGGTACGCACGTTGCGTAACAATCGCTTAGCCGTAGTCGAGACGCTCGAGCGTCACGTTCGCTCACGGCCAAGAGATCACAGGCAGGCACGCTATAGGCTGCCGACTAACGTAATGATATGCTACTAGCGTAGCGGACGCTTGGGACCACGAGGAGATCACAAGCGGCGCTGATGCTCACAATGTTAAACCTTTATAACTATACCATAAACAATGTATTTATGCAATAAACCTTGGTGCAGTGATAGAGTGTAAATGTAACACAGTGTAACCTTATTAACTTGAAATATAATAAATACACAGATACCGGTATTAGGTTCTAACACCTTATATGAACGTTCTATTTGCAAAAGAATAATACAAGACAAGTCATACACTACCAAAATAACATTGACTACCTAACCAGATAACTACACATGAAATACAATAAAGGTACAATTATTATTAAAGGGGGAAAGAGAGAGAGAGAGAGAGTGAGAGAGTGAGAGAGAGCGAGAGAGAATGGCTTATAACAATAAAGACAATATGATTGCAGACAAACTTACGCACAAAGGGAAACAATCGCATGCGCCTTCTGGATATCCAGCTCCCAATTATCAGCAATGAGAACCGTTGAAGAGAATAGAGAGCTGGCCCAGACCGGCTTGTCCTTTTATACCCTACACATAATACAGTACAATGGTCCCTATATTCTTATTGTTCATTGGACACAGGAATTCGTCTTCGTATTATAACAAAAGGTCATAGGTTGATTCATACAGGTGGGCTGTGACTATTTCCAACTGCTCAGGTGGGTGGGAAACTAGGTTTCCCGCCGCATGGATAATAAAGTGCAAATAATAGCAAATGTCCATAAACTTCTTATGTCCATAACTATTCGCACGAGCGATTAATCTGCTTCCAACCAACACCGGAATATTGCTAATTAAATACTCTTCCGATGGATACTAAACACCACTGTATAACCTCTGTCTGACCCTTCGTATCAAACAAAGAGGGATCTCTTTGTCTATGAACATGCTACATTAACTAAACTTTCAGATTCTATCAAAGGGACCATAATCTACAAAATACATTATATAGTTAAAATATGTTACGAACGAGTCGCCCGCCAGACGCACATAAACTTTACCGTAAATGCGCATACCGTGCGCCTGCGGGTGCACGCAACAGCGAGTATGCGCACACACGGGAGAGCCCATGCACTCACAGCGGGGACATGCATGAGGTGCAAATATGGCAGTGTGTAGCGTGATATTTTTCTGACTTTGACAGTCCACCCTTTGGCAGTCACCAATAACTGCCACTTTCTAAAACATTTCAAAAAGAGAAAAATATATATGTCATGTGTAAATATTTCTATGGTTGGGTAGTGGAGGAGAGGAGAAGGTGAGAAAAGGGTATGACCTAGTGAGATAAAAGAAGCATGTGTGTATGAATCCATGTTTGGGGGGTCATGTACCATCGTGCCGTACGTGTTTTAAATCAATCTTCGAGGTATTGCGAAGTATACATTTGAATTCCTTCTTATCCCGTGGTAAGGGTCTGTGGATGGGCTGTCAAACTTTACCGAGCTCTTTTCGGCTTTTAGTTGCAAAAAAATGGGGGAGCACATTTTAGTTGATGATACATGAATCGGGGGGAATATGTGAGTGCTGATATCTGTGCCTGTATTCCCTATCGACTATGTGTGTCATTACCTGAAGGTTGTAGAGATGAAGATAAAGAACACTTATGGTAAATGCATTGATAAACTATGTGAGTTTAATATACATTTGCCGATTGAGGTCTTGTCTTGTCTCGATGCACATGTTGACTGTAGTCTCTTTGTGCTTTTGCTAATAAACGTAAGCAAAGCTTTATCAATGTCCATAGACTTACAAAAAGTGTTGGGCTAGCGTAGAATTAAAAGTACTAGGGATATGGGGGTCTATGGCATAGTCCATCAGTTGTCTGTGTAAAAGGTTGTCAAACTTCTTCTTTAATCCATCTGTTGTCTGCATACAAGGTCGTCAAATTCCTCTTCCAAGTGGGTCTTTTTACCTTGGAGGAAAACGAGAAACAGGTGAAAGAAACGGACCGTGGAATCACATTTTCATCACAACATTGTCTCTATCGTTGGGTCATAAATCAAATCCATTGGAATTGTAATGTCCTCACTCCTTAAACTCATCACCTTAGTACTTCGTTTACACTTCGTTAAAGCCTGAACGCATCTAAATATCAAACCAATCGATATGACAACACCCAGGATACATAGGAGAAACTTCCCTACATCCATTATGACTCCTTGAGCCCATTCTCCTAAACCAGAGAACCAATTTCGCGGGTTCAACCATGACACCCAACCGGTCAGCTCATTACCCACAGCAGCAAGGGTGAGATTATGTCTCCTGCGAAATTCCCACTTTAATTGGAGAATGTCGTCCATCTTTTGATCTATGACCTCGACCGGGTCCTGGGTGCTATTCGTAATATAAGTGCAGCATTTTACGCCGTACTGCGTTGCCAGTGTGACACAATACCCACCCATCACAGCTGTGAGATAATTGAGAATCATCCTATGCTGAACCAGTTCTGTTTTATAAGCTTGGAGCTCCCTTCCAGTATACCTGAATGTGTCATCATACATTTCAGTGATATTGTCTAATAAATTTGCAAGCGCAGATATGTATTTATAGTTCAACACTCCTCTGGCGGTGCGAATGATGTCTAATGCGAGTAGAACCTGAATCCCGGTAGATTCATGGATCATGTCAGAGGCCGGATGCTCTGTTCTTTCTATTAGATGACGTTTAACGATGTGCTCGTAATGAGTATGAGTATAAGGAGCTTGGGCAACACGGTGGATATCTTTCATTTTAGTGTGGGATACGGTCATTACCTCAGGCAGTACTTTTCCAATATAACATAATCCTTCAGAGTTTGGGGCAAGCCACTTATACGCCTTTCTCCCGCATATGAAATATACATCATCGGGGAGAACATATGGGACTGAATATGTCATTACCATGTTACACATTTTCCATGTGAACTCTCCTAACCCTAATTCTCCCATCTGTTTAATACACGTATCAGTTTGTATGATATGTGCACAGTATCCTGGTGATACCTCTCCATGGTCCTACTTCCTAGGGTATACCTATATCGGAAATATTTTCCACTACCGGCTATGTGGCGTATAAGTTCTGTATCTATTGGCATTCTATCGGTTCTGTATGAAAAGGTCATGGTTTGGTTATTCCATGACACTTCCCAATTTCCTGGCTTTCGGGGATTGGAAATGTTAAAACATACTAGGGATCTATCCACATGATATTGGTGGAGCTTCAAACTAGGAGGACTGGAGATATTAAATCTCCTGTCCACCGGCCTCCCACCACTTAGCTCAAGTACCTCCCCTATCGTTAAAGGGAAGGGCACTAATCCTGATTTGCTATGGCCTTGAGGTACTTGAGAGCATACCCAACAATCTGTCTGATTTAACACTTTACCCACTAAGGAGTGATAGTCACTCAATGGATGCCGGTCCATGTGGATATTAAAACTAGATTGGCATTTCTTGATACACCCATCCTCAACTACACTGTCACAGAGCCTACAGATACAGTTCTCTTCAGCTAACAATCCTTCACAATTTCTTCTATTGTCAATGCTACCAGATCGTTTTCTGATACTCGCCTTTACTCGGTGATTATGTTGTTCTTGGAAATCTACGCCTCCATCTCTGTCATCAGAACCCATTCCAGAACCTCTCTCGACCTCCATGGTACTCTCGCCGGAACAGACTGTTCTGGTCAACATCATGGTCAACAGGAAAATCCGGATCACAGTTTCTTGGGGCAAGTCCATCTTATAGGAGGAAATGGAGAAGAATGAGAAGGGGGAAAGAAATAATTGAGGGAGATGGGATGGGAAGTGGAGAAAAACAATAAAAGGGAACAGGGGATCGACAACTGCCTCTGATCTTATTATTTTCAATGCTCAGGTGCCGTCTCAGTCCTCCTGAAACAGACACTCCAGTGATACAACTTCCTCTACCGTCTGTTCTTTATCACGGGACCTCTCTGGATCAGCAACCGTCTTACAATGGGACGAATGAACCCAAGTCTCTCTCTCGGCAACCTTCAATGCTGTCGTGCTAATCAATAAGACTTGGTACGGTCCTTCCCATCGGTCAATAAGGCAACCTGAGCGTAGAAAATTCCGTATCATTACATAATCCCCAGGTTCAATGTCATGACAATTACTGTCTGGCAAATCAGGAATCACTAACTTCAGATTGTCATTCTGATTCCTTAGCTGTTTACTCATGTTAACCAGGTATTTTACAGTCACTTCATTGTTACACTTCAAATCATCCTGAGGGTTAATCATAACATGCGGTTGTCAACCAAACAGAATTTCAAAGGGGGACAGATTAAGAGGGGACCTGGGAGTGGTTCTGATGCTGTATAGTACAATGGGTAAAGCTTCTGGCCATGTCAATCCTGTTTCTGCCATAACTTTGCTCAGTTTATTTTTAATAGTGCTGTTCACTCTTTCCACCTTCGCACTCGCCTGGGGGCGATATGGAGTGTGCAGCTTACTATCAATTCCCATCAACTTACACATTCCTTGAAAGACATCACCTGTAAAATGGGTACCCCTATCACTTTCAATTATTCTAGGGATACCATATCTACACACAAATTCCTGCACAATTTTCTTAGCAGTAAACATGGCGGTATTTGTGGCCGCCGGAAATGCTTCGACCCAATTTGAAAACACATCTATACAAACAAGTACATATTTCAAATTTCGACAAGGGGGTAATTGTATAAAATCAATCTGTATTACCTGAAAAGGGCCGCCTGTAGGTGGGATATGGGATGGTTCTGTTGGTATTGCCTTTCCGATGTTCTTCCTCAAGCAGGTAAGGCATGACATTGCTCTCTTACCTGCATGGGATGAGAATCCTGGGGCGCACCAATATGCTCTTACCAATTTGCACATTCCCTCCTTGCCCAGATGAGTCAGCCCATGTGCTGCTTCAGCTAAACATGGAAGGTATGCTCTGGGTGCCACTGGTTTACCCTGTCCATCTGTCCAGAGTCCTGAGGACTCCTGGCCATATCCTTTTGACCTCCAAACTGCCTTTTCCTGTGTGGAACACAAATTTTGCATTTCACACAACTTCTGTGTGTTGATGGTATTGAATACCATGAATTGTGTGGTGTCTGTCTGTCTGGGGGTACCAGCTGCTAACTTAGCAGCTTCGTCTGCTCGGCTGTTACCAAGTGATACTGGGTCTTGGCTATATGTATGTGCTTTACACTTGATAACAGCCACTCTGTCGGGTTCCTGTATCGCTGTTAGAAGTCTTTTGATGTGAGCTGCATGCGCTATCGGTGTACCAGCTGCCGTCATGAAGTTTCTGAGGCGCCATAGGGCTCTGAAATCATGGACTACCCCGAAGGCGTATCTAGAATCGGTGTAGATATTGGCTGACTTTCCCTTAGCCAATTCACATGCTCTGGTTAGGGCAACCAGTTCAGCAACCTGGGCTGAGTGAGGTGGGCCTAGCGGTTCTGCTTCTATGGTGCCTTGGTCATCTACGACTGCGTATCCAGTACACAAGTCTCCCGAGTCCGTCTGTCTGTGACAACTACCGTCAGTGTAGAAAGTAAAATCTACATCTTCCAGTGGGTTGTCACTGATGTCAGGTCTTGCCGTGAAATTTTGGGTCAAATATTCCATACAATCATGTGTGTCATCCCTTGTATTAAATCCTCCTTCCCCATCACTCTCGTCCTCCACCCTTTGTGCCTGTCCAGGCACACCTGGGAGATATGTTGCAGGATTTAATGCACTGCATCTCCTTATGGTGATGTTTACGGGGGCCATTAATGCCAATTCCCATCTTGTAAACCACGCTGATGAGACGTGCCTGGTTTGGGCAGAATTCAGCAAGGCTGACACTGCATGTGGTGTATGAATTGTGAGGTTGTGTCCTAGCACTACATCTTCGCTTTTTGTGACTAGCAATGCTATCGCAGCGACACTTCGCAAGCATGTAGGGAGGGATCGCGCTACCGTATCTAGCTGAGCGCTGTAGTATGCTACCGGCCTGCTGGTATCACCGTGCTTTTGGGTTAGGACGCCTGCCGCGCAACCAGCACTTTCTGTTCCGTACAGCTCAAAGGGTTTCCCATAGTCTGGCATACCTAATGCTGGCGCCTGCGTTAGGCACTGTTTGAGTCTCTCAAATGCCATCTCGGATTCGTCTGTATGCGAAATCCGATCAGGTTTGTTTGATGAAACCATCTCCTGCAAAGGTAATGCTAGAATGGAAAACCCTGGGATCCAGTTACGGCAATACCCACACATTCCTAAAAACGTTCTGATTTGTTGCTGGGTTTGTGGCAGAGTCATGTCTCTAATTGCTTGAATTCTATCAGCGGTCAGGTGTCTCAGTCCTTGTGTTAGACAGTGTCCCAGATATTTTACTTTAGGCTGGCATAATTGCAACTTGTCTTTGGAAACCTTGTGTCCTGTGTCTGAAAGATGAAACAGGAGCTGTTTCGTATCCTTCAGGGACGTTTCCAGTGAATCTGAACACAGTAGTAAATCGTCCACATACTGTATCAATATTGATCCACTCTCTGGTTGGAAAGACTGTAAACAATCATGCAAAGCTTGTGAAAATATACTTGGACTGTCTATGAAACCTTGTGGTAATCGAGTCCATGTGTATTGGACTCCTCTGTATGTAAATGCAAACAAATATTGGCTGTCAGGATGCAGGGGTACCGAAAAGAAGGCGGAGCAGAGGTCAATAACAGTGAAAAATTTCGCAGTGGGAGGGATCTGCATAAGGATGACAGCTGGATTTGGCACTACGGGGAACTGACTCTCAACTATTTTGTTAATCCCCCTTAGATCCTGTACTAGCCTGTAACCCCTCCCCCCACTCTTTTTCACAGGGAAGATGAGACTATTGGCAGTGCTGGATGTTCTTACCAGAATGCCCTGTTGTAGCAAGCGCTCTATTACGGGGTATACTCCTAATTCCACCTCTGGCTTCAGAGGGTATTGTGGGATTTTTGGAGCTATCCTACCATCTTTTACTTGCACAACTACTGGAGCTACGTTTGCCATTAATCCAGTGTCTTGTCCATCTTTAGTCCACAGTGACTCTGGTATTTGGGATGTCATTTCTTCTACCTGGGATGGATTCCTATTTATCATAACAGTATGGGACATTAATTTTGATGGGGAGTCTAGCATGTCTCGCACTTCCTGAGCGTGATTCTCAGGTATGTCTAAGAATACACCTTCAGGAGTGCAATAAATGACGCACCCCATTTTACACAATAAGTCTCTTCCCAGGAGATTAGTCGGTGCCGATGCTGCCAGCAAGAAGGAATGCTTGGTATGCAAAGACCCTATTGTAATCTCTGCTGGTTTGCTAACAGGGTAGTGCTGGACTACTCCCGTTACTCCCATGGCTGGAATTGTCTTACCAGTGGTTCTCATGCCCACTGTCGAATTTATCACTGATTTGGCCGCCCCCGTATCTACAAGGAAATTTAATGATTTACCAGCTACATCAATTGTGACCTCGGGTTCACTTCCAAGGCTTGCAATCAATTTCACTGGCTGCAGATTACAGGTATGGCCACACCCCTATTGGGTATGGTGACCTCCCTGAATCGCGCTGGCAGCAACTACTTGAGAAGGGGGTAAATGGGAACTACCAGAGACTTGCCAGTCTCTTTTTGGGGGATACCTTTTTGTTTCCCCTGCATGTGGCTCATGACTCCGTCTCTGCGGTCCCTGATCCCTTTTTCGTGTGTCATGTCGTTGTCTAGGGGGTTGATATGATTTTTGTGTGTTTTTCACTTTACAGTCTCGTGCAAAATGTCCCTCTCTATGACAGGAATAACAAGTTGCCACATTTGACTTACCCACAGGGTTTGGAGATTTATACAAAGGTGGCCTTGTGGTCAGGGCCTGTATACTTACGGCCATTAACTTATCACTTTGTGACTCCCTGTGTCTGGTGATATTGCGATCATGATCAACAGCGGCCTCTCTCAAAGTAGCCACCGACAGACCTTGCCAACATGGTTGCGTGGTCTGTACTCTTGTCTTTAATGCTTCTTTTAAACCATCCATTTGCACAGATACTGCTACTTCTCTATAATTTACATTTGTCTTAATGTCTTCAATGCCTGTGTATTTAGCCATTTCTAGTAGTGCCCTATGAAAATACTCAGCAGCTGTTTCTGACTCTTTTTGTTTAATGGAGAAAATTTTGTTCCATTTAACTACAGCTGGAAAATACTCTTTTAACTGTAAATGTATCCTCTTTACATTGTCTTGGTTGTACACATCAGTAAGGGGTACATCCTCATCTAATTTACAGTCAGCTAAGAATTGTGCTGAGTCGACATTGGAGGGTAAACATGCCCTCAGCAATATCTGCCAGTCTTTGTTATTGGGCTCTACAGTATTCCCTAGATCTCTAATGTATTTCTGGCTAGCAACTAGATCTTTTCTAGGGTCAGGGAATTCAGACACTATTGCTCTTAATTCCATTCGGGAAAATGGGCAGTGCATGGCAATGTTTCTGACAGGAGTGACTCCTGAAGTGTCCGTTTTCCCATTTGGCACTGCTATTACCCTAACGGGATTAAGTTTAATAACATCATTCTGAGTAGATTCTACAGCCTGTGGTGATATGGTTTCAGCATAGTGTATGTTGCCGTACTTACCCGTTGATACGACCTCACCTGTCCCTCCGCTAGGGGCCTTTGATACTAATCTCGGGGGTTGGGACGTGCCTACTGCTGTTTCTGATATGGTGGCTGCTAGAGAGAGCGCCGATATTGTTGCCGATTCGTCCTCTTGATCACACTCCTGGGGAAAGTTTAAAACAGGGTACAACTTGCACGGGTTAATACTTGCATTACTCATCTTATTCATATTATCCTTAACATTTATACAGTTACTAAGTGCCTGTTTATTACACATTAGTGCGTCATTCTCCGCAACCAACTTCTCTCCCGTTATGTAAGGTGGCGGTGGTGCCGTAGCTATCAGTTTCCTGATAGGGTTAGATCCCGCCGCCTGAGCCAATCCTCTCTGTATTTCACCCTCCTGTTGCCATAACTGTAAATAATCATAATGTTTGATCCGTCTCTTTGCTGATTTAATGAGACATATCCTTCTCCTTAGATTTAGTAACACATCTGGGCTAAAGCTGCCTACTCTTGGGAACTTCTCCCCGTCATGTACAGTCATTCTTTCCCATTCATCACATAAAACCTCTGTGTGTGAACCGTATTTTTCACACATTACATACCTTGCCGACCCGATTGGTCGGTTTACTGAATCAACCCGAACCGAGGTTGATCGCCCCCTACCTGAACAACTGGCCCCCATAACTTACAGGTGTTGCTTTCACTACCTCTGACCTTAATCAGGGTCTTCAGCGAACCCTTACAAAAACCAAGATGTTCAAGATAGGCCGACGGTGGCGGTTTACCGAGTACCCCACTCACTCGCCCACGCCGACCAATACGCCCACACACTGCCTTAGCGCTGGCGTACTCGACCTAGGGCCCCTATGAACCTTTATTTACTGGAACATGTGAGTGTGTTCCGCAGAGCATTGACCCTTTCCAGTAACTATTGGTTGTTGGATAGTCCCTGAGTGACCAGCGAACCTCCCTTAAAATAAAAAAAATTTCACAAATCACGTTAAAATGTACAAATAGCGTTTATGACCCCTCTAGCGTACGCAAATGGTACTGGGTCAAATTATTAACTAATGCACACAATTACGTGCGGTACAATCGTTCGGCACATAAGCAACTAATCTTATGTGCGGAGCGACCAGTGGAATCGAAAATTTCGGCTGCGAATTCCTTCAGCCAGAGCTTTAATGGCCTATATGGGTTCTGCACCAACCCCCTGGGTTGTGCTCTTTTCTCTATAGCGGACTTCTTAGTCTGCTGTACCTGGACCTCCTGGTCTGTTCCGGACCTCCTGGTCTGTGCTACAGTAGACCTCCTGGTCTGCTATACTCTAATGCTCAAATTTATGTTTAACAAGGGATGCCTCCCCAGCCACCATGCACGTCACTTACATGTATGTACCTCACGAGAACTCGACTTCTTGTGGTACAACCCAAAAATTGTAAAAATATATATATATACAAACACTCACTCACCACATGTACACTTTACTTTTGTTTCTATTTCTGCGCAGAAATTTCTTTCCTTTAGACCAGATGAGTCGTAAATTTAGAGAAGGATCTATTAGTTTAAATTTCGGACACTAAAATTGACTTGCGCTATTTATCGCGTTGCCACCTTTTCGCCTGTTAAAATAATACTAGTGTGATTTGAGTTACGTGGGCGTACCCAGACGCTCCGTTGCGTAATATACGCTGCGTGCGTCGGCCTTTACGTTGCGTACACTAGTCTAACCCTTTTGTTAGAAACACGTGTATGCCAGCCAGATATGTCCACAGAAATACAATTAACACGTTTATCAATGTAGATGGTCTTCAATCATCTACCGAGCACCACCCAGGTCTTTCCTTGTATCTTAGGCAAAGCTGTGTGCGTGCTTTACAAATTACCCCTTAAATGTATTACTTTTACTCTTTAACTACTAATAGCAACAAATCTTTCTTAGCGCGTTATCAATTGTGAAATGGCAAACAGGAGAGTGATATGTGAAAATACACAAATGAAAAGAAATGCAGATGTATGCGTGCGTGCGTACGCAAGACAGAACAGAGAGAAAAAAACAGTTTTAAAAGACACTAGCGTATTGTTCTTACCTCCGGTTCCGGATTCCTTCAGCACCCTTTACTAAGCGAAGCAGACGCTTATCCAGTCAGCACTACGAGGAATATGACCTCCCGCCCTTTGCTGATGGATAATGTCTGCTGAAATTACCTAGTGCAGATATGTGAAGGACGGACGAGCCGCCAATTGATAAAGCCTACTCTTTATCTTACTTAAAACCCTCTAAAAGGTGAAAGAACACAGTACGCTATTGGCGTATGGTATACCGTAAGGGTACGCACGTTGCGTAACAATCGCTTAGCCGTAGTCGAGACGCTCGAGCGTCACGTTCGCTCACGGCCAAGAGATCACAGGCAGGCACGCTATAGGCTGCCGACTAACGTAATGATATGCTACTAGCGTAGCGGACGCTTGGGACCACGAGGAGATCACAAGCGGCGCTGATGCTCACAATGTTAAACCTTTATAACTATACCATAAACAATGTATTTATGCAATAAACCTTGGTGCAGTGATAGAGTGTAAATGTAACACAGTGTAACCTTATTAACTTGAAATATAATAAATACACAGATACCGGTATTAGGTTCTAACACCTTATATGAACGTTCTATTTGCAAAAGAATAATACAATACAAGTCATACACTACCAAAATAACATTGACTACCTAACCAGATAACTACACATGAAATACAATAAAGGTACAATTATTATTAAAGGGGGAAAGAGAGAGAGAGAGAGAGTGAGAGAGAGCGAGAGAGAATGGCTTATAACAATAAAGACAATATGATTGCAGAGAAACTTACGCACAAAGGGAAACAATCGCATGCGCCTTCTGGATATCCAGCTCCCGATTATCAGCAATGAGAACCGTTGAAGAGAATAGAGAGCTGGCCCAGATCGGCTTGTCCTTTTATACCCTACACATAATACAGTACAATGGTCCCTATATTCTTATTGTTCATTGGACACAGGAATTCGTCTTCGTATTATAACAAAAGGTCATAGGTTGATTCATACAGGTGGGCTGTGACTATTTCCAACTGCTCAGGTGGGTGGGAAACTAGGTTTCCCGCCGCATGGATAATAAAGTGCAAATAATAGCAAATGTCCATAAACTTCTTATGTCCATAACTATTCGCACGAGCGATTAATCTGCTTCCAACCAACACCGGAATATTGCTAAATAAATACTCTTCCGATGGATACTAAACACCACTGTATAACCTCTGTCTGACCCTTCGTATCAAACAAAGAGGGATCTCTTTGTCTATGAACACGCTACATTAACTAAACTTTCAGATTCTATCAAAGGGACCATAATCTACAAAATACATTATATAGTTAAAATATGTTACGAACGAGTCGCCCACCAGACGCACATAAACTTTACCGTAAATGCGCATACCGTGCGCCTGCGGGTGCACGCAACAGCGAGTATGCGCACGCACGGGAGAGCCCATGCACTCGCAGCGGGGACACGCATGAGGTGCAAATATGGCAGTGTGTAGCGTGATATTTTTCTGACTTTGACACTTATATGGCAGTACCTCTGGACTGGACTTATGGCAGCACAGGACACCACCACTGGACTGATGCAGCACAAGACTACACCAGTTGACTGGACTTATATGGCAGCATCACTGGACTGGACTTATATGGCAGCACCACTTGACTAGACCTATACGGCAGCACCACTGGACTGGACTTATATGGCAGCACAAGACACCACCACTAGACTGATGCAGCAGTAGACAGCACCACTGGACTGGACATACAGCACCACTGGACTTATACAGCAGTACCCCTGGACTTATACGGTAGTACCCCTGAACTTATGCGGCAGTACCGCTGGACTTATGTGGCAGTACCGCTGGACTTATGTGGCAGTACCCCTGGACTTATACGGCAGTACCCCTGAACTTATACAGCAGTACCCTTGGACTTATACGGCAGCACCACTGGATGTATATGGCAGCACCACTGGACTGGACTTATACAGCAGCACTGGACTTATGGCAGCACAGGACACCACCACTGGACTGATGCAGCACAAGACTACACCAGTTGACTGGACTTATACAGCACCACTGGACTTATACAGCAGTACCCCTGGACTTATGCGGCTGTACCGCTGGACTTATGCGGCAGTACCACTGGACTTATGCGGCAGTACCCCTGGACTTATACGGCAGTACCCCTGAACTTATACGGCAGTACCCTTGGACTTATATGGCAGCACCACTGGATGTATATGGCAGCACCACTGGACTGGACTTATAAGGCAGTACCTCTGGACTTATAAGGCAGTACTGCTGGACTTAAATGGCAGTACCCCTGGATTTATACAGCAGTACCCCTGGACTTATATGGCAGTACCGCTGGACTTATATGGCAGTACCACTGGACTTATACGGCAGTACCCCGAAATTTATACAGCAGTACCCCTGAACTTACACGGCAGCACCACTGGATGTATACGGAAGCACCACTGGACTGGATTTATACGGCAGTACCGCTTGACTTATACGGCAGTACCACTGGACTTATATGGCAGTACCCGAAAACATAAAGAAGAGAAAGAAGCATTTTTCTGGATGCACTCAACCACTGTTTGTTTACTTAAAAATCTAATCTTTAATAGGTATGCATTAAAATATTTTTAAGGAATTGGTGAAATATTAAAATATAGTGTGAATAAGAAAAACAGAATGTGATAATAAAAACTACTAGTTTCCGACCGGTGTCTCCTTAAAGTATAAATAAAGGCTATGTTGCCTATAACAAAGTGTCCGTGTCTATTTATTAGTATTGTCCCTTCAGCCTGCTTATTTACTGGGTTTAATAAGCTAACAGTAATATTGTCTCTCCTTCTGCGCCCTGAGGAAGCCTAAGGTGGAACGGCCGTGGGCTGCTTCCGAATGGTGTCAAAACTTAAAGATAAAATGATGAAATAATATGTGTAGAAATTGTATTGTCCCTATGCTGTGATTAGCAGAGTTGATTGAAATAAGTGCTCCCTCTCACGATCCCCATTGCTGGCGGCGGCTCTGCGTGTAAAGCCGTCAGACGGAGAGGAGAGAGAGCGAGCTGGGAGTCCTGGCGTCAGCCCGCACACACGCTGAGCTCAGTGCGGCCAGCGGGTTTCAGACGGGCGGCCGTTCTCCAACACTCGTCCACGATATAATGATCATAGCACCTCAAACTATATGGTGCTGTGATCAAGTAATATAATAGCTATACTAAGAGCATTACCATTATTTACAATCAACCTGCACCGCCAGAGGGGAAATAAATAAATAAATGGAAAGGGAATGCTACTGTTGCTGAGTGATGGTTATAAAGTAACAGTGCTGTGCAACAATTGTAACCAATCTGGTGGGGTGGAATGTGATGGTTATTACCTAACAGATTGCTTGTCATTTAAAGCAATACACATTGGATATGGTGGGAAATACATCCTTTAGCAATATATAAAGGTATGTGTGCTAATCATAGATGACTGGTGGAGGAATTATCCCCGTACATGGTGGACTAGCGGCAATTTATTATTGGAATAGAGCTGATGATAATTAATAAGCTATAATTCATAAGAACATATCTATAAGTGGTACGTTAGCCACAAATTACCAGTGGAGGAGTGATCTCCCTATAATAAGAATAAACAGCGACACACCATTGGAGCAAAACTAGCAACACACAAATAATTGCAATTTATTAGAACATGTCTGTAAGTGTTGCAGAAGGAGAGACAATATTACTGTTAGCTTATTAAACCCAGTAAATAAGCAGGCTGAAGGGACAATACTAATAAATAGACACGGACACTTTGTTATAGGCAACATAGCCATTATTTATACTTTAAGGAGACACCGGTCGGAATCTAGTAGTTTTTATTATCACATTCTGTTTTTCTTATTCACACTATATTTTAATATTTCACCAATTCCTTAAAAATATTTTAATGCATACCTATTAAAGATTAGATTTTTAAGTAAACAAACAGTGGTTGAGTGCATCCAGAAAAATGCTTCTTTCTCTTCTTTATGTTTTCGGGTAATTTCATGTGAGTCGATGACCCTAAATCATCTGGAGAGCACCTGCGCACAGATTTATACAGGTATATTAAAAAACCTAAGATATTCTATTAGTGCAGAAACCACCATCATATATTTACAATATATATAAAAGAATATATGTTAAGAAAACTGGTGCGGGATTAAATTAATTTTATATGGCAGTACCCCTGGATTTACACGGCAGTACCCCTGGACATATACGGCAGCACCACTGGACTTATATGGCAGCACCACTGGACTGGACTTATATGGCAGCACCGCTGGACTTATATAGCAGTACCCCATGACTTATATGGCAGTACCACTGGACTGGACTTATATGGCAGCACCACTGGATTGAATTTATATAGCTGCACCGCTGTACTTATGGCATCACAGGACACCACCACTGGAGTGACTAGACTGATGTAGAACAAGACAACACCAGTGGACTGGACTTATACAGAAGTACCCTTGGACTTATGCGGCTGTACCCCTTGAGTTATACGGTAGTACCCCTGGACTTATACGGCAGTACCCCTAGACTTATACGGCAGTACCCCGAGACTTATACGGCAGTACCCCAGGACTTATACGGCAGTACCCCAGGACTTATACGACAGTACCCCTGGACTTATACGGCAGCACTACTGGACTGGACTGGACTTATACGGCAGCACAATACACCACCACTAGACTGATGCAGCACAAGACAGCACCACTGGATTGGACTTATACAGCAGCACCACTGGACTTATGACAGCACAGGACACCACCTCTGGACTGATGCAGCACAGGACATCACCACTGGACTGATGCAGCACAAGACAGCATCACTGGACTGGACTTACACAGCAGCACTGGACTTAATGCAGCACAGGACACCACCACTGTACTTATGGCAGCATAGTACACCACCACTGGACTGATACAGCACAAGACAGCACCACTGAACTGGACTTATACAGCAGCACTGGACTTCTGGCAGCACAGGACACCACCACTGTGACTGGACTAATGCAGCACAAGACCACACCACTCAAATGATACAAAAGAGCAGGCAGCCACCCCACACACCACGCCACTTTCCCACAAAGACACTTAGGAGACACGTCCTCTCACTACACTCTCCAGGACTGGAGTGAAAATGGTTGTGACGCGTGGCTCCTTATATGGAATCCAAAACCCGCGAGAATCCGACAGCAGGATGATGACATTTTGCCTCATTCTGGTTTCCGAGTCTGGTGGGGGAAAACCCAAGCCGGTCTCGGAGTTGAACTCGGAGCATGAAGTTTGGGGAGGTTCGGTTCTCAGGGAACCAAACCTGCTCATCTCTAATTTCTTGTGTGCATTACTTCTTTTAAACTGTAGAGTTTACAACCTATATCTGTGTGTGAATACCATCCATCACCAGCAGAGTGTCAACATTCACCAGTGTGCACAATTACTTCACTATAGAGCCCACTCCCGTGCACCTGGTTGCAAGATTTGCCAGCAAGTGCCTCATTGCAGAGCAGGATATCAATTAGTCTCAGCTTTGTGCTTCATCCTGATTTCCATTCAGTTCTGTTCTGATACTCTGAGACTAGCTCCTGTGATAATACTGTATGAAGAAGCGCATCATAAGACCACCTAACTTTGGGCCTTATTGAGGTTGGATTGCTTATGTGATCCAACCTGCAGGTTTCTGACCATCAGGATGCACTCATGGGTCCTGCTGCAAATAGCTTTCCAAATGCAGTCCTTAGTGAATTAAACCGATTGTTCACTCCAGCCCTAACCAGCCTTGCCCAGTTGTCCCAATCCAGAGACCAAAAAAAAAACAACAACCCACAGATACTGACAAACAGCAAATCCAAGTTTATAAAAAATATTAAATTTTCCTGGCCATCATTTGTATCCTGCGAGTAACTAAGATGACCAATGGTCAAGCAGATGATCTGATGCTGCAGATCAGATAAGGTGGCAGGAGGTGTCTATATACACTTCTGTAGCATTAGGATATTAACATATTAACATGCAGCTGTTTGAACTGTATCCATCTACATGTCCTCTAACTCCCAAGTCACTGTCTTGAAATTATCCTTGATTCCTTCCTGTCCTTCAAACCACACATTCATAACTAGACACATCTGTATTTCCAAGATCATACCCTTTCTCACATTAAATGCTTCTAAGACCATCATCCACTAACTGGTCATTTCCAGATTTGACTACTGAAATCTCCTTCTATTTAGCCTTCCTGACAAATGCCTCTCTCCACTGCAATCTGTCCTCAGTGGTGCTGCCTGGATCATCTTCCTCTCCGAACATATTACATCCACCTTCCCTCTCTTAAAAGCCCCACACTAGCTCCCCTTCCCCTTCCGAATACAGTTCAAGCTTCTTACACTCACATACAAAGCCCTTACCCATGCCTCACCCATTTACATCTAACCTTATCTCCCTTTACACTCCCACCTGCCCTCTTTGCTCTACAAATACATGCCATCTCTCCTGACAACTAATTACTTCCAATTCCTGATTCCAAGATTTTGGTCATGGTGCTTCTACATGGCCTGCATGTACAGGACTCAAACATCAGGGAAATGCAGTACTGAATTAGCCCCTTAGTACACTATGGGGGTCATTCCGACCCGATCGCTTGCTGCAATTTATCGCAGCGCAGCGATCGGGTCAGATCTGCACATGCGCCGGCACCGCAGTGCGCCGGTGCATGCCAGATGGCCGAAGGCCGTCATTGCCTAGCGATCGCCTCTGAGGCAGAGGCGGGCGGGAGGGGGCTGGATGGTGGTGCGGTCCGGCCAACGCAGGTGTGGCCGGACCATTGGGGGGTGGGCCATGGCGGCTGCATGACGTCACACGCAGCCGCTGCGACCCGGGGCAGTGAAGAGGTTCTCCCGGCCAGCCACAGGAGCTGCGCTGGCTGGGAGTAACTCCTGAGATGCAAAAGCATCGCCGCTGTGCGATGCTTTTGCATCTCTGCGGTGGGGGGGAAGGCGGCACTGACATGCGGGGCAGACTAGCCCTGTGCTGGGCGTCCCCCCGCATGTTGAGTGCCTGATCGTAGCTGTTCTAAATTTAGCACTGCTACGATCAACTCGGAATGACCCCCTATATGCAACTTTGTATGTGGCTGCAATAGGAATAAACTTATAAATTTAGGAAAAAGCACAAATGTCAGAGAATCGCTACTTGTGGGAGAGCGTTTATGTCATGCCATGTGTCGCACACCATATGGCGCAAAAACATAGGTGTATGAGAACAAAACTGTAGGGCACACCCACCTTCCAACTCTTAATCTGACAAAAGTGCAGCGTGTTTTTGCAAAGGTGTAAAACTGCACTACTCAGCAGGATTTTTGTACAATATATATTATGCATTTAAAGAATTATCTATTTACTGTAGATAGTGGGTTTCTATAGCTAGAGATCCTAACTGCAGCAAATTCACAAAGCACCACATTAATTTTATGTTCTTTGCCCAGTATGGTCACATTCACGCAGTGTGACTTTTGCAGTTACAAATTTGCCTTTTGCTTCCAAACTCCATCAATTCTGTAAATTGCCCTCAGCAAGGTATAAGAACCTTTCTATTTACCAGTAAACTGAGGTGTGTTGTAGAGAAGACTGCTGGGAACATGTGCAAAGAAGTTAACTTTTTTCAAAGTCTATCATAAACTCAGCTATAGGGACTATTAGTACATTTTGTCAGGAGGGGACTGGCAAATTGTAGACTGGAAGGCAAGCACACAGCATTGGCCCATGCATAATAGCTCTTCCTTAAGAAGTGTTTTTAGATACAGAACACGGACTGTCTTATCAAATAACCTTTAAATAAAAAAAATCATATACTGGATGCTTTTATTTTTGATGATGAGAGTGATTGACAACTGTCAATTTGTCAGATATGTCTCTGGGTGTATTTAAATCGCTTTTCTGACATTACAATTGTGTCTTTGATGAAGACAGGATGGGGAAACTGTTCTGATGGTGAAACTATCAGTCCTATTCTTTGTGTTAAATATTTTCATTGTATAATTTTGGAAAGTAATGCCAATCTATACAGTAAAAGTCCATACACACGATGCAATATATCACTGTGATTTTAACTATATACTGTAGTCAAAATCACAAGAAAACTTTGCCCATATCGCACCGTGTGTACACAGCTTGCGATACCGATACACGGTCCCACGAGGTCGTATCGCAAGAATAAATAGACTGTGTAGGCAAGTCAATTTTGACTATCAAAGTATAGTCAAAATTGTCCAGAGCCAAAATCGCAAGCACACATAGTCAATATCACATAGTCAAAATTGCATAGTCAAAATCGCACTTAAGTCAATATCTCACCGTGTGTATGCACGTTCCTGTATGGCCAGTACTGGGGTTTTTTCAAACTGCTTTTTATTTAATCAAAATCCTTTTGTCTCTTTTTTTATTTGTTTAGAAAAATGTACTCTTTTCTGAGAGACATATTTCTGAGAACTGATGAAATTCATTAGTTCAAGTATTCTATTTAAAATCTGTATATTATTATATAGTCAAAGATCACTTATTGATATATAAAGTGTGATGCATAACTACAAGGTTTCCATAACCAAACATAGCAAATATAGTATACCATTAACATGAAAATCTATTTCTTGCCATGTGAATATTAAGACAAAACCAAACTTTGGCTGGATTAAAACAGTATTATGAAACCAGAAACTCACAATAGTGGGAAATTTCCCCAGGCTATCATAAGTAAAAGCTAAAAACAATAACATAACCATACTTACAACCCTCTGTTCAATGTTGATTTTGGCCAGTGTTTAAAGATGAGGAAGAAGACAAAAATAAATCCGCAAGAAAATACAGACTAGGTCATGTATAAGAAATAAATGGCAGTTGTATAGGTAAGATACAGCTTTGACTCATTGGGTGGAATTCAATTGATTATCGTGCCCCATCTCCCATCTAAAGTGATGGGAGATTGTGGGGGCGATATCAAATTGTACCACTTTATCGCACTGTTCGCGCCCATAGAGACCAGGCTTAGCCGCATAAAACAACTAAACACGACCAAAGTGCTGGACCCGATCACGAAAAGTACCGTTTGGGCTTCTAAACGTGTCACTTTTATTTGTGCATTTCAGCTCGCCACCCCCGGGAGGGTGCGAGCTGAAATGCAGGCGCTGGCAGCCATCATGCCCGAACGGAGCTACAATTGAATAGCTCTGTTTGGGCGCCATCTACTCGCTCCCGGCAGCAACAACAAAAACATTTGAATTCTGCCCATTGTGTTTATTTACAAAGCAAACCGTCAGGCTGAGGTGAAAATGTAAAATGGCATTCATCCTTAGTGTAAAGTACACTGGGCTTTAACATTGATGCGAGTGACGTTTTAAATTTTAACCTCTAACCTGCTGAGTATCAGTGGCTGCTTTATCAATAAAGCCAACCGTGTGCATTGACTTGCAGCAATGTGTCTCACTTTAACCAATATTGACCAATCAGGGCAAACCCTCTCTAGCTATAAACAATGCTTCAGAAACTGTCATTTGCATCATATGGAAGCATGAGTAGTATTATATGGTTCTTTGTTTTGTCAAGCCAGGACATGCATGCTACTTAGAACATTGGATCTGAGTAACTTGTAAATGGGAAAAGAGGGAAACTGTCAGTATGTGTTCTTTAAACAAAGGACATTTGCCATGGTTTGTGTGTTTAAGCCTTTCGATTTGCATTTTTTACAGTTGCAATGTTGATTTAAAAATACACTGTGTGCAAGGGCATGCTGGTACTTGTGGTTCTCCAAGTGAGAGAATACCCAGGAAGCTATTAAAATGAAGCCTAATAATGCCAGCTGGGACTAGTAATGTGCCAGTAATTTAATATAATAAATCTATTTTATACAAAAACTATTAACCCACAACCACCACTATCCAGATGTGGGAAGAGCCCTAGTGCTATCAATATGGGAATTGTTTTACCTTAGGGGGAAGGGCGCATTTGTTTGCTGGCCCAATCCCCCTAGAGAATACAGCCACATGTGGACTGGCCTAGGTTTGACGGGGTATTTGACGATACAGTACCTCACATGAGACTTATCTACAAATTATGAGAAATTTGGCTAGGGAACATAATATGCACTTCAGTTAGCAATTGGTTGGACAAAAGGAAGCAGCGTGTGGTGGTAAGTGGAACGTTTTGGAATTGAACTGATGTACTAAGTGGGGTGCCACAACTTACTTGCCTACCTGACCCTCTTCATGAGGGAGAAAATGCTCTGTTCCTGGACTTTCCTGGTAATGTATGATTGCCATCACCTGTGGTGAGCTAGTTAATTGATAAGACAGGTGATGGCAATCATACATTACCAGGAAAGTCCAGGAACAGAGCATTTCTCCCTCATGGAGAGGGTCAGGTAGGCAAGTATGGTGCCACAAGGGTCTGTACTTGGACTACTGTTGTTCATCATCTTCATAAATGATCTAGCAGTAGGACAAGAGAGTACAGTGTCATTTTTTGCAGATGACATCAAACTGTGTAACGTTATAAATTCGGTGGGGGATGCAGAGTCACTTCAGAATGACCTATTTAAACTGGAAGCATGGGCAGCGAATGAGGTTCAATACAGACAAATGTAAGGTAATGCACTTTCGTAGCAAAAACAGAAACACTACCTACAGTATATACTAAATGGGGAAAAACTAGGGTATTCTGCACTGGAAAAAGATTTAGGTGTTCACAGAGATAACAAACTTAGCAGTTGTACCCAAAGTAGGATTGCAGCAAAAAAAGCAAACAAGATATTAGCATACATAAAGCGGGGAATTGATGCAAGGGATGAGAGTATTATACTCCCATTATATAAATCACTAGTGAGGTCACATCTGGAATACTGTGCACAACTTTGGGCACCATACTACAAAAAGGATATCCTGGAACTAGAAAAGGTTCAGAGACGGGCGACCAAATTGATGGAGACGCTGGAATACGAGGAAAGGCTTGTTAGGCTAGACATGTTCACATTGGAAAAAATGAGATTGAAAGGGGACATGATTAACATTTACAAATATATAAGGGGTCAATACACAGAGCTAGCGGGGGATTTGTTTTTGTAAGATCGTCACAAAGGACACATGGACACCCACTTAGGTTGGAGGAGAGGAGATTTCGCACACTGAGATGAAAAGGTTCTTCACAGTAAGTACAACAGGTATTTGGAAATCCCTGCCTGAGAGAGTAGTAATGGCGGGCTCGGTAACTACTTTTAAGAATGGGATAGATAAATTCCTAATGGATAGGGATATACAGGGTTATGGTGGGTAAATCATGCACTATAGTAATAATAAAAAAATAAAATAAAAAAAACAGGAGAAAGTGACATAATGGCTAAACTTTCATTGCAGTTAAAGTTAGTCTAAAAAAGAATATTACAGTGTAGGCAGTGGCGGAACTAGCGAGCGGTGGGCCCAGGTGCAACAAAATGCTTTGTCCCCCCCCCTCATCACGTCCAAGTCTACCCCCCTCCCCCCAACTCCAAATTAGAAATAATTTGCATGCTCCCATATAATATATATATATATATATACACACATATATATATATATATATATATATATTCTGTATATATATATATATATACACATATACACAGTGGTGCAAGTACAAAATAAATGTTAGTTGTACTGTGTGCGAACGCCGAAAGTGCATGCACAGCAAAAAAAATGGGTGTGGCCACATGGGGCGTGGCCAATGAAAATGGGGGCGTAATTCACATGACCAAAATAGTGCAGTGCCAGATACACATATGCCCCAACAGTGCAAGATATGACCGCACAGTGCCAGATACACACATGCACCAAACAGTGCAAAATACACATATGCCCCCACAGTGCCAGATATGCCCCCCACAGTTCCAGATATGCCCCCACATTGCCAGATACACATGCCCCAACAGTGCTAGATATGCCCCCACAGTGCCAGATACACATATTTCCCCACGTTGGCAGATATGTCCCCAAATTGCCAAATACACATGCCCCCATGGTTCCAGATATGCCCTCATAGTGCCAGATATGCCCCCACAGTGCTAGATATTCCCCCACAGTGCCAGTTTAGATATTTTTACCTGCACATTGCCAGTGGTTTCATGCGCGTTGCCAGGGGTTTCATATGCATTGCCAGGGGTTTTGCATGTTGTGTCACGCTTGTTCCCAGGGGATATATGATCTGGGATCCATGCTCATTGCCACGGGGAATGCTCATTGCTTAGGGAATGCTCATTGCCTAGGGGTAACTAGGGATGGCCACTGACCATTGATGTTATCCATTGATGGTGACCATCAATGGATAACCCACTGATGGCCATCCCTAGCATTTGCATTTGCTGGTGGGCACTAGCCCACCAGCACTATAATGCTCTCCCCTTCCATCCTCCCCTGTACTCCGCTCGGCTGGCGGAGAAATCCGGAATAATGTGATCGCGTCATTCACTGGGCCGGCTGAGCGGAGTGAAGAGGAGGGAGGGAGGAGATGGGAGGGAGGAGGGAGGGGGAAAGGGGCCCACCGCTGTCAAAGGGGCCACTGCTGTCAAAGGGCCCAAAGCCAGCGGCATTTCACCTCTTCACTGGCATGCCACTGAAGAGGTGAAATGCCACTGGCTTTGAGCCCCTTGACAGCGGTGGGCCCCAGTGCAAGGCACTGCTTGCACAGGCGGTAGTTCTGCCACTGAGTGTAGGAGATCACTAACAGGTTGAACTCAATTGACAAATTGTCTTTTTTCAACCTTAGCAACTATGTTACTATGGCAGGGAAACCCCATTATGTATGCCTTCTGTCTGCTATAGTGGCACCTACTGTGGCTGGTAATGGTGAAAAATCTAAATATTTATCAATCATTAAAAGCAGTTTGAGAACACAAACCAAGTGATTTTTTTGTAAAAGAAATTACATAAATTGGGATTGCTGCTGTTAAATATGGAGACATATTTTGAATTGAAGATTTTGGTTCTATAAAGTGGGACATTTCTGGAGATAGAAATAATCTATATTAAATGGAGGCAGAAACTAACGTTAAAGTATTTAAGGACAGTATTTCAATATCTGCTATTATAATGCTTGATCCCCAGGGGGTGCTGTTAATTACTGTAATGTAAATCCTTGCCTATTTTTGGCAAATGTAAAATACAGCCAAAAATGTTGGGTCACCCATTCCAACCTGAAAATTTCAGGCAGTGTTAGGACTGCATTTCACCCCATGTCCACAGGGCCACAACAGAGGGGGGAGGGGGGCTGCCAGGAACATAAAGAGTGGTACAATAATGAGTGTCTGCAGGCAACAGTGAAGCATGGTGGAGGTTCCTTGCATGTTTGGGGCTGCATTTCAGCAAATGGAGTTGGGGATTTGGACAGGATTAATGGTGTCTTCAATGCTGAGAAATACAGGCAGGTACATATCCATCATACAAACAATCAGGGAGGCATCTGATTGGCTCCATGTTTATTCTGCAGTAGGACAATGACCCTGAACATACAGTATAGCCAATGTCATTAAGAACTATCTTCAGCCTAAAGAAGAACAGAGTCCTGGAATTGATGATATGGCCCCCACAGAGTCCTGATCTCAACATCATCGAGTCTGTCTGGGATTAGATGAAGAGACAGAATGATTTGGGCAAGCCTACATCCACAGACAGTCTGTTGTTAGTTCTGCAAAATGTTTTGGAACAACCTCCCTGCCGAGATACTTCACTGTGTGCAATTGTACCAAGTGTTCCAAGAATTTATGCCATTACCCCAAATATTAACTTGATTTAGAATTATCTTGTGTTCATTCACTTCACATTTTGTTAATTTATAAAAAAATAAATGTTTAACACTTCTATTTTTTGAAAGTATTCTTACTTTATAGCATTTTTTCCACACCTGCCTAAAACTTTTGCACTGTATAACTATATATCTGTGTGTGTGTGTGTGTGTGTGTGTGTGTGTGTGTGTGTGTGTGTGTGTGTGTGTGTGTGTGCGCGCGCGCGCGCTAGGGTATGTAAACTTATGAGCACAACTGTATATACTGGGTGGACAAAATATTTAAAAAAAGAATGTATTTTTTAGGCAAGGCTCAAGATTTCATTTCACAAAAGAAGATTAAGGCAAAGAAGAAGAATAAAAAGACAATATTTTAGATTGAATTCATTTAATTAACTTATTTTCATTTCAATTTACTTTAATTTAATTTTTTTAGGATCAAATTCCTAAAAGATATTTTCGACATGCAGAAAGTTCAGTATATAAGTGTGGAGAGTTTATTTATATTTATTTAATTTAAATTTACCTAATTTATAACTATTATTAATAATATTAATTTGAATTAATCACAATGTGGTGATAAGAAGAATTATGAAAATAGGACAATAAGTTGTAACATAAGAATATGAGCTACGGACACCACACCCTGAAATGGATGGAGCATGCCTGGATATATTTTGGGAGGATACAGCACAAAATATAAAAATAGATGTCTTTTATTTTGGGTGGACTGACAGAACACCCCTAGACTGAGCAGTTGCAGTCCCTGGATGTAGACTGGGATAACACAGCACAAAATCTTAATTTGAATCAAAATAAATATATTATTTTTTTTATATCACACACCGGCGATTACAGTGTCGTACAAATGAATCAGGAATATATACTAATTACACACTGCGGTTGACTACACTGACAGTGTCGCACAATGCGTTTATGAGTAGGAAATAATATACTGCAGTCTGACCGGCAGTGTCACAGTACTTATGAAAATAAAATAAAATAAAAATTGTATAGTACACTGGGGTACAGCACAAAGAAGAAAATAGATTTTTTTTAATAATTATAATTATAATTTTAGGGTTTTTGTTTCTAGCTTTTATAATTTTAATTTTACACTGGGCCGCAGCCCCTGGATTGATGGACAGAGCACCCCTTAATGGATGGAGCAGCCCCTTGATGGACGGACACAGCAGCATCCCCTGGATGTATACTGGGGTACAGCACAAAATAGAATTAAATATATATTTTTATTATTTTTTTATCACTGGGGTGCAGCCCCTGGATGGATGGGCAGAGCACCCCTTAATGGATGGAGTAGCCCCTTGATCGACAGACACAGCAGCAGCCCCAGGATGTATACTGGGGTAAAGCACAAAATAGAATTAAATATACTGTATGTATATATATATATATATATATATATATATAACAATGGGACAGAGCCCCTGGATGGACCAACAGAGCACCCCTTAATGGACGGAGCAGTTCATTGATGGACCAACAGCATCAGATGCCTCTGGATGTCTAGTGGGGTACAGCACAAAATAGAATTATATATATATATATATATATATATATATATATATTTTTTTTTAAACACTAGGGCAAAGCCCCTGGATGGACTGAGAGAGAGCACCCCCTTTACAGAGCACCCCCTTGACAGACAGAGCAGCCCCTGGAGGACACAGCAGTCTTTGTATGAGGATACAACAGCCCCTTAGATAACACAGTAATTCCTAAATGTGAGCCCACAGCAACCCCTTAGATGTCACAGCAGCCCCTTCGATAGATGGAACAGCAGCCCCTAAATGTGAGCCCTCAGCAGCCCCTTAGATATCACAGCAGCCCCTTAGATAGATGTCACAGGAGCCCCTAAAT
The DNA here is from genome assembly GCF_028390025.1 of Pseudophryne corroboree. Classification (NCBI taxonomy): domain Eukaryota; kingdom Metazoa; phylum Chordata; class Amphibia; order Anura; family Myobatrachidae; genus Pseudophryne; species Pseudophryne corroboree. The sequence goes on from NC_086448.1 coordinate 291,764,218, forward strand.
GTGAGCCCACAGCAGTAGACAGCACGGACACGTCCGTGCTGTACCACATCCTAACCAGCTCATCTCTAATTAAAATAAATTCACATCTGCAGTTGTGTGACCCAAGTGCAAAACCACATTTTGAGCACAGATAGTTTGTCTGTCTTTCCAATAATAGCAAAGAAACAGTTCTCGACGATTAGTAATTCATTATTCCTTTGTATAGCCTAAGAATTGAAAGGAAGCAAAAAAATCATATATCACCTTTAATAATTTGTTCAAATTAAATATGAGTTAAGATATAAAGATGTGACTAGAACATCCCAAGCTGTCAGCACTGGATACTACAGGAAGTTATTTTCTGTATGTTAATTTGCAGTTTACATACTGTCAGTACAGCACAATGTGAGTCTTTATGGCTGTGAAATGTTTGAAAGCCACAGACTGAAACTGTAACCTGAAACAGCAGCAAAACATTTTTGGATTAACATCCAAGAAGACCTGAAGACAGATTTTGTTGTGTTCCCATGTGCACAATCAATGCTGTTCTGTCTCACTAGATGTTGCTTTAGGCTTGTTTGGGTTCATTAGCTTCTTCCCAAGCACTGATATCCTTTGAATCTGGTATCAAAATATTCATGTGAATGTTCCAAATATAGCTGTCTGCAGGAAGTGTTTGGGAGCTAGCAGCCTGGTGAATCCATGGCTGTCTGTTGATTCTGAATCAGCAGGCAAGGGTGGGATTATCATTTCTGTTTTTGTTGTTTACTTTCTGCAAGAAAATGTTCAGCAGAGGTGTTGGTAAATGTGAGATTGATGACAAACCCTAGTCTGATTTGCTTATTTTTCACTTGAATAGTGTTTGTCACTTAAAAAAACAGTGATGTTTGAATGTTTCAGTCCCTTGTCTCCCTCTTCTGTAGCAGCACAGCACTTCTCGGATACCAGATGGTGCTTGTAATATTTAATAGCAGGTTGTTTTGCTTCTTATTCTTTAGTGGAAATTAAATTGTTTACTCTTCTTCTAGGCCAACAGAGCAAGCTTGTATTCCTTTGAAACTAATAGTTAGTCTAGTTTTGTTTTTATTTTTATGGTTTTTTCTTTCCTGAATTAAATATTTGCAAAATAAAATGTAGTGAATGTTATGATGTAAAACTAAAACTCAGAAAAAGCTATACACATGGGGATATATTTACTAAAAGTCGATTTTGTAGATTTTTTTTTTTATCCTGGGTTGATTTTTGATCGATTTTGTTTTAGGGTCTAAATCACACATTTACTAACAGATGATTTTTGACATCCTTTTAAAAAAATATGTAAAAAATTATTTATCTGTAAATGTGGGATTTAAAGGTATATTTACTAAATCAATGCTTGATTTTGCATTTCAGGGTCTAAATTCCACATTTACTAACAGATGATTTGTAACACTTTTTTTAAACAAAAAACAATGTAAAAAAATAATCTGTAGGGTAAATGTGTGATTTAGACCCTTGAACACAAACTGACCAGAGTCGACACTTTACTGAATATACCCCATGGTGCTATTTAAATGCCACTATGGACCTTCAGTAAGGTGATGCTGGTGGGTTGTTTATCAAAATAAATTGGATTTTTTGAATGCACTCTACCTTCTCCTTATGCTTTCCCTATCGTTCAAAGAATAATAGTATTTATTTTATTTATATATTCTCTTTCAGCATAGAAGAACATACAGTAAGCGTCACTGCCAATGTAAAGAAAGCCAATGTGAAGAAGGGGTGCGGGTGAAGTCACAGGGTGACACAAGTTTGATGGCCGTTCGGCAGTAGCGAATGCAGTGGAGGGGAGGGGGTGCTCTGAGTACCTGGAACCCCCCCCCCCCCCCCTCCTCACAGACCAAATTCTTCATGTTAGACAAAGACAGGCAGCTGTGTCTCCATCTCAGAAAAAGCTGTGACCATGATCATAGAACAGCCTTTCCCTCACCCCAGAGCCAGCCCTAACCAATACGATGCCCTAGGCAAGATTTTGGCTGGTGCCCCCTAGCAACACCGCTAATTCTGCCTCTGAATCTGCACCCCTTTGCCTAGTTTGCCTATGCCTGGGGCCAGCTCTGCCTCACCCTGAAAATGCTGCTGCCAGTCTGCCCTCAGCCCCAGGTATGTGAGTAGTGTAAATAAATATTAGTTTGTGTATATATGTACTGTATGTGCTGTATTTTTGTGTGTGTTTGTATATGGGTATGTGCGTGTGCGTGTGTGTGTGTGTGTGTGCGTGTGTGTGTTATGATTACAATATATGTATATATGTGTCCATTATGGAAAATTCCTTGGTCCACCTAGCGTCATACAGTTGCACAACTTTACTGTTCACATCTCCAGACACATATGGCTTTCTTATGGCTTGTTCAAATAGTGATGTTTAGCATGTGCCTATGCATTATAGATAGGGACCATTGAATTCTATACAATAATCTTGTGTCTAATCACAGATGAATATGGATGAATAGATGAATAATGTAATCATGTGCATGCATTTATGTGTTAAAAATATTATATATATATATAATATATATATATATATATGTATATATATGTATAGCAGGGTTTCCACAGTGTGGAGAGTACACTCACGCAGAAATACAAATCAATCCAAATATAAAATGTAGAATTTTATTGGTCATCACAAAGCCTTGTTGTCGACGTTTCGGTTCATAAATGAACCTTTCTCAAGACCGGCAATGTAGAGTAATCACATCAACATCGAGTAATAAAGGCTGGTATAATATCTAAAACAAGAACAAAAAAAAGCACACTTCAGAACTCCGCCTCCCAGGCCATATATCAATCTGATCTCAATCAACTGTTTATATAGGCAAAAACCCATGTGTGCATACACCCACACCTCTGCTCATCACCCACTTTTTACAGAGAAAAAAAGATCCAGAAATAGTGCAATGATAGACTAAGCAGCGTATAGCACCTCATTCGCCCATAGTGTCACCATAACTCTCCTCCATGTAGTCCCACTCACCTGACCTCACTTCCTCCATAATATATATGGACAGAAGATCGCAGGTGCAGATTCCTCAATACATCAGATCATATATTCAAAGGACATATATATCTATAAACGTAATGTCAAAATAATCAACTCAGGTCAAAAAACCTATGGACATTCCAAGCCACATTATTACAATGCCAATCTGTGGGCTCTAATGGGACATACCTGATATAACAGCTGCTGCTGCTTAGATGCAGCTACAGGGGCTCAGGGGCACCGGAGATGCTAAACAATGAATACATAGAAATCATCAGCCAAATATCGGGAATCACAATCCGAATAAATAAACATAAAATAAACCGTGCTTCACTTACAGGTGTCCTGAAGTCCCAGTCATCCCTGAGCTGCATACCTAATACCAGCAGCCAATGGAATATTTAAACACCCCGGGCCGGAAGTGGCCGGAAACAACAGGTGTAGCCACGCTCATGGTCCCCAACCGCCCATGGCGCCCAGACACAAACCCCAGCACCCCACACACCAATCCCAATGTCAATAGGCACAGCACACCATCGATTGGTCACCCTAGTGCCAACTGACAACAAGAAAGGCATCGATGTAGCTCAGTCGCCGGGAGGAGCGTCATGCGTTCCAACTCACCGGAAATGCTGCGTTCCACCCGGCCGGAAGTCGTAGGAGCGCTGGCCGCGTTGCCGTACTCCAACAGCAGAGAAATAGTATTCACTGTATCGTCATATAGTCATAATGACTAGCGAGATGTAGCCAAGTGTGACATGCCGATGGATAATATAAACATAGACACCTCCACCTTAGGGGTAGTGGCTAACTATTTCTTTTGCTTTCAACTAACAGCCATAATAAAAGGGGCTGGCTTTTCATACTCCAAGAGGTGTGTTCTAACATCCACAGGAATGCCACCAATTGTTAAACCCTTAAAAAATGACAAGTATAAGCAGAGAGGAATAGTCAAATGGGACTAGGCACTCGTATACAAAACACACTATGGCTAGAGCTTTAACTGCATGGGTGGGTATAAATATATTCAAGTGCACTTACGCACCTGAACTTACATATAGTTACCAACGGGTGGTCTTCAGTATGCCAGCGGTCGGGCTCCCGGCGACCAGCATACAGGCGCCGGGAGCCCGACAGCCGGCATACCGACACTTATTCTCCCTCGTGGGGGTCCACGACCCCCCTGGAGGGAGAATAAAATAGTGTGGCGCGCGTAGCGCGCCACCGGCAGATCGTAGTTAACCCGTTACCAACATATATAAACACCTAAATATAATGACTAGAAATAATAAACCACTCAATACGTGAAAGTGGATACTTTCGTAACCCATATCTCGTACTGGGGTTTTAACTTAATACCTTCATCACCACTACCTCATACTGGGGTGATGGTCTGATTGCTTAGGCCTGGGAGAGGGGTCACCTCATTGTGTGCCATACAACAAGGACAGTTACAATTATACCCATAGGGCCAACAAGGAGGCAGAAACACATGACTACATTTTAGAGCAAGATATTGTTTAACCAAAACACCACATCGTTTAGTTTATAAGGCACATATACTATTGGTACACAGACCTCATACTCCTTATGTCTACTAATACTCCAGATGTGGCAACAAAGCATCAATATCCTATTACAAAAAAACATTGAATGGATTGGATTCATTCAACTCCCTAGGGGCTACCGTATCCAGCTGATAGATCCAATAGCTTTCTCGTCTTTTCAACAAAAGGGCCCGATCCCCCAAGTTGGACATGGGGGTATCCAATCTTTTAATTTACATTTCAAGCTAGCGACTTGATGTTGTGCTGCCAAAAAATGCCTTGCTGCCGGTTTATCGGTTTTACCTGTGTTCAAAGCTGTGTGTATAGAGGACCTATGATTAGCCATTCTATCACGGAATGGCCATGTGGTAAGGCCCACAGAACAGAGTCCACAGGGGCATTTGAGGATGTATATCACATGGTCCAACCTGCAATGCAGGTGGTATCTGATTTTAATGGTCTTGCCAGTATGAGGATGATAAAATACAGGACCAGTCATCATCGACCTGCATGTAGTGCAGGTACCGCAAGAGTAGCTTCCTGGTTTAGACTGCATGACTTGAGTAGTAGACATTCCAGTTTTAGGAAACATCGTGGGACGCATAAGAAGTTGTTTAAGGTTGGCACCACGGCGATATGCTACCATGGGTGCCTTCATCCCAGAAAAAGGCAAATTGGTATCAGAGGCCACAATCGGCCAATGCTTTCTTAATGATTTCTTAATGGTAGTGCTATTGTCAAATTGTGTAGAAAAAATCATGCAGTTTAAACTTTTCTTGGTAGTTCCACGTTTACCCAGAAAAATCTGGATAGCGGTCTCCAAACACCTAGACAGAACTTTAGAAGTGTATCCCCGATGCAAAAAGCGAGAGGTGACTTCGGAACATTGAATATGTCTGCGACCAATATCAGAATTAATACGCATAGCTCTCAAATATTGTGAAATAGGCAGGCTCTCCTTTAGGGCTGGTGGATGGAAACTATCAGCCTGTAATAACATATTGCGATCCGTGGGTTTATGGTACAAGGTGGAGACAAATCCAGTATCTGTTCGAATGATAGTAACATCGAGAAAGTTGATCTCAGTAGATGAGAGAGTATGAGTAAATCGAATAGGACTATCTAGCATGTTCAGATTGGTTACCATATCGTTAAATTCGTGATCGGTACCTCGCCATAACAAAAAAATGTCATCAATAAATCTGCAGTAAAAAGAAATTTTATGACCATACTTGGAAAATATATGTGTTTTTTCATATTATGCCATAAAGAGATTGGCATATGATGGGGCCAGATTTGACCCCATCGCCGTGCCCGATGTTTGTAAAAAGAAACGGTCTTTATAAGAAAAGTGATTTTGTTTCAAAACCAATTCAGTAAGTTCATGTATAAATTCAATGTGAAATTCAAGATTATTGGCACCCTGGAGACTCCTCCAAATAGTATCAAGTCCTGCCTGGTGAGGGATGACCGTATATAGGGAACAGACATCAAGGGTGGCCAGATAGGTCCCACTGTCCTCGGTCTGAATATTGTGTAAATGAGTCAAAAAATCACCGGTATCCCGCAGATAACTATCAGTCTTTACTACCAATGGCTGTAAAATGTTATCAATTAAAATAGCTAATGGTTGAAGCAGTGAACCTTCGGCGGCAATAATGGGTCTCCCGGGTGGATGTACCAAAGTTTTATGTATTTTCGGTAAAGTGTATAATATTGGACACTTAGGATGTTCCACACTCAGAAATTTTTTAAGTTCTTTGCTAATCCATCCCTGTTCCGAGCCAAACTTAATACATGAATCAATCTTAAATGGGATTAAAGTCTAGTTGCTTGTATGTCTCAGTGTCAGCTAGTTGGCGTTGTACCTCCCAATCATAATCAGCCCAATCCTGAACTACGACTGCCCCTCCCTTATCTGCAGGACGAATTACTAAATGTGTATTCTCCTTAAGTTTCTTAAGTGACACTCGCTCAGGAATGGTAAGGTTATCGTATACCCTAGGGACCTGCACTTTTCTTATATCGGATTCTACAAGTCTCAAGAAAGTCTTAATACTAGGATTAGATGAGGGTGGGTCAAATACAGATTTTCCATGGAGTGCCGGAGTAGTCTCAATGGTAGGTTTATCAGAAAAGAACTCCCTAAGCCGCAAAGATCTCCCAAATTTATATTGATCGACTGATTTGTTAAATGGTTGTACTTTACACGTAGGCACAAATGTCAGGCCTCGTGAAAGGAGTTTAATCTCTACCTCACTTAAAGGGGTGCTGGATAAGTTGGAGATGGTGTTTAATTGTGTCTCGGACGGCCTCTTCGTCTTGTACCCGCCCCTCCGCGTGTGCGATCGGTGCCACTTCTTAGAAACTTTCCTGGTCCAATCCAATTGTCTGACCCAGGATCTAAAAAATTTACAGAGTCGGCTATCCCTTCGACATACTCGGTGTCAGAAGTTGAAACGGATGAGCCAAATTCTCTAGGAAAAGGGGGCGCCCTACGTCTCCGAGGTGGACGACTACTCCTTTCACTAGAATAATTACCAAGTAACCAACGATATACCGTATGATTTTGGTAGTCGTTGGTCACCGTCGATAATTTTTTACGCTAAAAGGAGATCAATTCCCTCTTTTAGTTTTCAATCTGGGTTTGTAGGCGATCGGTCCAATTCTGAGACTGTCGTCCCATAGAGTGGGGAGGGCTGTGATGTTAGTAGTTTCAATTTCTATTTTAACTTTTTTAAGTTCCTGCCCAACCTCCTCGATGACAAGAGCCATAAGATCAAAGGAGCACTTATTTAGCACTCCGCACCATCTACTACAGAAGGTAGGGTTATTCCTTCCTAGTGTGGGGATATTGGCTATTCTAAAGCCCTTGGGTAACTGCTTGCGTCTATGGTATTCGGAGAGAAACTGTCCATGCAGTGTCAAGTCGATCTCCCTCTGTCGCTGTTTTAAGACCCTGTAGAAAATGTCAACCGGGGTGTCAGATGGTAGAGTATCGAAATCTAACTTCTCAAACAATAATTTTTCAACCTCATCTTCCGTAAACGATACAGTACCCCCCTCAGCCTGTGATAGTAATCCATCATCCAATAAATATGCCCCCTGTGACATTTTCCAAAGGGTGTACCAACAGCGGATCAGGAGACCAAACAATATATAAAGGATCAGCACACAAAACAGAAAAAAAGAAAAAAACTGCCTTATAAATAACAAACAATTTAGTGACCAAATAAAGTCCTTAAATGAGCATGAATGTCCTTGATATTAAGATGGGTGTCAGGATATCCAATCTACAACCTGTAGATCCGACTCTATATCCTAGTAGGTCCTGCACTCTCATCTCATCCAATCCAACGTAGCGGGTGCTCCCAATAGACCATGACGATCCACTTGAAATAGCAGGGTTTCCACAGTGTGGAGAGTGCACTCACGCAGAAATACAAATCAATCCAAATATAAAATGTAGAATTTTATTGGTCATCACAAAGCCTTGTTGTCGACGTTTCGGTTCATAAATGAACCTTTCTCAAGACCGGCAATGTAGAGTAATCACATCAACATCGAGTAATAAAGGCTGGTATAATATCTAAAACAAGAACAAAAAAAGCACACTTAAGAACAACGCCTCCCAGGCCATATAGCAATCTGATCTCAATCAACTGTTTATATAGGGAAAAACCCATGTGTGCATATACCCACACCACTGCTCATCACCCACTCTATACAGAGAAAAAAAGATCCAGAAATAGTGCAATGATAGACTAAGCAGCGTATAGCACCTCATTCGCCCATAGTGTCACCATAACTCTCCTCTGTGTAGTCCCACTCACCTGACCTCACTTCCTCCATAATAAATATGGACAGAAGATCGCAGGTGCAGATTCCTCAATACATCAGATCATATATTCAAAGGACATATATATCTATAAATGTAATGTCAAAATAATCAACTCAGGTCAAAAAACCTATGGACATTCCAAGCCACATTATTACAATGCCAATCTGTGGGCTCTAATGGGACATACCTGATATAACAGCTGCTGCTGCTTAGATGCAGCTACAGGGGCTCAGGGGCACCAGAGATGCTAAACAATTAATACATAGAAATCATCAGCCAAATATCGGGAATCACAATCCGAATAAATAAACATAAAATAAACCGTGCTTCACGTGAACCGTGCTTCACGTGTCCTGAAGTCCCAGTCATCCCTGAGCTGCATACCTAATACCAGCAGCCAATCGACTATTTAAACACCCCAGACCGGAAGTGTCAATAGGCACAGCACACCATTGATTGGTCACCCTAGTGACAGACAGACATCAAGGGTGGCCAGATAGATCCCACTGTCCTCGGTCTGAATATTGTGTATTGTGTGGAACATCCTAAGTGTCCAATATTATACACTTTACCGAAAATACATAAAACTTTGGTACATCCACCCGGGAGACCCATTATTGCCGCCGAAGGTTCACTGCTTCAACCATTAGCTATTTTAATTGATAAAATTTTACAGCCATTGGTAGTTTCTCCTCAGACAATTTAAATAAATGTTTTGGGTCATTTTACTGAACTTTGGCTTTTTGGATTTTACATGCCCTCTACTATGACATTGGGCATCAGCCTTGGCAGACGACGTTGATGGTATTTCATTGTCTATGTCATCATGATTAGTGGCAGCAGCTTCAGCACTAGGAGGAATTGGTTCTTGATCTTTCCCTATTTTATCCTCCAAATTTTTGTTCTCCATTATTTTTCTGGAGTTATACTGTATTACAATATGTGGCACAGAAGAGTGTACCCCTACATCACACAGGGCAAACCCTGTAAAAAAATTGGATTAAATATTAATAACCCCTTTATTTGGAGTAAATAATAAACAGTACAGGACAGCACCATTGGACTTATACGGCAGTATCCTGGACTTATACAACAGCACCACTGGACTTATACAGCATTAATAATGGACTGGACTTATATGGCAGCACCCCTGGACTTATACGGCAGCACCACTGGACTGGACTTATACGACAGTACCCCTGGACTTATACAACAGAACTGATGGACTTATTATTATTATTATCCTTTATTTATATGGCGCCACAAGGGTTCCGCAGCGCCCAATTACAGAGTACATAAACAAATAATCAAACAGGAAAACAGCAACTTACAGTTGACGACAATATAGGACAAGTACAGGGTAAATAAACATAGCTACATCAGCAGATGACACTGGAATTAGTATCAGGTGGCAGAAGACTGCTGGATTTGGTGCAGCTGAAGATTATTAAAGTAAGAAAAGGGTAAGCACATGAGAGAAGAGGGCCCTGCTCGTGAGAGCTTAAATTCTAAAGGGGAGGGGTAGACAGACAGGGGTGAGACAGATGGGGTACATAGAGAGAGTGGAACAGAGGTTTAGGATGAGATTTGGCTGGGTTTGGTGAAGAAGTGGGTCTTGAGAGCCCATTTGAAGTTTTGTAGAGAGGTGGAGAGTCTGAGGGGGAGAGGTAGGGAATTCCAGAGAAGTGGTGCAGCACGTGAAAAATCTTGGAGGTAGGAGTGGGAGGAAGTAATCCGTAGGCAGGAGAGCCGGCGAGCATTAGCAGAGCGAAAAGGACGGGTGGGAGTGTAAAGCGAGATAAGATCAGAGATGTAGATGGGAGAGGAGTGGGTGAGGGATTTGTAAGCAAGTGTGAGAAGCTTGAAATGGATTCTGAAAAGGAAGGGGAGCCAGTGAAGGTCTAGTAAGAGAGGAGAGGTGGACGTAGTGCGTTTGGTGAGGAAAATGAGCCGGGCAGCAGCATTGAGGATAGATTGGAGTGGAGAGAGGTATTTGTCAGGAATGCCAGTCAGGAGGAGATTACAGTAGTCCAGTCTGGAGATGACCAGTGAGTGGATAAGTAGCATCCTGGGTCAGAAAGGGTCTGATCCTGAAAATATTTTTTAGATGAAAACGGCAGGTTTGTGAGAGGTGCTGAATGTGTGGTTTGAAGGAGAGGAAGAAGTCAATGATTACTCCAAGACAGCGCACTTGGGGGGTAGAGGAGATAGTAGTGCCATCAATAGATAATGAGATTGTAGGAGGTGAGGTTATGCGGGAGGGAGGGAAGATGATCAGCTCGGTCTTAGACATGTTAAGTTTAAGAAAGCGCTGGGACATCCAGAAAGAGATAGCAGAAAGACAGTTGGATATACAAGTGAGGAGAGTAGGGGAGAGGTCTGGAGAGGAAAGATATGGCAGTACCACTGGACTGGACTTACATGGCAGCACCACTGGATGGACTTATATGGCAGTACCCCTGGACTTATACTACAGTACCCCTGGACTTATACTGCAGTACCCCATGACTTCTATGGCAGTACCCCTGGATTTATACAGCAGTACCACTGGACTTATATGGCAGTACCCCTGGATTTATACAGCAGTACCACTGGAATTATACAGCAGTACCCCTGGACTTATACAGCAGTACCCCTGGACTTATATGGCAGCACCACTGGACTGGACTTATATGGCATTACGCCTGAACTTATACGGCAGTACCCCTGGATTTATATGGCAGCACCACTGGACTGGACTAATACGGCAGCACCACTGGACTGGACTGGACGTATATGACAGCACAACTGGACTGGACTTATACGGCAGCACCACTGGTCTTATGGCAGCACAGGACACCACCACTGGACTTACGGCAGCACAGGACACCACCACTGGACTGATGCAGCACATGACAGCACCACTGGACTGGACTTATACAGCAGCACCACTGGACTTATGGCAGCACAGGGCACCACCACTGGACTTATGGCAGCACAGGACACCACCACTGGACTGATGCAGCACAACACAGCACCACTGGACTGGACTTATACAGCAGCACTGGACTTATGGCAGCACAGGACACAACCACTGGACTGATGCAGCGCAAGACAGCACCACTGGACTGGACTTATACAGCAGCACTGGACTTATGGCAGCACAGGACACCACCACTGTGACTGGACTGATGCAGCACAAGACACCACCACTGGACTGATGCAGCACAAGACAGCACTGGAATGATACAAAAAAGCAGGTCGCCACTAGTGATGAGCGGGTTCGGTTCCTCGGAATCCGAACCCCCCCGAACTTCAACCTTTTTACACGGGTCCGAGGCAGACTCGGATCTTCCCGCCTTGCTCGGTTAACCCGAGCGCGCCCGAACGTCATCATCCCGCTGTCGGATTCTCGCGAGGCTCGGATTCTGTCGCGAGACTCGGATTCTATATAAGGAGCCGCGCGTTGCCGCCATTTTCACACGTGCATTGAGATTGATAGGGAGAGGACGTGGCTGGCGTCCTCTCCGTTTAGAATAGAAATAGATAGAGAGTGAGAGTGAGACACTTGATTTACTGGAGCTTAGGAGTACTCAGAGAGTGCAGAGTTTACTAGTGACTGACCAGTGACCACCAGTGCAGTTTTATTATTATTTAATATAATCCGTTCTCTGCCTGAAAAAAAACGATACACAGTGACACAGTATACCATATCTGTGCTCAGCCTCAGTGTGCTGCATCATCTATGTATATCTGACTGTGCTGAGTGCTCACTGCTCACACAGCTTAATTGTGGGGGAGACTTGGGAGCAGTTATAGCAGGAGTACATTAACAGTGCACACTTTTGCTGCCAGAGTGCCACTGCCAGTGTGACTGACCAGTGACCACTGACCACCAGTATATTGTGATTGTCTGCCTGAAAAAGTTAAACACTCATCGTGTGGTGTTTTTATTCTATAAACGCATTCTGCTGACAGTGTCCAGCAGGTCCGTCATTATATAATATATACCTGTCCGGCTGCAGTAGTGATATATATATTTTTTATATCATTATCATCCAGTCTATACTAGCAGCAGACGCAGTACGGTAGTCCACGGCTGTAGCTACCTCTGTGTCGGCAGTCGCTCGTCCATCCATAATTGTATACCACCTACCTGTTGTGTTTTTTTTTTCTATCTTCTTGATACTAGTAGCTTACTTTAGGAGTCTGCAGTGCTGACAGTGTCCAGCAGGTCCGTCATTATATAATATATACCTGTCCGGCTGCAGTAGTGATATATATATATTTTTTATATCATTATCATCCAGTCTATATTAGCAGCAGACGCAGTACGGTAGTCCATGGCTGTAGCTACCTCTGTGTCGGCAGTCGCTCGTCCATCCATAATTGTATACCACCTACCTGTGGTGTTTTTTTTCTATCTTCTTGATACTAGTAGCTTACTTTAGGAGTCTGCAGTGCTGACAGTGTCCAGCAGGTCCGTCATTATATAATATATACCTGTCCGGCTGCAGTAGTGATATATATATATTTTTTATATCATTATCATCCAGTCTATATTAGCAGCAGACGCAGTACGGTAGTCCATGGCTGTAGCTACCTCTGTGTCGGCAGTCGCTCGTCCATCCATAATTGTATACCACCTACCTGTGGTGTTTTTTTTTTTCTATCTTCTTGATACTAGTAGCTTACTTTAGGAGTCTGCAGTGCTGACAGTGTCCAGCAGGTCCGTCATTATATAATATATACCTGTCCGGCTGCAGTAGTGATATATATATATTTTTTATATCATTATCATCCAGTCTATATTAGCAGCAGACGCAGTACGGTAGTCCACGGCTGTAGCTACCTCTGTGTCGGCAGTCGCTCGTCCATCCATAATTGTATACCACCTACCTGTTGTGTTTTTTTTTCTCTATCTTCTTGATACTAGTAGCTTACTTTAGGAGTCTGCAGTGCTGACAGTGTCCAGCAGGTCCGTCATTATATAATATATACCTGTCCGGCTGCAGTAGTGATATATATATTTTTTATATCATTATCATCCAGTCTATATTAGCAGCAGACGCAGTACGGTAGTCCACGGCTGTAGCTACCTCTGTGTCGGCAGTCGCTCGTCCATCCATAATTGTATACCACCTACCTGTTGTGTTTTTTTTTCTATCTTCTTGATAATAGTAGCTTACTTTAGGAGTCTGCAGTGCTGACAGTGTCCAGCAGGTCCGTCATTATATAATATATACCTGTCCGGCTGCAGTAGTGATATATATATATTTTTTATATCATTATCATCCAGTCTATATTAGCAGCAGACGCAGTACGGTAGTCCACGGCTGTAGCTACCTCTGTGTCGGCAGTCGCTCATCCATCCATAAGTATACTAGTATCCATCCATCTCCATTGTTTACCTGAGGTGCCTTTTAGTTGTGCCTATTAAAATATGGAGAACAAAAATGTTGAGGTTCCAAAAATAGGGAAAGATCAAGATTGACTTCCACCTCGTGTTGAAGCTGCTGCCACTAGTCATGGCCGAGACGATGAAATGCCATCAACGTCGTCTGCCAAGGCCGATGCCCAATGTCATAGTACAGAGCATGTAAAATCCAAAACACCAAATATCAGTAAAAAAAGGACTCAAAAATCTAAAATAAAATTGTCGGAGGAGAAGCGTAAACTTGCCAATATGCCATTTACCACACGGAGTGGCAAGGAACGGCTGAGGCCCTGGCCTATGTTCATGGCTAGTGGTTCAGCTTCACATGAGGATGGAAGCACTCAGCCTCTCGCTAGAAAAATGAAAAGACTCAAGCTGGCAAAAGCACAGCAAAGAACTGTGCGTTCTTCGAAATCACAAATCCACAAGGAGAGTCCAATTGTGTGGTTTGCGATGCCTGACCTTCCCAACACTGGACGTGAAGAGCATGCGCCATCCACCATTTGCACGCCCCCTGCAAGTGCTGGAAGGAGCACCCGCAGTCCAGTTCCTGATAGTCAGATTGAAGATGTCAGTGTTGAAGTACACCAGGATGAGGAGGATATGGGTGTTGCTGGCGCTGGGGAGGAAATTGACCAGGAGGATTCTGATGGTGAGGTGGTTTGTTTAAGTCAGGCACCTGGGGAGACACCTGTTGTCCATGGGAGGAATAGGGCCATTGACATGCCTGGTGAAAATACCAAAAAAATCAGCTCTTCGGTGTGGAAGTATTTCAACAGAAATGCGGACAACGGCCCTCATTCCGAGTTGATCGGTCGCAAGGCGAATTTAGCAGAGTTACACACGCTAAGCCGCCGCCTACTGGGAGTGAATCTTAGCTTCTTAAAATTGCGACCGATGTATTCGCAATATTGCGATTACTAACTACTTAGCAGTTTCAGAGTAGCTCCAGACTTACTCTGCCTGTGCGATCAGTTCAGTGCTTGTCGTTCCTGGTTGACGTCACAAACACACCCAGCGTTCGCCCAGGCACTCCCACCGTTTCTCCGGCCACTCCTGCGTTTTTCCCGGAAACGGTAGCGTTTTCAGCCACACGCCCCTGAAACGCCGTGTTTCCGCCCAGTAACACCCATTTCCTGTCAATCACATTACGATCGCCGGAGCGAAGAAAAAGCCGTGAGTAAAAATACTTTCTTCATAGTAAAGTTACTTGGCGCAGTCGCAGTGCGAACCTTGCGCATGCGTACTAAGCGGATTTTCACTGCGATGCGATGAAAAAGAACGAGCGAACAACTCGGAATGAGGGCCAACATTTGTCAAGCTGTGTGTTGCCTTTGTCAAGCTGTAATAAGTAGGGGTAAGGACGTTAACCACCTCGGAACATCCTCCCTTATACGTCACCTGCAGCGCATTCATCATAAGTCAGTGACAAGTTCAAAAACTTTGGGCGACAGCGGAAGCAGTCCACTGACCAGTAAATCCCTTCCTCTTGTAACCAAGCTCACGCAAACCACCCCACCAACTCCCTCAGTGTCAATTTCCTCCTTCCCCAGGAATGCCAATAGTCCTGCAGGCCATGTCACTGGCAATTCTGACAAGTCCTCTCCTGCCTGGGATTCCTCCGATGCATCCTTGCGTGTAACGCCTACTGCTGCTGGCGCTGCTGTTGTTGCTGCTGGGAGTCGATGGTCATCCCAGAGAGGAAGTCGTAAGACCACTTTTACTACTTCCACCAAGCAATTGACTGTCCAACAGTCCTTTGCGAGGAAGATGAAATATCACAGCAGTCATCCTGCTGCAAAGCGGATAACTGAGGCCTTGGCATCCAGGGCGGTGAGAAACGTGGTTCCGGTATCCATCATTACTGCAGAGCCAACTAGAGACTTGTTGGAGGTACTGTGTCCCCGGTACCAAATACCATCTAGGTTCCATTTCTCTAGGCAGGCGATACCGAAAATGTACACAGACCTCAGAAAAAGACTCACCAGTGTCCTAAAAAATGCAGTTGTACCCAATGTCCACTTAACCACGGACATGTGGACAAGTGGAGCAGGGCAGGCTCAGGACTATATGACTGTGACAGCCCACTGGGTAGATGTATGGACTCCCGCCGCAAGAACAGCAGCGGTGGCACCAGTAGCAGCATCTCGCAAATGCCAACTCTTTCCTAGGCAGGCTACGCTTTGTATCACCGCTTTCCAGAATACGCACACAGCTGAAAACCTCTTACGGCAACTGAGGAAGATCATCGCGGAATGGCTTACCCCAATTGGACTCTCCTGTGGATTTGTGGCATCGGACAACGCCAGCAATATTGTGTGTGCATTAAATCTGGGCAAATTCCAGCACGTCCCATGTTTTGCACATACCTTGAATTTGGTGGTGCAGAATTATTTAAAAAACGAGAGGGGCGTGCAAGAGATGCTGTCGGTGGCCAGAAAAATTGCGGGACACTTTCGGCGTACAGGCACCACGTACAGAAGACTGGAGCACCACCAAAAACGCCTGAACCTGCCCTGCCATCATCTGAAGCAAGAAGTGGTAACGAGGTGGAATTCAACCCTCTATATGCTTCAGAGGTTGGAGGAGCAGCAAAAGGCCATTCAAGCCTATACAACTGAGCACGATATAGGAGGTGGAATGCACCTGTCTCAAGCACAGTGGAGAATGATTTCAACGTTGTGCAAGGTTCTGCAACCTTTTGAACTTGCCACACGTGAAGTCAGTTCAGACACTGCCAGCCTGAGTCAGGTCATTCCCCTCATCAGGCTTTTGCAGAAGAAGCTGGAGACATTGAAGGAGGAGCTAACACAGAGCGATTCCGCTAGGCATGTGGGACTTGTGGATGGAGCCCTTAATTCGCTTAACAAGGATTCACGGGTGGTCAATCTGTTGAAATCAGAGCACTACATTTTGGCCACCGTGCTCGATCCTAGATTTAAAACCTACCTTGGATCTCTCTTTCCGGCAGACACAAGTCTGCTGGGGTTCAAAGAACTGCTGGTGACAAAATTGTCAAGTCAAGCGGAACGCGACCTGTCAACATCTCCTCCTTCACATTCTCCCGCAACTGGGGGTGCGAGGAAAAGGCTCAGAATTCCGAGCCCACCCGCTGGCGGTGATGCAGGGCAGTCTGGAGCGACTGCTGATGCTGACATCTGGTCCGGACTGAAGGACCTGACAACGATTACGGACATGTCGTCTACTGTCACTGCATATGATTCTCTCCCCATTGAAAGAATGGTGGAGGATTATATGAGTGACCGCATCCAAGTAGGCACGTCAGACAGTCCGTACTTATACTGGCAGGAAAAAGAGGCAATTTGGAGGCCCTTGCACAAACTGGCTTTATTCTACCTAAGTTGCCCTCATACAAGTGTGTACTCCGAAAGAGTGTTTAGTGCCGCCGCTCACCTTGTCAGCAATCGGCGTACGAGGTTACAGCCAGAAAATGTGGAGAAGATGATGTTCATTAAAATGAATTATAATCAATTCCTCCGTGGAGACATTGACCAGCAGCAATTGCCTCCACAAAGTACACAGGGAGCTGAGATGGTGGATTCCAGTGGGGACGAATTGATAATCTGTGAGGAGGGGGATGTACACGGTGATATATCGGAGGATGATGATGAGGTGGACATCTTGCCTCTGTAGAGCCAGTTTGTGCAAGGAGAGATTAATTGCTTCTTTTTTGGTGGGGGTCCAAACCAACCAGTCATTTCAGTCACAGTCGTGTGGCAGACCCTGTCACTGAAATGATGGGTTGGTTAAAGTGTGCATGTCCTGTTTATACAACATAAGGGTGGGTGGGAGGGCCCAAGGACAATTCCATCTTGCACCTCTTTTTTCTTTCATTTTTCTTTGCGTCATGTGCTGTTTGGGGAGTAGTTTTTGGAAGGGCCATCCTGCGTGACACTGCAGTGCCACTCCTATATGGGCCAGGTGTTTGTGTCGGCCACTAGGGTCGCTTATCTTAGTCACACAGCTACCTCATTGCGCCTCTTTTTTTTCTTCTTTGCGTCATGTGCTGTTTGGGGAGTAGTTTTTTTGAAGGGCCATCCTGCGTGACACTGCAGTGACACTCCTAGATGGGCCAGGTGTTTGTGTCGGCCACTAGGGTCGCTTAGCTTAGTCACACAGCTACCTCATTGCGCCTCTTTTTTTCTTTGCGTCATGTGCTGTTTGGGGGGTGTTTTTTGGAAGGGCCATCCTGCGTGACACTGCAGTGCCACTCCTAGATGGGCCAGGTGTTTGTGTCGGCCACTAGGGTCGCTTATCTTAGTCACACAGCTACCTCATTGCGCATCTTTTTTTTCTTCTTTGCGTCATGTGCTGTTTGGGGAGTAGTTTTTTGAAGGGCCATATGCGTGACACTGCAGTGCCACTCCTAGATGGGCCAGGTGTTTGTGTCAGCCACTAGGGTCGCTTAGCTTAGTCACACAGCTACCTCATTGCGCCTCTTTTTTTCTTTGCGTCATGTGCTGTTTGGGGGGTGTTTTTTGGAAGGGCCATCCTGCGTGACACTGCAGTGCCACTCCTAGATGGGCCAGGTGTTTGTGTCGGCCACTAGGGTCGCTTAGCTTACTCACACAGCTACCTCATTGCGCCTCTTTTTTTTCTTCTTTGCGTCATGTGCTGTTTGGGGAGTAGTTTTTGGAAGGGCCATCCTGCGTGACACTGCAGTGACACTCCTAGATGGGCCAGGTGTTTGTGTCGGCCACTTGGGTCGCTTATCTTAGTCACACAGCTACCTCATTGCGCCTCTTTTTTTCTTTGCGTCATGTGCTGTTTGGGGGGTGTTTTTTGGATGGGCCATCCTGCGTGACACTGCAGTGCCACTCCTAGATGGGCCAGGTGTTTGTGTCGGCCACTTGGGTCGCTTATCTTAGTCACACAGCTACCTCATTGCGCCTCTTTTTTCTTTGCGTCATGTGCTGTTTAAGGGGTGTTTTTTGGAAGGGCCATCCTGCGTGACACTGCAGTGCCACTCCTAGATGGGCCAGGTGTTTGTGTCGGCCACTAGGGTCGCTTATCTTAGTCACACAGCTACCTCATTGCGCATCTTTTTTTTCTTCTTTGCGTCATGTGCTGTTTGGGGAGTAGTTTTTTGAAGGGCCATCCTGCGTGACACTGCAGTGCCACTCCTAGATGGGCCAGGTGTTTGTGTCGGCCACTAGGGTCGCTTAGCTTAGTCACACAGCTACCTCATTGCGCCTCTTTATTTCTTTGCGTCATGTGCTGTTTGGGGGGTGTTTTTTGGAAGGGCCATCCTGCGTGACACTGCAGTGCCACTCCTGGATGGGCCAGGTGTTTGTGTCGGCCACTTGGGTCGCTTAGCTTAGCCACACAGCTACCTCATTGCACCTCTTTTTTTCTTTGCGTCATGTGCTGTTTGGGGAGTAGTTTTTTGAAGGGCCATCCTGCGTGACACTGCAGTGCCACTCCTAGATGGGCCAGGTGTTTGTGTCGGCCACTTGGGTCGCTGAGCTTAGTCATCCAGCGACCTCGGTGCAAATTTTAGGACTAAAAATAATATTGTGAGGTGTTAAGAATAGACTGAAAATGAGTGGAAATTATGGTTATTGAGGTTAATAATACTTTGGGATCAAAATGACCCCCAAATTCTATGATTTAAGCTGTTTTTTAGGGTTTTTTGAAAAAAACACCCGAATCCAAAACACACCCGAATCCGACAAAAAAAATTCGGTGAGGTTTTGCCAAAACGCGTTCGAACCCAAAACACGGCCGCGGAACCGAACCCAAAACCAAAACACAAAACCCGAAAAATTTCTGGTGCTCATCACTAGTCGCCACCCCATGCGCCACGCCACTTTCCTGCACAGACACTGAGGAGACACGTCCTCTCACTATACTCTCCAGGACTGGAGTGAAAATGGTGGCAACGCTCGGCTACTTATATGGAATCCAAAACCCGCGAGAATCCGACAGCAGGATGATGATGTTTTGCTTCGTTCTAGTTTCCGAGTCAGGTGGGAAAACCCAAGCCTAGCTTGGATCCGGGCTTGGGACATGATGTTTGGGGGGGTTCGGTTCTCTGGGAACCGAACCCGCTCATCCCTAATATATATATATATATATATATATATATGCACAATGTCCTTCTAGAGAGGGGTATGCCAAAGCTCCCTCCCGATGGCCTTTGATTCACTTGTTCATTATAACTACTTATTCACCAGTCCTCGGAGTGCCGCCTGTTCTTTCACCATTGGGAGGGAGCTTTGGCATAGCCCTCTCTAGAAGGACATTGTTCATATTGATTCTTTTAAGGAAGGCACCGGGGCAGCTGCACAAGCATTTTGGGAGTGCCGACCACACCAGCTTTGTATATATATATATATATATATATATATATATATATACTTCCTCATACGGAGGCACTCAGTACTCTCTCATAAATTATCACAGGACACGCCTCTCATTTGGCAATGTTTCAGTGCTACCCAGCGCTTTTATCAAGTCTCATATATAAACATGTACATGGACTTTCCACATTTAAGTAGTCCCAGCCACCATGTTCGCGCGCCACGCCTGCTCCCATTTCCAGCCACCACACAGGCCTTCCCCGGAAGTGACGCCGGTCTCCTTAGTAACACTTACACAAACACACTATAGTGACAATTTAAAAACAGTAAATGGCACTTGTATTTTAGACTCCGACTGGTATATCATATAATACTTTTTGTACATATAACAGGAAGCAGCGGCAGAATAACACCCGCACACATAACTGCATCACAGCAGAAAAATAATACCATAAACATGAAATACAGATAGAACAGTATTGCATATAACATCACAATTCTAACAATCTATACTAGACTTGACTAGTGCAGGTAATACAATCAAGAATACCAAGCTACAGTCATAATGTTCCAAATACACAGCGTCAAATATAAGCTCAAATACCAAGCTCTAATGTTCCAAATTCTAGCATCAGATAAATGCATGTAAACCTAATACTTGTTGAGTCCCCGTGGGGCAAAGGTGTCCAGCCTGATAATCCACTCTGACTCCCGCTGTCAGTCAATCTCTTAGACCTGTCATCTCCCCGGGACATTGGTGGTATATGGTCAATAATATGGTAGCGTAAAGATAATAAATTATGTTTAGCCTCTTAAAAATGGCATGCCACATGCTGAACACTATTGCCTGTATTAAGCGCTGCACGGATCGCCGTGCGATGCTGGGCCATCCTTTCCCTGAAGGTGACCTCTGTCTTGCCAATATACATTTTAGAACAGGGGCAGGTAAAGGCATAAACCACAAACCGTCTCAAAAAGGACAGGTGGTGGCGGATGTCATACCTAAACCCCGTGTATGGATGATGAAATGAGGGCCCAGTTTGTAAAAACTACAGGTGGCGCAATTAGGACACCTGAAGCAGCCATTTTTGGCCTTGCCAAAAATATACCTCCATCCTTTTTGGACAACATTGAAATGTCATTTTTAACTAGATAGTCTTTTACATTTTTACTCCTACGATAACAAGTCATCAGTTTCTTCTGATGAAACACTGGCAAGTCCTTATCAGACGTGACTATGGGCCATAATGATTTGTCTCTCTTTTTAATTAATGGGCTCATGTGTTCTTCATATCTCTAGGAACGAGCAAAGCTTCAGATGGTACTGCTTGTGCCTTAATTTTAGCCTTTTTGAGCTCAGCTGGATCATACACTCTATCTAGAAATTTAGAGAACATGGTATCAAGTAGGGGTATACCTTCCTCGTGGTTACTCGAAATTCTTAGAGCCCGTAAGAATTGGGAATAAGGCAGAGCATTCTTTAAAGGGGCCGGGTGCGCACTAGAGGCCAGCAACAAATTGTTTCTGTCCGTAGATTTAGTAAACAGGGATGGCAGAAGTCTACCATCCTTTTTGGTCAGGGACACATCCAAAAACTTCACACACCTGGTATCCATTTTATTTGACAGGACTCTCACTCCTATTATGTTCATCAAATAATGTGCTGAACTCATCTGCCGTTCCACACCAGAGTATCGGCAAATCATCTATGTACCTGTAAAAGGTGACAATCTTCTCTGCAACCGACTGCATAGAGAAGAACAATTGATCTTCTACCACAAAATATTAATGCATTGGCGTATGATGGGGCCACATTGGACCCCATCGCACAACCAGACGTTTGCTGGTAAGTACTCCCATCATAATGGAAATAATTTCTCGTTAGAACGAATTCGAGCAACTGCATAAAAAAAAATCAACTGGTGGACCATTATACTGTGGATTCTCAGTGATGCGTGACCTAGTAGCCTGCATCATGTGGGGTGCAGGTATACAGGATACAGACATCTACAGAGCATAATAGACAATCATCCAACACATCAGCCAAATGGCTCAACGATAATAACAGACTGTTAGTGTCTTTTAAAAAAGTAGGCCTTGCCTGTACGCAGGGTTGCAATAATGCATCCAAATAGGTGGAAATCGGCTGGAAAAATGAACCCCTGGCTGCTATTATGGGCTGTCCCGGTGGCCGGGTCAAACTTTTATGAATCTTTGGAATCATGTAAAATAAAGGTTTGATTGGGAGTTGAACAGATAATGCTTTTTTAACAGCAACAGAAATCCAGCCCCGCGCACAGGCCTCGGCCAGCAACACATCTACTTCTCTCTTAAAGATAGCAGTCGGATATTGTGGCAACAGACTATAAGTAGAAACATCACATAATTGTCATTCTGTCTCACTTTTATAGTCACACAAGTTCAAAACAACCAAAGCTCCTCCCTTATCAGCTTGTCTTAAAACCACAACATCATAACTGCTAAGTAGAGATGAGTGGGTTCGGTTCTCAGAGAACTGAACCCTACCGGACTTCACCATCCGAGCCTGGATCTGAGTCAGGCTCGGGGTTTCCTGCCTGACTCGGAAACCAGAACGAGGCAAAGCATCATCATCCCGCTGTCGGATTCTCGCGGGGTTTGGATTCCATATAAGGAGCCGCTCATCTCCGCCATTTTCACTCCGGCATTGGAGAGTGTAGTGAGAGGACGTGTCTCCGTCCTCTCAGTGCCCTCAGTGTCCGTGTCTTGTGCTGCATCTGTCCAGTCACAGTGGTTGTGTCCTCTGCTGCTATTTGTCCAGTGCTGCTGTATAAGTCCAGTCCAGTGGTGCTGTGTTGTGCTGCATCAGTACAGTGGTGGTGTCTTGTGCTGCATCAGTCCAGTCACAGTGGTGATGTCCTCTGCTGCCATATGTCCAGTGCTGCAGTATAAGTCCAGTCCATTGCAGTGGTGCTGTGTTGTCCTGCATCAGTCCAGTGGTGGTGTACCTGTGCTGCCGTATATGTCTAGTGATCTTGCTGTATATGTCCATTGATACTGCTGTATATGTCCAGTGGTACTGCCGTATAAATCCAGTGATCCTGCCATATAATTACAGTCATCCTGCCATATAATTACAGTGATCCTGCCGTACAATTACAGTGATCCTGCCATATAAGTCCAGTGATCCTGCCGTATATGTCTATTGATACTGCCGTATAAGTCCATTGATACTGCCGTATATGTCCAGCCGTACTGCTGTATATGTACAGCGGTACTGCCATATAAATCCAGTGAACCTGCCGTATAATTCCAGTGGTATTGGCATATAAATCCAGTGATCCTGCCGTATAATTACAGTGGTACTGGCGTATAATTCCAGTCCAGTATTACTACAGTATATGTCCAGTGATACTGCCGTATATGTCCATTGATACTACCATTTATGTCCAGCGGTACTGCCGTATATGTCTAGTGGTACTGCCGTATAATTGCAGTGATCCTGCCGTGTAAGTCCAGTGATCCTGCTGTATAATTCCAGTGATCCTGATGTATAATTCCAGTGGTACTGGCATATAAGTCCAGTGATCCTGCTGTATAATTACAGTGGTACTGGAGTATAATTACAGTCCAGTGATACTGACGTATATGTCCAGTGATACTGTCGTATATGTCCAGCGGTACTGCAGTATAAATCCAGTGATCCTACCGTATAAGTCCAGTGGTACTGCCGTATAAGTCCAGTGACCCTGCCGTATATGTCCATTGATACTTCCGTATATGTCCAGTGGTACTGCCATATAAATCCAGTGATCCTACTGTATACTGTAATTGCAGTGATCCTGCCGTATAAGTCCAGTGATCCTGGCATATAATTGCAGTTGTTACTGGCATATATGTTCAGTAATACTGCCGTATATGTCCAGTGATACTGCCGTATATGTCCAGTGGTACTGCCGTATATGTCCAGCGGTACTGCCGTATAAATCCAGTGATTCTGCCGTGTAATTTCAGTGGTACTGGCGTATAAATCCAGTGATCCTGCCGTATAAGTCCATTGATACTGCCATATATGTCCAGCAGTACTGCCGTATAAATCCAGTGATCCTGCCGTATAAGTCCAGTGGTACTGGCATATAAATCCAGTGATACTGCCGTATATGTTCAGTGATACTGCCGTATATGTCCAGTGGTACTGCCATATAAATCCAAAGATCCTACCGTATAATTGCAGTGATCCTGCCTTATAAATCCAGTGATCCTGCCGTATAATTCCAGTGATCCTGCCGTATAATTCCAGTGGTACTGGCTTATATGTCCAGTGATACTGCCGTTTATGTCCAGTGATACTGCCGTCTATGTCCATTGATGCTGCCGTATATGTCCAGCGGTACTGCCTTATATGTCCAGCCAGCGGTACTGCCGTAAAAATCCAGTGATCCTGCCATATAATTCCAGTGATCCTGCCGTATAATTCCAGTGATCTTGCCGTATAATTCCAGTGATCCTGCTGTATAAGTCCATATAAGTTCATATAATTCTGTATAAGCCCAGTCCAGTGGTGCTGTCCTGTGCTGTATATATAAGTTCAGTGGTGCTGTCCTGTGCTGTATATTATTTACTCCAAATAAAGGGGTTATTAATATTTAATCCAAATAATTTTCACAGGGTTTGCCCTGTGTGGTGTAGAGGTACGCTCTCCTGTACCGCATATTGTTATATAGCTCCAGAAAAACAATGAAGAATAAAAGTTTGGAGGATAAAATAGGGAAAGATCAAGAACCACTTCCTCCTAGTGCTGAAGCTGCTGCCACTACTCATGACATAGATGTTGAAATCCCATCGACGTCGTCTGCCAAACCAATGTCCAATGTGATAGTAGAGGGCATGTAGAATACAAAAAGCTAAAGTTCAGTAAGGAGACCCAAAAAAAGAAATTTAAATGGTCTGAGGAGAAACGTAAACTTGCCAATATGCCATTTACAACATGGAGTGGCAAGGAGAAGCTAAGGCCCTGGCCTATGTTCATGACTAGTGGTTCAGCTTCACATAACGATGGAAGTACTCATCCTCGCGCTAGAAAAATGAGAAGGAGTTAAGCTGGAAAAAGCACTGTGTTCTAAGATGGTATCACAAATCCCCAAGGAGAGTCCAAGTATGTCGGCGATTGCGATGCCTGACCTTCCCAACACTGGACAGGAAGAGGTGGCTCCTTCCACCATTTGCACGCTCTCTGCAAGTGCTGGAAGTAGCACCCACAGTCCAGTTTCTGATATTCAAATTGAAGATGTCACTGTTAAAGTACACAGGATGAGGATATGGGTGTTGCTGGCGCTGAGGAGGAAGCTGACGAAGAGGATTCTGATGGTGATGTGGTTTGTGTAAATCAGGCACAAGGGAAGACACCTGTTGTCCGTGGGATGAATAAGCCCGTTGTGATGCCTGTGCAAAATACCAAAAAAGCCACCTCTTCGGTGTGGAATTATTTCTCCACAAATCCAGACAACAGGTGTCAAGCCGTGTGTTGCCTGTGTCAAACTGTAATAAGTAGGGGTAAGGACATTGACCACCTAGGAACATCCTCCCTTATACGTCACCTGCAGAGCATTCATCAGAAGTTAGTGTCAAGCTGTGAAACTTTGGGTAAGAGCGTAAGCAGTACACTGACACCTAAATCCCATCTTCCTCTTGTACACAAACTCCTGCAAGCCACACCACCAACTCCCTCAACGTCAACTTCCTCCTCAGTCAGGAACGTCAGTAGTCCTGCAGGCCATGTCACTGGCAAGACTGAGGAGTCCTCTCCTAACCGGAATTCCTCCGGAAGATCCTTGAGTGGTACGCCTGCTGTTGCTGCCACTGCTGTTGTTGCTGCTGGGAGTCGATCGTCATCCCAGAGGAGAAGTCGGAAGACCACTTGTACTACTTCATCTAAGCAATTGACTGTCCAACAGTCCTTTGTGAGGAAGATCAAATATGACAGCAGTCATCCTTTTGCAAAGCGGATAACTGAGGCCTTGACAGCTATGTTGGTGTTAGACGTGCGTCAGGTATCCGTCATTAGTTCAGTGGGACTTAAAGAATTGTTTGGGGTACTGTGTCCACGGTGTCAAATCTCATCTAGGTTCCACTTCACTAGGCAGGCGACACCGAGAATGTACAGAGATGTCAGAAAAAGTGTCCTCAGTGTTTTACAAAATGCAGTTGTACCCACTGTCCACTTAACCACGGACATGTGGACAAGTGGAACAGGGCAGATTAAGGACTATATGACTGTGACAGCCCACTAGGTAGATGTATGGCCTCCCGCAGCAACAACAGCATTGGCACCAGTAGCAGCATATCGCAACACCAACTTGTTCCTAGGCAGGCTACGCTATGTAAGATTAAAAATAATAAATTGAATTGAAAAGTTGCAAACACCTGTGAACAAAAAAGAAAATGGTTACTTTATAATGTTTACAGCACTTCTGTGCTGATGTGAAAGTCCTGTGCGTGAGTCCTTTTGTGGACACCGGAGCTGTGATCCGTGCTGCGGCTGCAGTGGGGAAACCTAACTGTCTGTCTCTCCCTTACTCTGCCTACCTGTGAAAGCCTTACGTCATCCCGCCTGCGCCACACGGGTGTGGAAACGACAGTGCAGAAGACGGCATCAAGAACGGGGCAGCGGAACACGATCCACATGTGAGAACCGAGTGACGGACGTGACTACAGGTAGGCAGAGTAAGGGAGAGACAGACAGGTTTCCCCACTGCAGCCGCAGCACGGATCACAGCACCGGTGTCCACAAAAGGACTCACGCACAGGACTTTCACATCAGCACAGAAGTGCTGTAAACATTATAAAGTAACCATTTTCTTTTTTGTTCACAGGTGTTTGCAACTTTTTAATTCAATTTATTATTTTTAATCTTTCTCTCTTTCCAGCGCTCCTGTTTTTATCTTTTTACTGTCATTATTAATTTAAAGGAGCAGCTCCACACTTTTTAGCGCGGGTCATTTACCACATTTAAGGCTACGCTATGTATCACCGCTTTCTGTAAGAGACACACCGCTGACAACCTCTTATGGAAACTGAGGGACATCATTGCACAATTGCTTATTCCAGTTAGACTCTCCTGGGGATTTGTGGTATCGGACAACGCCAACAATATTGTGCATGCATTACATCTGGGCAAATTCCAGCACGTCCCATGTTTTGCACATACAATTAATTTGGTGGTGCAGAATTTTTTTTTAAATGATAGGGGCATGCAGGAGATTCTATCAGTGGCCCGAAAAAATTGCGGGCCACTTTCAACATTCAGCCACTGTGTGCCGAAGACTGGAGCGCCATCAAACACACCTGAACCTGCTCTGCCATCACCTTAAGCAAGAGGTGGTAACGAGGTGTTATTCAACACTCTATATACTTCAGAGGATGGAGGAGCAGCAAAAGGCCATTCAAGCATATACATCCACCTATGATACAGGCAAAGGAGGGGGAATGCACCTGACTGATTCAGGTCTTTCCGCTCATCAGGCTTTTGCAAAAGCAGCTGGAGAAATTGAAGGAGAAGCTAAGATGGAGCGATTCCACAAAGTATGTGGAACTTGTGGATGGAGCCCTTCATTCGCTTTGCCAGGATTCAAGGGTGGTCAATCTGTTGAAATTAGAGCACTACATTTTGGCCACCGTGCTCGATCCTAGGTTTAAAACCTATCTCTCTTTCCGGCAGACAGAAAGTCTGCAGAGGTTCAAAGACCTGCTGGTGAGAAAATTGTCAACTCAAGCGGAACGTGACACATCAACAGCTCCTCCTTAATTTTCTCCCACAACTAGGGCTGCGAGGAAAAGGATAAGATTTCCTAGCCCATCCTCTGGCGCTGATGCAGGGCAGTCAGGAGCGAGTGCTGACATCTGGTCCAGACTGAAGGACCTGCCAACGATTACTGACATGTCTACTGTCACTGCATATGATTCTTTCACCATTGAAAGAATGGTGGAGGATTATATGAGTGACAGCATCCAAGTAGGCATGCCAGACAGTCCGTATGTTTACTGGCAGGAAAAAGAGAGGCAATTTGGATGCCCTTGCACAAACTGGCTTTATTTTACCTACCTTGCCCCGACTCCAGTGTGTACTCTGAAAGAGTGTTTCGTGCAGCCGTTAACCTTGTCAGCGATCAGCATAGGAGGTTACTTCCACAAAATGTGGAGAAGATGATGTTCATCAAAATTAATCACAAATTCCTCCGGGAAGACCTTTACCAGCAATTGCCTCCAGAAAGTACACAGGGACCTGTGATGGTGGATTCCAGTGGGGACGAATTAATACTCTGTAAGGAGGAGGATGTACACACTGAAAGGGGTGAGGAATTGGAGGATGAGGAGGAGGTCGACATCTTGCCTCTGTAGAGCCAGTTTGTGCAAGGAGAGATTGATTGCTTCTTTTTTTGATGGGGGCCCAAACAAACCAGTGATTTCAGCCACAGTTGTGTGGCAGACCCTGTCGCTGAAATGATTAGTTTGTTAAAGTGTGCGTGTCTTGTTTATACAACATAAGGGTGGGTGGGAGGGCCCAAGGACAATTTTATCTTGCACCACGGTTTTACCTAGGAGGTAAGTAAAAGTCTTAATTGGCGCATTGGTGCTTATTGGGTCAAATGCTGAACGGTTTTGGAGTTTAGCTAACTGAGGGGGTATATTCATTGGCTCCGATGGTTTCGTTCCAAAGGAATCTTTCAATTTTCAACTATGGTTTAGATGGAATGATTCAATCCTACACTGGAACTTATTAAAGGGGGTAGTCAGCACAAATGATTACCCCTTTCATAGAACTGACAACTCGCACTAAGATAATATCCTAATAGAGAGGTTGTAGACTAGGTTTTGCATTCTTTGGGGTTTTTTCTTCCTCTGCCTAGTGCTTTGCCCCCCTCTGCGGGTGTATCTCAGCTTGGATCTAAAAAATGGGCCCTGGTACTTTGACCCACCGGAAAGACATTCCATCCTTTACCCCTTGCTCCACCTGCATCATTTTCTCTCTCAGTAGTGGCTGTCTCCTTTGAAGAATCCAAGAGAGACCTACTAAAGGTGCGTCTAAACAATGAGTGCCTGTCGCCCTTAGAGTATGCACCCGTCAGCCAGGGGTGCACACTTTTTTGGTCATAATCAGTATCTACTTTCCTCCTCTTGTCAGCTTTACATTTTACAAGGTCATTTTTATAACTTTTCAAGCTGTATTTTGAGCTTATTCACCCAATCACATTGTTTGTCATTTGCCAAAGCATTCAAATGCGCCAACTCAAATGCAGCCATTTTGTTTCTCAATAACGTAACTTTTTGATTTGTCTATTACAAGAAGCAATAAGTCGAAAGAACACTTGTTCAAGATCAATGTCCAGCGTTTGCAAAACTCTACATTGTATCTTTCTATATTCTGTGAGTTTTTAATCCTAAAACCTCTGGGGATGTGTTTATCCTTATAGTAGCTAGTCAAGGTTACACCATAATAGAAGAAATCCATCTCCTTTTGTTTCAAACGCATTAAATCATTAAACAAGTCAGATGTAGTTGATACAGGTATCTTATCAACGAAATCCTCAGTAAATAAAATTGCCTTAACCTCAGACTCTAAATAGCTAAATATAGCACCGGGATCCAATATGTTTCTTTGATGGTGACCCTCATTTCTATCAGTAGTCGTCATGGCTAAGTGCAACGATACTTAACAATGCTGAATTTGTATGTGCATTGGCTTCTAGGCAACTGTGGCCACAACCTATTCACTACACAGTCACGAGTGCACAAACACAAAAAATCCACTTGATAGAGTTAAAAGCATCAATTCTATTGGAGCTGTCACTAACTTTGTAGCCTACTCACACTCCCTTGGTGCCTTGAGAATCACAGGCTGCTCACAGGATATTGTGCTGGCAAATGCGCCTACCTTTGCAATCCATGGCATACATCTCTCCAAGCTCTGGCACTCAGTGGGTACAATGCAAATACTGTGCCTGGTGCCCTCCACATGTGAGCCTGCACGGACCCACAATACACACTTGCTCCAATGGAGGCACTCAGGACTCTCTCATAAATGATCACAGGATACGGCTCTCGTTTGGCAATGTTTCAGCGCTGCCCAGCGCTTTTATCAAGCCTCATATAAACATGGACATGTACATGCACATTTAAGTAATCCCAGCCACCATGTTCGCGCTGCACGCCAGCCCCTATTTCCGGCCACCACACAGGCCTTCCCCGGAAGGGATGCCGGTCTCCATAGCAACAATAAAACAAATACACCATAGTGACAATTTAAAAATAGTAAATGGCACTCATATTTTGGACTCTGACTGGTATATTATATAATACTTTTTGTTAATATAACAGGAAGCAGCGGCAGAGTAACACCCGCACACATAACTGCATCACAGCAGAAAAATAATACCACAGCTTTGCATAAGCATGAATTACAGATAGCACAGTATTGCATATAACATCACAATTCTAACAATCTAGACTAGACTTGACTAGTGCAGGTAATACAATCAAGAATATCAAGCTATAACGTTCCAAATACACAGCGTCAGATATAAGCTCAATACCAAGCTCTAATATTCCAAATTCTAGCATCAGATAAATGTATGTAAACCTAATGACTCATTGAGTCCCCGCGGGTCTAAGGTGTCCAGCCTGATAATCCACTCTGACTCCAGCTGTAACAACCTCTTAGACCTGTCACCTCCCCGGGGCATTGGTGGTATATGGTCAATAATACGGTAGCAGCACTGGTGTAACTACTGCCCCTGCAGACCCCGCCGTGGCGTGGGGGCGCCGGTGTCTCCGGCGGTGGCGTGTCTGTCAAACGAAGTGCCGGTTTGTGAGCCAATCAGAGCTCGCAGACCGGCAGCCAATCAGGAGCTGCAGCTGCCGGTCTGCGAGCTTTGATTGTCTCAAGAACTGGCACTTCATTTGACAGACACGCCGCTGGAGACAGAGGACGGATACAGCCAGGACAGGTGCGGGGGAATAATGCCGCTACGGTGGGATGCTGGTCAGCTGGGTCCTCCTCACACAGGGAAGGAGCGATTATTCTGTCTCCAGATCGGTAGCCAGGCAGAGGCAGTGCATGGAGGAGAGGGGGGGGGGGGGGGACCTGGGCTGGAAGATGGCGCCTGCTCACAGGCTCCCAAAAGGTGCCGCGAGACCCGCACTTGCAAAGTGGTAAGGAATCAGATGCAGCGGGATGCCGGTTAGCTGGATCTTTAACACCCGCTCACGAGAAGGTAAGGGGTGCCCCCTCGGTCTCTAGAGCAGTGGTCAGGGTCAGTGCTGGGGGAAGATGGGGGCTGCAAGATAGTACCCGCTGTGTAGTGTCTCTCCAGATGCTCTGATTCTGACTCTTACAAGACGGTGGGGAGACGGGGATCATAGCCACTTGCCCAACTCTACCTCCGTTGCCCGTGGATGATGAATGTGGGCAACAATCCCGGATCTGGCAGGTGTTAGGGGTGCCAACAGATAGCCGGTGCGGAGAGATCAATTAAGATGCGGCCAGTAGCTTGGTCCGCCCACTGGAAGTCCCTCTGGGTATATTTTTATCTAGCACTGTGGGGGAATATCTGGCAATGGAGGCATATGTGTTTCTGGCACTATGGGGGTATATTTTTTATCTGGCACTGTGGGGGAATATCTGACACTGGGGGCATATGTGGCACTGGTAGCACAGCCCTAGCAACAAGCATTATCCCCTGGTAACAAGCACAACACTCAGCTCATGAAATCCCTGGCAACAAGCATTACCCCCCTAGCAACGAGCATTACACCCAGTGCATGAAACCCCTGGCAATGAGCTTGACACCCAGCACATGATACCTCTGGAAACAAGCATAACACCTTGTGCATGAAACCCCTGGCAATGAGCATGACACCATGAGCATGAAAACCCCTGGCACCGTGCATGGAACCAAGAGCATGAAACCCCTGGCAATGAGCAGGTAATTTAAAAGTAATTAGAAGCCTTACTGTAGGGCTTAATGTGTAATGGGGATTGCGATGTGTGGCATAATGTATCACGGACATTGCAGTGTGTTTCATAATGTGTCACAGTCATGACGGTGTGTGGTGTACTGTATCACAGGCATTGTATGTGCTATAATGTCTCAGGGGCATTGCAGTGTGTGGCATAATGTATAACGGGCATTGCGATGTGTGGCATAATGTGTCACAGTCATTACGGTGTGTGGCATAATGTGTCAGGGGTTATTACGGTGTGTGTCATATTGTGTAATGGGCATTATTGTGTGTGGCATAATGTCTAATGGCAATTGCAGTATGTGGCATAATGTATACTGGGCATTACTATAAGGAGGAAAAATGACAAATAATGTAAGGGGCATGAATCAGTATTATTATTTTTTCCCTGTGGTGGCCAACGTCTGGGCGTTCAGGTTGCAAAACTGGGGTATAAGGTAGTCTTTTCCTGCAATGCCACGCCCCTTTATGCAAAGCCACACCCATTTCATCAAGATAATGCCCCCTTTTTGCAGTGCGTGCCTTTGGGGCTCCCAGATTCATCACTTTTCTAATAGCAATTGTGGGGTGGGGGGCGCCATAGAATGTTTTGGCTTGGGGGGAAAAAATTCTAGTTACGCCACTGGCAGGGGCATCGGAATGGGGGGGGGAGGCAAGGGGGCAGCTCGCTCCCCCAAAAACATGAGATAGGCGCCTGTGCAGCCTCAGCCATCAGCTTCAGCGCTGCCCGCGCTGTATTAGAAATGGTGAGTCCGGCACTGCTACTATAAATTTACACAGCGGGAAGCGCTGAAGCTGCCTTCCCCATGCGCTTCGCCCCCCAACTTGTTTCCTGCAGTGTCTGAGCACAGGCGGGAGGCACCAACTCTGAGCCGCTGGTCACTGCCTGCCCCGTGTGCCAGCCTCCGGGAACCCGAGCTCAGTCACCCCCAGCCACCGGCCCCAGGGGTGCGTACCAGTCACCACACAGTGCCTGACAGCCAGGGGAGTGCCAGTGTGAGGATTCTTATTACTGCTCAGGCCATTCCCTGCACCCCCATATTATGTACCCGAACATCCCCCCTCTCTGTGTGCCCCAATACCTCCACCTTACTCTGTGCCCCAACACTTCCCCTCTTCCTGTGACCCAACAGCTCCCCCAACTCCCTGTGCCCCAACACCTCCCCTCTCTCCCTGTGCCCCCATATCCTGCCCCCACTGTGCCCCATCACCTCCCCCCATGCCCCAATAACCCCCCATCCTCAGCCCCTCCTCCATTATCTCAGGTGCACCCCCCTATTCCCTGTATACCTGCACCCAGCAGTGGATTGGGGCACCGGAATGCCGGGACAGTCCACTGGTCGGCCACCCCCCCCCCCTTGCTAACTCCAGCGGCCGTGCTCCCCCCTGCCCCCCCACGCTTTGGCCAGTTCATATACTGTATATGCAACTGCTGATGTCATGATCAGAGCTTCTGCATATGCGAAGAAGTTCATGCAAGCAGGAAGCCGTGGCAATAAAGCGTGCTGCTGGAGCCACGTAAGCCCGAGCCACGGCAATGAAGCGTGCTGCCGGAGCTGCGGAATTAAAGCCAGAGCCGCAGCAATGAAGAGTGCGGCCATCAACGTAAATGACCAGGGGCAGCCAGGGCACTGACTGAGTGGCCAGGCGTCCAGGGCCGTCCAAGCCATGTAATTGCAAGGGGTCATCCTGGAGCCATACAGCCATTGGGCATAAGGAACCAACAGCCTGCAGGAAATGGAAGCGCGACCTTGTCCTCAGACAGAAGCATGCATCCAGATTAGTGCCGGTGACACCTTGCTCATCTGTGTCTTATGGTGTGTGCACACGGTGAGATTTTTTCTTATGATTTTGACTTATTTTTGCCGAGATGGTGAATATGTATGATCTTCGCTCTTTTGATAAGGGTCCGTTTGCCACCTTTAAGATGAACTATGACCGCACCTGCGAATGGACGTCACTCAAATTTATCAACGATGGAAAATTAATTCTTCTCTCTGTCAATGGCAGCTTCCTGAGGCTGGTTGATGCATTTAAAGGGGCCGTGCTACACACCTTTGGGGTTTATAAAAACAGTAAAACAGTCACACTAGAAGCTTCTTTCACGGATTCTCAGTTCATTATGATCAGGTCGGAAGATGGCAAGATCCATGTATGGAATGGAGAGAGCGGCATGAAAGTGGCCATACCGGATGGCAAGCACACCGGACCCATCACCTGCTTACAATTCAATCCCAAGTCTATGACCTTTGCATTGCATTGGGGAAGCAGTAGGGAGATGAGCAATGAGGAGGAGGAGGAGGCACTTAACTAGCAGGTGTATAATGGGCTCTATCAGGCATAATATATATATATGGGCTCTATTTGGCGTAATGTGTAACATGTGTAATGGGCTCTACCAGGCGTAATGTGTAACATGTGTAAAGGGCTCTACCAGGCGTAATGTGTAACATGTGTAATGGGCTCTACCGGGTGTAATGTGTAACATGTGTAATTGGCTCTACCAGGCATAATGTGTAACATGTGTAATGGGCTCTACCTGGTGTAATGTGTAACGTGTAATGGGCTCTACCAGGCGTAGTGTGTAACGTGTGTAATGGGCTCTACCAAGCGTAATGTGTATAATGGGCACTACCAGGAATAATGTGTATAATGGGCTATATCTGGCATAATATGTATAATGGGCTCTACCTGGCATAATGTGTATAGGGGCTCTACCAGGTGTAATGTGTACAAGTGGCTCTACCAGGCATAATGTGTATAATGAGCTCCGCTTAGAAAATGTGTGTAATGGGCTCTACCTGGCATAATGTGTATAAGAGGCTCTACCAGGTGTAATGTGTACAAGGGGCCACTCCCAGCTGCTCCATAGAGTTCCATACAGGTGCAAGAGACATGTCTAAGGTGACCAGGAGCTAGGGGCACCAAACTGAGATTTTATCTTGGCCCCCCCAACCAAAAAGC
Source organism: Pseudophryne corroboree (assembly GCF_028390025.1). Classification (NCBI taxonomy): domain Eukaryota; kingdom Metazoa; phylum Chordata; class Amphibia; order Anura; family Myobatrachidae; genus Pseudophryne; species Pseudophryne corroboree. Next base: position 291,799,307 of record NC_086448.1, read on the forward strand.
GTTCCGACACCCCTGGCCACTGGGTAGCGTAAAGATGATAAATTGTGTTTAGCCTCTGAAAAATGGTGTGCCACAGGCTGAACTCTATTGCCTGTATTAAGCGCTGCATGGATCGCCGTGCGATGCTGGGCCATCCTTTCCCTGAAGGTGACCTCTGTCTTGATGATATACATTTTAGAACAGGGGCAGGTAATAACATAAACCACAAACTGGTTCAAACAGGACAGATGGTGGCAGATGTCATACCTAACCCCTGTGTATGGATGATGAAATGAGGGCCCAGTTTGTAAAAAACTACAGGTGGTGCAATTAGGACACCTGAAGCAGCCATTTTTGGCCTTGCCAAAAAATGGACCTCTGTCCTTTTTGGACATCGAAACGTCATTTTTAACTAGATAGTCTTTTACATTTTTACCCCTATGATAACAAGTCATCAGTTTATTCTGATGAAACATTGGCAAATCCTTATCAGACGTGACTATGGGCCATAATGATTTGGGTCTCTTGTTAATTAAGGGGCTCGGTGTGAATGTGTTACCCCACACATGGCGTTCTCCCTCATTCTTCTTATCTCTAGGAACCAGCAAAGCTTCAGATGGTACTGCTAGTGCCTTAATTTTATCCTTTTTGAGCTCAGCTGGATCATACCCTCTATCTAGAAATTTAGAAAACATGGTATCAAGTTGGAGGATACCGTCCTCGCGATTACTTAAAATTCTGAGAGCCCATAAGAATTGGGAATAAGGCAAGACATTCTTTAAAGGGGCTCGGGTGCGCACTAGAGGCCAGCAACAAATTGTTCCTGTCCCTAGGTTTAGTAAACAGGGATAGCAGAAGTCTGCCATCCTTTTTAGTCAGGGACACTTCCAAAAAATTCACACACCTGGAGGTATATTTACTAAGATTCGTGTTTATGCCGATTCCATTCGAAATTGAACTCGAATCACATCGGCCGTGCATATTTGCAACTTTTTTAATCTGTATTCGGAAATTTACTAAGTTTTCGAAGTTGTCCTATTCGTATTTTCCAATGTCGATGTCATTCATTTTTCTGTGGGTTTTTTTTTGGGCCGAATGTGTTTGTTTTTGGCCAAAGATGGATATTGTGACACATGTTTCATATATTTCCTGATCGGCAGTGTTTTGTGAACTTTGCGGCCGCGTTTTCACATTAACTTTCGTTTTTGAAGGTGAAGCGTGATTGGTTATGTGGAATACGTGGGAGTGTCAAAGTGCAGTCATATAAATACGCTCCAAACCGACCAAACTTTGTGGGTTTAGTTAGTGGAGAGGAGTTGGTGAGTATAGTGGTTATTATCTTTGCAATTTCTGAGTGCAGTATTGTTGAAAGTTGTCTCGTCTTTATTGTTGTTCTGTTACTTATTAGTGTGTCATATTTTCTGTCAGTGTAAATTTGGTGTAGTCTCTTGTCAGTGTTTCTGTGTGTGTGGTATATGCTGTATAGAGGTAGAAGAAGAGTGTGTTATGTGTGTGTTTATTTTTTACTGTTCAGTGTTGTTTGTCCTAAACATGACAGATTTAGAGGTTAGTGAGGTTGGTGAGGTGGAGGAGGTTGGTGAGATGGAGGAGGTTAGTGAGGTGGAGGAGGGTAGTGATGGGGGTGAGGTGGAGGAGGTGGCCGAGGAAGCGTCTGAGTCCTCTAGTGATAGTGATGTGGCTCCGCAGCCACGTACCAGGACCAAGTCAGGGCGCAATGTGAAGTTCACATTTGCAGAGAATGTGGCCCTAGTGAGGATGATAATGAAATATCATCACCAGCTTTTTGGTCGAGATGCAGCTAAGGTGTCATCTCATAAAAAATCACTAATGTGGAGGAAGGTGGTTGATGCTTTGAATAGTGAGGGTGTAGTGAGGTGAACAGAGGAGATGTGCAGAAAGCGCTTTTATGACATAAAGCATTGTGTGAAACGAAAATGTCAAAGGAGGTGAAGTCGGCACGACAAACTGGAGGTGGGCGGCCAATTATCGCCATTTATTTGGAGTATGAGGAGACCCTGCAGAATCTGATTCCTCCAGAGTTAGTGAGAGGGACTTATGTACAGGACTCCGATCGGACAAAGGAAGCTGGTAAGTTATGATTTCAAATATATTAATGTGGAAGAATTATTATTTTTGTTGTGTATTTTTTTTTTGAAGTGAGCAGTTTGAAAATGGTTTATCCATCAATAAAGTTGTCATATTTTTTTTACTCACTTACCATCCATTGTGTATGATGTCAGCACAGAAATGTATTCTCTGTTGTTGTTTCTAAACACATCATATTTAGGAATTCATTTGGTGTTTTGTTTTTTTAAGATTAATTAGCATGGATTTTGAATTTGTTTGCACACCAATCTTTATTATGATATGTGACAATTGTGCAAAAATAGTTTCCAGGCCATACTGTGTGTATGTAAACCATTTTATTTTACATAAAGTTAAAATATATGGTGATGTGTGTTTCCTACATAGGTATGTGTTTTGTGTAAAGTTTGTTTGTGGATGCATTTATATGGCGACACATGTTATTCTTTAGGCAAAAATTTGTAATATATACATATGGTAAACATGAAGTCAGTGTCTTACAGTTCAATACAATTTCTAAAAAGTACAGGGTATTTAAGCATAGTTGCGCCAGTAAACTGCACATTAAAAACTATCAGGGTGGCTGTCAAGCTAAGGATTTATGGGGTCATTCCGAGATGATCGCACGTAGCAACTTTTTGCTGCCCGTGCGATCAACTTGACTCCGCCTATGGGGGAGAGATTTTTTTGCATAGCAAGGCTGCGAACGCTTGTGCAGCCCTGCTATGCAAAAAAAGTTTTATGTAGAACTAGACCAGGGTAACAGTTACTTACCGTGTGCAATCGATCCAGCGATGCAGGTCCCGGAATTGACGTCAGACATCCGCCCTCCAAACACCTGGACACGCCTGCGTTGGACTCACCACTCCCAGAAAACGGTGAGTTGCTGCCCCAGAACGCCTTCCTGCTCTCAATCTTCTAGCGAACGCGCCAGCGATTGCTTTCTTTGTTCTTCTGGTCGTTGCCCGGCGACGGCCGTCACTGGGCAACGATGCGCTTGCGCATTGCGACTGCCGTGCAGGCACAGAACTGATCCGTTTGCACCGCTGCGACAACCAGCAGCGTGTGAATGAGTCGGAATGACCCCCTTTGTGTCATCAAAGGGAGTACTGTATAGAGGATAAGTACTGAGAGAGGCATAAAAGCACATGAGGGTAGAGGACGCTGCTAGTGTGAGCGTCCTTTTATTTGTTTAATTTTGTGTAAAAAGTTAATGCATTTTGTAGGGTTAAATATGTGTAGCTTTTTTCGTTTTAAATTTGCCAATATGGCAAACATCACATGTGGAGTAATGTGTTTGCACATTTGGATGCAGGTGTTTTTTTTTCCATATAATCTTAAAATGGTGCCTATGCTTTTACAGTCTCTAAAAAGTCACAAAGACCTTCAGGCCCTGTCTCCACTCATACTGCAGCAGAGGATCCTGCTGATGCTGGTAAGTACATTAGCATCGGGTGTGGTCTCACATCATTGTTGAACCAATAATAAATCAAACATTTATTTTAACATGACCATCCACACATGTCTTGCCACCGCGGAAGCGAAGTCTGTGTGTGCCTTCCAGAGCAGCACAAAAGGCTCCCCCACGATGACGCATATCACAGGTCTCAGTCGTGCCCCCACAGCAACTGCTCGAGAGTCCACCGCCATTGTCACCGCATTCCCCACACCTGCCTGCATAAAAACAAAACACACTTATTTTCACACACACACTTTACCCTAATACAAACCGTGCAAAAAACTCTGTAAGATTGTTTGGCTACTTAAGATGGCATGTTGGCCTAAACAACCCAGCACATGAAACTTTATATTTAGGTTGCACCTTCTAGAGGGGAAGACATGAAATGTGATTGATTGATTTGTACTAAATCCCACATTAAACTAAAATCCAAGCTAGCTTATAATACACCATTTTTTGAACACAGTTTAAGGAAGCTACTTAATGGCCAAATTTAGGGGGAAATATTCCCCCGTAAACTAAATAGACATTATTGCCACAAAATACTTAGAAAATCAAATTTGAGGTCCATATGTTGACCAAAGGCAAAAAAAAACCCAAAAATAAAACAACTTGACCCAACAAAAATAATAAGAAAAAAAAATAGCAGTAGTAAACATTACACATATGCTATTCTTCATTATGTCTAAAAATTATACTTACACGCAACTGGTTTCCCTTTTCAGTGGACACCAATCTTCAGCCAAGTCAGCCAGGCCAGCTGCAGGAATCAGACAATGAGGAAACATTTACCCTCAATCTCACAGCTATACCCTCGCCTGATCAAACAGCCACACATTTTGCTACTCCGCCCACTCAACAGACACCTGAGCTGAGCAGGACAGATACCCTACCTCACATATAACACAGACTCAAGAGCAGGCATTTTGGGACAGCTGGTCCACCCAGCAAGCCAATAATTTAGATTGTTTGCATAGGCAAACCCAATTTATTGCCAGTCTTGCCCATCACATTCCTAGACTCTGCAGAAGCAACAGCAGACAAACAACTGAACTAACCAGAATGCCAAACACCTTGGTACTAATGAGGGCAGACAATAATCGAATGATAGATATGTACCAACGAGTCATGGATGACAATCACAGGCTCCATCAAACCTACTTGCAGATTTTAACTGCAGCACAAACAACACAAGACCCCATGGTCAGAATCATGGAGAGCCACACGTCTGCGACTAGAGACTTAAATTTGACTCTTACTACACTTACACAGCATCTCACTGATCAAGGAGAACACACAAGTTCAAGTTCAACAACCCCCTTAGCGTCACCTGTAACGTCACCACCCAGACGTTCAGGCCGAACTCGTCCAGACACCAGTGGTAAAGGACCATCCACCTCAAGAGGCCGATCTGCTAAATAATTGATAAGAATCATGCGTGTGACGTTATTCATTGTTAATTTTTTGCAAGTTGCAAGTTTGAATTTGTGCTCACAAGTGTGAAAATTGTTTTTTTTTAGGAGAAACTACTGTAATTATTTTCAAAATCCAAGGTAAAATCAAGGGTAAACATAATAAGGTATTATGTGTATTTTTAAAAGATCAATTTTACAATAGTTGTGTAAGTAAATACTTTGCATGGTCACAATCAAGCTACATAGATTACACATGCAGCAGAGGATCTTTATATTGAGAAAAGTGTACTTAACATTACATAAATCTATTAGGTTACATTACCTTAGGACGATGTTTATGCATGAGGTAACATTCACAAACAAACAAAAACATGACATAAATGCTGTGCAACTATAATGTTTAGAATAACTGTACTGGATTTTATTTTGGACTAAAAAAATAATGCAATCAAAAAAATGTGTACTGTTGTTAAAAACATAACAGGTATCCAAAAATACAAAACATACAAAACCATAAAGGAATATTATAACACTTACCTTAGCAATTGTAGAGTAGTGATAGATGTGAAACACGGCAGCCAAAAGCGGTTCTATTTAAAATGTGAATATTCGTATATTACGAATCAAGCCATTTTGCGGCAGAGTTTAAGGTATTTCTGCCCGAATACAAAAATACAAATCCTTTGGAAATTACCGTGTTCTATTAATTACCAACCGTATTTGACCGATGGTCTATTCATTCGTATTTGTGTATGTGGCTGTGAAAAAAAATACGAATGCACCAAACACTGCCACGTTTCTAGTTTAGTAAATTGCCAAGATGCCAATTAGAGGAAAAAAAATACAAATTGAATGGATTCGAATGAAATTGGGACCTTAGTAAATATACCCCCTGGTATCCACCATGTATGTGAATTTTACTGTTTTTAAATTGTCACTATGCTGTGTTTGTTTTAGTGTTGCTATGGAGACCAGTGTTACTTAACAGGGAAGGCATATGTGGTGGCCAGAAACGGGGGCTGGCGTGCAGTGCGAACATTGCTTTGTACCCACCGAGTGCCGGAGCTTGGATATATATATATATATATATATATATATATATATATATATACATATACACTGCTCAAAAAAATAAAGGGAACACTTAAACAACACAATGTAACTCCAAGTCAATCACACTTCTGTGAAATCAAACTGTCCACTTAGGACCAGAAAAGAAAAAGCGCCTTAATGAGCCTTTGCTGATTTGCTGAATGCTGCTCTCCAATAGCAGGGTATCAGCACCCCTGTAAAACATTTAAAAAAAAAAGGACACACAGAGAGCGCAAACAGACTAAATGGATTAAAATATTTAATAATAAAACCAGGACTTAAAAGGTCCAATGATAGTTAGATAATTATGCACACATGTGAACCACAAATTACATGAAAATTAATGTTAAAAAACAGGACACTCCTTACTGATTCCACGATATTATCCTAAGAAGCTAGGCACATATGGGATTATATGCTCAAGTAGATATTTCTTTATCTTTTAGCAATGCATTGCAATAAGTCCCATACTCGGAAATTATTAAATATAGCTGCTTCTTTAGAGCTATTGTTGCTCAAAGTTCCTTAAGGAATTCCAGATGACCATTAAGCACATAAGTATGAACTTGTTCTTATATCATTAGCTGTGCAGTTAGTTTCCAAGTTTATTGGCAACAGTTAATCCGCTCAGTGGGGCAGAATAAAATGCTCAGCACTGCAGCAGCTCCGTCAGCCGCTCTCCATATGTTGGTATTGCGGTAATGATAAATGCTTACCGCTTCCAAGTGAGTATGAGACTGGCGGAGCTGGGCGTCCCTGTGCGCTGGCTGGTTACGCTGCTCACTCGTGGCGGGTGCATGTCGGCCACGGCCCCCGTTTGGCAAAGGAGGCCACTTGCAGGTGGCTTAGAATCCAAGATCTCAGTGCGGTGCGATGCAGTGCGGTAACAGATGATATCCGTGGCCACTTAGGAAGCAGCACTGATTGACAATCAATTTCACATGCTGTTGGGCAAAAGGAATAGACAACAGGTGGAAATTATATGCAAATAGCAAGACACCCCCAATAAAGGAGTTGTTCTGCAGGTGGTGACCAGAGACCACTTCTCAGCTCCTATGCTTTCTGGCTGATGTTTTGGTCACCTTTGAAAGCTGGCGGTGCTTTCACTTTAGTGGTAGCATGAGACGGAGTCTACAACCCACACAAGTGGCTCAGGTAGTGCAGCTCATCCAGGATGGCACATCAATGCGAGCTGTGGCAAGAAGGTTTGCTGTGTCTGTCAGCGTAGTGTCCAGGGCATGGAGGCACTACCAGGAGACAGGCCAGTACATCAGGAGACGTGGAGGAGGCCATAGGAGGGCAACAACCCAGCAGCAGGAACAGGAGGAGCACTGCCAGAGCCCTGCAAAATGACCTCCAGCAAGCCACAAATGTGCATGTGTCTACTCAAACGATCAGAAACAGACTCCATGAGGGTGGTATGAGGGCCCGACGTCCATAGGTGGGGGTTGTGCTTACAGCCCAACACCGTGCAGGACGTTTGGCATTTGCCAGAGAACACCAAGATTGGCAAATTCGCCACTGGCGCCCTGTGCTCTTCACAGATGAAAGCAGATTCTCACTGAGTACATGTGACAGACGTGACAGAGTCTGGAGATGCCAAGGAGATCGTTCTGCTGCCTGCAACATCCTCCAGCATGACCGGTTTGGCAGTGGGTCAGTAATGGTGTGGGGTGACATTTCTTTGGGGGGCCGCACAGCCCTCCATGTGCTCGCCAGAGGAAGCCTGACTGCCATTAGGTACTGAGATGAGATCCTCAGACCCCTTGTGAGACCATATGCTGGTGCGGTTGGCCCTGGGTTCTTCCTAATGCAAGACAATGCTAGACCTCATGTGACTGGAGTGTGTCAACAGTTCCTGCAAGACGAAGGCATTGATGCTATGGACTGGCCCGTCCGTTCCCCAGACCTGAATCCAATTGAGCACATCTGGGACATCATGTCTCGCTCCATCCACCAACGCCACGTTGCACCACAGACTGTCCAGGAGTTGGCGGATGCTTTAGTCCAGGTCTGGGAGGAGATCCCTCAGGAGACCATCCGCCACCTCATCAGGAGCATGCCCAGGCGTTGTAGGGAGGTCATACAGACACGTGGAGGGCACACACTACTGAGCCTCATTTTGACTTGTTTTAAGGACATTACATCAAAGTTGGATCAGCCTGTAGTGTGTTTTTCCACTTTAATTTTAAGTGTGACTCCAAATCCAGACCTTCATGGGTTAATAAATTTGATTTCCATTGATAATTTTTGTGTGATTGTGTTGTCAGCACATTCAACTATGTAAAGAACAAAGTATTTAATAAGAATATTTCATTCATTCAGATCTGGGATGTGTTATTTTAGTGTTCCCTTTATTTTTTTGAGCAGTGTATATATATATATATATACTGTATATATATATATATATATATATTAGAGATGTGCGGCTGGCACTTTTCGTGTTTTATGTTTTGGTTTTGGTTCTAATTCCACTTTCGTGTTTTGGTTTTGGCTTAGTTTTGCCAGAACCACCCTTTTGTGTTTTGGTTTTGGTTTTGGATCTGGATGATTTTTGAGGGGAAAAAAACATAAAAACAGCTAAAATCACAGAATTTGGGGTTAATGTTGCTCCTACGGTATTATTAATCTCAATAACAATCATTTCCACTCATTTCCAGTCTATTCTGAACACCTCACACTTCTCAATATTGTTTTTAGGCCAAAAGGTTGCACCGAGGTTGCTGGATGACTAAGCTAAGCGACACAAGTGGACAACACAAACACCTGGCCCATCTAGGAGTGGCACTGCAGTGGCAGAGAGGAGGGCAGATATAAAAAAAGGCCCCAAACAGCACATCATGCAAAGAAGAAAAAGAATTGCAATGAGGTAGCTGTATGACTAAGCCAAGCGACAAAAACAATTGGCCCATCTAGGCATGGCACTGCAGTGGCAGACAGGAGGGCAGATATAAAAAAAATGTCCCCAAATAGCACATGATGCAAAGAAGAAAAAAAGGTGCACCGAGGTTGCTGTAGGCCTAAGCTATGCGACACAACCACCTGGCCCATCTAGTAGTGCTTTGCAGTGGCTGAATGTCGAGAGTGGGCCGCAATTTTTCGGTCCACTGACAGCATCTCCAGCATGCTCCAGTCACTTTTAAAAAAATTCTGCAATTGGTGGACTTATACGGCAGTACCCCAAGACTAACACAGCAGTACCCCTGGACTCATACGGCAGTGTCACACAGGATGGCACTTTTCAAAAACTAGGCCCCAAACAGCACCTCATGCAAAGATGTCGAAGAGATGCAATGAGGTAGCTGTATGACTGAGCCAAGCGACACAAACAATTCCAACTGGAATTATACGTCCAAATCACTGGGATTAATTGGAAAGATCACTGTAATTAATAATTATAAATCACTGAAATTAATTGGCAAAATCACTGTAATTATACGTCCAAATCACTGGAATTAAATGGCAAAATCTTGGTATCGCCTGCCTAGTGAAGTGGAATCTAGATGGGATTTGGTACCGGGGACACAATACCTCCATCAATTGTCTAAATCCCACTGCACCAATGGTGGATACCGGGCACACGTCTAACACCAACATAAGTGTCAAGGCCTCAGTTATGAGGGCTTCCATCGTCATGGGAAGCTGAACCACTAGTCATGAACATAGGCCAGGGTCTCAGCCGTTCCTTGCCACTCCGTGTCATAAATGGCATATTGGCAAGTTTACGTTTCTCCTCAGACCATTTAAATTTATTTTTTTGGTTCTTTTTACTGAACTTTGGCTTTTTGGATTTTACACGCCCTCTACTATCACATTGGGCATCGGCCTTGGCAGACGACGTTGATGGCATTTCATCGTCTATGTCATGGCTAGTGGCAGCATCTTCAGCACTAGGAGGAAGTGGTTCTTCTTGGTCTTTCCCTATTTTCTCCTCAAAATTTTTGTTTTTGGGAGTTCTATGAGACAATATGCGTCACAGGAATGACTGGAAATACTGATGACACAGGACACTACCACTGGTCTGATGCAGCCCAACAGGTTGTTAATAATAATATAACTGTAATTTGTTGTACTGCAGCAGTGGATATATATAGCAGCAGCGTATATCGTCACTGGAATTACTGATGACACAGGACACTACCACTGGTCTGATGCAGCCCAACAGGTTGTTAATAATAATATAATTGTAATTTGTTATACTGCAGCAGTGGATATATATAGCAGAAGCGTATATCGTCACTGGAATTACTGATGACACAGGACACACACTTCCACTGGTCTGATGCAGCCGAACTGGTTGTTAATTATAATATAATTGTCATTTGTTATACTGCAGCAGCGAATATCGTCACTGGAATTACTGATGACACAGGACACTGGATATATGGCAGCAGAGAACATCAACACTGTGAATGGCTGGACTGATACAGCACAATACACTGACTAACCTGGACTGGTCTGCACAACACAGCCCCACTTTACAGCTACACTGGATATATGGCAGCAGAGGACACCAACACTGTGACTGCACTGGACTGGTCTGCACAACACAGCACCACTTTAAAGCTACACTGGATATATGGACTGGACTGAGCAGCACAACACTTGTCACCCCACTTTCCCGCCCCAATAAACAGAGACTGAGCACACTGAATACACGTCCTCTCACTCTCCGAGACTGGAGTGAAAATGGCCGCGACACGCGGCTCCTTATATGGAATCCAAATCCCATGAGAGTCCGACAGCGGGATGATGACGTTTTGCAGAGTTCGGGTTTCCGAGTCAAGAGGGAAAATCCGAGCCTGGCTCGGATCCAGACTCGGAAGGCAAAGTTCGTTCATCTCTAATATATATATATATATATATTTATAGAGATGTGCGGCTGACACTTTTCATGTTTTGTGTTTTGGTTTTGGTTCTAATTCCACTTTCATGTTTTAGTTTTGACTTGGTTTTGCCAAAACCACCCTTTCGTGTTTTGGTTTTGGATCTGGATGATTTTGGAAAAAAACATAAAACCGGCTAAAATCACATAATTTGGGGGTAATTTTGATCCTACGGTATTATTAACCTCAATAACATTCATTTTTACTCATTTCCAGTCTATTCTGAACACTGAACACCTCACGATATTGTTTTAAGGCCTAAAAGTTGCACCGAGGTAGCTGTATGACTAAGCCAAGTGACACAAACAATTCTCACTGGAATTAACCAGCAATATCACTGGAATTATAAAGCAATATCACTGGAATGGCAGTACCACTGGACATATACAGCAGTATCACTGGAATTATATGGCAGTACCACTGGACATATACGGAAGTGTCAAAAAGGATGGCACTTTAAAAAAATAGTCCTCAAACAGTATATGATGCAAAGAAGAAAAAGAGGTGCAAGATGGAATTGTCCTTGGGACCTCCCACCTACCCTTATGTTGTATAAACAGGACATGCACACTTTAACAAACCAAGCAACAGGGTCTGCCACACGACTGTGGCTGAAATGACTGGTTTGTTTGGGCCCTCACCAAAAAAGAAGCAATCAATCTTTCCTTGCACAAACTAGCTCTACAGAGGCAAGATGTCGAACTCATCCTCTGATTCCTCACCCCTTTCACTGTGTACATCCCCCTCCTCCCAGAGTATTAAATCGTCCCCACTGGAATCCGCCATCACAGGTCCCTGTGTACTTTCCGGAGACAATTGCTGGTCAAGGTCTTCCTGGAGGAATTTATAATTAATTTTGATGAACATCATCTTCTCCACATTTTGTGGAAGTAATCTCCTATACCGATCGCTGACAAGGTTACCGGCTGCACTAAACACTCTTTCGGAGTACACACTGGAGGGGGAGCAACTTAGGTAAAATAAAGCCAGTTTGTGCAAGGGCATCCAAATTGTCTCTTTTTCCAGCCAGTATACGTACGGGCTGTCTGACATGCCTACTTGGATGCTATCACTCATATAATCCTCCACCATTCATTCAATGGTGATAGAATCATGTGCAGTGACAGTAGACATGTCAGTAATCGTTAGCAGGTCCTTCAGTCTGGACCAGATGTCAGCTTTCGCTCCTGACTGCCCTACATCACCGCCAGAGGGTGGGCTAGGAAATCTTATCCTTTTCCTTGCAGCCCCAGTGGTCGGATAAATTGAAGGAGGAGCTGTTAAAGGGTCATGCTCTGCTTCAGTTGACAATTTACTCATCAGCAGGTCTTTGAACCTCTGCACACTTGTGTCTGCCAGAAAGAGAGATACAACGTAGGCTTTAAACCTAGGCTCGAGCACGGTGGCCAAAATGTAGTGCTCTGATTTCAACAGCTTGACCACCCTGGAATCCTGGCAAAGCGAATGAAGGGCTCCATCCACAAGTCCCACATACTTTGCGGAATCGCCCTGTCTTAGCTCCTCCTTCAATTTCTCAAGCTGCTTCTGCAAAAGCCTGATGAGGGGTATTACCTGACTCAAGCTGGCAGTGTCTGAACTGACTTCACGTGTGGCAAGTTCGAAGGGTTGGAGAACCTTGCACAAGACGGAAATCATTCTCCATTGCACTTGAGTCAGGTGCATTCCCCCACCTTTGCCTATATCGTAGGTGGATGTATAGACTTTAATGGCCTTTTGCTGCTCCTCCATCCTCTGAAGTATATAGAGTGTTGAATTCTACCTCGTTACCATCTCTTGCCTCAGTTGATGGTAGGGCAGGTTCAGGAGTGTTTGCTGGTGCTCCAGTCTTCGGCATGCAGTGGCAGAATGTCGAAAGTGGCCCGCAATTTTTCAGGCCACCGACAGCATCTCCTGTACGCCCCTGTAATTTAAAAAAAAATTCTGCATCACCAAACTAATTGTATGTGCAAAACACGGGACGTGCTGGAGTTTGCCCAGTTGTAATGCACGCACAATATTGGTGGCATTGTCCGATATCACAAATCCCCAGGAGAGTCTAAGTGGGGTAAGCCAGTGCGCGATGATGTCCCTCAGTTTCCGTAAGAGGTTGTCAGCGGTGTGCTTCTTACGGAAAGCAGTGATACACAGCGTAGCCTGCCTAGAAACGAGTTTGCATTTGCGATATGCTGCTACTAGTGCCGCTGCTGTTGTTGCTGCGGGAGGCAATACATCTACCTAGTGGGCTGTCACAGTCATATAGTCCTTAGTCTGCCCTGTTCCACTTGCCCACATGTCCGTGGTTAAGTGGACACTGGATATAACCGCATTTTTTAGGACACTGGCGACACTTTTTCTGACGTCTCTGTACATTCTTGGTATCGCCTGCCTAGTGAAGTGGAACCTAGATGGGATCTGATACCAGGGACACAGTAACTCAAACAATTCTTTAAGTCCCACTGAACTAATGGCGGATACCAGACGCACGTCTAACACCAACATAGCTGTCAAGGCCTCAGTTATCTGCTTTGCAAAAGGATGACTGCTGTGATATTTCATCTTCCTCACAAAGGACTGTTGGACAGTCAATTGCTTAGTTGAAGTAGTACAAGTGGTCTTCCGACTTCCCATCTAGGATGACGATCGACTGCCAGCAGCAACAACAAAAGCAGCAGCAGTAGGTGTACCACTCAAGGATCCTCCGGATGAATCCCGGTTAGGAGAGGACTCATCAGTCTTGCCAGGGACATAGCCTGCAGGACTACTAATGTTTGTGGCTGAGGAGAAAGTTGACATTGAGGGAGTTGGTGGTGTGGCTTGCAGGAGCTTGGGTACAAGAGGAAGATGGGATTAAGGTGCCAGTGGACTGATTATGCTCTTACCCAAAGTTTCACAACTTGACACTGACTTCTGATAAATGCGCTGCAGGTGACGTATAAGGGAAGATGTTCCTAGGTGGTTAACATCCTAACCCCTACTTATTACAGTTTGACACAGGCAACACACGGCTTGACACCTGTTGTCCAGATTTGTGGAGAAATAATTCCACACCATAGAGGTGGCTTTTTTGGTATTTTGCCCAGGCATCACAATGGGCTTCTTCATCTCATGGACAACAGATGTCTTCCCTTGGTGCCTGACTTAAACAAACCACATCACCATCAGAATCCTCATCGTCAACTTCCTCCTCAGCGCCAGCAACACCCATATCAGCATCCTGGTGTACTTCAACAGCGACATCTTCAATTTGAATATCAGGAACTGGACTGTGGGTGCTCCTTCTAGCACTGGCAGGGGGCGTGCAAATGGTGGAAGGATCCACCTCTTTCCGTCCAGTGTTGGGAAGGTCAGGCATCGTAACCGCCGACACACTTGGACTCTCCTTGGGGATTTGTGATACCATCTTAGAACGCACAGTTCTTTGCTGGGCTTTTTCCAGCTTAACTCTTAGAATTTTTCTAGTGGGAGGATGAGGGCTTCCATCGTCATGTGAACTGAACCACTAGTCATGAACATAAGCCAGGGCCTTAGCCGTTCCTTGACACTCCGTATCGTAAATAGCATATTGGCAAGTGTACATTTCTCCTCAGACCATTTAATTTATTTTTTGTGTCTTTTTACTGATCTTTGGCTTTTTGGATTTTACATGCCCTCTTCTATCACATTGGGCATCGGCCTTGGCAGACGACGTTGATGGCATTTCATCGTCTATATGTCATGGCTAGTGGCAGCAGCTTCAGCACTAGGAGGAAGTGGTACTTGATCTATCCCTATTTTATCCTCCAAATTGTTGTTCTCCATTATTTTTTGGGAGTTATATAACACAATATGCGGCACAGGAGCACTGGACATATGGCAGCAGAGGACATCACCACTGTGACTGGTCACTGGACTGACTGATGCACAGGACATTACCATTGGTCTGATGCAGGACAACACAGTAATACTGAAAGGGACTTATTATACAGCAGCACTGGACATATGGCAGCAGAGGGCACCACTGTGACTGGTCACTGGACTGACTGATGGCTGATGCACAGGACACCTCCACTGGTCTGATGCAGGACAACACAGCAACACTGTAGGGACTTGTTATTATTATACAGCAGCACTGGACATATGGCAGCAGAGGACATCACCACTGTGACTGGTCACTGGACTGACTGATGCACAGGACACTACCATTGGTCTGATGCAGGACAACACAGTAATACTGAAAGGGACTTATTATACAGCAGCACTGGACATATGGCAGCAGAGGGCACCACTGTGACTGGTCACTGGACTGACTGATGGCTGATGCACAGGACACTACCACTGGTCTGATGCAGGACAACACAGCAACACTGTAGGGACTTGTTATTATTATACAGCAGCACTGGACATATGGCAGCAGAGGACACCACTGTGAATGGTCCCTGGACTGACTGACTGATACACAGGACAATACCACTGGTCTAATGCAGGACAACACAGCAACACTTTAAGGGACTTATTAATATATTATACAGCAGCACTGGGCATATGGTAGCAGAGGTCACCACTGTGAATGGTCACTGGACTGACTGACTGATGCACAGGACACTACCACTGGTCTGATGCAGGACAACACAGCAACACTTTAAGGGACTTATTAATCTTTTATACAGCAGCACTGGGCATAAGGCAGCAGAGGACACCACTGTGAATGGTCACTGGACTGACTGACTGACTGACTGACTGACTGACTGACTGACTGATGCACAGGACACTACCACTGGTCTGATGCAGGACAACACAGCAAAACGTTAAGGGACTTATTAATCTATTATACAGCAGCACTGGGCATATGGCAGCAGAGGTCACCACTGTGAATGGTCACTGGACTGACTGACTGACTGATGCACAGGACACTACCACTGGTCTGATGCAGGACAACACAGCAAAACTTTAAGGGACTTATTAATCTATTATACAGCAGCACTGGGCATATGGCAGCAGAGGACACCACTGTGAATGGACTGACTGATTCACAGGACACTACCACTGGTCTGATACAGGACAACACAGCAACACTTTAAGGGACTTTTTAATCTATTACACAGCAGCACTGGGCATATGGCAGAAGAGGACACCGTTGTGAATGGTCACTGGACTGACTGACTGATGCACAGGACACTACTATTGGTCTGATGCAGGACAACACAGCAACACTTTAAGGGACTAATTAATATATTATACAGCAGCACTGGGCATATGGCAGCAGAGGACACCACCACTGTGACTGATGCAGCACAGCACACCACCACTGAACTGATGCAGCACAACACAGGACCACTGGACAGCACTGGACATATGGCAGCAGAGGACAAAACCACTGTGTCATGCTCTCCTTCATTTGGACACAGATGTCCAAATGAAGGAGAGCATGACATTGGACATCTGTGTCTTGAAAAAGGGCCATGTGAGGCCCGAAACGTCAACATTGTTCTGTTCACCATGCTGTAAGTTAATTAAACATTTGGAACTTTAAAGAAAAAAGACTGGTGAGTACTCTCTATAGTTCTGGATAAATATATATGGCTCACTATGGATGGATTCTGTGGATACGCCTGAGATGCACTCCAGCAGGATGTTGAATGTACTTTGTGAGTGCCAACACCTTGGATTCTTTATATATATATATATATATACATATATATATATATATACATATAGATATATAGATATATATATTTATTTATTTTTTTGCCCATCGGCGGCACTCCGGACGCATAAGAATTAGAGATAATCGGGTTCAGTTTTACTCGGATTTACCCAAATCTCCTTATTGGCTCACAGATGTCACGTGTTTTGGTTAGCCAATAAGAAAATTCCAGATAAAAAAAGACCTTGCGATAATTCTGGCGTTAAGAACCGAGTAAATCTGATCCCGCTCATCTCTAATAAGAATAGACAAACTCAGCTTATTCAGCTGAATAAGCTGAGTTTGTCTATTCTTATGCGTCCACAGTGCCGCCGATGGGGAGACGTACATTACACACAGCCGTTCTGACTGTGTGATGGAGGGCACCCGGCAAAGTACTGCTGTGTAACCTGGGGAGTGCCGGAGCTGGGAGTTCTATATATATATATTTGTAAATATACACATAATATGTATAGCACACACACACACACACACACACACACACACACACACACACACACACACACACACACACACATAAATACATGAACTGTAGGTTGTGTTTACATTATGCTGCTGCTCCCCATATTCATCTGTGATTAGACATAGGGTTATTGTATAGAAATCAATCGTTCCTATGCATATTAATTTACAGGGGCGGCTCCAGAGGTGGGACTGCAGGCCAGTTTAAATTATAGGGTAGCCACACCAACTGACAGTAATTCAGTCTGAAATGGCAGTTGCTGTGGTTCCCCTATTTGAAATTTTAACTGACCTGCA
The DNA here is from genome assembly GCF_028390025.1 of Pseudophryne corroboree. Taxonomy (NCBI): domain Eukaryota; kingdom Metazoa; phylum Chordata; class Amphibia; order Anura; family Myobatrachidae; genus Pseudophryne; species Pseudophryne corroboree. Next base: position 291,816,686 of record NC_086448.1, read on the forward strand.
GTCCCACCTCTGGAGCCACCACTGTTTATATACTGTATATATAGTGAAGTACTACAACCTGTTGGTATCCTTACAGACACACAGCTGCCCAGGACCCGTTGTTCACCTTGAAAGAGCTCCTGAATGCTACCTTATTTTCCACAACCCTGACTATCCCTGGTCACTTGCTGGCATCAGGAGCACTGACAACTCTCTCTAGCTCAGCTAAATAGGTAAGTTTCCCTCTGAAGTGTGCAGGATAGAACTCACACCCTGCTTCAAGCAAAAATCATATTCTGGACTTCTGGATGGGGTTCTCCCCCCCCCCCCCCCCCCCCTCTAACCTCCTGCTCTTTCCAGTCTAGCATTACGTCTGGACAGAGCATCCGCATTCAAATGCATTTTCAAAAACCGATCCCCAGTATTCCCACTCGGGTGGTGGGTCCACTCCACCACCCGAGGGAGAATAGATCCCATCTCGCCACCTAAAACGTGGCGAGTGCACCAACTGCGCTCGCTGCCAGTATTACGGCTGGTGGGATGCTGCTGTCGGGATCCTGACAGCCAGCATCCCTTCAACTGGGATATCATGCTGAACCGATAGATAGATAGATAGATAGATAGATAGATAGATAGATAGATAGATAGATAGATAGATAGATAGATAAAACAGGTTCTCTGCTGCCTTGTCCCCGTTGCCTGGTCCCTGCCACCTCTCTGACACCTGTATTACAGTAGTTCACAGATGCCAGGACCTGGCGCATGCACAGTAGCAACATTACTGAGCATGCATAAAACTACAGCTTCTGTGGACTGCATTGGATGCAGGTCAACTAGGGCAGAAAAGGCAGAGAATGGCTTCCTACAGGAAGTCAGCTCTCTGCTAATTACAGCTCGATCTGGCAGTCCCAAAGGGAAGAAACACCTCCCAACGGGACTGCCCTGTTTGTCTGTGACTGACAAGTAGGACTTCCAATAGGAAGTCATTGCCAGTCAGAGTGAAGTCAGTGCAGTCACATACTGTATCTGGCTTCACAGACAGTGAGCTGGGTGGTAGATTTTACCGGGGGAAGGGGGGCTGTCACTTTACACTGAAAATTACAATTTCCTTTTATGTTATATGATCCAGGGAATAACATACTTGATTTCTACAGGACCTAAAATGGGTGTTAGTACCTAAAATGACCTATTTTTAATGTTAGAACCTAAAAAAACCTTGGCCCTCATTCCGAGTTGTTCGCTCGGTAAATTTCATCGCATCGCAGCGATTTTCCGCTTAGTGCGCATGCGCAATGTCCGCACTGCGACTGCGCCAAGAAAATTTGCTATGAAGTTAGGATTTTTACTCACGGCTTTTTCTACGCTCAGGTGATCGTAATGTGATTGACAGGAAATGGGTGTTTCTGGGCGGAAACAGGCCGTTTTATGGGCGTGTGGGAAAAAACGCTACCGTTTCTGGAAAAAACGCAGGAGTGGCTGGAGAAACGGGGGAGTGTCTGGGCGAACGCTGGGTGTGTTTGTGACGTCAAACCAGGAACGACCAGCACTGAACTGATCGCAGATGCCGAGTAAGTCTGAAGCTACTCTGAAACTGCTAAGAAGTTTGTAATCGCAAAATTGCGAATACGTTGTTCGCAATTTTAAGATGCTAAGATTCACTCCCAGTAGGCGGCGGCTTAGCGTGAGCAACTCTGCTAAAATCGCCTTGCGAGCGAACAACTCGGAATGACCTCCCTTATTCAGTTACTTAAGTTGAAACTATGCAAATTTACTGTTGAAATGTGTGGAATGAGTAGTTTAATATGTAATTCATATATATAGAATTGTCCTGTTACAGCCTTGTTGCATAGTATATGCAGTGCAACTTGCAGGCTTCCAAGATTCAAATGTGCTTTCTATAGGAAAGCCGCAGCTGTGAATAGATCACAGCCTCCCGCAGCGAAGCACATCACGGGAGCAGTAGTAAATTTAGTGCTGTGCGACCAAAGCGGTTACTTAGGGTCTGGCGGGTCCCAGGGGCCTGACAACAGGGCTGAATCTGTTTCTGTTACTGGTGCCAGTGTCTTGCACTGCACAGCGCTACACTGTACTTTCAAATGCACGAGCTGTCGGGAGCTGTAGTTTATTTTAACTTTCAACATTTACTAAAGTGTGGTGCAGTGCAGGACTGTCCAGCGATGTTAGCTTCCCCAGCAGCCTCCCACCCATTCCCGGCACCTCCTGTGCCACCTCACGGTTCCGGCACCTCCTGTTCCACTGACGGGCTCTGGAGCTCAAGGCTCCAGGCTCCTTTTCTTGGTGGCTAGCTTCCACTGCCTGCTCCAGGGTTATGGGTAAGGGGCACAACTACTGTGGACATTGTGTGTGTAAGGGGCATAACTACGGCGGGCATTATGTGAATAAGCGGCACAACTACTGTGGGCATGTAAGCAGCACAACTACTGTGGGCATTATGCATGTAGAGGGCACAACTACTGTGGGCATGCAAGTAGCACAACTACTGTGTACATTATTTGTGCAAGGGGCACCACTACTGTGGGCATGTAAGTGGCACAACTACTGTCGGTATTATGCATATAAGTAGCATTACTACTGTGGGCATTCTGCATGTAAAGGGCACAACTACTGTGGGCATGTAAGCAGCACAACTACTGTAGGCATTATGCATAAAAGGAGCACTACTGTGGGCATTATTCATGTAAGGAACACTTCTACTGTGGGAATTATGCATGTAAGTGGCTCTACTACTTTGGGCATTATGTGTATAAGGGGCTTTACTACTGCCAACTGTCTAAGCGCTGAGGGCTGTCACTGGGTACAGGGGTGATGGTGGGGGTTGGTTTGTCTGTTAAATTTGTCACCTGGTCTGGGGTGGAAGTGTCTGTGCAAGCTGTCATGGGAGAAATTTGGCATAGGGTGACAAACTGGGGGGGATTGTTTGAAGTAGGGGGGCCCAAACTCAGTGCCTTGCTTAGGGCCCCATGACTTAGCAAACAAACTAAACAAGTTTTTTTCAACGGTATTTACCAGAGAGGACCAAATACTGGGTCTAACACAAAATCTCAACAAAGATAATGTTTCACTGCTAAATGCTTATTTATGTGAGGAGGTAGTCTGTGACCTATTAAAAAAGTTAAAGATTAATAAGTCACCTGGTCCAGATTGAATTCACCAAAGAGTTCTTATGGAGTTGCACGCTGAACTAGACAAGACCTCTATATTTGATCTTCATGGATTTGGTTAAATTGGGTATGGTTCCCAAAGACTGGCGTATAGCAGAGGTAGTGCCGATATTCAAAAAAGGGAGCAAAGCTGAACCAGGTAATTATAGACCTGTTAGTCTTACATCTATAGTGGGGAAAGTATTGGAAGGTATTCTAAGGGACGGTATTCAAAAGTTCCTTGAAGCAAATAAGGTCATTAAAAGGAACCAACATGGATTTGTGAAGGACAGATCATGTCAAACCAACTTACTTGGCTTTTATGAAACAGTAAGTGCGAACCTTGATCAGGGTAAGGAGGTGGATGTAATCTTTTTAGGCTTTGCCAAAGCTTTCGACACTGTACCACACATGTGTCTTATCTATAAGCTACAAGAAATAGGGCTAGGGAGCACAATATACACTTGGGTAAGTAATTGGTTAGATAATAGGGAGCAGCGCGTTGTGGTCAATGGATCATTTTCAAATTGGACTAAAGTACTAAGTGGTGTGCCACAAGGGTCTGTACTTGGACCACTTTTGTTCAACATTTTCATCAACAACCTAACAGTAGGTCTAGAGAGCATGGTGAATACTGTGTGCAATTTTGGGCACCATATTACAAAAAGGATATCCTGGAACTAGAAAAGGTTCAGAGGCAGGTGACCAAACTAATCAAGGGCATGGAGACGCTGGAATACGAGGAAAGGCTTGCAAGGCTAGGGATGTTTACGTTGGAAAAGAGGAGACTAAGAGGGGACATGATCAACATCTACAAGTATATAAGGGGTCAATACACAGACCTCGGGAGGGACCTGTTTTCTATAAGATCAGCACAGAGGACACATGGACACTCGCTTAGGTTAGAGGAGAGGAGTTTCCACACATTGAGGCAAAAAGTTTTTTTCACAGTAAGGACAATTTGTGTTTGGAATTCCCTGCCTGAGAGAGTAGTAACAGCAGACTCATGAGACAATTATCCATAAAGGAAACCTATAAAAAATTAAGAGGTGACCCAACAAACAATATTCAGAAAAAACTTGACAATCTGATTCAGTTATATACTGGAGTGGGCTCTCTTACAGAAGAAGAGGCAGCATATATAAAGATAGAAAAGCCAGCCATACCAGTCATATATATGCTGCCTAAAATTCACAAAAGTCTAACTGCACACCCAGGGCATCCGATAGTGGCTGGGACCATGTTGGTAACAGCTAATCTATCACATTTTTTGGACACTAGATTATAGCCAATGATATTGGAGTCTAAATCCTATGTGAGAGATACCATTGATTTAATTAATAAATTACAGCAAATTGAGTGGTCATCAGAATATAAATTGGTGTCAGCAGATGTTTCGTCACTGTACACGATAATTGACCATAATCATGGATTAGAGGCCATTAAATACCATTTGGAGAATAACCATATAGTGACAGATACTCAAGAGTTAATTTTGGATGGCATATCCTTGATATTGAAAAATAACTATTTTTGGTACGAAGGATGATTCTTTTTACAATTGGCTGGTACAGCTATGGGCACCAGGGTGGCACCGAGTTATGCTAATTTGTTTATGTCGCACTGGGAGGATATGACCATTTGGTCTAACAACCAGTGGGGTGCCGCCCTGGTGCTCTGGCTTAGGTTTATTGATGATGTCCTATTTATTTGGCGGGGAGGAGAAGAAAGTCTTTGTGAATTCTGCAATTATTTAAATGGTAACGATAGAAACATAGAGGTGACGTTCACCAAAAGCAATGTTGCCATTAATTATCTAGATCTTACCATCTATGTAGAAGATGGACAATTGCATACTTGAAATTACATTAAAACTACTGACTGCAATTCGTATGTTCACTTTAAAAGCAACCACCATTATCATTGGATTAAAAATATACCTTATAGCCAATTCCAAAGGTTGCATAGGTATTGCAGTCAATTAGATACATTTGCTGATCATGCAGAATTAATGACTAGTGAATTCATAGAAAAGGGCTATGATGCATTATTAGTAAATCAGGTGAAAGAGAAATGTAAAGATCTAGAACGAAAAAATTTGTTGCTAACTAAAAGCAAGCAAAACAATAGCCGAAATCAAGATGTAAGATTTATTATGAAATACAACTCAAATCATAGACAAATAGAGGGCATTATTAAAAGACACTGGAAGCTGCTTCAGAACGATCCACTATTGGATGGATATATTGGGAAAAAAAACATTTTTACATATAGAAGATCGGATAACATCAAATCAAATCAGCCATTGTAAGGAGCGCACTCCCTATTAAGAAAATGTCCACCAGGTCGGCATCCAAGGGATTTCATAGATGTGGGTCATGTATGATGTGCATTAGGTGTAAAACAGATTTGAAAATAACTTCTTATCAGTCCCACACCACGGGTAAAGTGTACAAAATTAAGGAGTTCATTACCTGCAATAGTAGAAATGTTGTGTACCTACTGGAATGTAGTTGTAAGCTACAATATGTAGGGAGGACAGGGCGGAAACTCCAGGAACGTTTAAGAGAACATTGCAGGAGTATATCCAAAGGATATGATAATCATAATGTTTCATCACATTTTAAAGAAAAACATGAATGCAAAATAGACTCCCTTAAGAGCTTCTGTGGTATTAAAATAGCCTTCACAAATTGGATACCCAGTGATATCGAAGCTACATTAGCTAAATTGAAAATCAGAACCATCTATCAGATGCAGACTTTAATACCAAAGGGGTTAAATGCCGACTTCGAGACCAAATGGTTTCTATAAAGTTGTGGTTTTAATTTGTTCACCCCCATTTTTTTAGAAAACACCTATAATTGTTATTTAGAAAATACTAACATATGTCTTTCTATTTGTTTGTTGGTGTCTTTATTTTCCCTGTCGAGTGATACCCAGTTTAACCATATAGACATCGTTAATAAATAATAGAGAATGTCGACACAAAAGGTCACAAATAAAGAAAAAGCTGAATCCCAATATGGACATTGGCCTATCGATTAATGGGATTCTTGCGACAACTGGGATATGTTTAAAGTATCTATTTGAATGTCTGATTATTATGTGCTATTATTGGTGTCTTTATGTTTAAAAAAAAAATTCTCTTTGTATACTAAAGTTGTTAATGTTTAGGTCCTATCATCCACCAGGGCGAACTGAATACCAGTTATGTGGAAGGAATCCACCCATAAATGGATATATACATAAAATATAAGATCTTCGTATGGTTGTTTCGCCTGGTGAATGTTAGAAATATACAATTTTAGTTATTATATGTCTAATAGTTTGAAAAGAACATTGTAAATTAGCCACCGCGATCATACCGTCTTAACTGATAGGCCTTCTTAAGGGGAGTTTTTTAATATAGACGTATTTTAAAATAAAAGAATTCTCTCTACATGCCGCACGTAGTGTTAGCAGTACGGGTTAATTAATCCGACACTCGTTATGGACGGGGATAATACATAGTCTGGCTTCCTATATGGAAAATTGCTTCTCCGTTAACCAAGTCCGTTATGGATATGCACTTTATGGGGTTTTAAATATCTTTTAACATATCAATTGGCATTTGAGGTCTAGATCACAGCATACACACATGCCGCTATGAGTTAAATCAGCGGGTGTACAGCACTACGTGTTAATTAATTAGACACCTGGTCACGCGGTGGTGGATTACCTAGTAGATTTTACGATGTGCATTTGTGGTATCAATGTGATTATTTTATTATTGATACGTATTCTGTGCGATTATGTATTATTGAATGTATAAATTATCTAGTATATAGTGTTTTATAATAGAGTAATATGTATCGTTTTAAAGATTATTTCATGTTGGACCGGGGATTGGCCGGCTCATAATGAGAGGAGGGATTGCAGCAGCCTTATAAACCTAGTGTGTAAAGCAGATGGCACAAGCTTGACAAAGGAGCTAGTAAGCTCTGAAACGCGTTGCTCTGTGCTGCTCTGCTGTGGAACATTTGTGCCGCCGGTGCTCTGGAGGATTCATTGGGGACCAGACAGAGAGACGCAGGGCCGGCTCCAGGCATGTTCCAATAGAGCGGCCGAACAGGGTGCCACAATTAATGGGCGCCGCTATCTCTCGCCGCCACATGTGAGCATGGAGCCAGGTCCCTACAGCAGCAGCGTCCGTACCGTGGCCTGCCTCCTAGCAGTGGCTGTGTGATGATGAGGGGGAGTGCTGTGTGCAGTCCAAAGCTAAACTATGTGCGCGCTGTGTGGCGCCGGCGTCTGACGTCAGATGCCGGCACCGCATAGCGCACATTTTTAGCTTTGGCCCGCACATCACAGCCACTGCTAGGAGGCTAGGAGGTAGACCGCGGGACGGACACTGCTGCTGTCCCTTCCCACGCACACTGTCACCAGAGCTGACCAGTACTTCCTCTGCTGGCTGCTGCGAAGGTGCGGTGCATCTAGAAGCAACTGGATCCTCCTTAGCACCCACTCGAAGTAAGCCCTGCCTTAAGTGTATTTTTTTTCTCATATGGTGCACTGTTCTAGCGGATAATGTGTATCTGACACTGTGGGGGCATATCATGTGTATCTGGCACTGTGGGGGCATATCCTGTGCATCTGTCACTGTTGGGGGCATATCATGTGTATCTGGCCCTGCTGGGGGCCTATAATGTGTATATGGCACTGTGGGGACATATAATGTGAATCTGGCTCTGCACTGATGGGATCATATGTGTATCTGGCACTGCTGGGGGCATATAATGTGTATTTGGCACTACTGGGGGTGTATATGTATATGGCACTACTTGGGGTGTATGTGTATCTGGCACTGCCCTACTGGGGGCATATCATGTGTATTTGGCACTACTGGGGGTGTATGTGTATTTGGCACTACTGGGGGAGTATGTGTATCTGGCACTGCTGGGGGCATATTATGTGTATCTGGCACTACTGGGGGTGTATGTATATCTGGCACTACTGGGGGTGTATGTGTATCTGGTACTGCACTACTGGGGTCATTATGTGTTTGACACTACACTGGAGACATTATGTGTATGGAACACTACTGTGGGCGTTACGTGTAAGCCGTTAATTGTGTGTGTAAAGGGAGTGTGAAAATATAATTATTTATAGTTTGATTATATAAAGTTGCGAGGCCACGCCCACTTTTACAGGAGGGGGGGCTCAAAATGTTCTTGCTCGGGGCGATAGTAGACATGGACATGTTTTTTTTAACTATTGGTGTGGAGAAAATTCGCTTGTTGGAGTGACTGAAAGATACCTTTATGAGCATTCTAGACAGAACATTAATGTAAGTTAATAGTCCTTTAGAGTTCCTTTTTTCGTTTGATGTTCACTATAAAAGGAAAAGAAACTGTTACGTGCACGCGGGACTGAACTGTAATGTGAGTTCATGGCCAAAAGTTCTTTAGTCCATGCTGATTGGTGTGTGATAGTGATTTAATACACCTGAATGCGCAAGAGGCCTGTATTGATCAAATTTCCATTGTGATTCATAGTTGATCGCAGCAGCAGATTTGTTAGCAGTTAGGCAAAACCATGGCCCTCATTCCGAGTTGATCGGTCGGTATTTTTCATCGCATCGCAATGAAAATCCGCTTAGTACGCATGCGCAATATTCGCACTGCGACTGCGCCAAGTTATTTAACAATGAAGATAGTATTTTTACTCACGGCTTTTTCATCGCTCCGGCGATCGTAATGTGATTGACAGTGTGGATGAAAACGCTACCGTTTCCGGAAAAAACGCAGGAGTGGCCGGAGAAACGGGGGAGTGTCTGGGCGAACGCTGGGTGTGTTTGTGACGTCAAACCAGGAACGACAAGCACTGAACTGATCGCAGATGCCGAGTAAGGTTGAAGCTACTCTGAAACTGCTAAGTAGTTTGTAATCGCAATATTGCGAATACATCGGTCGCAATTTTAAGAAGCTAAGATACACTCCCAGTAGGCGGCGGCTTAGCGTGTGTAACTCTGCTAAATTCGCCTTGCGACCGATCAACTCGGAATGAGGGCCCATGTGCACTGCAGGGGGTGGGGGCAGATATAACATGTGCAGAGAGAGTTAGATTTGGGTGGGGTGTGTTCAAACTGAAATCTAAATTGCAGTGTAAAAATAAAGCAGCCAGTATTTACCCTGCACAGAAACAAAATAACCCACCCAAATCTAACTCTCTCTGCACATGTTATATCTGCCCCACCTGCAGTGTACATGGTTTTGCCTAACTGCTAACAAATTTGCTTCTGCGATCAACTCTGAATTGCCCACTCAATCTCCAGTGCTTAGGCACATAAATTGTCAAAGCAGCTGGTATTGCCCAATTCCTGGTGAAGGAGTACTGTAGTTCAAACAAACACATTTAGGGGCAGCATCAATCCTGGCTGTATGAAAAGTTTTACTGGGTCTCTAGTAGTGCTGCTTGGTGCAAATAGTTTGAGCAAAGAGAAAGTTACACAACGTAGCTAGTAGGTGGCAAAGTCCATATCAAGATTCTTGAATTGGTGATATGCAATTGGTCCTGGTAGCAGAGTAATGTCCTTAACGCTTTTCCCTGGGCTAGGTCGCCCAGCTTCAGCAGAAGTAATTCTCATTATGTCTAGCAGTCTGTTTATACCCCTCCCTCCTAATGAGCTGATTTCTAGCAGCTGTTTGCTAATGCAATAAACTCATCTATTGAAAACAATAGGGTATGTAATATATATATATATATATATATATATATATATATATACAGTTGTGCTCATAAGTTTACATACCCTAGCAGAATTTGTGATTTTCTGGCCATTTGTCAGAGAATATGAATGATAACTCACAAACTTTTCTTTCACTCATGGTTAGTGGTTGGGTGAAGCCATTTATGGTCAAACAACTGTGTTTACTCTTTTTAAATCATAATGACAACAGAAACTACCCAAATGACCCTGATCAAAAGTTTACATACCCCAGTTCTTAATACCGTGTATTGCCTCCTTAAACATCAATGACAGCTTGAAGTCTTTTGTGGTAGTTCTGGATGAGGCTCTTTATTTTCTCAGATGGTAAAGCTGCCCATTCTTCTTGGCAAAAAGCCTCCAGTTCCTGTAAATTCTTGGGTTGTCTTGCATGAACTGCACGTTTGAGATCTCCCCAGAGTGGCTCAATGATATTGAGGTCACGAGACTGAGATGGCCAATCCAGAACCTTCACTTTATTCTGCTGTAGCCAATGACAGGTCGACTTAGCCTTGTGTTTTGGATCATTGTCATGTTGGAATATCCAAGTACGTCTCATGCTTCCGGGCTGATGAGTGCAAATTTATATATATATATATATATATATATATATATATATAAAAATAACAAGGCAAACCTTTACCATATACTAAATGTCACTCTATATGCCGCTATTATCACTTTCATGATTTTAAATTATTCTCTAGGTGTGGAGTTGGGTTAAAGCACCGAGCCACTGGTTCTCCCAGGATGCAGATGGGTGGACACCTAGGGGAAACTGGGGCCGCACCAAATAGTGCGCTCTGGTTTGTGCTGGGCTCACCTAAACAGCAGGTAAGGGATATTACTTGTGTACAGGTATCTGTAATGTAGGAATAGTATGATTCTACTTCTGCTCATTAAATTCAATTACATTTTCCATAACACCAGCTCACCACTTCCACTTTACCCCTGTGTGTGCATGCATATATATTTACACTGATATAGGGGTATATTTAATTAGGGTCGAAAACTGCCGTCTGTCGAAAAGACAGCAGTTTTCGACTTTTTAAGGTCGAATAGTGATTCGACCTATTCAATCCCATAAGTTTTTATTCGACAAGTCGTTGGTATAGCTGCCGATTCACATACTTTTGAGTGAAACGGGTCCAAATTCAACAGGATTTGGCCCCGTTTCCGACTATCTCAGTCCGACATAAAAAAATGTCAAAATGAGATGTGGGACACAGAGGAGGAGAGGGGGGGGGGGAGCCGCGGGGAGATGAGGGAAAGCCGCGGGTAGACAGGGGAGAGCAGCGCTACAGCACAGCGCTGCAGCAGGATGTCTCACAGCCACTTCGCTCACAGCAGCGTCCACCCGGCTCCAGCAAGTGAGGTCACACTTGCTGGAGCCAGGTGGACACTGACATGAGGTCAGGCAGCTGTGTGACATCCTTCTGCAACACTACTGTAGCACTGATCTCCTCCATCTGCCCGCGGCTGTCCCCGCTGGTCTCCCCGCGGCTCCCCCCTCTCCTCCTCTGGGTCCCTCATCTCAATTCGACTTTTTAAAAGAGAGTTGTTGTAAATGGAGTGCATTCACAGGAGGGAAATGTTACCAGTGGAGTACCCCAGGGATCTGTACTTGGACCAGTGCTTTTTAATATCTTTATTGGTGACATTGCAAATGGCATTAAAGGGAAAGTATGCCTTTTTGCAGATGACACAAAGGTATGCAACAGGGTAGACACGCCAGGTGGGGTAAAACAAATGATTGAGGATCTAGGTAGACTAGAGGAATGGTCAAGAGTCTGGCAATTACAGTTTAATGCCAAAAAATGCAAAATCATGCACTTGGGTCTCAAAAATCCTAAAGCTAAATACAGTATTAATGGCACTATACTGGAAACTACTGAGGAGGAAATGGATCTAGGAGTCACTATTTCAGATGACTTAAAGGCAGGTAAGCAATGTAACAAGGCAATGAGGAAGGCTAGTCAGATGCTTGGCTGCATTGGGAGAGGAATCAGCAGCAGAAAGAAAGAAGTAATAATGCCACTGTATAGGTCATTGGTACGGCCTCATCTAGAATACTGTATTCAGTTCTGGAGGCCATATCTTCAAAAGGATATTAATACATTAGAAACTGTACAAAGGAGGGCAACTAAAATGGTGCATGGCCTACATCACAAAACATACCCAGAAAGACTAAGAAATCTCAATATGTATAGTTTGGAGCAGAGAAGGGAAAGGGGGGACATGATAGAAACTTTCAAATATATCAAGGGTCTTAACAAAGTCCAGGAGGGAAACATTCTCCAAATGAAGAGAAGCAATAGGACACGAGGACATGCACTGAGACTGGAGGGGGGGAGGTTCAGGGGAAATTTGCGGAAAAATTATTTCACAGAAAGGGTAGTGGACAAGTGGAATAGCCTCCCATCAGAGGTGGTAGAGGCTAAGACAGTAGAGCAATTTAAACATGCATGGGATAGACATAAGGATATCCTTACAAAGAAATAAGGATCAAATAAGGTTAGAGATAAAAATAATATCTAAAAAAAAAAGGGGCAGACTAGATGGGCCAAGTGGTTCTTATCTGCCGACAAAGTCTATGTTTCTATGAGATTGAATAGGGGTTGTCGGATCAATTCCGACAAAGGAATGTCGGAATGGAGCCCTACAGTTTCTTTTACAACTACCTCACAGTTAGTAACATTATGATAAGCAGTGAACAGACTTGCAGACAGCCGTATGCAAGTAGTCAGAAGAAGGTTTGAAAAAAAATAATTGTCTACTGGTACAAGAAGATGGCATTTTACATAAATGAAACTACACAGAAAAGAGACTTCAAAAAGGATGGCTGTCTAATAAAGCCCAGCATTTCTCTATAGTTGGCACATAACATGAATGAAACAGATAAAAAAGAGCAGTAAGATCTAGAAAGTAAAATGTAGTTAATACGTAAAAAATATAAAGGTGGGCAAACCACAGAATTTCTTAATAATTCAGTGACAACGCACTATCTGGAGGTAACTGATTCCCTGCTGCCAACCTTCATTGTGTGATCAAATGAAGAAAAGGGTGCGGGGAAGGACCTGAGCAGGGAGCGGATGGAGAGGATTGTGACATGGAGTGAAGTAGAAAATTCCAGGAAGTGCTCTGGCAGAAACAGAGCCTTATGGCTCCTCTGATTTTTACCATGGAGCCCTGCAAGGCAGGTTGGGCTTTGCTGCAGGTAGTACACAGGTTGTGGCCCTCAGATCTGCTCCCTGTTGGTACAAGCATATAGTCCAGTTTGATACTCCACCAAAGAACCATCTATATAGACATATGTTGTGGTATGACACTTATATCTTGTATGGGCTTGTATGTGCTGCCCCATGCTCAGATGATGATGTGTGGTTCTCTTTTCCCCCTGCTCCCCCACATGCTGCAGCTGTAAGTGAGGAGTTAGGACCCAGGGCCAGCAGGGAGAGGAGTGAGTGATGGACAGATGAGTCAGCAGTAGGTCACATGAGTAAGAAACCGCTGGAACCAGCTACAGCTGGCTGGGGTGGATAGTTAGGTCTGTTACAGAGAGTCTTTTGAGGTAACGGACTGAGTGAGAGTCTACAATAGTGACATGCCACTGGCATGGACTGTGTGTGAAGTGCGGATTGGGATGGATGCAGCAGCAACAGCTGGTTACTGGCTAGATGGTGCCAGGAGACTTGCTGAGTGGGCAGATTACAGCCATATAGTGCAGGGCAGAAGAATCCCTGAAAGCAACAGACTGAGGTAAATTAAAAGCCCATTTACCCTAGAGATGAGTGGGTTCGGTTCGTCAAGATCCAAACCCCCCCGAACTTCACCTATTTTACACGGGTCCGAGGCAGCCTCGGATCTTCCCACCTTGCTCGGTTGACCCGAACGAGGCCGAACATCATCATCCCACTGTTGGATTCTCGCGAGATTCGTATTCCATATAAAGAGCCGCTCGTTGCCGCCATTTTCACTCGTGCATTGGAGATTGAACGGAGAGGACGTGGCTACGTTCTCTGCCTGAAAAGCTCCATATCTGTGCTCAGTGTGCTGCAAATATCTGTGCTCAGTGTGCTGCATTGTGGGGACCACCAGTATATTATATTAGTACAGTACAGTAGGCCATTGCCGTATCTTGCAGCGCCGTGTCAGACTCAGTTCTAGACAGTATCCTGATCAGTGCTCAATATCGGCTGCATTGTTGTGTGACCAGTATATACTATATATATATATATCAGGGACGTGCAGTCAGGGGAGGCAGGGGAGGCAGTGCCTCCCCTGTCATTAATGATTAAGTTAATACAAAGAAGATGCATATGACACATATTCTGTGTCATATGTATCTTCTTAATATTATTCTTTACATTGCTCCCCTCTGTATGTGTTTGGGAGGCACCGATCGTGGTGCCTCCCGTTGTCACTGGGGAAAGTATGGGGAGCGGGGGGCGGGCACGGGCGGGGACTAGCCATGGGCTGTAAAAGCCCATTAAAAATATATGGGAAAGTGGCACCATTAGAGGTGCCGCTTTCCTACAGGGACGTGCTTTCAACCTATGAAAGCACGTCCCTGTCAGTGAGGCCACAGTGATTGGCCAGCGGATCCGTCACTGGATCCGCTGTCAATCACTGTGTCGGCGACGCTGGCGGAGGAGGTGCGGGCGGCTGGATGCGGCAATGGTGCGGGCGGCGGGATGCGGCGGTGGTGCGGGCGGCGGTGGTGCGGGTGGTGGGTTGCGGCGGCAGAAATGTACCTTTATCTGCAGAGTTTGGCAGCGGAGCGGTTCCAGTTTCAAAAATGGCGCCTCAGCGTCATTTTTGAAATTCAAGATGGCCGCCGCGAGCCAATCACGGCTCGCAGCGTCATTGCCCCGCCCCCTCCGGCTAACTTATATAAGTCAGCGCGAGGCGGAGGAGAGTCAGTCCGACGGCGGAGGAGGAGCAGTGAAGAGCTCCTGAAGAAAGAAGACGCCGGAAGTCCTGGCTGGGCGGCGGCTATGCAAAAGAGCTTAGCAGCCGCTGCCCACCAGGTGAAGACGCTGGAAGCCCTAGGGGGGGTGGCGCCCCCCAGGTGAAGACGCCGGAAGGCGGCGGCCACGCAAAAGAGCTTAAAGGCCGCCGCCCCCAGGTGAAGACCCAGTTTAATAAAGCTTATTTTTGTGTGGTGTTTTATTTTAATATTTTCTTTACAGGTGGACTACAGGTGCCAGCGGGCCCTTTATGTCCGGGCATGCTGGCACTTGTGGTTCTCCAAGTGCCAGCATGCCGGGGCAGGCTTGCTGGGACCTGTAGGCTACCTGTAAAGAACAATATTACTATTCTTTGCAGGTGGACTACAGGTGCCAGCAGGCCCTTTATGTCCGGGCATGCTGGCACTTGTGGTTCTCCAAGTGCCAGCATGCTGGGGCAGGCTTGCTGGTACCTGTAGGCCACCTGTAAAGAACAATATTAACACACAATGAACCCCGCACCCACCGCCACCAGGGGTGTGGGGCACAGCACTGGGCTATCAGCCCAGTGCTGGTTATTGCTCGGGAGGGGGGACCCCATTTTTATTTTTTGGTGTTCCCACTTTCCGAGGAATTCCAACCCTGGGCTGACTGGCTGGGGGGGCAGATTAATGTTATGGCAGGGGGACACCACACTGAGTGTCTCTCCTGCTATGGCATTACTCCACCTGGCTGGTTCTGCCTAGTGCTGGTTTTACTGATGTGTTGGGGGACCACACTTTTTGACCACACTTTTTTTTTTCGGGGGGGGGAGGAGGGGGGAGGGCTTGTTAGCCGCCAGTGCCTCCCCAACCAGTGACCTCACCGCACGTCACTGATAGATATATATATATATAGTAGTACAGTGCAGCATTTTGGTGACCAACAGTATATAGTTGTACAGTACAGTAGGCCATTGCTGTATCTTGCATCTCCGTGTCACTTCAAGTATTCATGTCTGTGCTGCTTTGTTGTGAACAGTATATATACTGTATATATAGTAGTACAGTGCAGCATTTTAGTGACCACCAGTATATAATTGTACAGTACAGTAGGCCATTGCTGTATCTTGCAGCTCTGTGTCACTTCAAGTATCCATATCTGTGCTGCATTGTTAAGAGCAGTATGTATATATATATATATATATATATATACATACATATGTATAGGTATATATATATATATATATATATATATATATATATATAGTAGTACAGTGCAGCATTTTGGTGACCAACAGTATATAGTTGTACAGTACAGTAGGCCATTGCTGTATCTTGCAGCTCCGCGGTGTCACTTCAAGTATCCATATCTGTGCTGCATTGTTGTGAGCAGTATATATATATATATATATATATATATATATAGTAGTACAGTGCAGCATTTTGGTGACCACCAGTAAATAGTTGTACAGTACAGTAGGCCATTCCTGTATCTTGCAGCTCCGTGTCACTTCAAGTATCCATATCTGTGCTGCATTATTGTGAGCAGTATATAGTAGTACAGTGCAGCATTGTGGTGACCAGTATACTACAGTACAATAGTCCAGTGCTGTTCTCGCTGCTCAGTGTCAGTTCTCCTTAGTATCGTCAGTGCTCAGTAAAATCAGTGCTCAGTATAATCAGTGATTGATCAGTATAATCAGTTCTCAGTATAATCAGTGCGCTGTTAGACGTGCGCCCGTTTTCCGCCATTAGTGCATTGGGATTTAGACAATTGATGAAGTTATTGTGTCCCCGGTACAAAATCCCATCTAGATTCCACTTTACTAGGCAGGCGATAGCGAGATTTTCCCAATTAATATCAGTGATTTATAATTAATTATTAATTACAGTGATCTTGACAAATGATTCCAGTGATTTTGTAATTTTCTTCCAGTGATTTGGACCAATAATACCATTGATTAGAACGAATAATTCCTGTGATTTTGTAATTTTCTTCCAGTGATTTGGACCAATAATACCATTGATTAGAACGAATAATTCATGTGATATTGTCATTTTCTTCCAGTGATTTGGACCAATAATACCATTGATTAGAACAAATAATTCCTGTGATTTTGTCATTTTTTCCCCAGTGATTTAGACCAATAATACCATTGATTAGAATGAATAATTCCTGTGATATTGAGGTGTTTGTGTTGCTTAGCTTAGCTTAGCCGTTTGGGGACTATTTTTTTAAGTGCCATCCTGTCTGACACTTCCATATATGTCTAGTGGTACTGCCATTTGATATAATTCCCGACATTACTGCCATTTAATTCCAGTGATTTTGTCATTTTCTTCCAGTGATTTGGACCAATAATACCATTGATTAGAACGAATAATTCCTGTGATTTTGTCATTTTCTTCCAGTGATTTGGACCAATAATACCATTGATTAGAATTAATAATTCCTGTGATTTTGTCATTTTCTTCCAGTGATTTGGACCAATAATATCATTGATTAGAACGAATAATTCCTGTGATTTTGTCATTTTTTTCCCAGTGATTTGGACCAATAATACCATTGATTAGAATGAATAATTCCTGTGATATTGAGGTGTTTGTGTCGCTTAGCTTAGCCGTCCAGCGACCACAGTGCACCTATTTTTCTCTTTTCTTTGCATCATGTGCTGTTTGGGGCCAATTTTTTTAAGTGCCATCCTGTCTGACACTGCAATGCCACTCCTAGATGGGCCAGGTGTTTGTGCCGCCCACTTGGGTCGCTTAGCTTAGTCATCCAGCGACCTCGGTGCAAATTTTAGGACTAAAAATTGTATTGTGAGGTGTGAGGTGTTCAGAATAGGCTGGAAATGAGTGGAAATTATGGTTATTGAGGTTAATAATACTATAGGATCAAAATTACCCCCAAATTCTATGATTTAAGCTGTTTTTGAGGGGTTTTTGAAAAAAAAAAACACCCGAATCCGACAAAAAATTTTAAGGGAGGTTTTGCTAAAACGCGTCCGAATCCAAAATACGGCCGCGGAACCGAATCCAAAACCAAAACACAAAACCCGAAAAATTTCCGGTGCACATCTCTAATTTACCCCAACCGCCAGTTCTTATTCTTTGGCCACTAGTGACCTACATCAGGGAGCATTATCTCACTGCACCCTTCATTACTCTGGAGGCAAGCTAAGCTGAAAAAGCCACACCAGGGAGCCTTACCTCACTTTGTCAGCATCATTGAGGGCATCAATCTTTTGCTGTTCTGGCCCTGTTAGCCCATCAAGCATTAGGTAGTGGATACAGTGACTGAATGAAATTGAGCAAGAGAGGCATAATAGCCAATACACTAAGTTGCATTGAAGGGACAGTAAAGGTGCAAACACACAGTGAGATATTGACTTATGTGCGATTTTGGCTATGTGTGCTTGCGATATTGGCTATGTGCGGTTTTGGCTATGGACGATTTTGACTATAATTTGTGCTAGATAGTCAAAATTGACTTGCCTGCACAGTCTATCAAACATTGTGATACCGACCCCGTGGGAGTGCGCATCGGAATCAAATCGGTATCGCAAGCTGGCTAACACCTTTGCGATATGCACTAACTTTCCTTGAGATTTTGACTATATAGTCAAAATCGCAAGGTAATATCGCACCGTGTGTAGTTGTGTACACACCTTAAGGGAGGTATCTGACCTCATGTTATTTGGACAACTAATAGACCCGCACCGCCAGCAGGAACTTCTTTCTGCACTGATTTGCTGCAACTTCAGAGGGATTAGTACCTCACAGGGACTAACTCTCTACAGTGAGATCACATACACGTACTATACCGGATAACCATCTGCAAACATAGTTGACCACCACCTTGTGACACGCAGTTAGGATGGCTGGGGCCAGGGATTGTTCTCTTACAGCTATCCGTACAGTACTTAATACTTCAGAAGTTATTTTTGGAGAAAGACAGAGATTACAACTATTAAAATAGCTCTCCTCTGCGACCCACTAAGAACTAGTCTGCATCATAGCAAACCTTCATCTCCTAAGTGAGCCTCATATGTCTTATCTGTCAGCGTCATTTATAAACTAGAGAGAGATTGGGATAAGCAAATTATATGTGCACTGACCAAAGCGTCTTGACTCTTGGCCAATAAGGGTACACTATATTAGGGGTAATAAAACCTAGTCTAGACTGAGGTACAGTACTTACTGTAAGTAAAGTGGTGTCATGTATTGAGTTATGTAATGAAATCAGTAGGTGTAAACTGAATTCTTTAATGAAAGTGTAATCGTAGAGAAGATTGTAATGTTGCATGGTATTAATGTTATATGTTACAGTAGCGGAAAAGGGATGTTATTCTGATTGTTACATTTGCAAAATACTGACATTTCAAACAGTTCCAGATCTTGAGTCCTAGCACAATAAACAGACGTATATATTGTAGGAGTGTATTGTACCGTATAAGTAAATGTGTGTTAACTAAATTAATGTATTTTGAACGTTGTATTGTAACTGTAACAAAATTTACCTGAAGAACAGTCTTTTTGCCTGAAGAAAACCTCCTTACCTCTCTGGTGAAACAAGAGGAAAAGGTAAATCAAGTTATCACTCCTATAATTATTTTAGCAGGGTTTTACACTAGTACAGGTTGAGTATCCCTTATCCAAAACGCTTGGGACCAGAGGTATTTTGGATATGGGATTTTTCCGTATTTTGGAATAACTGCATACCATAATGAGATATCATGGTGTTGGGACCTAAATCTAAGCACAGAATGCATTTATGTTACATATACACCTTATACACACAGCCTGAAGGTCATTGTAGCCAATATTTTTTGTAACTTTGTGCATTAAACAAAGTGTGTGTACATTCACACAATTCATGTATGTTTCATATACACCTTATACACACAGCCTGAAGGTCATTTAATACAATATTTTTAATAACTTTGTGTATTAAACAAAGTTTGTATACATTGAGCCATCAAAAAACAAAGGTTTCACTGTCTCACTCTCACTAAAAAAAAGTCCGTATTTTGGAATATTCCGTATTTCGGAATATTTGGATATGGGATACTCAACCTGTATTGCATGGTATAGAAACAGCTGACAGGGAAGTAGTCTGACAAGCTGGGGTTCAAAACATTGGGAAGCACATGACCTTAAATGTCTTTAAATGTTTATAATTAATTTACAGCTGAAACTTTAAAACAATTATGCAAACAAGTCAAACATTAAACATGCAGAAAAACATATTGTAATATCATAATTTCACATGACAATGGCGGTGATGAGCACAGTCCTTTAAGTGGGAATACTTCTTTGAAAGCAGATACGGGGAGGGGTATCCAAATAGAGGTGAAACAACATTGGGTGCGAAAAATGTCTGTTTTACGCACTTTTTTCAGATGTTTCATAAAATATTTTTATAGGCTATCCACCGGCTTATTGGGGCTAATTAGATAGCCACCAGTGGGACAATTAGCTGCGGTAATAATTGAATATCCCCCACAGTATGCAATTATTTCTTAAAGTAACTTTATAAAGCCTCATTTTTAAATTATTAATATTATGTGCATCCCAGTGATTTATTAATACTTTGCGTGTACGTCAATATTTTTATTTTTATGCCTATAGTATTTTCACAAAGTGGTGTACAGATCATTATGTTCATGTGATGCATTGCAATTGGCACACACATCGACACAGACTGCAGACTGTTAAACAAAATACTTCTTATCTACTTCACCACTATCCATACCCACTTTGTCATTCTATCGGCTGTTCAACTTTCCTTATCTAGCAAGCTGTTACCATGGTTTATGCAGTTCACCCTGTTGTGAATTGAACCCTGGCTGTAACTGATATACAGTAGTTGAGTGTAATATTTATCTGCTCATAACTTCATTTCTTTACTTCTAGTGACATATATTTTTTCAGTCTTCTATTAGAATTTTTTAAATGTAGTAAATTCACTGCTTAAAATAGAAAGTTGTTTTAGCAAAATAAGATTCTTGTTTACTATAACATATTTAAAGTGACAATTATGACACAGCCTTGGGATGTTTTTGTAAAGGTTAGTTTGGCTAATGTCACTCAGTAGCATAAAAAAGCCTAAAGGAAAGGTCTTTTTGCTGATTATTCAATTGCTTGACAGAAATGTTATATATTTTTTTCAAAATGATGTTTGTTTATAGTACAATGCATAAGAAATGATTTTTGTCACCATGTATCATGAACAAATATCTTTAGGATATTGGTGGTCATTCCGAGTTGTTCGCTCGCAAGCTGCTTTTAGCAGCTTTGCACACGCTAAGCCGCCGCCTACTGGGAGTGAATCTTAGCTTATCAAAATTGCGAACGAAAGTTTCACAATATTGCGAAAAGACTTCTCTGTGCAGTTTCTGAGTAGCTCGAAACTTACTCTGCCAGTGCGATCAGTTCAGTGCTTGTCGTTCCTGGTTTGACGTCACAAACACACCCAGCGTTCGCCCAGACACTCCTCCGTTTCTCCAGCCACTCCCGCATTTTTCCCAGAAACGGTAGCGTTTTTTCACACACTCCCATTAAACGGCCAGTTTCCGCCCACAAACACCCACTTCCTGTCAATCACATTACGATCACCAGAACGAAGAAAAAACCTTGTACAGGTTGAGTATCCCTTATCCAAAATGCTTGGGACCAGAGGTATTTTGGATATCGGATTTTTCCGTATTTTGGAATAATTGAATACCATAATGAGATATCATGGCGATGGGACCTAAATCTAAGCACAGAATGCATTTATGTTTCATATACACCTAATACACACAGCCTGAAGGTAATTTTAGCCAATATTTTTTATAACTTTGTGCATTAAACATAGTGTGTCTACATTCACACATTTCATGTATGTTTCATATACACCTTATACACACAGCCTAAAGGTCATTTAATACAATATTTTTTAATAACTTTGTGTATTAAACAAAGGTTGTGTACATTGAGCCATCAGAAAACAAAGGTTTCACTATCTCACTCTCACTCAAAAAAGTCTGTATTTCGGAATATTCCGTATTTCGGAATATTTGGATATGGGATACTCAACCTGTAATGCCGTGAGTAAAATACCTAACTGCATAGCAAAATTACTTGGCGCAGTCGCACTGCGGACATTGCGCATGCGCATTAGCGACTAATCGCTCCGTTGCGAGAAAAAAATAACGAGCGAACAACTCGGAATGACCCCCATTGTCTGCTTAATTTATTTTCCATAGCTCTTCTTCAGCTCTTTGACTTACTTCCAGTACACTCTATACAATTATCGAACTAATTAGCTGATAATCGTATGATCGGCCCAATAATTGATTAGTATGTGTGCAGGAACATGAAACACTGCTGCAGAGCCGTAACTAGACTTTTTGATGCCCTGTGCACAGAGAAAATTGGTGCCCCCCCCCTTTCCCATTTTTCCAATAAGGACATAAGGCACATGCCTCGTGGGGAAGGGGCAGGACAAGATTGATAGCAGAGAAAGCACATGCTATGATCAGTGTCAGACTGGAGCATGAAGGGCCCACCGGGGGTATGCAGTGGTAGGGTCCCATGAATAGAGGTGTGGCCAGCATTCAAAGGGGGTGTGGCCAGCCACTGCAGAGGTTTGGCTAATCATCATAGAGTACCTGGTCTGGACTACTTGATAATTTATTAGTAATTAATGCTAGTGCATGCATGATAATGTGCCAGATTAATGACAGCAATGTACTGTAGAGAAAACATCATAATCCTGTGCAGTATAAGGTAACATATGTATGGTATAAAATTCAAGTGCACAGTCTAGAACCTGATCCCTAGAGGAGGAGGGCCCCCCAGGCAGTGGGGCCTACCGGTGGTTTCCCCTGTACCCCTGTGGGCCAGTCCGAGCCTGGCTATGATGCCCCTTATATATATATATATATATATATATATGATACACACACATTTATAGACCACTGCAAGAAATTGGATTTGGACTCAAATCCTCTTTATACCACATTCATGCACTTAACTTGAGAGCTTGTTGTTATTCAGTTACAATACCCTTTATTAAATAACAAATTTCAATATATTGCCATACCCAGGATTTAAACCTATAACCTTTTGAATTCTAATCAAACACCCTACTCATTTAGCTATTTGATTCTACATAAAAACTATGAACACTATAATAAGCTACTGGTACTTTGTAAAAACATTATCAGCATTGCAATTGAGCAGATCTTTGTAGTGTGCAGCCACACATCCAATCTTTGGAAACAGACACTACATACAGATGGAGTCACACTCATTGAGCGTGGCTACACCACAGGCGGGGGTGCTCGGTGGGCCTGGCGAGTGCACAGAGATGCTCCCATTCACTTTGAATGGTGCGCGTGCATGTCTACGATGCACTTGCGTCCCACTTCCACTTTCTGCCTCTATACAGCCCGGCTGCCAGCAAGACCTGATCTGTACAACAGTGCATCAGAGAAGCTAGAAGAGGGCAAGGGGACATAAAGAAGATACACCCACATACCCCATGAACATATGAGGAAGAGTGGAAAGATTCATCACGGAGAGGAATCCTTGAAGAAACCTTTATGAGAACCACCATGCTTTACTTACTGTAAGTTTCAGTACGTTTCCTTATATTGGTGGTGACCAACAGTGTGTTAAAGGTGGAGGAGAGCGATCCCCTAAAGATACCTTTATAGGTGGAATATACACTCCCTTCGCGTGAGTACGGTATGTCACGTGTGCAAGTGTGAGAGAGAAAATTTTTGGAACTGAAAAAATCTGAATTTACTAAGGAGGATTTATAATCTGCCCATAACTAGGACTACTACACTATTGTGTTTTTTATTTTATTTTCCTCATGTATTTGAACTCTATCCACTGAGAGGAAGGAAGAATTTGAAAGACACCATCCTGTCGTAAGTGGAATCAAGGAGATTATACAAATAATTGTGATTTCCATTTGTGAGCGCAGACAATTACATTGGTATCTTTTTTTATATTGGTTTACTGGTAGAATATGTGTATACATTACCAGGTTGAGTTACACAGCTCCTTGTGTGCGCAGGACTGCTCTTTATATATATGTACAGATCAGACTGTTTATACAATCCTACTGCAAATATGTTCACAGATCTATGTGTACAGTACACACATCCAGTTTTTCAGCAAACCTCCAATCTGAATCTGCTGAAACATTCTACTGAAATAATAAATATGTCTGTGGGGAAGGGAGATTAATGATATTGTGGTGGGGGAAGAATTTTAATAATTTATGGTTGTTTCACATGAAAAAATAAAGTGAGGTCCCTACTACAAATCAAGACCCAGGACCTTTGAGCTTGATCTGATAATGGAATTGAAGAGGACAAACAGCATGGGGTACCCCATATTTTCCAATAACTAGTTCCAGCCTGGAGCAGGTGTGGGAAATAATGCCATAGCAGCCGGACAAATAGTGTGGAGTCTACCTGCCATCATATTAACTACAACCAAACTGGTCAACACAGGGATGGAATTCTCTGGAAAGTGGAAACCTACCCCGAAAAAATGGGGTCCCCCCTCCCAAGTAATAACCAAACTTTGCTATGCCCCGCACAACTGGAGTTTGTGGGTGTGGGGTTCATGGTATGTTAATATTTTTCTTTACAGGCAGCACACAGGTCCCAACAAACCTGACCCAGCACGTCGGCACTTAAACAACCACAAGCGGCAGCATGCCTAGACATTAATGGTCCGCTGGCACATGTAGTCTTCCTGAAAATAAAATATTGAAATAAAGGTAAGACACCTAATGTTGAAATAATTGGACATAAGCTTCACCTGCTGGCTGATGGCCTTTAAGCTCTTTTGCATTACCCCCACCTCACCATGGCTTATGGCATCTTCTGCATTCAAGATCTCTTGCTTGCTCATTCCATCAGACTAACAACCACTGCCTTGCACTGGCTAATATATGCAGGCCTAAGGGGGTGGGACGATGATGAGGCTCATTGCAATTTGGCTCACCATGACCATCCTGAACATTCATAATCATACTGCTAGCGAGCCAATCACGGATCACAGCACCATTTTTTAACCTGGAAATGCCACCACTGCTACCCCATGCCCTCTGCTGAGCTCTGCAGTAATGGCTGATGGGGACTGGATCTCGGCCCATCACCTCCGTCCTCTGGATCTGGTACTGCTGCATGCCCGACTGATGGTATGCTGAGCTGCCGGGACTTGAGATCAGTTTCCAGGTCTGATCTCAGCAGCGACACTGGGTGCAAGTGGTTGGCTGGTCGGTTGTCAAGTTTCTTGGTTTAATCATGTTTAATAATCAGAAGACCCAACTGGAAACCAGGATCGGGTGAATGGGTTGGTCAGCCGAGGGTACACACTTGTACAATGTTGGTCCAATGGTTCGGTCAGGACAGTACAGTAATCTTGTACTGAAAATATCACCTTCACAGCTTCAGTTCTCTTACAGGGGAGCAGTTATGAACTGCTAATATTACTCACCAGCTGCTTTAATACTTACACTTTGGAGACAAATTTATTAGCATTAAAGGCTGTGAGGTGCAGGATTCCAAGTTTTCTAGGGGAGTACATTACTATGTGGTGATGTACGCAGCCACGCACCAAAACTAATATGAAGTGGTTAACAACGTAATAGTAGTTTAGTTCTGTTTGTGATGTGCATCTGTATTAATATTACTGGAGAATGGATATTTTAGATTATTGGAGTCTGTTATGTAAATTAATACAGGAGATACATAAAACATATAGAAACATAATTTAACATAATTGTCTTGTTAAATATTAGAATAATAACAATAAAAAAGAAATATGATTCTTTAGATGCTAATAATCCATAAAATTAGTTGCAATAAGATGTAGAATAAAATCTCAAAAGAAGCATAAAATAATTCTCTTAAGTTGAATAGAGAAAGAAACTGTATCAATAAACATGTACAAAGTATGATTAATTTGCTAAAGTTACACTATGCTCCACTTGATTCTCTTTCAAAATAAATGCATAGTCATTTCTGTAGTTTCACATATGGTAATTTTTATCTGGGGTCCCAATGTTGTATACATTTTAAATAATACTCACAATACGTATGTCCCTATAGTTTTTATTCTCTTTACTCTCCCTGATGAATTTGAAGTTCAACAAAATGTGTTTAATGGCTTCTGCTACCATGTGGATGTCACCTGTAGATATAGAAAATGGACACCCAACTGGTTAACTGTATATCAGTGAAGTATTGTTGCTGTTATCTTCAACTCCTGTCTATATGATTTGATCAGCTTGATTTAAATATTTCTATCTATGGGTTTTTAATCATACTCCTATGTGGTGCTAATTAAATTGGAAAATACTACACTATTGGGGTGATTCATAGCTGATCGTAGATGTGATAAATGTAGCACATCTACGATCAGTACAGAGGGGACGCCCAGCACAGGGCGAGTCTGCCCCACATGTCAGGCTCTACCCACCCACCCCTCACAGGTGCGAAAGCATTGCACGGCGGCAATGCTTTCCCACCCACCAAGTAGCTCCCTAGCTGCGCTGGCAGGTGGATACCCGTCGCGTTCTGGGTACAGCTGTTGCATGTGATGTTACACAGCCGCCGCGATCTGCCCACGCAATGGTCCGGACATGACTACGTTGTCCGCACCACGCCCCACCAATGGCGTTCCAACACATATGGCTTAATTTATTTTCTTTTGTATAGTTTTTTTATATTTATAACATTTAACAAATATTTTTTTATTTAAAATATACTGTACTACAATATACTACATTGACAAAGTCAGGTCTCTACATAAGTCTATGTAGAACCTGATGATGGAAACAGAATAACAACAGATAAACACTGAAGATTGTCTCCTTGATATGCATATTGCTATTACATACTGTAAACACAGTGGTGGTAATCAAACATTTCACTTCCTTTCCCCAAATACATATTTATTTTATTACACTATTGTAATGTTCCCTATTCATTGGAGCATTACCAATTGTGGGGCGTTGTGGATATAATGTCATACAATTTGGAGAGCAAACATTAATTATGCTGATTTCCAAAATTAGTTCTATGGAGAGAAAAAGTTCCTTAATCAACATTTTGTGCCTTATGCTTACAGATTGTCTTATTTTTACAGATGATACCACACTATTAGGCACGTGTTCTTTTTCCACCATTCCCAGATTTCCTTAAACAATCCACCGAAAGAGCATACCGAAGGAAAAGCAGCCACCAATTATAACACTGGGGAAACTTTAATACAAAATGTTGAGGACAAAACTGAGGTCCTTTGGGTCACCACAGAAACTGGGGAGAAGGACATTATTCGCATTTGGGTGATCTATAGACCACCAGGCCAGGGGCAGGATTTGGATAGGAACCTATTGTTGGACATCTCTAAAATGGCTTTAAAGGGAGAAGTCATAATCATGGGAGACTTTAATTTACCTGATGTAAATTGGGAGGGGTCCTTTGCAAGTTCAGCTACAAGTGGCAAATTTCTAACTTCCTTACAGGGAGCATCTCTTAAGCAATTGGTGAGGGAGCCCAATCGGAAAGACTCAATATTAGATTTAATTCTTACAAATGGTGACAGAATATCAGACATATATGTGGGTGAGCACCTGGGATCCAGTTACCATCAAGCAGTATGGTTTAGTATAAAGACAGGATCCAACTCCTGTCACACAAAAACAAAGGTGTTGGATTTTAGAAATGCTGACTTTGCAAAAATGGGGAGATGTTTAAGTGATTCATTGGCGGACTGGAGGAACTTGCAAGGGGTGCAGGAGAGATGGGAAAAACTGAAAAGTGCAATACTAAGGACAACAGACCTTTGTATCAAAAGGGTTAGGAAAAGCACCAGGAAAAGGAAGCCAGTGTGGTTCACAAAAGAAGTATCAACTAGTGTGAAAGCAAAAAAGATGGCTTTTAGGAAATACAAACAGACTCAAAATAATAATGACAAAGAGGTGTATCTTGACAGACGGAAGGATGCTAAGAAAGGGATCAGACGTGCAAAGGCAGAAGCTGAGGAGAAAATGGCCCAGTCAGTAGATAAAGGGGGCAAAACTTTTTTTTAGTATATAAATGAAAGGAGAAAATCAAATGGAGGAATAATAAGACTTAAGACAGAGAGTGAGAATTTGGTGGAGGGAGACAAGGCAATAGCAGATCACCTAAATAATTATTTTTTCTCAGTATTTACTACAGAATGAGAAGGGAAGGGGCCACAGTTAAGTTGCAAGGACATTCATAAAAATAAGGTAGATGAAAGTACATTTACAGAGGAAAAGGTCCTAACTGAACTTTCAAAACTAAAAGTGGATAAATCAATGGGGCCAGATGGGATACACCCAAGGATACTAAAAGAGCTAAAAGATGTGCTGGTGGCACCATTAACAGAATTATTTATCCAATCACTAAATACAGGTGCCATTCCAGAGGACTGGAAAAGAGAAAATGTAGTTCCACTGTACAAAAGTGGAAGCTAGGAAGAGGCAAGTAACTACAGACTAGTAAGCCTTACATCAGTAGTAAGGAAAGTAATGGAAAAACGACTAAAAGAAAGAGTTGCGGAATATCTTAAATCAAACAACTTACAGGATCCAAAACAACATGGATGTACTGGTGGGATATCATGCCTAACAAATCTAATTGACTTTTTTGACTCTGTGATGAAAATAATAGATCAAGGGGGAGCTGTAGATGTAGCATATCTAGACTTTAGTAAGGCATTTGACACTGTCCCACATCGCAGACTGCTAAATAAACTTGAAAGTATGGGGGTGGATTATAAAAGAGTTAAATGGATTAGAACCTGGTTGCAGGATAGGAAACAGACAGTTGTAGTAAATGGAGTGCAATCTATGGAGGGAAATGTTACCAGTGGAGTACCCCAGGGATCTGTACTCGCACTAGTTCTCTTTAATATCTTTGTTGGCTTCATTGCAAATGGTATTGAAGGGAAAGTATGCCTTTTTGCAAACGATACAAAGATATGCAACAGGGTAGACACACCAGGAGGGGTAAAACAAATGATTGATGACCTAGCTAGGCTTGAGAAATGGTCAAGAACATGGCAACTACAGTTTAATGCTAAAAAATGCAAAATCATGCACTTGGGTCTCAAAAACCCAAAGGCTAAATATAGTATCATGGGTACTATAATGGAAACTACTGAGGAGGAAAGGGATTTAGGAGTCACTATTTCAAGTGACTTAAAGGCAGGAAAGCAATGCAACAAAGCAATGGGAAAGGCAAGTCAGATGCTTGGTTGCATAGGGAGAGGAATCAGTAGCAGGAAAAGGGAAGTAATAATGCCACTGTATAGGTTATTGGTGCGGCCTCATCTGGAATACTGAGTCCAGTTCTGGAAACCATATCTCCAGAAGGATATAAATACATTAGAGAGTGTACAAAGAAGGGCAACTAAAATGGTGCATGGCCTACATCACAAAACTTAGCCGGAAAGGCTAAAAGATCTTAACATGTATAGTATGGAGGAGAGAAGGGAAAGGGGAGACATGATAGAAACTTTCAAATATACCAAAGGTTTTAACAAAGTTCAGGAGAGAAACATTCTTCAAAGGAAGAGAAGTATTAGAACTCAGAAAGGGTAGTGGATAAGTGGATTAGCCTCCCATCAGAGGTGGTAGAGGCTAAGACTGTAGAGCAATTTAAACATGCTTGGGATAGGCATATCAATATCCTTACAAAGAATTAAGGTTCAAAAAGGGTTGAGATTACCTAGAGGATAAAAAAAAGGGGCAGACTAGATGGACCAAGTGGTTCTTATCTACCGTCAAATTTTATGTTTCTATGAAATATATTGATCATTTTTATTATATTAGATTGAGCCCCTCCTTAGCTATTGACCTCCAATTAAGCAGACATACAAACACAGGGCATTAAAAAAACATTTAAATTTTTTTGTGAAATGTACTATCAATTAGCAACACAACTTTGCCTAAATGACAAGATGTAGCTGGAGCCTGCCAAACATTTTTCCCATCTTTTTAGGCTACATATGCCTTTTGCAACATCAAACATATCCACATATAAATACTGTTATATAATATATTCAGGCCCCCTGGCCCATAAGGAAAGCCAATGGACAATTCAGTGGAGGAGATCATACATGCACACAGAACCATAGGTTGTTACTTACTTATGCCTTTGCATTATTACACATGAACATAAAAGAAATTGATAAACCAACATGCCATAAAACATGCTGACATTTTGAACTAATAATTTCTAGAGCTCCAAGAAAAAACTTTTAAATAAACTGAGGTAGGGCAGTTGCAATATAAGCTGTAGTAGCATAGTCAATGTAAAGATAATTTGATTAATTAAACAATCTGCATATAAGCAATGATAATAAACCCAAACATACTGTACCATCAACTCTAAAAGGTATACAGTATAGAAAGGAACATGCAATTCTATAATTAGATGCAAACCTCATTTTGGTGAGATATCCCACAAATCGAGTTTTATGGAAAAGCAGGTAATTTTACAGAGTTGTAGTAATATAACAAAGTACCAAACAAAGTGAATGCAGGGAGAGCTATGGATATCTGCAGGTAAAATCTGTTTACACAAATGAAACCTTTACAACTACTGTATAAACCAGAGGTTCCCAGACATGGTCCTCAAGGCACCCCAACAGTCCAGAATTTAGGTATATCCATGGCTCAGCACAGATGGTTACATCAGATTGACTGAGGTGCTAATTATGTCAAGCATAAGCATGGATACATGGATACATTTAAAACCTGGACCATTGGGGTGCCTTGAGGACCGCGTTTGGGAACCTCTGGTATAAGCTATACAATCAAGTTACCAACCTAAATTAGGCAGGAATGGACAAATGCTGATTTATCTTTTTTGGTAATAATTCATAGGGGTTTATTTTGTGGTTTGTTTTTTGTGTTACATCTTTCCAGGGCATTACAAATTAGGCATTTTTCATCTTCCATGCCATTGTCTGACTTTTTTAAATAACGTAATAATGTTCCGGGGTGGGGGTTAAGTTATTTATTTATTAATTTATTTATTTTTAGAATCCTATTGTATCAAAATCAGCCACTCTTTAAGGGTCTTGTTTCATTAAACACAGTCTACATAAAATCATGACTAGTTGTAGCCAAAAAGTAATAAATATTTTAAGTTGTAGATGGAACTTTTAGCCAGGATCTATAAAAACATATTCTAACAATGCCCAGGTACCCACAGGCTATTTGCCCATAATAACTGGAGGAGACTGTTCCAGAGCTAACCAGGAAAGACTTCTGCTGCAACCTAAAACATTTTTGGACTACCTTGCCGGCTATCACTCACCTCTAGTGCCGCAAATGTGGAAAAATAGTTTCATATAAATATCTGAATAAATAATGCTGAATTTTAATTAACAAAAATCACCAAGAGAGCTATTGTATTCTTATAAAAGGATTGAATCAATCATACTATAACAGTTGTAATGTAATACAAAGAGTAACATAATACACAGCTTGTAATTCTTGATACATTTCCTGGTACATATTTTATTATTGCCACGGTAAGAAATGTGGCCATTGATAAATCTGTCCCATAACCACAAGACAAAAATAAAATGTATTTTGATAGCTAAAAAGCATCTGGTAGTTTCTTTCTAATAATTAAAAAAAACTACTTTAGCAAAGAAGATATAATATTCTTTGTTGCATACGAATGAGTGTAGCATTTACATGTTAAACACAGACATAAACCATGATCAGTGAAGGAACCACCTACCAACTTCCGAGTTCAATTCACAATCAGCCAATCTGAAGTAGCAAGTTAGTGATGGCAACTGACATCATCATCATCATGATGTCAGGAATATGCATAAGCCCTGAGGCAGCAGCAACTAATTTTATTTTACAGATGCAGGCATACAGTATGTCCATATGTCAGATAAGATAAGATAAGAATAATTTATTGTCACTATTGCATGAACATGTATAGTGAAATGACATACAGTTCTCTCATGTCATATTAAAAAAATACACCATAAATAAGATTAGCAAAGCTGAGAATTCAAGCCAACAATCACAGAAGGGAAGAAACTATTCCTCAACCTGCTGGTTCGACATCCTAAACACCTGTAACGTCTCCCCGACGGCAAGAGGGGAAAAAAACTCATTACAAGGATGACCCCTATTTTCAATCATCTTAATTGCCTTCAACAGACTCCTTGCAGTGAGTACATCCACCAACCTAGGCAAAGATTGGCCAATGATCCTCTCTGCAGATTTAATCACTCTGTCCAAGGCAACGAGATCAGAACACTTGGCATTACCATACCACACCGTGATCGTGTAGGTCAGCAAGCTCTCAATCATGCAGTGGTAAAAATTAACAAGAGTCGATTGATGCAAACCTGCTGCTCTGAGCTTCCATAAGAAGAAAAGACGTTGCTGTGCCTTCCCAACCACTGACGTGATATGCAGAGACCATGATAAGTCCTCAGTAAATTTAATCCCCAAGAATTTCACATCGGTAACCCTATCCACCTCCTCATCATTCAATATCAGCAGACAAATGCTGTTTTTTTTTAGATTTCCTGAAGTCTATAGACAACCTCCTTAGTTTTCTTACCCTTTAG
Organism: Pseudophryne corroboree; assembly: GCF_028390025.1. Lineage (NCBI taxonomy): Eukaryota > Metazoa > Chordata > Amphibia > Anura > Myobatrachidae > Pseudophryne > Pseudophryne corroboree. Next base: position 291,849,159 of record NC_086448.1, read on the forward strand.
CAACAGGTTATTTTTTACCCCCCACTCAGCGAGTCTTTTCACTTCCTCTCTATAACTACTCTCATCTCCTCTAGTTATCAAACACACTAAAGTGGTATCATCAGCAAACTTTATCACAGAGATCGTTTCTAAATTAGACTCACAGTCGGAGGTATACAAGGAGTATAAAAAAAGGGCTTAAAACACAACCCTGCGGAAATCCTACATTTAATACCAATTTCGAAGAGCCCAGTCTGACTGTCTGCGGACGATCCATCAGGAAAACCAGCAGCCAATTGCATATGGCCATGTCATATCCGATCTCTGAAAGTTTGTTTATTAACACCGCTGGTACTACTGTGTTAAAAGCGGAACTGTAGTCTACGAATAACAGTCTAATATAGGAGTCTCTATTTTTAAGGTGACAAAGTACCCTGTGAAGGACCATAAGAGCTGCGTCTTCGGTTGATCAGTTTGGCCGATAGGCAAACTGATTGGGATCAAATCCCAATGGTATAACGTCTTTTAGATGGGTCAGAACGATTCTCTCAAAACATTTTATAATTAATGAAGTGAGACCAATCGGCCTATAGTCGTTCAGACCAATGACCGACGCAGTCATGGGAATTGGAACAATTACTGAAGTTTTAAAATACCATGGGACAGTACATTGACTCAATGAAAAGTTAAAAATCTTTGTAAAAATGCCTGCCAGCAGCCCAGTTAGCGCCAGGAGCCTTCCTGGCATTCGTTCTGCTGAAACAATTCCTAACCTCAGCTTCAGTCAGAGTCAGAAAACTATCTAAATGGAAGCTAGAGGGATTACCAGTAGAAGGCTCAACCTCCGCAGAGCGTGCATAAAAATGGTTTAGCTCATCAGCCGAAGGACCACCTGACCTAGCAGAAGTTGAACTTTTATAATCAGAGATGCATTTAATTCCTCTCCACTTCATCCTTGCATCACCTGATTCCTTAAAATGGTTTTCGATCCTGTCCGAATAAACTTCTTCAGCAAGATGAATACCTTATTTTAAGTTGGAACGGGCAATCGAATAGGCTAGGCTATCTTTTGCTCTAAACACCCTATCCCTAGCTCTCAATAGGGAGCGAACTTAACTATTCATCCAAGGTTTATCATTTGAGAAAATACCAACTACCTTCCTCTTAGTAACACTTTCTATGCAACAATTAATATATAGTGACACCATTGAGGCCAGTAGATTATTATCAACACCTAAATCCCCTGTAGCCTCCTCAATGAACTGGTCCCAATCGGTGCATTCAAAACAACCCTGCAGACTTTATAAGGCTCCCTCTGGCCAAATCTGAACTTCCCTAGTGGTTGGTCGATCCCTCCCTAATACCAACAAATATTTGGGAATTAACCAGAGTGATGAGTGATCGGACTGCCCTACATGAGGACACAAAATACATTTGTATGCATGTTTAACATTAGTATAAACATGGTTGAGAGTGTTAGCCCCCAGGGTTGGTACCAAAACATTCAGAACAAATTTAGGGAACACAGATTTTAAGATTGCCTGATTAAAATCTCTGGCAACAATAAATGCACAGTCCGGGTGTAGAGTCAGCTGTTTAGAAAAAGAAATAAGCAAGATATCTAATGCCAAGGAGATATTCGCTTGCGGAGGGATGTACACTGCAGCTACAAAAACGACCGAAAATTCCCAAGGCAAATAAAATGGTCTACGCCGCATAAGCATAAATTCCAAATCAGCAGAACAAAAGGTCTCAATTATATCCGCATTGGAACACCATCTATCATGGATATATATGCAAAGACCACCGCCTTTTTTCTTTCCAGACTCCAAAGTCCTGTCGACTCTAAACAAAGTCCTATCAGGCAACTCAAAAGGACAATCCGGGTCACTCACCCCTAGCCAAGTCTCAGTAAATATCAATAAGGAGCAATTAGCTAGTGTCCGGTTGCAGGCAATTTTCAGCCTCATGTCATCCAGCTTTTTAGTGAGAAATCTCACATTTATTATGAACAATCTGCCCCACCTGCAGTCCCAAATGGTTTTGCCAAGGTGCACTGTTACTTACTCTTTTTCTTAGCTCCCAACTCAGAATCAGCTCCTCGATCTCTATCAGCCTCCAATGCTTCAAATTCTTCTTGATAAAAATCACCTGTTCATCAAAGGTTTTGTGTCCTTTTGGAAGCGCCCCGCCCAAGGAAAAATGGGCGTGGCCTCACAACTTCATATTATCAAACTATAAATAAATATATTTTCACCCCCCCTCTACACACACAATTAGCAGCCTTACACATAACAGCCACAGTAGTGTTCCTTACACATAATGTCTCCAGTATAGTGTCAGATACAGATAATGACCCCAATAGTGAAGAGCCAGATAGACATGATATGCCCCCCAGGAGTGCCAGATAGACATGATATGCCCCCAGCAGTGCCAGATAGACATGATATGCCGCCCATCAGTGCCAGATACATATATGCCCCACAGTGCCAGATACTGTACATATATGCCCCACAGTGCTAGATACACATGTCCCCACAGTGCCAGATATGCCCCCAGTGCCAGACACATATATACCCCACAGTGGCAGATACATATATGCCCCCAGTGCCAGATACACATGCCCCCACAGTACCAGTTACATATATGCCCTACAGTGCCAGATACACATGTCCCCACAGTGCCAGATATGCCCCCCTCCAAGTGCTGCTCACTGCGCTGATGCCTGCTCTTGAGGGCGGGGAGGAGAGTGCATTGTGCGCCTCACCTGCCCCTCAGTCTCCGGCAGTCGCGGCGGTGTCTAGCTGCAATTAGGTGTCGGTCTGCAAGCCAGTCAAAGCTTGCAGTCCGGCAGCCAAACAGGAGCCTTAGCTGCCAGACGGCGAGCTCTGATTGGCTCACGGGACAGCGCCGGTTAGCAGGGAGGGGGCTGTGATGCAGTGGCTGCTAGGAGGCGGACGTGTTGCTGCTTCTGTTGTAGGGATGGCTCCAGGGTCCAATATGGCGGGGAGAACTAGCAGCACCCATTATGTGTGGCACCCTGTTCGGCTGCTCTATTGGAACATGCCTGGAGCAGGCCACAGGTCTACCTTCCCTACACCTACATGCTCACTCTGTGCCTCCCTCTCTTCTGCCAACCCCTTGTTATGAGCATGGCCCTCTTTCTTTTTGTTTTATTATCTGCTTCCAACTCTTCCACCTTTGTGTCCTTGACACTTACCTCTAGCATGTTCTATGGGTCACCTAATATTTATGTTGCCTATTACATCTTGTGCACTGTATTGCTGTATGCTGTTTTATTTCCAGCTTTTAGGTCAGTTTATGCTTTTAAGCAACTTGTATATCTTTCTCTTTTGCCCATTCTTTGTTATGTGCTCTTCTCCATTGCACGGTGCTGTATAGGTCACCTTATAAATAAACCATATTGATATAATTCTGAAAACAAATATTACATATTTTGTTTTGTATTATGCTGTTATGGTTCCAGTTTTAAGTTGTATTACAGTGGTATGCTTTCAGTATGTGCTTTTCACATTGCCTATTCTTCACATTGCTTATTCTTTGTTATACTCTCTACTCCTCCATTGACTGGTGCAGCGGTTTTACAGTATGAGGCAACATATAATGAACATATGGTGAAAACACACATTGTATATTTAATGGAGGGCAGGTGGAGGCTGGCCTACATTTTATTTGAACATGCCTAGAAATTGCCTCTTTATAAACCACGTATCTGACAAATATAAAGGGGTAAAAAGTAAAACTGACCATAGTCCATTACCTGTGCAAAACGAGGCACCTTTCTCCTGTTCAAAGTTAACACCTCATGTTTTTCACAGGCATTACTAGGCTTACACTATATTTCTTGTGGAAATATCTTCTATATACTGTAGTTGTGATATTATTTACTATTAGCTTTCAGTACGCATCTATACATTTGCTAAGAAGCTAGATACTAGCATTTTATATCTTATCTAATTAAAAATTTTTATAGATAGTGTTATGTACAGTTGTACAAATAATAACTTTAAATATAAATCCTGTACCTTCCTTGTTCCGAGTATTAGTTGCAGATGGAAATACATAGACTTGTTACTCAAGCTATAGGTTAACACTAGAGATGAGCGGGTTCGGTTTCTCTGAATCCGAACCCGCCAGAACTTCATGTTTTTTTTCACGGGTCCGAGCGACTCGGATCTTCCCGCCTTGCTCGGTTAACCCGAGCGCGCCCGAACGTCATCATGACGCTGTCGGATTCTCGCGAGACTCGGATTCTATATAAGGAGCCGCGCGTCGCCGCCATTTTCACACGTGCATTGAGATTGATAGGGAGAGGACGTGGCTGGCGTCCTCTCCGTTTAGAATAGATTAGAGAGACACTTGATTTACTAATTTTGGGGAGCATTAGGAGTACTCAGTACAGTGCAGAGTTTTGCTGATAGTGACCACCAGTTTTATTTATAATCCGTTCTCTGCCTGAAAAAAGCGATACACAGCACACAGTGACTCAGTCACATACCATATCTGTGTGCACTGCTCAGGCTCAGGCCAGTGTGCTGCATCATCTATTATCTATATATAATATTATATATATCTGTCTGACTGCTCAGCTCACACAGCTTATAATTGTGGGGGAGACTGGGGAGCACTACTGCAGTGCCAGTTATAGGTTATAGCAGGAGCCAGGAGTACATAATATATTATATAGTGAGTGACCACCAGACACACAGTGCAGTTTATTTAATATATCCGTTCTCTGCCTGAAAAAAGCGATACACACAGTGACTCAGTCAGTCACATACCATATCTGTGTGCACTGCTCAGGCTCAGGCCAGTGTGCTGCATCATCTATATATATTATATATCTGTCTGACTGCTCAGCTCACACAGCTTATAATTGTGGGGGAGACTGGGGAGCACTACTGCAGTGCCAGTTATAGGTTATAGCAGGAGCCAGGAGTACATAATATTATATTAAAATTAAACAGTGCACACTTTTGCTGCAGGAGTGCCACTGCCAGTGTGACTAGTGACCAGTGACCTGACCACCAGTATATATAATATTAGTAGTATACTATCTCTTTATCAACCAGTCTATATTAGCAGCAGACACAGTACAGTGCGGTAGTTCACGGCTGGGGCTACCTCTGTGTCGGCACTCGGCAGCCCGTCCATAATTGTATATACCACCTAACCGTGGTTTTTTTTTCTTTCTTTATACATACATACTAGTTACGAGTATACTATCTCTTTATCAACCAGTCTATATTAGCAGCAGACACAGTACAGTGCGGTAGTTCACGGCTGTGGCTACCTCTGTGTCGGCACTCGGCAGCCCGTCCATAATTGTATATACCACCTAACCGTGGTTTTTTTTTCTTTCTTTATACATACATACTAGTTACGAGTATACTATCTCTTTATCAACCAGTCTATATATTAGCAGCAGACACAGTACAGTGCGGTAGTTCACGGCTGTGGCTACCTCTGTGTCGGCACTCGGCAGCCCGTCCATAATTGTATATACCACCTAACCGTGGTTTTTTTTTTCTTTCTTTATACATACATACTAGTTACGAGTATACTATCTCTTTATCAACCAGTCTATATATTAGCAGCAGACACAGTACAGTGCGGTAGTTCACGGCTGTGGCTACCTCTGTGTCGGCACTCGGCAGCCCGTCCATAATTGTATATACCACCTAACCGTGTTTTTTTTTTCTTTCTTTATACATACATACTAGTTACGAGTATACTATCTCTTTATCAACCAGTCTATATATTAGCAGCAGACACAGTACAGTGCGGTAGTTCACGGCTGTGGCTACCTCTGTGTCGGCACTCGGCAGCCCGTCCATAATTGTATATACCACCTAACCGTGGTTTTTTTTTCTTTCTTTATACATACATACTAGTTACGAGTATACTATCTCTTTATCAACCAGTCTATATATTAGCAGCAGACACAGTACAGTGCGGTAGTTCACGGCTGTGGCTACCTCTGTGTCGGCACTCGGCAGCCCGTCCATAATTGTATATACCACCTAACCGTGGTTTTTTTTTCTTTCTTTATACATACATACTAGTTACGAGTATACTATCTCTTTATCAACCAGTCTATATTAGCAGCAGACACAGTACAGTGCGGTAGTTCACGGCTGTGGCTACCTCTGTGTCGGCACTCGGCAGCCCGTCCATAATTGTATATACCACCTAACCGTGGTTTTTTTTTCTTTCTTTATACATACATACTAGTTACGAGTATACTATCTCTTTATCAACCAGTCTATATTAGCAGCAGACACAGTACAGTGCGGTAGTTCACGGCTGTGGCTACCTCTGTGTCGGCACTCGGCAGCCCGTCCATAATTGTATATACCACCTAACCGTGGTTTTTTTATCTTTCTTTATACATACATACTAGTTACGAGTATACTATCTCTTTATCAACCAGTCTATATATTAGCAGCAGACACAGTACAGTGCGGTAGTTCACGGCTGTGGCTACCTCTGTGTCGGCACTCGGCAGCCCGTCCATAATTGTATATACCACCTAACCGTGGTTTTTTTTTCTTTCTTTATACATACATACTAGTTACGAGTATACTATCTCTTTATCAACCAGTCTATATATTAGCAGCAGACACAGTACAGTGCGGTAGTTCACGGCTGTGGCTACCTCTGTGTCGGCACTCGGCAGCCCGTCCATAATTGTATATACCACCTAACCGTGGTTTTTTTTTCTTTCTTTATACATACATACTAGTTACGAGTATACTATCTCTTTATCAACCAGTCTATATATTAGCAGCAGACACAGTACAGTGCGGTAGTTCACGGCTGTGGCTACCTCTGTGTCGGCACTCGGCAGCCCGTCCATAATTGTATATACCACCTAACCGTGGTTTTTTTTTCTTTCTTTATACATACATACTAGTTACGAGTATACTATCTCTTTATCAACCAGTCTATATATTAGCAGCAGACACAGTACAGTGCGGTAGTTCACGGCTGTGGCTACCTCTGTGTCGGCACTCGGCAGCCCGTCCATAATTGTATATACCACCTAACCGTGGTTTTTTTTTCTTTCTTTATACATACATACTAGTTACGAGTATACTATCTCTTTATCAACCAGTCTATATTAGCAGCAGACACAGTACAGTGCGGTAGTTCACGGCTGTGGCTACCTCTGTGTGGGCACTCGGCAGCCCGTCCATAATTGTATATACCACCTAACCGTGGTTTTTTTTTCTTTCTTTATACATACATACTAGTTACGAGTATACTATCTCTTTATCAACCAGTCTATATTAGCAGCAGACACAGTACAGTGCGGTAGTTCACGGCTGTGGCTACCTCTGTGTCGGCACTCGGCAGCCCGTCCATAATTGTATATACCACCTAACCGTGGTTTTTTTTTCTTTCTTTATACATACATACTAGTTACGAGTATACTATCTCTTTATCAACCAGTCTATATTAGCAGCAGACACAGTACAGTGCGGTAGTTCACGGCTGTGGCTACCTCTGTGTCGGCACTCGGCAGCCCGTCCATAATTGTATATACCACCTAACCGTGGTTTTTTTTTCTTTCTTTATACATACATACTAGTTACGAGTATACTATCTCTTTATCAACCAGTCTATATTAGCAGCAGACACAGTACAGTGCGGTAGTTCATGGCTGTGGCTACCTCTGTGTCGGCACTCGGCAGCCCGTCCATAATTGTATATACCACCTAACCGTGGTTTTTTTTTCTTTCTTTATACATACATACTAGTTACGAGTATACTATCTCTTTATCAACCAGTCTATATATTAGCAGCAGACACAGTACAGTGCGGTAGTTCACGGCTGTGGCTACCTCTGTGTCGGCACTCGGCAGCCCGTCCATAATTGTATACTAGTATCCAATCCATCCATCTCCATTGTTTACCTGAGGTGCCTTTTAGTTGTGCCTATTAAAATATGGAGAACAAAAATGTTGAGGTTCCAAAATTAGGGAAAGATCAAGATCCACTTCCACCTCGTGCTGAAGCTGCTGCCACTAGTCATGGCCGAGACGATGAAATGCCAGCAACGTCGTCTGCCAAGGCCGATGCCCAATGTCATAGTACAGAGCATGTCAAATCCAAAACACCAAATATCAGTAAAAAAAGGACTCCAAAACCTAAAATAAAATTGTCGGAGGAGAAGCGTAAACTTGCCAATATGCCATTTACCACACGGAGTGGCAAGGAACGGCTGAGGCCCTGGCCTATGTTCATGGCTAGTGGTTCAGCTTCACATGAGGATGGAAGCACTCAGCCTCTCGCTAGAAAAATGAAAAGACTCAAGCTGGCAAAAGCAGCACAGCAAAGAACTGTGCATTCTTCGAAATCCCAAATCCACAAGGAGAGTCCAATTGTGTCGGTTGCGATGCCTGACCTTCCCAACACTGGACGTGAAGAGCATGCGCCTTCCACCATTTGCACGCCCCCTGCAAGTGCTGGAAGGAGCACCCGCAATCCAGTTCCTGATAGTCAGATTGAAGATGTCATTGTTGAAGTACACCAGGATGAGGAGGATATGGGTGTTGCTGGCGCTGGGGAGGAAATTGACCAGGAGGATTCTGATGGTGAGGTGGTTTGTTTAAGTCAGGCACCCGGGGAGACACCTGTTGTCCGTGGGAGGAATATGGCCGTTGACATGCCAGGTGAAAATACCAAAAAAATCAGCTCTTCGGTGTGGAGGTATTTCACCAGAAATGCGGACAACAGGTGTCAAGCCGTGTGTTCCCTTTGTCAAGCTGTAATAAGTAGGGGTAAGGACGTTAACCACCTCGGAACATCCTCCCTTATACGTCACCTGCAGCGCATTCATAATAAGTCAGTGACAAGTTCAAAAACTTTGGGTGACAGCGGAAGCAGTCCACTGACCAGTAAATCCCTTCCTCTTGTAACCAAGCTCACGCAAACCACCCCACCAACTCCCTCAGTGTCAATTTCCTCCTTCCCCAGGAATGCCAATAGTCCTGCAGGCCATGTCACTGGCAATTCTGACGAGTCCTCTCCAGCCTGGGATTCCTCCGATGCATCCTTGCGTGTAACGCCTACTGCTGCTGGCGCTTCTGTTGTTGCCGCTGGGAGTCGATGGTCATCCCAGAGGGGAAGTCGTAAGCCCACTTGTACTACTTCCAGTAAGCAATTGACTGTTCAACAGTCCTTTGCGAGGAAGATGAAATATCACAGCAGTCATCCTACTGCAAAGCGGATAACTGAGTCCTTGACAACTATGTTGGTGTTAGACGTGCGTCCGGTATCCGCCGTTAGTTCACAGGGAACTAGACAATTTATTGAGGCAGTGTGCCCCCGTTACCAAATACCATCTAGGTTCCACTTCTCTAGGCAGGCGATACCGAGAATGTACACGGACGTCAGAAAAAGACTCACCAGTGTCCTAAAAAATGCAGTTGTACCCAATGTCCACTTAACCACGGACATGTGGACAAGTGGAGCAGGGCAGGGTCAGGACTATATGACTGTGACAGCCCACTGGGTAGATGTATGGACTCCCGCCGCAAGAACAGCAGCGGCGGCACCAGTAGCAGCATCTCGCAAACGCCAACTCTTTCCTAGGCAGGCTACGCTTTGTATCACCGCTTTCCAGAATACGCACACAGCTGAAAACCTCTTACGGCAACTGAGGAAGATCATCGCGGAATGGCTTACCCCAATTGGACTCTCCTGTGGATTTGTGGCATCGGACAACGCCAGTAATATTGTGTGTGCATTAAATATGGGCAAATTCCAGCACGTCCCATGTTTTGCACATACCTTGAATTTGGTGGTGCAGAATTTTTTAAAAAAAGACAGGGGCGTGCAAGAGATGCTGTCGGTGGCCAGAAGAATTGCGGGACACTTTCGGCGTACAGGCACCACGTACAGAAGACTGGAGCACCACCAAAAACTACTGAACCTGCCCTGCCATCATCTGAAGCAAGAAGTGGTAACGAGGTGGAATTCAACCCTCTATATGCTTCAGAGGTTGGAGGAGCAGCAAAAGGCCATTCAAGCCTATACAATTGAGCACGATATAGGAGGTGGAATGCACCTGTCTCAAGCGCAGTGGAGAATGATTTCAACGTTGTGCAAGGTTCTGATGCCCTTTGAACTTGCCACACGTGAAGTCAGTTCAGACACTGCCAGCCTGAGTCAGGTCATTCCCCTCATCAGGCTTTTGCAGAAGAAGCTGGAGGCATTGAAGAAGGAGCTAAAAGGGAGCGATTCCGCTAGGCATGTGGGACTTGTGGATGCAGCCCTTAATTCGCTTAACAAGGATTCACGGGTGGTCAATCTGTTGAAATCAGAGCACTACATTTTGGCCACCGTGCTCGATCCTAGATTTAAAGCCTACCTTGGATCTCTCTTTCCGGCAGACACAGGTCTGCTGGGGTTGAAAGACCTGCTGGTGACAAAATTGTCAAGTCAAGCGGAACGCGACCTGTCAACATCTCCTCCTTCACATTCTCCCGCAACTGGGGGTGCGAGGAAAAGGCTCAGAATTCCGAGCCCACCCGCTGGCGGTGATGCAGGGCAGTCTGGAGCGACTGCTGATGCTGACATCTGGTCCGGACTGAAGGACCTGACAACGATTACGGACATGTCGTCTACTGTCACTGCATATGATTCTCTCAACATTGATAGAATGGTGGAGGATTATATGAGTGACCGCATCCAAGTAGGCACGTCACACAGTCCGTACTTATACTGGCAGGAAAAAGAGGCAATTTGGAGGCCCTTGCACAAACTGGCTTTATTCTACCTAAGTTGCCCTCCCACAAGTGTGTACTCCGAAAGAGTGTTTAGTGCCGCCGCTCACCTTGTCAGCAATCGGCGTACGAGGTTACATCCAGAAAATGTGGAGAAGATGATGTTCATTAAAATGAATTATAATCAATTCCTCCGCGGAGACATTGACCAGCAGCAATTGCCTCCACAAAGTACACAGGGAGCTGAGATGGTGGATTCCAGTGGGGACGAATTGATAATCTGTGAGGAGGGGGATGTACACGGTGATATATCGGAGGGTGAAGATGAGGTGGACATCTTGCCTCTGTAGAGCCAGTTTGTGCAAGGAGAGATTAATTGCTTCTTTTTTGGGGGGGGTCCAAACCAACCCGTCATATCAGTCACAGTCGTGTGGCAGACCCTGTCACTGAAATGATGGGTTGGTTAAAGTGTGCATGTCCTGTTTTGTTTATACAACATAAGGGTGGGTGGGAGGGCCCAAGGACAATTCCATCTTGCACCTCTTTTTTCTTTTCTTTTTCTTTGCATCATGTGCTGATTGGGGAGGGTTTTTTGGAAGGGACATCCTGCGTGACACTGCAGTGCCACTCCTAGATGGGCCCGGTGTTTGTGTCGGCCACTAGGGTCGCTAATCTTACTCACACAGTCAGCTACCTCATTGCGCCTCTTTTTTTCTTTGCGTCATGTGCTGTTTGGGGAGGGTTTTTTGGAAGGGACATCCTGCGTGACACTGCAGTGCCACTCCTAGATGGGCCCGGTGTTTGTGTCGGCCACTAGGGTCGCTAATCTTACTCACACAGCTACCTCATTGCGCCTCTTTTTTTCTTTGCGTCATGTGCTGTTTGGGGAGGGTTTTTTGGAAGGGACATCCTGCGTGACACTGCAGTGCCACTCCTAGATGGGCCCGGTGTTTGTGTCGGCCACTAGGGTCGCTTATCTTACTCACACAGCGACCTCGGTGCAAATTTTAGGACTAAAAATAATATTGTGAGGTGTGAGGTATTCAGAATAGACTGAAAATGAGTGGAAATTATGGTTTTTGAGGTTAATAATACTTTGGGATCAAAATGACCCCCAAATTCTATGATTTAAGCTGTTTTTTAGTGTTTTTTGAAAAAAACACCCGAATCCAAAACACACCCGAATCCGACAAAAAAAATTCGGTGAGGTTTTGCCAAAACGCGTTCGAACCCAAAACACGGCCGCGGAACCGAACCCAAAACCAAAACACAAAACCCGAAAAATTTCAGGCGCTCATCTCTAGTTAACACACAATGGTTTGTTCTCCGATGCTGTATGAAATGTTACAAGTACAATCTTTGCATTAATATTTATAACAATTAGTGTCTATTTCACATGCACTCCTTAGTGACTAACTGCTGTCAAGTCTCTCAGTGGCTTTATTCAGCAAACACTGTGATGTAACGTTAAGTGCCATTTGTCCTGTTGATATACCATGGATAATAAAAGGTGTCCAATCATTATACTGTCTTCTATCTGATTGATAGAAAACTTTAGTGCAAACATCTTCTATTGGTGATCATGTATTCTCTCTTCCTTTTGAGCTTAAAATAGCATTACTGATGTATTATATGCAGAATAGTTAATGTTTTATTAGAAAATGTGCATGGTGCCAGAAGGCTGAGCGAACTTTGGTATGCTCCACAGATGAATTTCAATTGTAGAATTGTCCAACCTCCAAGCAGTATGATATGTGTCTTATTCATAAAATTAATTGCATTGCAATTTCACAGGACTATTTCCAGTTTTTACTGGCATGAGTAATAGGCTTGCTATGACTAGAGATGAGCGCCGGAAATTTTTCGGGTTTTGTGTTTTGGTTTTGGGTTCGGTTCCGCGGCCGTGTTTTGGGTTCGACCGCGTTTTGGCAAAACCTCACCGAATTTTTTTTGTCGGATTCGGGTGTGTTTTGGATTCGGGTGTTTTTTTAAAAAACCCTAAAAAACAGCTTAAATCATAGAATTTGGGGGTCATTTTGCTCCCAAAGTATTATTAACCTCAAAAACCATAATTTCCACTCATTTTCAGTCTATTCTGAATACCTCACACCTCACAATATTATTTTTAGTCCTAAAATTTGCACCGAGGTCGCTGTGTGAGTAAGATAAGCGACCCTAGTGGCCGACACAAACACCGGGCCCATCTAGGAGTGGCACTGCAGTGTCACGCAGGATGGCCCTTCCAAAAAACCCTCCCCAAACAGCACATGACGCAAAGAAAAAAAGAGGCGCAATGAGGTAGCTGACTGTGTGAGTAAGATAAGCGACCCTAGTGGCCGACACAAACACCGGGCCCATCTAGGAGTGGCACTGCAGTGTCACGCAGGATGGCCCTTCCAAAAAACCCTCCCCAAACAGCACATGACGCAAAGAAAAAAAGAGGCGCAATGAGGTAGCTGACTGTGTGAGTAAGATAAGCGACCCTAGTGGCCGACACAAACACCGGGCCCATCTAGGAGTGGCACTGCAGTGTCACGCAGGATGGCCCTTCCAAAAAACCCTCCCCAAACAGCACATGACGCAAAGAAAAAAAGAGGCGCAATGAGGTAGCTGACTGTGTGAGTAAGATAAGCGACCCTAGTGGCCGACACAAACACCGGGCCCATCTAGGAGTGGCACTGCAGTGTCACGCAGGATGGCCCTTCCAAAAAACCCTCCCCAAACAGCACATGACGCAAAGAAAAAAAGAGGCGCAATGAGGTAGCTGACTGTGTGAGTAAGATAAGCGACCCTAGTGGCCGACACAAACACCGGGCCCATCTAGGAGTGGCACTGCAGTGTCACGCAGGATGGCCCTTCCAAAAAACCCTACCCAAAAAGCACATGACGCAAAGAAAAAAAGAGGCGCAATGAGGTAGCTGACTGTGTGAGTAAGATAAGCGACCCTAGTGGCCGACACAAACACCGGGCCCATCTAGGAGTGGCACTGCAGTGTCACGCAGGATGGCCCTTCCAAAAAAACCTCCCCAAACAGCACATGACGCAAAGAAAAAAAGAGGCGCAATGAGGTAGCTGACTGTGTGAGTAAGATAAGCGACCCTAGTGGCCGACACAAACACCGGGCCCATCTAGGAGTGGCACTGCAGTGTCACGCAGGATGGCCCTTCCAAAAAACCCTCCCCAAACAGCACATGACGCAAAGAAAAAAAGAGGCGCAATGAGGTAGCTGACTGTGTGAGTAAGATAAGCGACCCTAGTGGCCGACACAAACACCGGGCCCATCTAGAAGTGGCACTGCAGTGTCACGCAGGATGGCCCTTCCAAAAAACCCTCCCCAAACAGCACATGACGCAAAGAAAAAAAGAGGCGCAATGAGGTAGCTGACTGTGTGAGTAAGATAAGCGACCCTAGTGGCCGACACAAACACCGGGCCCATCTAGGAGTGTCACTGCAGTGTCACGCAGGATGGCCCTTCCAAAAAACCCTCCCCAAACAGCACATGACGCAAAGAAAAAAAGAGGCGCAATGAGGTAGCTGACTGTGTGAGTAAGATAAGCGACCCTAGTGGCCGACACAAACACCGGGCCCATCTAGGAGTGGCACTGCAGTGTCACGCAGGATGGCCCTTCCAAAAAACCCTCCCCAAACAGCACATGACGCAAAGAAAAAAAGAGGCGCAATGAGGTAGCTGACTGTGTGAGTAAGATAAGCGACCCTAGTGGCCGACACAAACACCGGGCCCATCTAGGAGTGGCACTGCAGTGTCACGCAGGATGGCCCTTCCAAAAAACCCTCCCCAAACAGCACATGACGCAAAGAAAAATAAAAGAAAAAAGAGGTGCAAGATGGAATTGTCCTTGGGCCCTCCCACCCACCCTTATGTTGTATAAACAGGACATGCACACTTTAACCAACCCATCATTTCAGTGACAGGGTCTGCCACACGACTGTGACTGATATGACGGGTTGGTTTGGACCCCCCCCAAAAAAGAAGCAATTAATCTCTCCTTGCACAAACTGGCTCTACAGAGGCAAGATGTCCACCTCATCATCATCCTTCGATATATCACCGTGTACATCCCCCTCCTCACAGATTATCAATTCGTCCCCACTGGAATCCACCATCTCAGCTCCCTGTGTACTTTGTGGAGGCAATTGCTGCTGGTCAATGTCTCCGCGGAGGAATTGATTATAATTCATTTTAATGAACATCATCTTCTCCACATTTTCTGGATGTAACCTCGTACGCCGATTGCTGACAAGGTGAGCGGCGGCACTAAACACTCTTTCGGAGTACACACTTGTGGGAGGGCAACTTAGGTAGAATAAAGCCAGTTTGTGCAAGGGCCTCCAAATTGCCTCTTTTTCCTGCCAGTATAAGTACGGACTGTGTGACGTGCCTACTTGGATGCGGTCACTCATATAATCCTCCACCATTCTTTCAATGTTGAGAGAATCATATGCAGTGACAGTAGACGACATGTCCGTAATCGTTGTCAGGTCCTTCAGTCCGGACCAGATGTCAGCATCAGCAGTCGCTCCAGACTGCCCTGCATCACCGCCAGCGGGTGGGCTCGGAATTCTGAGCCTTTTCCTCGCACCCCCAGTTGCGGGAGAATGTGAAGGAGGAGATGTTGACAGGTCGCGTTCCGCTTGACTTGACAATTTTCTCACCAGCAGGTCTTTCAACCCCAGCAGACTTGTGTCTGCCGGAAAGAGAGATCCAAGGTAGGCTTTAAATCTAGGATCGAGCACGGTGGCCAAAATGTAGTGCTCTGATTTCAACAGATTGACCAACCGTGAATCCTTGTTAAGCGAATTAAGGGCTCCATCCACAAGTCCCACATGCCTAGCGGAATCGCTCCGTGTTAGCTCCTCCTTCAATGTCTCCAGCTTCTTCTGCAAAAGCCTGATGAGGGGAATGACCTGACTCAGGCTGGCAGTGTCTGAACTGACTTCACGTGTGGCAAGTTCAAAGGGCATCAGAACCTTGCACAACGTTGAAATCATTCTCCACTGCGCTTGAGACAGGTGCATTCCACCTCCTATATCGTGCTCAATTGTATAGGCTTGAATGGCCTTTTGCTGCTCCTCCAACCTCTGAAGCATATAGAGGGTTGAATTCCACCTCGTTACCACTTCTTGCTTCAGATGATGGCAGGGCAGGTTCAGTAGTTTTTGGTGGTGCTCCAGTCTTCTGTACGTGGTGCCTGTACGCCGAAAGTGTCCCGCAATTCTTCTGGCCACCGACAGCATCTCTTGCACGCCCCTGTCTTTTTTTAAAAAATTCTGCACCACCAAATTCAAGGTATGTGCAAAACATGGGACGTGCTGGAATTTGCCCATATTTAATGCACACACAATATTACTGGCGTTGTCCGATGCCACAAATCCACAGGAGAGTCCAATTGGGGTAAGCCATTCCGCGATGATCTTCCTCAGTTGCCGTAAGAGGTTTTCAGCTGTGTGCGTATTCTGGAAAGCGGTGATACAAAGCGTAGCCTGCCTAGGAAAGAGTTGGCGTTTGCGAGATGCTGCTACTGGTGCCGCCGCTGCTGTTCTTGCGGCGGGAGTCCATACATCTACCCAGTGGGCTGTCACAGTCATATAGTCCTGACCCTGCCCTGCTCCACTTGTCCACATGTCCGTGGTTAAGTGGACATTGGGTACAACTGCATTTTTTAGGACACTGGTGAGTCTTTTTCTGACGTCCGTGTACATTCTCGGTATCGCCTGCCTAGAGAAGTGGAACCTAGATGGTATTTGGTAACGGGGGCACACTGCCTCAATAAATTGTCTAGTTCCCTGTGAACTAACGGCGGATACCGGACGCACGTCTAACACCAACATAGTTGTCAAGGCCTCAGTTATCCGCTTTGCAGCAGGATGACTGCTGTGATATTTCATCTTCCTCGCAAAGGACTGTTGAACAGTCAATTGCTTACTGGAAGTAGTACAAGTGGGCTTACGACTTCCCCTCTGGGATGACCATCGACTCCCAGCAGCAACAACAGCAGTGCCAGCAGCAGTAGGCATTACACGCAAGGATGCATCGGAGGAATCCCAGGCAGGAGAGGACTCGTCAGAATTGCCAGTGACATGGCCTGCAGGACTATTGGCATTCCTGGGGAAGGAGGAAATTGACACTGAGGGAGTTGGTGGGGTGGTTTGCGTGAGCTTGGTTACAAGAGGAAGGGATTTACTGGTCAGTGGACTGCTTCCGCTGTCGCCCAAAGTTTTTGAACTTGTCACTGACTTATTATGAATGCGCTGCAGGTGACGTATAAGGGAGGATGTTCCGAGGTGGTTAACGTCCTTACCCTTACTTATTACAGCTTGACAAAGGCAACACACGGCTTGACACCTGTTGTCCGCATTTCTGTTGAAATACTTCCACACCGAAGAGCTGATTTTTTTGGTATTTTCACCAGGCATGTCAGTGGCCATATTCCTCCCACGGACAACAGGTGTCTCCCCGGGTGCCTGACTTAAACAAACCACCTCACCATCAGAATCCTCCTGGTCAATTTCCTCCCCAGCGCCAGCAACACCCATATCCTCCTCATCCTGGTGTACTTCAACACTGACATCTTCAATCTGACTATCAGGAACTGGACTGCGGGTGCTCCTTCCAGCACTTGCAGGGGGCGTGCAAATGGTGGAAGGCGCATGCTCTTCACGTCCAGTGTTGGGAAGGTCAGGCATCGCAACCGACACAATTGGACTCTTCTTGTGGATTTGGGATTTCGAAGAACGCACAGTTCTTTGCGGTGCTTTTGCCAGCTTGAGTCTTTTCAGTTTTCTAGCGAGAGGCTGAGTGCTTCCATCCTCAAGTTTACGCTTCTCCTCCGACAATTTTATTTTAGGTTTTGGAGTCCTTTTTTTACTGATATTTGGTGTTTTGGATTTGACATGCTCTGTACTATGACATTGGGCATCGGCCTTGGCAGACGACGTTGCTGGCATTTCATCGTCTCGGCCATGACTAGTGGCAGCAGCTTCAGCACGAGGTGGAAGTGGATCTTGATCTTTCCCTAATTTTGGAACCTCAACATTTTTGTTCTCCATATTTTAATAGGCACAACTAAAAGGCACCTCAGGTAAACAATGGAGATGGATGGATACTAGTATACAATTATGGATGGACTGCCGAGTGCCGACACAGAGGTAGCTACAGCCGTGGACTATTGTACTGTACTGTGTCTGCTGCTAATATATAGACTGGATGATAATGAGATGTAGTATGTATGTATAAAGAAGAAAGAAAAAAAAAACACGGGTAGGTGGTATACAATTATGGATGGACTGCCGAGTGCCGACACAGAGGTAGCTACAGCCGTGGACTACCGTACTGTGTCTGCTGCTAACATAGACTGGTTGATAATGAGATGTAGTATGTATAAAGAAGAAAGAAAAAAAAAACCACGGGTAGGTGGTATACAATTATGGACGGACTGCCGAGTGCCGACACAGAGGTAGCTACAGCCGTGGACTACCGTACTGTACTGTGTCTGCTGCTAATATAGACTGGATGATAATGAGATGTAGTATGTATAAAGAAGAAAGAAAAAAAAAACACGGGTAGGTGGTATACAATTATGGACGGACTGCCGAGTGCCGACACAGAGGTAGCTACAGCCGTGGACTATTGTACTGTACTGTGTCTGCTGCTAATATAGACTGGATGATAATGAGATGTAGTATGTATAAAGAAGAAAGAAAAAAAAAACACGGGTAGGTGGTATACAATTATGGATGGACTGCCGAGTGCCGACACAGAGGTAGCTACAGCCATGGACTACCGTACTGTACTGTGTCTGCTGCTAATATAGACTGGATGATAATGAGATGTAGTATGTATAAAGAAGAAAGAAAAAAAAAACACGGGTAGGTGGTATACAATTATGGACGGACTGCCGAGTGCCGACACAGAGGTAGCTACAGCTGTGGACTACCGTACTGTACTGTGTCTGCTGCTAATATAGACTGGATGATAATGAGATGTAGTATGTATAAAGAAGAAAGAAAAAAAAACCACGGGTAGGTGGTATACAATTATGGATGGACTGCCGAGTGCCGACACAGAGGTAGCTACAGCCGTGGACTACCGTACTGTGTCTGCTGCTAATATAGACTGGTTGATAATGAGATGTAGTATGTATAAAGAAGAAAGAAAAAAAAAACCACGGGTAGGTGGTATACAATTATGGACGGACTGCCGAGTGCCGACACAGAGGTAGCTACAGCCGTGGACTACCGTACTGTACTGTGTCTGCTGCTAATATAGACTGGATGATAATGAGATGTAGTATGTATAAAGAAGAAAGTAAAAAAAAACCACGGGTAGGTGGTATACAATTATGGACGGACTGCCGAGTGCCGACACAGAGGTAGCTACAGCCGTGGACTACCGTACTGTGTCTGCTGCTAATATAGACTGGTTGATAATGAGATGTAGTATGTATAAAGAAGAAAGAAAAAAAAAAACACGGGTAGGTGGTATACAATTATGGACGGACTGCCGAGTGCCGACACAGAGGTAGCTACAGCCGTGGACTACCGTACTGTACTGTGTCTGCTGCTAATATAGACTGGATGATAATGAGATGTAGTATGTATAAAGAAGAAAGAAAAAAAAAACCACGGGTAGGTGGTATACAATTATGGACGGACTGCCGAGTGCCGACACAGAGGTAGCTACAGCCGTGGACTACCGTACTGTACTGTGTCTGCTGCTAATATAGACTGGATGATAATGAGATGTAGTATGTATAAAGAAGAAAGAAAAAAAAAACCACGGGTAGGTGGTATACAATTATGGATGGACTGCCGAGTGCCGACACAGAGGTAGCTACAGCCGTGAACTACCGTACTGTGTCTGCTGCGACTGGATGATAAATAATGATATAAAAAATATATATATATCACTACTGCAGCCGGACAGGTATATATTATATAATGACTGACCTGCTGGACACTGTCTGTCAGCAGAATGAGTTTTTTATTTTATAGAATAAAAAAACACCACACAAGTCACACGACGTGTGTTTAACTTTTACAGGCAGACATTCACAATACAATATAGTATACTATGGTGGTCAGGTCACTGGTCAGTCACACTGGCAGTGGCACTCCTGCAGAAAAAAAGTGTGCACTGTTTAATTTTTTAATATGTACTCCTGGCTCCTGCTATAACCTAACTGCTCCCCAGTCTCCCCCACAATTAAGCTGTGTGAGCACAGTCAGATATTATACATAGATGATGCAGCAGCACACTGGGCTGAGCACAGATATGGTATGTGACTGAGTCACTGTGTATCGTTTTTTCAGGCAGAGAACGGATTATATTAAATAATATAAAACTGCACTGGTGGTCACTGGTCAGTCACTAGTATAACTAACTAATACTATCAGCAAAATTCTGCACTCTCTGTCTGAGTACTCCTCCTAAGCTCCAGTAAATGAAGTGTCACTGTCTCACTCTGTCACTAGTATAACTAACTAATACTATCAGCAAAATTCTGCACTCTCTGTCTGAGTACTCCTCCTAAGCTCCAGTAAATGAAGTGTCACTGTCTCACTCTCACTCTCCTATCTATTTCTTCTCTAAACGGAGAGGACGCCAGCCACGTCCTCTCACTATCAATCTCAATGCACGTGTAAAATGGCGGCGACGCGCGGCTCCTTATATAGAATCCGAGTCTCGCGATAGAATCCGAGCCTCGCGAGAATCCGACAGCGTCATGATGACGTTCGGGCGCGCTCGGGTTAACCGAGCAAGGCGGGAAGATCCGAGTCGCTCGGATCCGTGTAAAAAAAGCTGAAGTTCGGGCGGGTTCGGATTCCGAGGAACCGAACCCGCTCATCTCTAGCTATGACATAGCATTATATTGGCGGTGAGGGGGATGGGGGCCTGGACTGCACACCCTACTTATAATGGGATGTGCTACCTAGCTGAGACTTAGTACTATAACATAGGAACAAAAGAGAGCAGGTGCGCCATACAACAATTAGAATTCTAATACATTTAATTAGACAACATATCTGAGGTTTTTGACTTAAAATTGACCAATATTATGAGCCTGCCGACCAATCTTCAAGGTAACCTCATTGGGCAGGTCCCTAACATTATAAGGGTTGACCTCTGGGGCACAGGGAACCCCCAAACCACCCCAGCCAAACCCTCCCCAGGACACCACACAATGACATAGCATAATCAAGCTCCATTTACAGATTTTCTTACGATGAACAAAATTGAACTGTGATAATAATGGGTGAAAACAAAATAAAAAGTTTCTAATGAAATAGTATTTGTTGCAAT
Organism: Pseudophryne corroboree; assembly: GCF_028390025.1. Lineage (NCBI taxonomy): Eukaryota > Metazoa > Chordata > Amphibia > Anura > Myobatrachidae > Pseudophryne > Pseudophryne corroboree. The sequence continues at coordinate 291,870,213 of NC_086448.1, forward strand.
ATTAGCATACCTCCCAACATCACCATTTTGACAGGACAGTTCCATTTTTCAGACACTGTCCCAATGTCCCATCCGCTTAGCAGAGCTGTGGTGAATCGTTTCTGTGTGCATGTGCACAGTGTCTATTCTATGGAAAGAGGTACAGGGGGCATGACCAGCAGCTCCCAGAGCACTGGACAGTGGACATGCCCCCAAAGTGAAGGGAAATTGGGCGTGGCTCACTGATAGTATTTCCCACAAGGCCATGCCACCTATTTTTGGGCAGGTGTGTCTAAAAGTTGGCGGGTATGTATTTTATACTGCAGCCTCAAATATTCATTAAGGCACTGAGTTATATTGAAAAAAACTGTTTACCAATTGTGATATTATCTGATGTTGCAACACATTTAGTTTCTTAGTACGACAAACAAACAGCAAAATATACCTGGCCCATGGTCCATACTACAGATAGAAAATTGACCTAAAGGATCTGGTTGAATAAAAAAGGGGACATTTTCTTAAAACTAAACAAAAAAGAAGTAACCACCTGCATTGTGTCAACTTGAAATGTAAAAAAATGACAACAATACTGTAAAAATGCCTCGTAATTCATTCTAAATTTATTGACTATAACAATATAACAGTTTATAGAATGCAAGGGAAACAAATAAAAGGCTAATTATCCAGTGCAGTGACAATTAACAGTATGTGTTTAACTAACTGCTTATGCCAATTTAGAATCAAGTCACTGTAAACCAATTAATATTAAAGCAACATACAGTATCTTATGAACTGTTTCCGGCTGGTAACAGCACCCTCCAGGTGTCTAAATCCTAGCTGTTAATATCTGGTTTATAAGCAAGGTCCTTGTTGAATTCTAAATCCAAAATGTAGTTGCAGCAATAGTAGTTAAACAGGAAAATCACTGCCAGTAGGAGACTTTAAGATAGCTGTCACTGGATCTTTATATAATGCAAGTAAAACCCCTTTCCTGATAAATACCCATGCGTCTGCATGTGCAAGGACTAAGACTAATGGGCCCTACACACTGGCAGATAACACTGAACGATATGAATGTTCTCGTTCATTAATGAACGAGAACTCGTTCATATCGTTCAGTGTGTAGGCACCAATGATGAATGATGCGCGGCCCCGCGCACGTTCATCATTGGTGCCCCATCGCTTATGCTTGCAGACCAATATGGACAATCTCGTCCATATTAGCATGCACTGCTATGGAGCCGGGTGACGGGGTAGTGAAGAAACTTCACTCCCCCCATCACCTCCCCCCGCTGCCGGGTTGCCCGACGGCCATATTGGGCGTCGGGAAGCTTGGCAGTGGGTCGACAAATGTGCAGGTCCGTTAGTTTTCAGATGGTGAAATATCACTTAATCAGTCTTTAGGGGTTTCCATCGGTTGCACATACAAATAATACACCAGCCTCTTCATACAGTAGGTGCAGAATTTCCATCAGAGTATGTCCTTCAATGTGAACGGTTATGTTCGAAACCAGATCAGCTACATACCTGTGACACTCCTATAACATGCCCATAAAATGGTATGGAGAATCAGTTATTATCGTATCACCCAGCTAGAAATGAATCAGTCTCTGCTGGCTCACTAGAGGAGTTCATAACTACTCACAAACTGCAATACACCTCTATTTTTAATTTGTTGCATTGCCTCAAAATGGTCCTGAGAGGCACTGCTATTTTAGCGTCCTCAAGTCTCAAATAAATTATACTGAGAAATTGCAAAGGATTTATAGAGCATACGTCTAATATTAAGGATCAACATAAATGAATAAGAGTATGAGGCTAGACTGGCCCACAGATTAGGCATCTGGTGTTTCCTTGGATGCAGATCTTATGCTAACGTAGCCGTCATTGCTTCAGTGACCCCTAATAGCATCAGTTGCAGCCCTAGCTCAGAGGGATTCTTCTTGGAAACCCTTTGTAATTAGGATACAGCAGGACTACCTGCAATCATTAATGAGGAGGTCGATGATGAGGATGTTGGTGGTGGAGAATGCACATGATGGGCCAAACTGCTGGCAGCTGATACTGGACTACTTGTCATTATTTAACAGGTTTTTCAGATTTTGATAAATAATTAGCATGAACTCGCTGCAAATAGCGTAGCAGGGATGATGTGCCTAGATGGTTAAAGTCCCTACCTCTTCTTAATTTGGCCTCACAAATGGTACAGATTGATTAACAAATGTAGTCAGGATTTGGGTAAAAATGTTACCACATGAAAGAGGTGGCTTTTTTGATCCTATGCTCAGGCATGACTAAGTCCTTCTTGTCATCATTGGCAAGAACTACTGCCAGTGCTGACTGATTTTGACACATACAACATCCTCCACCTGAATTTGATCAACTTCTTCTTGTCCAACACATTTATCATCAACATCCTTATTAGTATCAGGTACACAAATATCAACCTCATCCTGTTGCACTTCCAAAGTATAATCCTCAATTTCCATGTCTCACTCTAAACTATCACCATCTTTACTTTTTCTACTACTCATTCTCATGTTTGCAGAGGGTTCAGAACTGGTGGAAGGCTTCTCTACAATTAAAGTGTCAAAATCAGAAATGTTAGACTCAGACATAGCACTTGTGCGCACACTTAGGGACATCCTGTATTTACTAAAGTGCAGGTGTTCAAATGTGGAGATGTTGCCCATAGCAACCAATCAGATTCTACTTATCATTTTTCTAGCACCTTCTAGAAGATAATAGAATCTGATTGGTTGCTATGGACAACATCTCCACTTTTGTAGACCCGCACTTTAGTAAATATATCCCTTAGATTCTTTTCAGGGATTTGTGAAGTTTGTGAATACACAGTGTGTTTTTCAGCCTTAGTGTTCTTCTTTTTGTTCAATGATTTTGCGTGTTTTAAAGATGACACATATAGTGAGAAGGCGTTGAATGCAAGGTTAACAAAGATGCCTGAATGTGTTTGGCACCAGCTTTCCAATTAGGCCTTTTATTGCATTAAACAGTATAACAAGATCACCTCTTGCAAAGAAAGGCCATGGTCTGAGCCTTTCCTTGTCCATGTGGTGTATGGCATGTTGGCAATTTTTTATTTTTCGGCAGCAAATTTTCCTCTCATAGTCAGAGGTAATGCTGTCTTTACTATTATGAAATACTGTTTAGATTTCAGGTGCCCTTTCATATACCTTCCTTACTCTTGACCACCTTTAGTAGATTTTGAAGAAGTACTAAGACTCCTGCTCTTCTATTGGCTGATCCATGATTGATTTTATTGGTTCTATTTATTTTAAAACCAGGACAGGAGTAAAGCTACTATTGTTGAACTTAACTGCACAACATCAAGTGTTGAAATAGGGAAAGGAGCAACGACTGTTACCTTTACCAGGCAGTTTTATTGACAGAGTGGAGAATTTTAACACCAGCAAAAAATATAATTTTTTCAACTGATTTTGGGCTGCTGCTGATGGGGATACCACAAACTGTACCCAGTAACACAACCAGGCTAATATACGCTGTGTCACTCTTAATAATAATAACACACTATGCAAAATATTTAGTTTGATTTTCAGAAAAGTTTGACAGCCATTTTTTTATACTGCTGGAAAATGAAAACATCTCATTTGCAAGTATTATTTTTTAGTAAAGCTAAGGGTAACATGCACCCAGTAACATAACCTTAATACATAATTGCCTACTCTCCCACAAGTTGCGGGAGACACAACTTTTTGTTATCCCCCCTTACCCATAAAGAGTGGCAGACTTTTTCACATCCTGCTCACTTCCCAGTGAAGTAGGTAGGATAAGGAGATTGTGCATGAGATTTGCAGCTCTGTTTAGAGGGGGTGGGGTTAAAGAGGCAAATTTGTCTCCTCCTGCAGACCCACAAATCAAAGCATTTTGATACTCATTGGGTGGGGCTTGGCAGTGAGACAGTCCAACCCTGCCCCCTAAAGTGTCCTGCAGTGTCTCGAGGCTTCTCCCAGAGAGGAGACCATAAAAGTAGGTAAGTATGCCCCAATATACACTGTGTCAGTGGCAGAACTACCATTTGTACAGGAGGTGCATTTCATCGGGGCCCTGAGGACTTAGCGGATCACTGATGTCCAGATCAGAAATTAGTTATCCCCTGACTCTGCTCCCTTTTCCCGTGCAGACCATTTTAAGCACTGTTGTATGAATGGCCCAATGCAGAGAGCAAGGTGAGCCCAATTCCTGAGGGACCTGCCCTTTCCTGCCCAGGGAGGCAGGGCTGACATTGTGTGTGCTACAATGATAGAGGAGTCCTGCCACCTATCAGTGCTGATGATCACAGCCATATACTGCCTCTAATTAACAGACAGCTGTACATTATTTCTGATTCAATGCTGTCTGTGAATTAAAGGCAGCTTACACCCGGTGTGTAACTGGCACTGTCAGTGTCTGCTTGACCTAGTGCCAAACTGAGAAACGCACAAGGGGCAGAAGCCCCAGTGACTGACAGAGCAGAGGCTGCTGCATTTCTTACCCCCACCAAGCTGCATGCCCACTGTTCTCCACACCACACAGGACATTGGTGGTCATTCCGAGTTGATCGCAGCCAGCAACTTTTTGCTGCTGGTGCGATCAACTAGTCCACGCCTCTGGGGGAGTGTATTTTAGCTTAGCAGGGCTGCGAATGCTTGTGCAGCCCTGCTAAGCTAAAAAAAGTTTTTATAAAAGAAGACTAGCCCTAGACCTACTTACCCTGTGCGATGGCTTCAGCGATGCAGGTACCGGCTTTGACGTCAGACATCTGCCCTCCGTTCTTCTGACCACGCATGCATTTTCTCCACCACTCCCCGAAAACAGCCGCCAACGGTCTGGTGACACCCAGGAACGCCTTCTTTCTGTCAATCTTCTTGCGGCCGCAGTTGTGGCCGCTTTCTTCATAATCCGTGTTGTAACCCGGTGACCCCTGTCGCCGGGCAACGATGCGCGTGCGTAGTGCACACGCTGCGCATGCGCATTAAGGACCCATTCACACCGCAGCGACAAACCGCTGTGTGCGAACGGGTCGGAATGATACCCATTGTTCTTCTCTATGTAAACCTCTGCCTCCCCATGCTGTCATCCTCTGCCTCTCCCTGTCACCCACTACCATTTGGCATATTGTGAACTTGGGTTTGGGTAGAGGAAGGGTCCCAAATTATATTTTTGCACTTGGGCCCTCCACTCACAAGTTCCACCACAGAAGGAACAAGGAAAGGTCTCCTTTGCAAGAATTACTTTGTAGTAAAGATAGGGGGTGATATCACCCAGTAACACAGCCCTAATATGTGCTGAGTCTCACTCTCAACATAACACATACTTCTTGAATATACAATATTTTTTAATTAAATTAGAAAATAGGGGGGTTTACACTGGAAAAAAAATATTTAAAAAAATTATCAGTCAGGAAAATACTCAAAAGATGAATGAAATCTGCAATCAACACTGTCTCTGCCCAGGCTCTTACACAAGTGACAAGCAATACTGCAAAATAATTTCCTTTAAGAAAAGTGCAGGTTCACTTTAACAAACAAATAACAACTTTTAATTTTTTAAGTTAATTTTGCAGCTACACAAAGTTTACATGTGCTTGAAGTGTGTGTGTGTGTGTGTGTGTGTGTAGTGTGTGTGTGTGTGTAGTGTGTGTGTGACAGAGAAACAAACATACATACTGTGCACTGGGTGGCAATGATGCCCGCAGCCAGTCAGCCTTCCAAGGCAACTACTCCTGTCTCTCTAGCTAAGCTACCTACTATAATAAAGTATATACTGTAAACCAACGGTAAGCACTACAGTTACTGCTAATGACACCATGATGGCATGCTAACGATGTTTTGTTTTTTTACATAGTGTTCCATCCACCAGCCCCGTCTCACACACTCCTCTCTTCAGTGGGAAATGGTGTCTGATCATGATTGAGGGACTTCTATATGGAATCCAAACACTCAAGATCCGACACTGAGAAAATCCCAAACAAGCGAGATTCGGCTCCAGGAAAAATAAGTTTTACTTCATTCTCTGATCTGAGTTTGGCGGGAAGACCCCTAAGTTCAGTTTTTGTAAAATTTGAATTGCATATCTCTAGAAAATACAGCATCGATTCACCATCACAACCATTGGGCATGCATCAGTCATCTGAGTAACCCTAAGGTTACTCAGCATGGTGGCTTATCTCTGCTCCCGAGGCCAGTAAATCTGCATCAGGGGAAGCAAGCACTGGCCTCGGCACTCCCACAAAATGGAGGTGCTGCAGCCTGGTTGGCAGGCTGCAGCATCCCCACACAGCCCCACAAAGCCGCAGGAGTATCACGGCACATGCACACTGCAGCTCTAGCACACACTGCGGACAGCTGAGACCGAATCAATCCAGTGTCCATCTCTGAATCAGCCACCATGTGTGGAAATACACTATTTTGCAAAAAAAAAAAAAAAAATTTTTCCCTTCTCTGTATCAACCGATACATGAGAAAGAGCTTAATACAGTATATACTTTGTGTTATTTTCCCTTTGCTGTCTAGAAATTGATCCTGCATACTATAGAATTGCTGAATGTTATTTGGGTTAATTTATTTTTATGCTGATGGATAACGGGCTTAGAAATCCATATATTGCAATTCATTAAAAACATAATTTTTACGTTGTTGTAATAATAGTAATAACAATGAAAATGCTAAATTGATTCATTTATCTATGTTTCTATCTCCCCTGAATATCACTAAATAGAACCCAAAGGACAAAACAAGAACATTTTGACAGTATCAATTGTAAGACTCTTGTGCATTCTATTATTTCATTGATGTCAGCTAAGCTATGTGTCATGTCTCTTTTTATATCACTGCACTGTAAAGCTGATCCTTTGGCTATCTCAGGAGTCATTGGTTATACTGTATATTTAGCAATTGCTGAAGCTAATAAAATAAAGTCACTGATTCACATATGTAAATGCTGAGTCTTAGAAAGTTTTAACTGCAAAGTGGCATATTAACATCCTCATGATATAATGTCCACTAGTCAGTGGTTTATAGCATTGCACAATGAATCGTTGTATGGATTTATTATGTATTTTATTGATGATAAATCACCTGTTAGTGCGAATGTAGAAAACAGACAAGTAAAATTCTTTAAAAATTACACAGGTTCCTGAAAGATGCATTAATATGACAAAACACTATAGTTACTGTAACACCTCAACCCTTTGTAATTTACTTAGGTGAGCATACAGCTAGTCACACCTTGCACAATATTTCCTTCATTATAAGCTGTCAGTGTTATTGATAATGTTCCCTCTCCTCAACAGAGGGGTTATTCAGATCCTGTCTGGTTGCAATGAATATACTGTACTTTGGGGCACAAAGCATACAAATCATATGTCTATTAGCTTTAAACATGGTACTATCTATATCTATACTTTAACATATTTTTTAGTGCCTCAACAGTACATGATTTATATACATCTGCATATTTTTGGGGTTATGCATTAATGGATCAAAAAATCGACATGTACAAGGTCGATATGTGAAAAGATCAACATGAAAAAGATCGACACAAGAAAAGGTTTAATATGGGATAAGGATGACATGGAAAAGGTTGACACAGGAAAAGGTTGACATGAGGATTTTTTTTTTATGTCGGTGTCCTTTTCTCCATAAAATAACCGGGAACCCCAATTAGTGCACTACGTCCCCTTGCATGACTCGTTTAGCTCACCATGCAGCAGGGTACTATTCCGAATCACAGTCCACATGGCTGGTAAAGTATGAAAAAGTTGAAAATTAAACAAAATTGTAAAAAACTCATATTGACCTTTTCCTGTGTCAACCATTGCAATGTTGACCTTTTGTCCATGTTGACCTAATGCATGTTGACCAATAGTGGTCGACCCATTGACTGTCAATCTTAGTACTGTCTACTTATCATCCGTATACCTTTTTATGGAACCGAGTACATGTTTACCACAAGCTTTTAATCATACACGTTTAACTGCATATATGTTTTACAATGTATCGAATGGATGATTTTCCAACTTTGAGTGCATTTTCTCTTCAAGGTGAAAACAGTACAACAGAACCATTACACTGAAAATTGGACAAGTCAATCAACTTGAACTACTGTATTGGGGAAAGAGCTGTTTGAGTTTTTGTGCTGGACTGAAGATGTCATTATAATGCAATAGCTGTAGTTTAGCAATTAAACTACAGATTTTGGACAAAATAATGGAAACACAAATGTAATGTAACTTAAACCCCTTTCACACTGCCAATGCCGGATCCCACCCGGGAATTGAAAACGGGTCCTTCCCGGGTGGGATCCGGCATTGGCAGCTGCTGCAGGCTTCCCCGACCTGACAATATGCCAGGCGGGTTGCCATAGCAGCGGGGGGCGGAGCCGGCAGCGGGGACGGAGGTGGAGGCGGTGCTGGGAGATGAGATGATCTCCGTGCGGCCTCTCCCTATCTAGTAAACGGGTCCCAGGACGCATCGACCCGGGAGCCGGTTTACGCAGCCACTGACCCAGTATGCAACCCGGGTATGACACTGCTTTATTCCCGGGTTGAATTGCTGGGTCAGGCGATCCGCGATTTCAGCAATGACCCTTTCACACCGCACGCCGACCCGTGTCGACCCGGCAATATGCCGGGTCGATACCGAGTTATTTGTGCGGTGTGAAAGGGGTATAAATAGATAATTGGGCAATAATCTGTTTCCAATTTGCACAAAAGCATTGAGTCCACTAATGTCTACAATTATGCAGGATGGATGCAGCTCCGTTCTTCAATAATACATTTCTCAACTGAGGATCAGGCACTGGGCCTAATTCAGACCTGATCACTGTTGTAAGCATTCGCACGCAGCGTATGCAAGGTTGCAAACGTATTGCACATGTGCGTTCACAAGGAAAAATCACGTCCATTACGTACGATTGCACAAAATGTGCAACAGTGCACAAAAGAGGTGTTTACCATTTCAAATCGCAGAGGAGCGATTCGTTCGCAGAGTTCCAAATTACAGCGCTTGCATCAGGTGGTTGTCGTATATGTGCATTGCAATCGCTAGTTTGCAAACAATTGCACAATGAGTTTTTTTTTTATTAAAAGTTTAAGCAACCAATCAACCTAAGGAATTGAAATGTGATTGAACAATTAGGTGATCAAACACTGCAAAGTGAAGAGATTGACGACGTAATTGTTCAATGTCATTTTGCAATTAAGGTAACAGACATATCTGTTTATTATGTTTGTTGTCCTATTTGCACAATACCTAGAAAAATAGTTTGTTGTTGTCACCTGTTAGGTTGCTAATCCTTTTATATATATATATATATATATATATATTGCATTGGGAAGAAGAGGCGGCACTCTGGAGATTCTGGTAAAGCAGTAAACTCTGTCAGGTGAGACTTTATCAACGTTTCGGGGTGCAAGCCCCCGTCTTCAGGACACACAGTGATAAAACAAGTGAAAAACACACATTTAAATACACTTACCAGGCGCGCTTCCAGCCGTCCTCTCCACGCCGCTGCCCGGCTTCCGGACTCAGCGCTTCCGGTCAGGTGACCCCGGTCCGTGACGCGAGCTCCCAGTGCCGTCATGCAGGGGGCGGGGGAGGCCGTTGCTATGGTGCGTGCTGTAAATACATAATACAGACAAACATAATCATGCAATTTATAAGACAGAACAGGCAATCTAATGCCTGCCTGAAACATATCTAAAACCTGTGAAAGAACTAAGCTGAAATATGCCTAGTTCCAAGTGAAGAATATAAACATAAAAACATTTACATACAACAATGAATGCATAAAACTTAGCAGTGGGCTTCACCTTGTGAGACCGAAGACATGGCATGCAAAAAAAGGCTATTGTAAACAACTATACGTGTGTTCAATGCTTGTTATATCTCAATACTTAATAATAAGGGAGGAGGGCTGTGAAAAATTGACCTATCACTGAAATATGTCTTCATGACTATGCTTATTAAATTAACCCCGGGTTTAAGCAAAACTGCTCATGCCCAGAGTTTCGTTAAGTCCTCTAGGCCTCAATGTGTCTAGTGCAATTATCCATCTAGTTTCCAATTGCAGGAGGCGTTTCGATCTATCGCCTCCCCTGATGGAGAAAGGCACCTGATCCACAATGCGGTACCTCAATGTTGCAAGCGAGTGTTTAGCTGTGGCAAAATGCCGTGCCACTGGTTGTTCACTAGTTCCTGACACTAGAGCTGCCCTAATGGCAGATCTGTGTTGTGTCATCCTCACTTTAAACGTGCACTCAGTCTTGCCCACGTAGTGTAACCCACATGGGCAAGACAAGAGATATATAACAAATTTGGAGTTACACGTGTATGCATCCTTCAATTTAATATTCCTGCCCGAGTACGGGTGTTTAAATGAATCCCCCGGGACCAGGAAATTGCATGTGCTACAGCCACACCTATAACATCCCTTTCTGGACCTAAGTAAGCTGCCTTCTTGTGTGGATTTTTTAGCCACATCAGTTTTGACAACTAAACTTCTGATATTCCGGCTCCTTGTGTAGCACGGCATCAGTTTAGTGTCTTTAAACATCTTTAAATCAGGGTCAGTACTTACAATTGGCCAGAGCTCCTTGGCTCTTCTACTAGTGTACCTACTAGATGTGTTGAATTGATTAACCCAAGGTAACCTCTTTTCATTAGTAATTGGGTTCCTTTCAGTTAACAGTTGTTGCCTAGACTTCCTGGTGGCTTTCGCCCGTGCCCCATGTAGCAACATGTCAGGGTACCCCCGATCCCTAAACTTAGTGCACATCTCGTCCAGCTGCTGATCCATGACTTGTAGATCACTGTTAATTCTGCATACCCTTAACATCTGTGAGTATGGCAAGCTATTAATAGTGGCTCTGGGATGAAAACTGTCGTGCCGCAACAAAGTGTTGCGGTCAGTGCTTTTAGTATACATGGATGTATTAATCTTGCCATCTGTGATAGTTATATGCACATCAAGAAAATCTATCTGTTGTGAATCTACAGTCAGGGTTAATTTGACTGGGCTAGAGGACATGTTGTGAGCGTTGATCCAGTCTTCTAGTATATGTTGTGGCCCCGACCAAAAGAGCAACAGATCGTCTATATACCGAAGATATAAAGTTAGATGTTGTGTGATGGCTGCCTGACTAAGGAACAGATCTTGATCGACTGCCCACATGTATGAATTGGCGAACGACGGGGCCACACAAGACCCCATCGCACACCCCGTTAGTTGGATATAGAATTTGTTGTCATGAACAAAATAATTGTGAGTTAATGTAAATCTTAATAATTTCAAAAAAAAGGCTACATCGGGACCATCATAAAATGCATTGTTAGTGATCAGTGATTTTACTGCCTGTATTCCCATCTCGTGGGGAATACAGGTGTACAAACTGGACACATCAAGAGAGGCCAATAAAGTGCCTTCAGATACTGTTACAAGTTCCTCAAACTTTCTCAACAAAGTCGAGGTGTCCTTGAGGTGGGTATGTGTATGTTGGATGCATGGCTGTAAAAAGGCATCTAGGTAAATGGATATGGCCTCATACAAAGACTCCCGGGCAGAAATAATGGGTCTGCCAGGGGGGTTGTGTGCATCTTTATGTATCTTGGGGATGATGTAGAATAGCGGAACTACTGGGTGAGGTTTAGACAGTGCCCTAAACACTGTTTTAGATATGATGCCTTGACTAACTGCTTCAGTCAACAGAATGTCCAACTCCTTTTGAAATTGTTGAGTGGGATCCCTGGACAAGCATGCATATGTTGAAGTGTCACTTAATAGTCTTGTGCATTCCATCAAGTATTGGTCTTTGTCCATCACCACGATGGCCCCTTCCTTATCCGCTCCGCGAATTACTATATCATCCCGTGTGCTTAACTCCCTCAAGGCCAGCTTTTCATCTTTGGTTAAATTAGACCGAGTTCTGCCCTGTTCTTCTACCAAAGTACCCTCAAGCATCCGTGAAAAGGTTTTAATGGAAGGGTTTACCGATACAGGTTCAAAACTCGACTTGGGCTTAATCTTCCTTAGAACCTGGGTAGAAAGTGAATTGTCCATGCTGTCGGCGGCCTGTGGATTTTTGCCATAATATTCTTGTAATTTTAATTTCCTTTGCAGCCGGTAGTTGTCAATTTTCCATTGTGTCTCATCAGGGATATGAGTCGGGACGTATGACAATCCCTTACTCAATACCCCTATGGCTTCAGGAGATAGTGGTTTGGAGGATAAATTAAAGATTAGCTGCGCATTCCTTTCGGTGGCTTTTTGTCTGTTTTTGATCCTCTCCCTCCGCCTCGTCTGCCCGCCCCTCCTCGTGGGTTTGTTCTTCTGTCGTTGCCCCCATTACGGGTACGAGCCCCTAAAGGGCCCCCTTGAATAGTATCAGCCCCTGTGCTGGTATTGGGCTCATCAGTGTCACTGGCAGACGTGCTAATGAAGCGCACATTGGTTCTTCTCCTGAACGTACCCCTCGGTCCTTGCTGTTGTTTTGGTGTATTGGCTCCCAACCAAGAGTATACTTTATGTTGTGAATAGTCCTGCTGTACACAAGTCAGTTTGTCTTTTTTGTATTTAATCAGCTCACGTTGGTATTGCTCCAGTTGCTGTGTCAGTTTATCCATCCATTTAGTGGTGGTATCTGCAGACAAGCTGGCTAGATGTTCTGACTCAAACTTGGTGATACTCTGTTTGGTTATGGTCAGCTCTCTCTTGGATTCCTCTATCACTAAGAGGATTAAGTCCATAGAGCATTTATTTAGCACCGAAATCCAGCGTTTACAAAAGGGAATGCTGTATCTGCCGATAGTGGGCATATTGTGGATTCGAAACCCACGCGGTATCGGTTTTGCCCTGTAATAATCTGACAGGGTCTTGCCGTGAAACAGAAAGTCAATCTCCCTTTTCTTGAGCTTGAAAAGATCTCTGTACAGATCATCATTGGTAGTGACGTCATCAGCACTAAATGCAGGCTCAGTGTACAGGATATTCTCCGCCTCCACCTCTGAGAAACTCAGTGTTTCAAAGGTATCACACTGTTGGAAATATGTGGACAGATCATCTATATCCTCTCCTCCTTGCGCCATCTTGTAAAGGGTTAAAACGTGAAAATGCACATCAATTGTCCTGGTGCTCCACGGTGTCGCTGCAACCGCTGTGAAGCTCGCTGGAGTTTGTAACCAGCCGTAATATGTGCAAAAACTGCTTTATGTGCAAATAAAGTGCTAGGAGAGAAATACTCCTGTGTAGTGAAAATGAGTGAAAAAAATAATGAAAAATGCTGGAAGCGTCCTGTACTGTTTAAAAAAATGCCTTGGGGTGCCGCGACTGCCAGTGTTAGTGAGGCCTTCACTGCTACACTGGATGTATATTGGAGAAATATGTCTGGCACTCCCCCGTAGGCTAATTGAGCAAGGCTCACACTCCGGTGCCCTCCCGAACAGACCTGGCAGTCTGTATATCTATTGCATTGGGAAGAAGAGGCGGCACTCTGGAGATTCTGGTAAAGCAGTAAACTCTGTCAGGTGAGACTTTATCAACGTTTCGGGGTGCAAGCCCCCGTCTTCAGGACACACAGTGATAAAACAAGTGAAAAACACACATTTAAATACACTTACCAGGCGCGCTTCCAGCCGTCCTCTCCACGCCGCTGCCCGGCTTCCGGACTCAGCGCTTCCGGTCAGGTGACCCCGGTCCGTGACGCGAGCTCCCAGTGCCGTCATGCAGGGGGCGGGGGAGGCCGTTGCTATGGTGCGTGCTGTAAATACATAATACAGACAAACATAATCATGCAATTAGTAAGACAGAACAGGCAATGGCCTCCCCCGCCCCCTGCATGACGGCACTGGGAGCTCACGTCACGGACCGGGGTCACCTGACCGGAAGCGCTGAGTCCGGAAGCCGGGCAGCGGCGTGGAGAGGACGGCTGGAAGCGCGCCTGGTAAGTGTATTTAAATGTGTGTTTTTCACTTGTTTTATCACTGTGTGTCCTGAAGACGGGGGCTTGCACCCCGAAACGTTGATAAAGTCTCACCTGACAGAGTTTACTGCTTTACCAGAATCTCCAGAGTGCCGCCTCTTCTTCCCAATGCAATAGATATACAGACTGCCAGGTCTGTTCGGGAGGGCACCGGAGTGTGAGCCTTGCTCAATTAGCCTACGGGGGAGTGCCAGACATATTTCTCCAATATACATCCAGTGTAGCAGTGAAGGCCTCACCAACACTGGCAGTCGCGGCACCCCAAGGCATTTTTTTAAACAGTACAGGACGCTTCCAGCATTTTTCATTATTTTTTTCACTCATTTTCACTACACAGGAGTATTTCTCTCCTAGCACTTTATTTGCACATAAAGCAGTTTTTGCACATATTACGGCTGGTTACAAACTCCAGCGAGCTTCACAGCGGTTGCAGCGACACCGTGGAGCACCAGGACAATTGATGTGCATTTTCACGTTTTAACCCTTTACAAGATGGCGCAAGGAGGAGAGGATATAGATGATCTGTCCACATATTTCCAACAGTGTGATAACTTTGAAACACTGAGTTTCTCAGAGGTGGAGGCGGAGAATATCATGTACACTGAGCCTGCATTTAGTGCTGATGACGTCACTACCAATGATGATCTGTACAGAGATCTTTTCAAGCTCAAGAAAAGGGAGATTGACTTTCTGTTTCACGGCAAGACCCTGTCAGATTATTACAGGGCAAAACAGATACCGCGTGGGTTTCGAATCCACAATATGCCCACTATCGGCAGATACAGCATTCCCTTTTGTAAACGCTGGATTTCGGTGCTAAATAAATGCTCTATGGACTTAATTCTGTTAGTGATAGAGGAATCCAAGAGAGAGCTGACCATAACCAAACAGAGTATCACCAAGTTTGAGTCAGAACATCTAGCCAGCTTGTCTGCAGATACCACCACTAAATGGATGGATAAACTGACACAGCAACTGGAGCAATACCAACGTGAGCTGATTAAATACAAAAAAGACAAACTGACTTGTGTACAGCAGGACTATTCACAACATAAAGTATACTCTTGGTTGGGAGCCAATACACCAAAACAACAGCAAGGATCGAGGGGTACGTTCAGGAGAAGAACCAATGTGCGCTTCATTAGCACGTCTGCCAGTGACACTGATGAGCCCAATACCAGCACAGGGGCTGATACTATTCAAGGGGGCCCTTTAGGGGCTCGTACCCGTACTGGGGGCAATGACAGAAGAACAAACCTACGAGGCTGGGCGGGCAGACGAGGCGGAGGGAGAGGATCAAAAACAGACAAAAAGCCACCGAAAGGAATGCGCAGCTAATCTTTAATTTATCCTCCAAACCACTATCTCCTGAAGCCATAGGGGTATTGAGTAAGGGATTGTCATACGTCCCGACTCATATCCCTGATGAGACACAATGGAAAATTGACAACTACCGGCTGCAAAGGAAATTAAAATTACAAGAATATTATGGCAAAAATCCACAGGCCGCCGACAGCATGGACAATTCACTTTCTACCCAGGTTCTAAGGAAGATTAAGCCCAAGTCAAGTTTTGAACCTGTATCGGTAAACCCTTCCATTAAAACCTTTTCACGGATGCTTGAGGGTACTTTGGTAGAAGAACAGGGCAGAACTCGGTCTAATTTAACCAAAGATGAAAAGCTGGCCTTGAGGGAGTTAAGCACACGGGATGATATAGTAATTCGCGGAGCGGATAAGGGAGGGGCCATCGTGGTGATGGACAAAGACCAATACTTGATGGAATGCACAAGACTATTAAGTGACACTTCAACATATGCATGCTTGTCCAGGGATCCCACTCAACAATTTCAAAAGGAGTTGGACATTCTGTTGACTGAAGCAGTTAGTCAAGGCATCATATCTAAAACAGTGTTTAGGGCACTGTCTAAACCTCACCCAGTAGTTCCGCTATTCTACATCATCCCCAAGATACATAAAGATGCACACAACCCCCCTGGCAGACCCATTATTTCTGCCCGGGAGTCTTTGTGTGAGGCCATATCCATTTACCTAGATGCCTTTTTACAGCCATGCATCCAACATACACATACCCACCTCAAGGACACCTCGACTTTGTTGAGAAAGTTTGAGGAACTTGTAACAGTATCTGAAGGCACTTTATTGGCCTCTCTTGATGTGTCCAGTTTGTACACCTGTATTCCCCACGAGATGGGAATACAGGCAGTAAAATCACTGATCACTAACAATGCATTTTATGATGGTCCCGATGTAGCCTTTTTTTTTGAAATTATTAAGATTTACATTAACTCACAATTATTTTGTTCATGACAACAAATTCTATATCCAACTAACGGGGTGTGCGATGGGGTCTTGTGTGGCCCCGTCGTTCGCCAATTCATACATGTGGGCAGTCGATCAAGATCTGTTCCTTAGTCAGGCAGCCATCACACAACATCTAACTTTATATCTTCGGTATATAGACGATCTGTTGCTCTTTTGGTCGGGGCCACAACATATACTAGAAGACTGGATCAACGCTCACAACATGTCCTCTAGCCCAGTCAAATTAACCCTGACTGTAGATTCACAACAGATAGATTTTCTTGATGTGCATATAACTATCACAGATGGCAAGATTAATACATCCATGTATACTAAAAGCACTGACCGCAACACTTTGTTGCGGCACGACAGTTTTCATCCCAGAGCCACTATTAATAGCTTGCCATACTCACAGATGTTAAGGGTATGCAGAATTAACAGTGATCTACAAGTCAGGGATCAGCAGCTGGACGAGATGTGCACTAAGTTTAGGGATCGGGGGTACCCTGACATGTTGCTACATGGGGCACGGGCGAAAGCCACCGGGAAGTCTAGGCAACAACTGTTAACTGAAAGGAACCCAATTACTAATGAAAAGAGGTTACCTTGGGTTAATCAATTCAACACATCTAGTAGGTACACTAGTAGAAGAGCCAAGGAGCTCTGGCCAATTGTAAGTACTGACCCTGATTTAAAGATGTTTAAAGACACTAAACTGATGCCGTGCTACACAAGGAGCCGGAATATCAGAAGTTTAGTTGTCAAAACTGATGTGGCTAAAAAATCCACACAAGAAGGCAGCTTACTTAGGTCCAGAAAGGGATGTTATAGGTGTGGCTGTAGCACATGCAATTTCCTGGTCCCGGGGGATTCATTTAAACACCCGTACTCGGGCAGGAATATTAAATTGAAGGATGCATACACGTGTAACTCCAAATTTGTTATATATCTCTTGTCTTGCCCATGTGGGTTACACTACGTGGGCAAGACTGAGTGCACGTTTAAAGTGAGGATGACACAACACAGATCTGCCATTAGGGCAGCTCTAGTGTCAGGAACTAGTGAACAACCAGTGGCACGGCATTTTGCCACAGCTAAACACTCGCTTGCAACATTGAGGTACCGCATTGTGGATCAGGTGCCTTTCTCCATCAGGGGAGGCGATAGATCGAAACGCCTCCTGCAATTGGAAACTAGATGGATAATTGCACTAGACACATTGAGGCCTAGAGGACTTAACGAAACTCTGGGCATGAGCAGTTTTGCTTAAACCCGGGGTTAATTTAATAAGCATAGTCATGAAGACATATTTCAGTGATAGGTCAATTTTTCACAGCCCTCCTCCCTTATTATTAAGTATTGAGATATAACAAGCATTGAACACACGTATAGTTGTTTACAATAGCCTTTTTTTGCATGCCATGTCTTCGGTCTCACAAGGTGAAGCCCACTGCTAAGTTTTATGCATTCACTGTTGTATGTAAATGTTTTTATGTTTATATTCTTCACTTGGAACTAGGCATATTTCAGCTTAGTTCTTTCACAGGTTTTAGATATGTTTCAGGCAGGCATTAGATTGCCTGTTCTGTCTTATAAATTGCATGATTATGTTTGTCTGTATTATGTATTTACAGCACGCACCATAGCAACGGCCTCCCCCGCCCCCTGCATGACGGCACTGGGAGCTCGCGTCACGGACCGGGGTCACCTGACCGGAAGCGCTGAGTCCGGAAGCCGGGCAGCGGCGTGGAGAGGACGGCTGGAAGCGCGCCTGGTAAGTGTATTTAAATGTGTGTTTTTCACTTGTTTTATCACTGTGTGTCCTGAAGACGGGGGCTTGCACCCCGAAACGTTGATAAAGTCTCACCTGACAGAGTTTACTGCTTTACCAGAATCTCCAGAGTGCCGCCTCTTCTTCCCAATGCAATAGATATACAGACTGCCAGGTCTGTTCGGGAGTGCACCGGAGTGTGAGCCTTGCTCAATTAGCCTACGGGGGAGTGCCAGACATATTTCTCCAATATATATATATATATATATATATATATATATATATTTATTTTGTATATGTTTAAATGGAAATCCAATATGATTTTATTTTTGTATCGTGTAATTTTTCATTGTATTGCTCTACACAATCTTGAATGCAGAAACCAATAACAACAGTTTGAATAAAAGAAAGATAAGTGAAATTGTACCATATGTAAATTATTAGGAGATTGTAAAAACAGTGAATAGATGACGTAGATTATATTACACATTAAACACTTTTGGGTAGATACATCATCGTTTGGGAAGTGATAAAATGGAGAGTGATAAAGTACCAACCAATCAGCTCCAGTCTAGGTTGGAAAAATAACAGGAGCTGATTGGCTGGCACTTTATCACTCTCCATTTTATCACTTTCCAAGTGATGATGCATCTCTATCTATATGATATTGCCCTTTTACATTACACAATACACAAACTTTTTGTCATAAAAATGTAATATTTATAAATGATCCAAAAATATACAGTAACTATTAGGGAGGCCAATCCCGGGCCGTTTTTTCAATCCCGGGATTCGGGATTGAAAAACGGTCAATCCTGGGATTCCCGGGATTGCAGTAGGGATCAGAGAAAGTTGTAGGGAGCAGCGCTGGAGGGAGGGTGTAGGTAGCGGTGCGGGAGGTAGGGAGGGTGTAGGTAGCGGTGCGGGAGGTAGGGAGGGTGTAGGTAGCGGTGCGGGAGGTAGGGAGGGTTTAGGTAGCAGTGTGGGAGGAAGGAAGAGTGTAGGTAGCGGTGCGAGACTCAGAAGGGAGGGTGTAGGTAGCGGTGCGGGAGGTAGGGAGGGTGTTGGTAGCGGTGCGGGAGGTAGGGAGGGTTTAGGTAGCGGTGTGGGAGGAAGGAAGAGTGTAGGTAGCGGTGCGAGACTCAGAAGGGAGAGTGTAGGTCGCGGCAGGGAGGGTTGGTAGCGGCGTGGGAGGGAGGGAGGAAGGTTGTATAAGGAGCAATGACTGCACGGAGGGAGAAAGGGTGGGTGTAAGTAACTACTTACTATTAGACGGGCGGCAACCATTAACACACTGAACGCGGCAGCATTTCAAATGAAGCGCTGGCTGCCAGCCAACCAGAGCTGGCGGACCGGCAGCCAATCAGGGAAGCGGCCGCAGCAGTCGCTCCTGATTGGCTGCCGCTGCAGCTTCCCTGATTAGCTGCCGGTCCGCCAGCTCTGATTGGCTGGCGGCCGGC
This sequence comes from Pseudophryne corroboree, assembly GCF_028390025.1. Classification (NCBI taxonomy): domain Eukaryota; kingdom Metazoa; phylum Chordata; class Amphibia; order Anura; family Myobatrachidae; genus Pseudophryne; species Pseudophryne corroboree. The sequence continues at coordinate 291,889,743 of NC_086448.1, forward strand.
GCTACATTTGAAATGCCGCCGCGTTCAACTTGTTCATGGCTGCCGCCCGCCTAATATTAGTAAGTACTGTTACTTATACACCCACCCTCCCGCCGCCGCACATGCGCAGTATAATCCCGTGAATCCCGGGATTGGATGCTCCAATCCCGGGATTCAAATCCCGGCATTTTTGGGCCCAAATCCCGGGATCCCGCCGATCCCGGGATTGGCCTCCCTAGTAACTATAAAAGAAACAAAAAATAAAATATTCAGAAATATTTTTCAGGGCTATTATGTCCTCCAGGAGTGCTCCATACGGGCCAGACACACGGATTCCTGCATTGCGATCTCCACCCTCAGCATCTGTAATGAATGTTTATACAAAAATAAAAATTACTTTCAGACATTATACAATATAGAAGCAATGTACAAACCACACTTCACCAGCTCACTGTCTAGGTCATGGGTCTGCAACCTGCGGCTCTCCAGCTGTGGTGAAACTACACATCCCAGCATGCCCTGCCTTAGTTTTAGCATGCCTTAAAAGCAAAACTGTGGCATGGCATTCTTGGATGTGTAGTTCCACAGCAGCTGGAGAGCCGCAGGTTGCAGACCCATGGTGTAGGGTGTTATTCTTGACAGTGAACTGATTTTAGAGGCACAAATTCAGACAAAAAATCATGTTACATGCATGTGAAATACCTGGCAAATACCATCTTAGTTACACAAATACACTCTGATAACTGAAATATGATAGCAGCCTCTGCTCTCCAGCTCAGCATAACCCACAAAAAGCAGAAGCACAGAAAATTCATAAATAGTGTTCCCAATTAGTTTGAATGGAGTTAACATGTGTGGAGTTAACCCGCGTTGGTACACACTGTGCTAACAACATGCAGAGCCGGATTAACAATGGGGCGGGTGGAGCTGCAGCTCCAGGCCCCCCCGTGAAAATAGGCAGAGACAGCGATGGTAGACATCGGTGACAAGAAAAACTATTTTTCTGTCACCGTCAGAGTCCGTCTGAAGAACCGTGCACCTTCTCCCTCGCACCCCGGCCTCCACCCCACCTAGTGGCCATATACACTACAGCGGCACCATCTCCGTGACGCCAGTGCAGTAGTATGCACACTCACTGTGCGCCTTTGCCGGATCTAGTGCTACTGTTAGGCTGTCCGCGGGTGGAAACAAAACAGGAGGAGCCGGAACAGCCTCTCCCCGCCACTCGCGTTTCCTCCCGGTCCTCTGCTGCCTCCTCCCTCCCTGACTGGCCTCGGCGTTGGGATCCGCTGCAGCCGGCGCCACTGACTAACGGACCTGCTTTTGCTGAAGTTACAGAGCCGCCTGCAGGGGAAAAGAGAGAAGAAGAAGGTACTCAATGATGCCACCTGAACGGGAGGGGGAGGGGGTACAGTGATGCCTATACTGGGGGGGGGGATTCAGTGATGGCTTTACTGGGGGGATTCAGTGATAGCTGTACTGGGGATGGGGGGGGTACAGTGATGCCTGCACTGTGGGGGATTCAGTGATGGCTGTACTGTGGGGGGGATTCAGTGATGGCTGTACTGGGGGGATTCAGTGATGGCTGTACTGGGGGGATTAAGTGATGGCTGTACTGGGGGGGATTCAATGATGGCTGTACTGGGGGGGATTCAATGATGGCTGTACTGGGGGGATTCAATGATGGCTTTACTGGGGGGATTCAGTGATGGTTGTACTGGGAGGATTCAGTGATGGCTGTAATGGGGATGGGGGGGTACAGTGATGCCTGTACTGGGAGGGGGGGAATTCAGTGATGGCTGTACTGGGGGGGGATTCAGTGATGGCTGTACTGGGGGGATTCAGTGATGGCTGTACTGGGGGGGATTCAGTGATGGCTGTACTGAGGGGGGGCTCAGTGATGCCTGTACTGGGGGGGGGAGTTCTGGAGTGCTTGCCTGTCTATTTTCAACCCTCTCACACACCTCCCATCTCGCTATGTCTCCCCCTTCTCTCTCTCTCTCTCTCTTCTTTCTGTTGCCCCCCCCCCCCCTCATCTCACGGTCTCCCCCTTCATTTATCTCTTCTTCTCTCTCTGTTTCTTCTCCCTCCCCTCTCTCTCATCACTCCCCCTTCTCTCTGTATGCGTGTCTCCCACCATTTTCTCTCTGTCTCCCCCTTCTCTCTCTCCCCTCTCTCTCTCTCCCCCTTCTCTCTGCGCTCCCCCCGTCTCCCACTTCTCAGTGTCTTTCTCCCCTTCACTATCTCTATGTCTGTTTCTCTCCCCCTCTTCTCTCTTTTTTCTCACTCTGTCCCCCCTTATCTATCTATCTCTCTGTCTCCCCCTTATCAATCTGTCTAGCATTCTATCTCTCTGTCTCCCCCCTCTCTTTCTGTTTGCCTGTCTCCACCCTTCCCTCTCTCTCCCTTTATATCTCCCTCTCTACCTCTCCCTCCCCCTCTCTGTGCCCCCCCCCCTCTCTCTCTCTTTCTCTCTCTCTCTCCCTAATGTAAGTATGCCACATAGGGTTAGGGTTAGCCACTAGGGTGAAGGTTAGTGTTAGGCTGTGGGGGAAGGTTAGGCTTAGGCTTCATGAAGGGAGTTTTAGGGTTAGGCTGCACATACACACATATGGACATACAGGAGCACATATTGACGTAGAGGGGCACATACGGACATACAGGTGCACATAAGGACGTAGAGGAACGTACGGACATGCAGGAGCCCATATGGACGTAGAGGGGCACATACAGGAGCACGTACGGACATAGAGAAACACATACGGACATACAGGTGCACATATGGACATAGAGAAGCACATACAGACATAGGGGGTCATACCGACCCGTTCGCACGCAGTGGTTCTTCGCTGCAGTCCGAACGGGTCAGGACTGTGGCTGCGCGGCGCCCGCAATGCGCGCGCGTGTTGTTGCCAGGCAACGGCCGTCGCAGGGCAGTGACGCCGCCAGAGCAGAAAGTGATTGCAGCGGTGATCGCATGAAGACTGACAGGCGGGAGGTGTTCGGGGCGTCAACTCACCGTTTTCAAGGTGTGATGAGGCGAACGCAGGCGGATCCAGGTGTTTGGAGGGCGGATGTCTATGGACATAGAGGAGCACATACAGACATAGGCAAATATGGACATAGAGGAGCACATACAGACATAGGCAAATATGGACATAGAGGAGCACATACAGACATAGGCAAATATGGACATAGAGGAGCACATACAGACATAGGCAAATATGGACATAGAGGAGCACATACAGACAAAGGCACATATGGACATAGAGGAGCACATACAGACAAATGCACATATGGACATAGAGGAGCACATACAGACATAGGCAAATATGGACATAGAGGAGCACATACAGACATAGGCACATATGGACATAGAGGAGCACATACGCTCCAAATTCTAACTTGCCACTGGAATAACTTTACACCCCTGGATGCCGCCCCACAACACAGAACACATCCCTACAACACTAGTCACACCAACACAGCACTGGTCACACTCTCTGTGGTGGCACACAATAGGCCCTCCAGCAATTTCCGCACCAGGCCCATGTGGACCTTAATCTGGCACTGACAACATGGATAGGAGGACACAATTAGCTAAGGCATCAGCTAAAATCCATGCTCTGCATTCCATAGAGCTGCTGAGAGGTATGCAGCAAAGGCAGCAGCAGAGGCAGGGAGACAACAGCAACAAGCACCTGGCTGTGCAGAGGATGACAGACCTGGGATCAGTGCCCAGACAGACAACAGGATGAGTCAAATAACACACAAACCACAGGCTAACCAGCAACCAGTAGTCAATCTCAGCCAACACAAGAAAAAGAGAAAAAAAGACAACAACCCCCTTTTGGAAGGAGGGAGCTGGACATTCTAGTCCCTCAAGCCATGGACCAAATCCATCATGGTCCTCGAAAAATATGGGAGCTGCCACAAGGGAGCGCATCTGGCAAGAAATAATTGATGCAGTCAATGTTGAGGCGCCCATTGTCCGCACATCGCAAAAAATTAGAAGACGGTATGAACATACTACAAAACTAACAGTAAAAAATGTATACAGATGTTGTTTAATATGTTAGATATGCTTTGGAATGTTGTTAAAGTGTTATATTCTTCAAGAAGGTGGGTATGTGTTTTTTTTTTAATATCCAAAAAATGGGAAAAGCAACAAATACTCCAAAAAATCCTTGGTAATGGCAACACAAAAAAACAACTTTTATGTATTTTTTTATTTTAAATTAGTCTTTCGGAATGTACACAAAATATGGTTAGAATTATGTAATATAATATACATAAATGTATCAGTACCTTCATTTTGTAATGTCTGTCTGAGCATAGTGATTCTTGATAATATACAGTGTGTATACGATCAAAAACAAGTTAGTTGAAGTCATGTCCAGTAGGTTGTGTTTCTTTGTTGTTAAGGTTTTTTTTTTCAAGGACATGTTTTTGTGTTTAAAGTTAAAATAACTAAATTAAAACAAATGACCCAAAAAAATGGTATGTTCTTGTAGATGGGCTAACTTCAAATGCCGGCTAAAGATGAAGATGGGTGCCCGGTGGCGCCATGTGAGGATGACGAGTGGGGGCAGACTCCCTGAGAACTTAGCATACACTGCCTTGGAGGAGATGGCCTTGAGCTGTGTGGCAGATGAGGAGGTGGTAGGTGTGTTGGAGATGGACACCGACATGCCTGCCATAGAAACTCTGCATGCTGAGCAAGGTAATACTGTATATGTACTTTTTTCTGAAAAAATGAATGTAAAGTCCATAATGGGTAAGCTAATTTTTTTCCTTTGTTTTCCCCAAATAATACAGAGCCAGAAGTTCAGCTCACACAGCCTGGGATGCGTGTCTCTGAAAGTAAGTCTGAGGGGGACCCACCATCACCACCCCAGATGGTGGACACTCATGCCCCCCTCCCACACACACACTAACAACTGGGAGCTCCTGCTTGCTATTGAACAGCAGGGAAACCATACAGAAGAGTTCCAGCAGCAGGTGCTACTCATGTTTCGTGAGCTGAACTCCACCTTCAGGAGCAGCATGCATGAGATCCTCTCCCTTTTAGGCCCCATTGCTCAAGGGATGCAGGCCATTGCATCCCTCCAGGCACAAAGTCTCAGGGATTCTACATCATCTGCCCCATCCCCCAGCCCTGGCCAGGAACAACATCTCTCTGGCCAGGGCACGCACAGGTCATCTCGCAGAAGCCACTTCCCCCGAGCCTCCCATCAGCTAGCCAAAAAAAGAGGCTGATGTTGATTTTTCTTGCCAGAGGTGCGTCCACAAATTGGTAGTCCCATTTTTCTTTTGGCTTGAGTGACTAGAAAATGCAGCTCCTTCCTGCCAAATTGGTATTGTGTTGGCTGAGATTGGCTACCGGGCACTGTGATGTACTTCTCTTCATGGCCAGGTGTTTGCTGATGTCTTTATTTGACAAATATATGCCTCTGCTTATTTTTCCTTTAATAATAAAACATGTTTACCAAAATATATATTTTTTTTAATTATTACATTAGATATTATAACATAAATTCAAATATAAAAAAATGACTGCGTTTTGTTTGTTCTTATTTTACATGAGTGGTGATAATTATGCAAACAAAGGGCCAAATGTAATAGAGTGAGAGTTTCAGAAAGTGATAGATTTGGTAAGGTTTTTCAGTTTTTTTAAAGTGGCAATCATTTACTCTGCAAAACCAGGTTGATATTGCTGTGTAAATATATTTACTTATTTATTAACAGTTTCTTATATAGCGCAGCATATTCCGTTGCGCTTTACAATTAGAACAGTAATAGAACAAAACTGGGTAAAAACAGCCAGACAGAGGTAGGAAGGCCCTGCTCGCAAGCTTACAATCTATAGGGAAATAGGCATTGATACACAAGGATAGATGCTACCTATTGCATAATGGCCCACCAGATTGCTAGGTTCTTAATGGGTTGTATGATATGATCACCCCGCAATGTTGGCCAAGTGTCAGGAGGGTGTGAGTGTAAAGAAAGACAAGATATGTGATGTTATGTGTACTGTACATAGAGGATGTAATTGGATAGGGAAGCATTGAAGGTTATGTGGGTGGGTCTGGAATTTGATAGGCTTGTCTGAATAGGTGAGTTTTCAGGGAACGTTCAAAGGTTTGGAGACTAGAGGCGAGTCTTATTGTGCATAAATGATTGCCAGTTTAAAAAAAACTGCAAAACCTTACCAAATCTCTCACATTTTGAAACTCTCACTCTATTACATTTTGCCAAATAGCTGTAAAAGAAATATATAAACTACACAGGTAAATGTTTTTTTAAGAAAATATGGCATGTTGGTGGGATAACTGCATTCAGCAATACTATTTAGATTGGTGGTGCTTTCAAAGCTGCTGTGTGCAATCAATGTAAAAACACAATCAAGGATTTAACAAAAAGATATTATGTTTTGAATTAGTGTATTGACAAACATGTACAATGTGTACATAATAGTGGTTAGGTGTAAGCAAACAAAGGTATAGATTCTGTGTGGCACATACTTATCCAGAGAATGACAGGCTTCATACCATTTCACAGAGTGGTAAGGAGTAATAAGGCATTGAGGTATTTAGATTTCAATCAGGTATGTGCGAAATACTGTATTGGCCCTCGCATGCTGTGCGCAGCCCTAGACTCATTCGGCATCTACAAATACTTAAGGGGGGTACTCACGGAGCGATATTCTAAGCAATCTGACTAGATTGCTTAGAATATCGGCAGGATCGCTCCGTGTGTAGCCCCCTCGGCGATAGCGATGCGCGGCCCCGCACATCGCTATCGCCGCTGCTAGATTGGCCTGCATGCAGGCCAATCTAGCGGGTCGCTCACTTCACCCGCTGGGTGAAGTGAGCGGCCCCCCCGTCTCCCCCCGCACGCTCAGCACAGATCGCGCTGTGCTGAGCGGCAGGAGAGATGTGTGCTGAGCGGTTCGCTCAGCACGCATCTCTCCTTGATCGGCCCGTGAGTACTGGGCTTTAGTGTGCAGGGACTGAGAATTGCTTTGTAGTTGTGCGAAAACTCCGACTGCAGGCCCCAGCTCTGCAAAGCCAAACCCCCACACTGCCCGCGGCACGCCTCTTTGTGATTGCCATTATGCATTTGTTTTTTTCTTTTGTATGTGTGCTCATTTTTCACACATCACCTCCGGCACATGCGAAGTAATCACTTTGCGCATGCGCATTTAGCAAAAATAATGACCACTTGCGATGCATTTTGTAGCAGCGATCAGGTCTATATTAGGCCCATTGTCCTAGCGTATACCTTAAATTATTTAATTCAAATCTTGTGCCTGATTAAACCCTTTGGAGGCCCCTAGGCAGCCAAAATCTTGGGGCCCCTCTTACAAATTATCTCCTAATACATTTTAAATTTTACTAACCAACAATTTTAATAAACGTGCAAAGAGAGATCAGGTAGGTGCGCTAATATTTTAGAAAGGGGGAAAAGAAAAAAAATACTTCCCTCAATAATGCTCCTATTCAAATGCCGCAACTTCCATAACATCCGTAGTAGGTTCCATATAGAGGAAAATGTATAGAAACTGATATAGTGTAATGATTTCCAAAAAAGACAAGTTTATTACATAGAGCACAATTTTGCTCTCACAGATCAAAACCGTGGTCTATGAACACACAATTTCTTTATTCGATTGAAACAATTCTTAAAAAAATAACAAGGTATAGGTGGAGGTTTACCAGAATTCAGCCTTTCAACTTCTCCTTTGGAATCACACTCCTATCTCCTGCTGCCAGCGCATTTCGGAAACTCTCCTTTCCTCAAGGCAGTGAGGTAGGAGTGTGAATAGTGAGATATTTAAGCTATGGTTGATGATAATATCCAGGTCATAGGTTAATATGGGGTACATAGAATATTCACATCAAAAGTGCACATTCCCCTATAAATATAATTTAAACCAGCTTCCTAAACGACATATATATTATAAAACTACAATAATATATTTAAAAAACGTATAATTTATAACCGGAAGTAAACTGTCCTCGAACTTCTGGTACCGCAAATGTCATTAAACAATGATATAGAGTTCTATGTTTTCAGTGGAAGTGTTAATACCCTGTGTGCATACAAATAGTTGAATGTATAAGTCAAAAAACTTCATCAGCGCTATAGGAACCTGAAAACGTGGACCATGACAACAGACTTCCGGTCCGCTGGAACGCAAGGTGGAACGCATAATCATTTCCAGTAATAGGCTTCCTGTCTTCGTCAGTGAAACGCAAATAGAGCGCTAATAGCAGTAAACATAGGGCAATCCTGTTCCTGGATATCCTATGCAAACAAAATACAATCAAAATGAAAAAAAAACTATTTAAATCCTAAATAATCATAGATAATAAGAGGTGCAAGTTGGTTAAAAGAGGTGTCAAAGGTGTCAAAGTCAGCATTAAGTCAATTCGGTACAAGGCTCTTTAATTTATTACCCATTTCCTTTCATTCTTTGCCAGTCTTGTTGTTTCATCTCTATATTTCCAATTGTTTTTCACATTGTCTATTGCTAAAAACTGGAGAATGTCTTTAGTTGAGCAGTTATGGTTTTCTTTGAAATGGTTAGAAAGCGAATTCGTGGTAAGACCTTTCTTGATATTTCTCAAAAGTTCTCTTAAGCGGGTTTTAAGTGCCCTACTAGTTATCCCAAAGATACAAGCGAAATGGGGGATAGGGGTGTCTTCTGCACCAGACAATTTTTAATGTTTGTAATTTAATAAAGAATTCCCCAAATTATATGATTACAGGAAGTTTTTTTCATCATTCATTGATAGGGGGTGTTGCCATAGACAATGAGATTGAAGAACAGCAAAAACAGGAAAAGATTGTCTCTTCGTTGGCGCACTTGAGGAAAAAAGGGGAGAGATATTTATGTATTATGAATATTTATAAAATATAACTTTTATTAATATTAATCTTAAAATATAGCAATTGAGAAACCTAGATGTGAAGTGATATAAATTAATTATGTGAAAAAAGTAAATATAATCTGTGATACAAAATAAAAAAAACTGATTCACTGTGCTTGACGTCTTTTCGCTCACTTTATTGTGTTACATATATATATATATATATATATATATAAATATACACAGCTCTGGGATTGTTGATATTGTATATAATGATTATAATTCATGTAGGCTCAGACAACATATATTCCCAAAGAGGAGCCAGTAAGATTTATAAGCACCTTAAATAATAGATGGAGGGAAATTAACAACATCTTACAAAAACATTGGCCAGTTCTGAAAACTGATGAGGATCTAAAGGATATCCTACCACAAAAAGTACACAGCAGTTGGAGAAGGACTCGGAATTTAAAGGACATCCGAGTGATGAGCCATTTACCATCTCTGAAAGAACCAATACATCACAAGAAGGGCTCTTTCTGCTGCAGACAATGCAACGCGTGCCAATTTATGATGCCCAGAACCAACTACAATGATGCCTATGGCAAAAAGTGGGAAATAGAGTTATATGGACTGTATCTGGGGTGGTCAACCAATTAATATGCCCTTGTAACAAGGTATACATAGGCAAAACAATAAGACCTTTTAAGGTGAGACTGCTCGAACATGTGGGCACTATAAGAAACGCAAGGCAGGATAAAGCCAGATTTAAATATCTCACTCCGATTGCCAACCATTTCTTTCGGTACAATAATGGACTTACCAAAGGCTTACAAGCATTTGGCATGAAACATTTCGAAACAGGCATCTGAGGTGGGGATATTGATGGGGATTTGCTCAGGTTTGAGTGCAAAATGATATTCCTGATTGATAGTTTGCACCCAAGGGGTTTAAATGAAGGTACCAGTTACCTACCATTTTTATGATCTGGCCATGAATCCGAAAAGTATCTAGAGTAAAAATCTGTACTCATTAAGTTGTATTTATCAGTCTAGACCTCGCTACCTCAGAGGGGACATAAGAAGTAAGTTTGGAGAATATCATCTGAGTTGAAGCTCTGCGGAATCTTATTTAACAAAGATGTGTGCCTCCCTACCCCTTTAGATGAGTTCATCATTCTATATTATCATTCTTCCTTTTAAATTTGAGGCGCTCATTATCTCTTCTAGATGGGACTATAAATTTACACTTATATTAAGTATCTGTGAATTCATACTGTGAATTCACCATGTCCGGATGATCTGTGTGGAATCCTGACAGGTATTATTAATTCTGTCTGGGATGTACTCTCAATTTTCTCAGATTAATTTATTATTCTCTCTCCCTACCAAATTGGATACTTACTACCTTTTAGATGCTCTCATCAATTTATATTTATACTTACCATATGTGGATGACTTACCTGTGTGTAACTTTGACAGGAACGAATAATTATGTGGAGAAGATCCTTAAAAATGCACTGATTTTTTTATTTATTTTTGAAATTGATATATAAAAGAGGTAGACCCATCATAATTCTCTGAAATTAACACAAGGGACGCCTAAAAGAGTAGAATGGGATCCCTAAAACTTCCAACATAATGGGGATTATATGAAAAGTTTCAGAATTTTAATCTCTGTATTCAGAAATATAGATAGTATATGAAATAATATCCATGTTGTCTTTGGAGAGGCACCTGGATGACCAGTCTTTCTCAATCTTTTGTGGATTTGGGACTGAATTGTTGTAGTTATATTTACAGTGTACATAATAATAATAATAAAAAATAAAAAATATATAAAAAAAATGTCTTCAGAGCAATCCATCTTCTTGTAAATAGGACTATTAATGAATAATGATCTTTATTAGCTAATTAAAAGTCATGACTGAAATTGGATGGACGGGACCTGAAATGCGAGCTCCACGGCTTTTTATATAGGTATTATAATCATGTAATGTATGATCTATGGAGAATATATTATATATTTAAAAGGATAGTAGACATTATAATATAATACACAACTCATGCTGTTAGATTAGGCTGAATTTCCCCCCACATTTTGCTCACTATTCTTATCACATCTTAAGTTTAAAGGTTTTTTTCACCAGTCTTATCATCAATTTCACATTGTTCACGGCACAACTTGTCCATTCTTCACTACACTTCACTTGGATGTTTAAATATTTAAATAGTTTACAATTCATCCCAATAACACATTCATTTGATGATTCATTATTATTTTTTGACAAGGCTCGATCACTTTTAAATAAGGTAATAACCACTAATTTGGGACAATTTCCTCTGAATTACACCATCTGTAACACTAATGGTCATCACTTGTCACTCACAGTAATAAATATTATTAAATTAATTCACTTCATAACAATCCTTTGCATTTCATTCTATTTTTTGTTATTTCATTTCACCTTATTTTATTTAATTTTTTATATCACTATTATATAATTTATTTTTAATCTATGCATATTTTGCAATTTCCTAGTAATATTCATACATATAACTGTTCTATTATATACCCTTCCTCAGAACTATGCATGGATTAATACCATATAATTCAACATTTTCATAATTTGTATACGTCATACATATATATATTTCTGTGCATAACCAAGGTAAAAATTTGGGGAGCTGTACAACGAGTCCCCTCTCAGTCAAACTGTACAGAGGCTTAAATTGATATGAAATAAACAAATGTATATATGATTATTATTATTATTTCATAAATTATAAATGTAAACCAACATAAAAACCAATTTAGGGTATATTGAGACTGAATTCTTAAATAAATCTTTTGTAAGGTTTGGACTCCAATCAATTCCCTAATCTTTATGAACAGCACGAACGAGTAGTAATCAGGATGATGCTCACATATGAATGTGAGCGCTGCTTGGGCACCAGTCCGTGATTGGTTTAGAACTGTCACGTGACTTGGGACAATAGAATATGCGTTCCACTGGGATCATTATTATACGAACCGTGCGGTTCATTGTAGCTTGAGACGATCAGTAAATCACATGACAGAGATCGAGATTAGGATAGGTGGATTGCTCTGTTAAAAGCACTCAGGATTGGACAATTGGGTTTGCCTCGTTAAAGCAATTGCGAAACGTGCACGTCGGCATTTCAGAGCGGTGCTGTTAAGCCCGCTCGTACTGATCACTGTGCAGAAACATGCTCGAAAAATAACATGTGTTTATAGAAAGATTAGTAGGAATAGACAAATGCTATGTAGGGATTTTTGTTGAAGATGTCAGAATAGCGGTGCTACCCTAGCCACTGTATGCAGCCAAGTGTGAGGACCATTTAATCCTAAACGGCAGTAGATCGGGGACAGCAGGAAATGAGCAGCCTTAGATTTTGCACTTTGGTATACCAATGAGGCATAGGTTTATCGGCTCTGCTTATTGGTATTATTAAAGAAATGCCAAACATACTATCATAACTATATAAATTACAGTACATTAAATAGCTGCTCGGCATTTCCATCTAAACCTCTGAGAGACGTGTCAGACAGGAGTCTGTCCAATACAGCACTTAGATAATAATGCAATCCTGATATAGCCATGTATGACATGGATAACATTGCAATTAGACTTTTGCTGTGAATAGTAGGTACAGGGCACATTGATTATCAGCCGGTGGCATGATTATGGTAACATATGCATAATGTGAAAACTTTGGGAAGTGCAGCCCACTATATTAAAGTTGCATTAATTTGATTAATAAACGCAACTATACAAGGTGTTCCATTAAGCAATATACAAATTAAATACAAAAGGTCCTTATACTAAATGTTTGATGTTACTGATTTACACGTGTACAATTTTGGTGCGGCAAATACGAACAGGGGTTTATTTTCTTTATTTTCCACTAAACCATCAGTGTGCAACCCTATTTAAATATTGATGAGAGGTACTGGGAATATAATAATGTAGTACAAACTAATTGGCAAGCACTTAAACCTATTTCCACAAAGCCAAAGCCCCTGTGGATTTAGAGATCATTGCAATCCAGGTGGGCAGTATGGTTAGGGCTGCAGCTTCCGCACTTTCTACCCAACAATATATTTTGAAACCCTGTTCAAACACTTATACAATATATTTACAACATATTAGCCTAGCACAGAATCGCAGTAACATATCATGGTTTTGTAATAATCAGTGGACCTATATAATGAATTAATGTAGGCTTAGCTAGAATATAAACTATTTAAAGCGCACAATAGATGAACATATAGGGTAGTAGGTTGTAGTTTATGCCTCATTATTTATAACTATACAGTCAAAAGTACTGTAAAAGAAATATATTGGGAAGCTATCCCTATAATATGGGACATAGATAAATAATTGATGAGATATGGGAAATTTAAAAACTTTCATCTGATACACAAATGGTTCCTATAGGAACAATCTGTTAAATTGACGTGACCCAATTCACACATGAAAGTTGGAGCAATTTATTATTCAAAGACCAACATTAGTGGATTATGTTATGATTAGATCCATGAGATAATTATGGTCTTACCGCTTATGAATAATTAAACAGTGTCGCAATAGGGTCATTTGTCATCTGAAATTGGTCCAAATATTTACAGGATTGTGGATTGATCTTATGAGAAAGAACGTATCTACTCTGAATGGGGTTGTATGGTCATCCCAGTCTGAGTTTGGATATATGTGATAAAAACCAATCGTGTTCTAGTCTCATCAATTTATGTCCGTACCTTTTTAAAGATATGTACTTTTGACACCTACCTCTGTCACCTATGAGTGGAATATATGTTGTCTGAGCCTACATGAATTATAATCATAAAAATACAATATCAACAATCCCAGAGCTGTATATATGTAACACAATAAAGTGAGCGAAAAGAGGTCAAGCACAGTGAATCAGTTTTTATTATTTTGTATCACTGATTATATTTACTTTTTCACATAATTAATTTATATCACTTCACATCTAGGTTTCTCAATTGCTATATTTTAAGATTAATATTAATAAAAGTTATATTTTATAAATATTCATAATACATAAATATTTCTCCCCTTTTTTCCTCAAGTGCGCCAACGAAGAGACAATCTTTTCCTGTTTTTGCTGTTCTACTAGTTCTCCCAACAGATCATATTGCAGCTGCATTCTATAAGATAAATGACGTTGGTGGTGTGACATGTCATAAAATGCTGCAGTTTGTATGTATTTCCATTTATGCTGAAATTTTCATACTTAGACTTTTCAGTTCTTACTTCCCTACAGGCTTGACAGATTCCACATCTACAAAATCCTTTATTCCTGATGGGATGAAGGTCTTGGGAGGGTAGGGCACTTTTGGGTAATTTATTTTTCAAATTTGGCACTTTTCAGTAAATAAATCCCAGTTTCTTGGGAATAATATCTTTTAATAGATCCTTCAAAAGCAACTGCCAGTGCTTTTTGAAAAATGAATTCCATTATTTTATACTGATTTTTATACTGAGTAATGAAAGCGTATTGAGATGAATCTTCCCTTTCTCCCTTTTTATTGTTTCCTTTAAGTAGTTCATTTCTATCTTTATTGAGAACTTATTCCTTAAATTCTACCAATTTCTGTTTGTCGTAGCCATTAACTTCAAAACCTTTTTTCATTGTATCAATTTGTTCTTCACAAATTTGCCACTTACTGCAATTTCGCCTAAGTCTAAGAAATTGACTTTTAGGCACACCAGTTAACCAACTTGAATGGTGTTCGCTAGTGATATCTATATAATTATTGCATTAGTGATTTTCTTATAACATTTTGTTTCGAGTTGTCCTTCTTAGATGTATAAAGTTAAATCTAGAAAATTAATTTCAGTCTGACTGACTGTGAAACTTAATGTTATACTTGAGTCATTGGTATTCAGGTTTTTACAAAAAGCATCCAGCTCTTCTCTTGTTCCTTTCCAGAAGAAAATTATATTGTCTATATAACGATACCATTTAGGGAGATACCTTTTAAAGACATCATTAGTTTTTATGTGTTTCTCCTCCCAGTAGGACATAAACAAGTTCACAAAACTTGTCTCAAATTTCGTGCCCATCGCCATCCCAATTAGTTGGTTATTATTCGAGCTGTTAAAATAGAAGTAATTGTTCTTAAGTATGAACTCGATACCATGTAGCAAAAACTCCTTTTTGTCCTTCGAATATTCCATCTGCTCTAGATAATATTTTATTGCTATCAAACCCTTCTGGTGTGGAATATTGGTGTGCAATGCTTCTACATTGGCTGTGGCAATTAACATATCATCAGTCCATTTTATTGTATTAATCCTTTGTAAGGTATCTGTAGTATCTTTAAGATGGAATTCCATTGTGGTTACTAAAGGCTGCAAGTGAGCATCAATAAATTCGGATAAGTTAGCAGTCAGACTGCCTAAACTGGCCACAATAGGTCTTCCTGGTGGCTTGGTGGCATTTTTGTGGACCTTGGGTAGGATATATATCATGGGAATTGATGGATCTGTGACGTTGAGATATTAAAACTCCTTTTTGGTTAAAGTTTTCTTATCTATATAGACGTGTAGTAGCTTGCTGAGGTTACTTTTAGCTCTTGCTGTAGGGTCACTCCTTAATTTCAGATGTCTTCCCATTCTCTAATTGGCGGTAAATTTCTTTTATGTAGTCATCTTTGTTCAATATTGCTACCCCTCCTTCTTTATCACATGGTTTAATTATTATATTTTCATCTTTCTGAAGTGCTTTCAGCCCCAATCATTCTTTTTTGCTCAGATTCCATTTTCTAACCTTGTTCCCGTTCAACTTTTCTAAATCGTCCAATACTGATTTCTGAAAACTGTCAATTAGACTTCCTTTTAGATACTTGGGATAAAAAGTCAACTTCTATGTGAATTTCTCTCTCAATGGGTTGATAGTTTCACCACTAGACTCTTTCGTAGTGAAAAATTTCTTCACAGTCAGTTTCCTGACAAACTTCTCTACATCTTTGAAGATGTCGAACTGATCTATCTTATTAGTTGGTGCATACTTGAGACCCTTGAGAAGTAATCGTTCTTACATTTTAGTAAGGGGTCTTGCTTAGATTAAAGATCTTACCATATTCATGTTCAACGGTTGTTGGTTATCTTGTGTCAAAATGGTTCCATCATCATTCTCCTTTGTCTTTTTACTTTTTCACTCCTCCCCTCTTCCTTCTTTTTCTCTTATTCAGTATGGACGATTTCTGAACTGTCGTCTCTCTAAAAAAGGAGTGTTGTATCCTTCTCCATGGATATCATTCAAATAGGAGGTTGCATTAAAAGATGTTTTTCTTTCATGTTGTTTTCTAGAGAAACTATTACATTCATCATCATATCTTCCTCTGTATCTGCGATTTCTATCCATGAAGTGACAGGGACTTCTATTTCTCTGATATGGGAGCTTTCTATAGTTGTTATTCCATCTCTCTCCTCTCTGATATATATTGTACGTTCGATGATATCTGTCACCAAAATTGTCAAGATGATATTCTCTGAATGTTTGGCTACCCCTTCTGGGTTCCGGTCTTAATGGTGACTGATCACCAAATTCTACCAAGATGGTTGCCGATCTCATCCCTTTATGTTTTCTATCTGGCATGGAGTGACTGTTTTTTCTAGCTAGATGATGATGGTAATGGCTTGACTGTTTATTTTCTTCTTTAAACCGTGGACAGTCCTCTCTATGCGACATTGAAGGTTCTTCTTCCGGGCTATACATCCCTGATTCCTCTTCTGGTGATAGAACAAAAGGAGACTGAAGAGTTATCTTTCTTTATGTGTTTAAAGGGATCTTTTCCTTTTTTTTTGTAATAATTCCATTTGGATCCACATACCCATTTGTATGCACATAGGATATTAACACCTCCACCGTCAATGGGTATTAACACCTCCACTGACAACATAGTACTCTATATCATTGTTTAATGACATTTGCGGGACCGGAAGTTTGAGGACAGTTTACTTTTGGTTATAAATTTTACATGTTTTTTAATATATTATTGTGGTTTCATAATATATATGTCATTTAGGAAGCTGGTTTAAGTTATATTTATGGGGGATGTGAACTTTTGATGTGAATATTCTATGTACCCCATATTAACCTATGACCTGGATATTATCATCAACCATAGCTTAAATACTGCACTGCCTTGAGGAAAGGAGAGTTCCTGAAAAGCGTTGGAAGCAGGAGACAGGAGTATGATTCCAAAGGAGAAGGTGAAAGGCTGGCCAGACGAAAGTGCAATTTGGACTGAGGAGACAGGTTCCAGAGCCAGGTTCTCCCTGTTTACACTGTTAAGGCCCATGTTACACCAAATTCTGGCAAACCTCCACCTACAGTATACCTTTGTCATTTTTTTTAAGAATTGTTTCAATCGAATAAAGAAATTGTGTTTTCATAGACCACTGTTTTTATCTGTGAGAGCAAAATTATGCCCTATGTAATAAACTGTTCTTTTTTGGAACTTATTACACTACATCAGTTTCTATACATTTTCCTCTATATGGAATCTACTACGGATGTTATGGAAGTGGTAGCATTTGAATAGGAGCATTATTGGGGGAAGTATTTTTTCTTTTCCCCCTTTTTAAAATATTAGCGCACCTACCTGATCTCTCTTTGCACGTTTGTACCCTATTTTGGTATTGGGGAATACCACTGGTCAGAGGGCTGCTGCTAGCTTTTTGTGTGTGCCACGGTCACTCTTTAAATCCTTCAACAATTTTAATAAACCTATTTTATTACGCAAAAAAACCATTAACAGTTATTAATGTTATTTAACAAATCAGCATATTATATTATTAAACAAAATTATGAAATATTATTAAACAATATTACACAATATTATTAAACACACTAAGTCACAAGAAGTTTAGTTTTTCTAGGTTTCTCATGCGTGCACTCTAGTGTGATAACTTTGATCTAAGTATTGTGTACGTCGGCCGCTAGATAGAGGTGACCATCACTACTGTACATTACACGTATGTAGATTGCACTGAAATTGTTTACAAACTAACAGTTGACAGAAGAAGAGTTTTTAAGAGACAAACTGTAATGTGAATCTGATGTTTGTGGTTTATGTACTTTAAGTTGTTAATGCGTACGTTACATTAATACAGTATTTTCTCTATAGTCTTTAATGTAAAGTTTTCATTTCTTTGAGTTGATTCATTTTTATATCTTTTGGAAACAATTTAAGAAAGCTTGATTGAAATTATTTTTCAAGATCAAATCAATATAATTTTGATCTGTTGTTGCCGGGCCCATAAAAGGGGCAGGGCCCATAAGCCAGTGCCCACTCTGCTTTTTTTTGGTAATCTGGCACTTGCTGAGAAGGCTATGAAATATAGATATCTAATGTCAAGCAAAGGTCTGTAGATTGAGAAGGCTATGATATATAGATAATATCAACGTCAAGCATATCAAATTATTCAAATGATTGATTAATCCAGTGGTTTTCAAATTTGTTCAGTTCAAGGTACCCTTAGGGTCTCCATTATTTTTTCAAGGCACACCGAAGCCAAAATAATTACAGTGGCCCCTTTTTTAAAGTAATTGGGTCAAAATAATCACCCATAGTAATTAGTATTTAGGTCAGGACGGAAATACTTATTAACTTGTTTGCATAAATAATACATATAGATCAAAGAAAAAATATTTTTTTTTTCTTCAATTATATTTCTTTCAAAGAACAATTTGCAGCACTCATTAACAGGAAGAAGACTAAAACGTAAAGCAACAATTTGTACAGAAATGTTTCTGGTTATTATAGAATGTTTAAAAACTACCAAACTTCTTTATTAATGGGATATGAATGCCTGTTGTGCACTACACAACTTTTCATACCTTGGCTGAACACTGCCACCCTTATTTCCTGTTCCATATTGATTTTTCTCTATCGTCCTAGTGGATGCTGGGGTTCCTGAAAGGACCATGGGGAATAGCGGCTCCGCAGGAGACAGGGCACAAAAAGTAAAGCTTTTCCGATCAGGTGGTGTGCACTGGCTCCTCCCCCTATGACCCTCCTCCAGACTCCAGTTAGATTTTTGTGCCCGGCCGAGAAGGGTGCAATCTAGGTGGCTCTCCTAAAGAGCTGCTTAGAGAAAGTTTAGCTAGGTTTTTTATGTTACAGTGATTCCTGCTGGCAACAGGATCACTGCAGCGAGGGACTGAGGGGAGAAGGAGTCAACTCACCTGCGTGCAGGATGGATTGTCTTCTTGGCTACTGGACATCAAGCTCCAGAGGGACGATCACAGGTACAGCCTGGATGGTCACCGGAGCCGCGCCGCCGGCCCCCTTGCAGATGCTGAAGACAGAAGAGGTCCAGAATCGGCGGCTGAAGACTCCTGCAGTCTTCTAAAGGTAGCGCACAGCACTGCAGCTGTGCGCCATTTTCCTCTCAGCACACTTCACACGGCAGTCACTGAGGGTGCAGGGCGCTGGGAGGGGGGCGCCCTGGGAGGCAAAATGAGTACCTATAAAGGCTAAAAATACCTCACATATAGCCCTAGAGGCTATATGGAGATATTTAACCCCTGCCTGATTTCTCAAAATAGCGGGAGACGAGCCCGCCGGAAAAGGGGCGGGGCCTATCTCCTCAGCACACGGCGCCATTTCCTCTCACAGCTCCGCTGGTCAGGACGGCTCCCAGGTCTCTCCCCTGCACTGCACTACAGAAACAGGGTAAAACAGAGAGGGGGGGCAAATTTATGGCGATATTTTTATATAACAAAGCAGCTATAGGGGAGCACTTATTATAAGGCTATCCCTGATATATATATAGCGCTTTTGGTGTGTGCTGGCAAACTCTCCCTCTGTCTCCCCAAAGGGCTAGTGGGTCCTGTCTTCATTAGGAGCATTCCCTGTGTGTCTGCTGTGTGTCGGTACGTGTGTGTCGACATGTATGAGGACGATATTGGTGTGGAGGCGGAGCAATTGCCAAATATGGGGATGTCACCTCCTAGGGGGTCGACACCAGAATGGATGCCTTTATTTATGGAACTACGGGATAGTGTCAACACGCTAAAGCAGTCGTTTGACGACATGAGACGGCCGGACAATCAATTAGTGCCTGTCCAGGCGACTCAAACACCGTCAGGGGCTGTGAAACGCCCTTTGCCTCAGTCGGTCGACACAGACCCAGACACAGGCGATGACTCCAGTGGTGACGGTGACGAATCAACCGTATTTTCCAGTAGGGCCACACGTTATATGATTTTGGCAATGAAGGAGGCGTTACATTTAGCTGATACTACAGGTACCACTAAACAGGGTATTATGTGGGGTATGAAAAAACTACCTATAGTTTTTCCTGAATCAGAAGAACTAAATGACGTGTGTAATGAAGCGTGGGTTGCCCCTGATAAAAAGCTGATAATTTCAAAGAAATTATTGGCATTATACCCTTTCCCGCCAGAGGTTAGGGAGCGCTGGGAAACACCTCCTAGGGTGGACAAGGCGCTAACACGCTTATCTAAACAAGTGGCGTTACCCTCTCCTGAGACGGCCGCACTTAAAGATCCATCAGATAGGAGGATGGAAAATATCCAAAAAAGTATATACACACATGCAGGTGTTATACTACGACCAGCTGTAGCAACTGCCTGGATGGGCAGTGCGGGGGTAGTTTGGTCAGAATCCCTGATTGAAAATATTGATACCCTGGACAGGGACAATATTTTACTGTCGTTAGAACAAATAAAGGATGCATTTCTTTATATGCGTGATGCACAGAGGGATATATGCACACTGGCATCACGGGTAAGTGCTATGTCCATTTCGGCCAGAAGAGCTTTATGGACGCGACAGTGGACAGGCGATGCGGATTCAAAACGGCATATGGAAGTTTTGCCGTATAAGGGGGAGGAGTTATTTGGAGTCGGTCTATCAGATTTGGTGGCCACGGCTACAGCCGGGAAATCCACCTTTCTACCTCAAGTCACTCCCCAACAGAAAAAGGCACCGACTTTTCAACCGCAGCCCTTTCGTTCCTTTAAAAATAAGAGAGCAAAGGGCTATTCATATTTGCCACGAGGCAAAGGTCGAGGGAAGAGACAGCAACACGCAGCTCCTTCCCAGGATCAGAAGCCCTCCCCGGCTTCTACAAAAGCCTCAGCATGACGCTGGGGCTTCTCAAGCGGACTCGGGGACGGTGGGCGGTCGTCTCAAAAATTACAGCGCGCAGTGGGCTCACTCGCAAGTAGATCCCTGGATCCTGCAGATAATATCTCAGGGATACAGGTTGGAATTAGAGACAGATCCACCTCGCCGTTTCCTGAGGTCTGCTTTACCAACGTCCCCCTCCGAAAGGGAGACGGTGTTGGAAGCCATTCACAAGCTGTACTCTCAGCAGGTGATAGTCAAGGTACCTCTTCTGCAACAAGGGAAGGGGTATTATTCCACTCTTTTTGTGGTACCGAAGCCGGATGGCTCGGTAAGGCCTATTCTAAATCTGAAGTCCTTGAACCTGTACATAAAGAAGTTCAAGTTCAAAATGGAGTCACTCAGAGCAGTGATAGCGAACCTGGAAGAGGGGGACTTTATGGTATCCTTGGACATCGAGGATGCGTATCTCCACGTTCCAATTTACCCCTCACACCAGGGGTACCTCAGGTTCGTTGTACAAAACTGTCACTATCAGTTTCAGACGCTGCCGTTCGGATTGTCCACGGCACCTCGGATCTTTACAAAGGTAATGGCCGAGATGATGATTCTTCTTCGAAGAAAAGGCGTATTAATTATCCCATACTTGGACGATCTCCTAATAAGGGCGAGGTCCAGAGAACAGCTAGAGATGGGATTAGCACTGTCTCAAGAAGTGCTAAAACAGCACGGGTGGATTCTGAATATTCCAAAATCCCAGTTAATGCCGACAACTCGTCTGCTGTTCCTAGGGATGATTCTGGACACGGTTCAGAAAAAGGTTTTTCTCCCGGAGGAAAAAGCCAAGGAGTTATCCGAGCTTGTCAGGAACCTCCTAAAACCAGGAAAGGTGTCTGTACATCAATGCACAAGAGTCCTGGGAAAAATGGTGGCTTCTTACGAAGCGATTCCATTCGGCAGATTCCACGCAAGAATTTTCCAAAGGGATCTGTTGGACAAATGGTCAGGGTCGCATCTTCAGATGCACCTACGGATAACCCTGTCTCCAAGGACAAGGGTGTCTCTTCTGTGGTGGTTGCAGAGTGCTCATCTATTGGAGGGCCGCAGATTCGGCATACAGGATTGGATCCTGGTGACCACGGACGCCAGCCTGAGAGGCTGGGGAGCAGTCACACAAGGAAGAAACTTCCAGGGAGTATGGACGAGCCTGGAAACGTCTCTTCACATAAACATTCTGGAACTAAGAGCAATATACAATGCTCTAAACCAGGCAGAACCTCTGCTTCAGGGAAAACCGGTATTGATCCAGTCGGACAACATCACGGCAGTCGCCCATGTGAACAGACAGGGCGGCACAAGAAGCAGGAGGGCAATGGCAGAAGCTGCAAGGATTCTTCGCTGGGCAGAGAATCATGTGATAGCACTGTCAGCAGTGTTCATCCCGGGAGTGGACAACTGGGAAGCAGACTTCCTCAGCAGACACGATCTTCACCCGGGAGAGTGGGGACTTCATCCAGAAGTCTTCCACATGCTGGTAACCCGTTGGGAAAGACCAATGGTGGACATGATGGCGTCTCGCCTCAACAAAAAACTGGACAGGTATTGCGCCAGGTCAAGAGATCCGCAGGCAATAGCTGTGGACGCGCTGGTAACGCCTTGGGTGTACCAGTCGGTGTATGTGTTTCCTCCTCTGCTTCTCATACCAAGAGTATTGAGAATTATACGGCAAAGAGGCGTAAGAACGATACTAGTGGTTCCGGATTGGCCAAGGAGGACTTGGTACCCGGAACTTCAAGAGATGATCACGGAAGATCCGTGGCCTCTACCTCTAAGGAGGGACTTGCTTCAGCAGGGTCCCTGTCTGTTTCAAGACTTACCGCGGCTGCGTTTGACGGCATGGCGGTTGAACGCCGGATCCTAAAGGAAAGAGGCATGCCGGAAGAAGTCATTCCTACTTTGATTAAAGCAAGGAAGGAAGTAACCGTGCAACATTATCACCGAATTTGGCGAAAATATGTTGCGTGGTGCGAAGATCGGAGTGCTCCGACGGAGGAATTTCAACTTGGTCGATTCCTACATTTCCTGCAATCAGGATTGTCAATGGGTCTCAAATTGGGATCTATTAAGGTTCAAATTTCGGCCCTGTCGATTTTCTTTCAAAAAGAATTGGCTTCAGTCCCTGAAGTCCAGACCTTTGTTAAGGGAGTGCTGCATATACAGCCTCCTGTGGTGCCTCCAGTGGCACCGTGGGATCTAAATGTGGTTTTGGACTTCCTAAAATCTCATTGGTTTGAACCACTAAAAAAGGTGGATTTGAAATATCTCACATGGAAAGTGACCATGCTTCTAGCCCTGGCTTCTGCCAGGAGAGTGTCAGAATTGGCAGCTTTATCTTACAAAAGGCCATATCTGATTTTCCATTCGGACAGGGCAGAACTGCGGACTCGTCCGCATTTTCTCCCTAAGGTGGTGTCAGCATTTCATCTGAACCAGCCTATTGTAGTGCCTGCGGCTACAAGTGACTTGGAGGACTCCAAGTTACTGGACGTTGTCAGAGCATTAAAAATATATATTGCAAGGACAGCTGGAGTCAGAAAATCTGACTCGTTGTTTTTATTGTATGCACCCAACAAGATGGGTGCTCCTGCGTCTAAGCAGACGATTGCTCGTTGGATCTGTAGCACAATCCAACTTGCACATTCTGTGGCAGGCTTGCCACAGCCTAAATCTGTAAAGGCCCACTCCACAAGGAAGGTGGGCTCATCTTGGGCGGCTGCCCGAGGGGTCTCGGCATTACAACTTTGCCGAGCAGCTACGTGGTCAGGGGAGAACACGTTGGTAAAATTTTACAAATTTGATACTCTGGCTAAGGAGGACCTGGAGTTCTCTCATTCGGTGCTGCAGAGTCATCCGCACTCTCCCGCCCGTTTGGGAGCTTTGGTATAATCCCCATGGTCCTTTCAGGAACCCCAGCATCCACTAGGACGATAGAGAAAATAAGATTTTACTTACCGATAAATCTATTTCTCGGAGTCCGTAGTGGATGCTGGGCGCCCATCCCAAGTGCGGATTATCTGCATAAGTTGTACATAGTTATTGTTAACTAATTCGGGTTATTGTTAAAGGAAGCCATCTTTCAGAGGCTCCGCTGTTATCATACTGTTAACTGGGTTTAGATCACAAGTTGTACGGTGTGATTGGTGTGGCTGGTATGAGTCTTACCCGGGATTCAAAATCCTCCCTTATTGTGTACGCTCGTCCGGGCACAGTACCTAACTGGAGTCTGGAGGAGGGTCATAGGGGGAGGAGCCAGTGCACACCACCTGATCGGAAAAGCTTTACTTTTTGTGCCCTGTCTCCTGCGGAGCCGCTATTCCCCATGGTCCTTTCAGGAACCCCAGCATCCACTACGGACTCCGAGAAATAGATTTATCGGTAAGTAAAATCTTATTTTTAACGGTATTTTATTACAGCAACAGCCAAAAACTCACATTCACACAGATACTGTATGTTGTGGCAAATGGAACAAGAGTTTGCTTGGCTTTAGCACTTAGCATTGGATATTCATATTTAATGGATATTCAAAACTCTTCAAGTCCCATGCAGCTAAATTTTACTTTCAAAGTCTTGTCACTAGAGCTGAATGAGGTTTTCTATTTCTATAGATGCAAATTCAGATGGGCCTTGGTACTGCATGGGTCTTTAATCCACACAACTTTCTCCATATTCTCTAGAAAATATTTGTCAAACCAGCCACTGAAATTTGTTAGGTGCTGATTTAGGTTCATGCATCAAACAAACATCATTGGATGTAACAAACTTATGCAACATGGAGAAACAGTTGTTGTGACCATCTTCATTTAATTTATTTTCAATAGAAGCAATTTTTTCTGAATGCTGATACCATCTCTGAGTGTTGAAGAATGTGATTGTTTCTTCCCTGCAGTGAGAGATTTAATGCATTCAGTTTTTCAAAGAGATTACACAGGTATGCTAATTTGGACAAAAAAATCAGTATCAGATTGGGATGGTCTCGGGATCTCGGCACTTGGGATACCAGCAGTCAGAATATCGACAGCAGCATACCGACGCTCAGGATTGCTACACTTACTTAATAAGTATACTATCCCTAACCCAACTCCCCTAACCCTCCTTACCCCCAGTCTGACCCCAACCCCCCCACAGCCTAACCCTAACCCTCCCCGGTGGTGCCTAACTTTAACCCCTCCTCCCATCAGACTAAACCTAACCCTCCCTCTCCTGCAGCCTAACCCTCCCCAATGGTGTCTAACTCTAACCCCCCCTCCCTGTAGCCTAAACCTAACCCTCCCCTCTGTAACCTAACCTTAACCCTCCCCCCACAGCATAAACCTAAACATACCCCCACCCACCCAGCACGTCTTATGTGGAGTCCTGGTGATTCTTCTGGCATCGGGGTTCCCATCACCAGCATTTCAATCCCTGTCAGGATCCTGGCATTGGTATTCTGAGCAGTGCCAGGATTCCAGCATTGGTATTCCAACTGTTGGGATCCCAAACGGTGGAATCCATCCAAGTAGTTACTGGCACACTCATGTACGTCTTCTACAAAATAGGAGTAGAGTTCTTGGCTTAATTCAACGACATGGGACAGTATATTGCCATGGGAGAGCCATCACAAGCTGCAGCAATACAACAAAGATGTGTGCTTAGAACCAATATCCATCACACATTTCTAAAAACCCTTGCCTTCTGTAGCCTAGTTTTTATGATGTTGACAACTTTCAACACGCTTTCCATAACTGCATTCAGTGGAGAACTCAGTTGCTTTGAAGCAAGAGCTTCCCTGTAGATAATACAGTGAGTTCACAGTGCATCAGCTCCTTTGCTTTAGATAAGTGCCTGCAATTCTCCATAACAGCCAGACATACAGTAGAATGACCACCATAAGTACAGACACCAGAGCAATGTGTCCAGTCTAACTGGTTTTCACTTATAAAAGTGTCAAGGATCTGAAACAAGTCTTTTGCCTTTATACCTGCGGTGCAAGGACGTGCGGTGAGGTAAATAGCTTAGGAGGCACTGACTAGTACCAGAGCTAGATTTACACAAAATATATGAGCCCAAGGGTGCATGTGAATCTTACACAGAGGTGTAGCGGAATACTGTATACTGCTGGAAATGTGGTGAGTTTTGTGGAAAAGATAAGAACTGCCTCACCTGTCATAGGGGGTAATTTCAGAGTTGATCGTAGCAGCAAATTTGTTAGCAGTTGGGCAAAACCATGCACACTGCAGGGTTTGGGGGGCAGATATAATATGTGCAGAGACAGTTAGATTTGGGTGGTTTATATTGTTTCTGTGCAGAGTAAATACTAGCTGCTTTATTTTTACACTGCAATTTAGATTTCAGTTTGAACACACCACACCCAAATCTATCTCTCTCTGCACATGTTATATCTGCCCCCCCTGCAATGCACATGGGGGGTCATTCCGACCCGATCGCTTGCTGCAGTTTATCACAGTGCAGCAATTGAGTCGGATCTGCACATGCGCCGGCGCCGCAGTGCTCCGACGCATGCTGGGCGGCCAAAGGCCGTTGTAGTGTAGCGATCGCCTCTGCCTGATTGACAGGCAGAGGCGGTCGCTGGATGGGAGGGGGCTGGACAGTGGCGTTAAGCCGGACCGTTGGGGGGGTGGACCACGGTGGCTACGTGACATGCAGCTGCTGCGACCCGGGCATCGAGGAGGATCTCCCGCAGGAGCTGCGCTGGCCGGGAGTTACTCCTGAAATGCAATGTGCAATGCTTTTGCATTTCTGCGGGGAAGTGGGGCCGGCACTGACATGCGGGGCGGACCCTGTGCTAGGCATCCCCCCCATGTCTGAGTGCCTGATCGTAGCTGTGCTAAATTTAGCACAGCTACGATCAACTCGGAATGACCGCCATGGTTTTGCCCAACTGCTAACAAATTTGTTGCTGCAATCAACTCTGAATTAGGCCCATAGGCTTATAACTTCAGAGTTTTGACTCAAAAATTATTAGAATAATGAAAAGAAGATATTTATCATAAATCCTTTGTGTTTTTCATATCTACTCTATAAAAGTGAAAATGTGTCCTTCTGTCTGTATTTCTATACAAATCCACAGTTTACAAGCAAAGATCATGAAATTTGACATCCAAGTGTGTTAAAACATGGCAGAGGCAACTAAAAAAATTAGAAATCCCTAGCACTCCTAGGGGGGAGACAGCAGCACAGAGTATATCAGGAGACAGCATAATTCCGGAATTGCTGGAGCAATGTACTCAGAAATTGGTACATATATGCCTTAAAATCTGGGAACAAACACTGTGGGGGTTAGACACCCCAAGCACCCCTAGGGGTGGGACAGCAGCACAGAGTATGTCAGCAGACAGCATAGCTCTGGAATGCCTGCAGCAATTTACAACAAACTTGGTACACATATGACTTACACTCTGGAAACAAACACTGTGGGGGTAAGACACCCCTAGGCCCCTAGGGGTGAGGCAGCAGCACAGAGTTTTTCAGCAGACAGCATAACTCTGAAATGCCTGGAGCAATTTTACACCAAACTTGCTACACAAATGACTTACGCTCTGGGAACAAACACTGTGGGGGTTAGACACCCCTAGCACCCCTAGGGGTGGGACAGCAGCACAGAGTATTTCTGAAGAAAGCATAACTCCCGAATGCCTTTACCTATTTACAACAAACTTGGTACACATATGACTTACAGGCTGGGAACAAACACTGTGGCGGTAAGACACACCTAGCACCCCTATGGGTGAGGCAGCAGCACAGAGTTTTTCAGCAGACAGCATAACTCTGAAATGCCTGGAGCAATTTACACCAAACTTGCTACACAAATTACTTACACTCTGGGAACAAACACTGTGGAAGTTACACACCACTAGCACCCCTAGGTGGCCAGATGAAAGTGTAATTTGGACTGAGGAGACAGGTTCCAGAGCCAGGTTCTCCCTGTTTACACTGTTAAGGCCCATGTTACACCAAATTCTGGCAAACCTCCGCCTACAGTATACCTTTGTTATTTTTTTAAGAATTGTTTCAATCGAATAAAGAAATTGTGTTTTCATAGACCACTGTTTTTATCTGTGAGAGCAAAATGATGCCCTATGTAAATAACTGTTCTTTTTTGGAACTTATTACACTACATCAGTTTCTATACATTTTCCTCTATATGGAACCTACTACGGATGTTATGGAAGTTGTAGCATTTGAATAGGAGCATTATTGGGGGAAGTATTTTTTCTTTTCCCCCTTTTTAAAATATTAGCGCACCTACCTGATCTCTCTTTGCACGTTTGTACCATATTTTGGTATTGGGGAATACCACTGGTCAGAGGGCTGCTGCTATCTTTCTGTGTGTGCTATGGTCACTCTTTAAATCCTTCAACAATTTTAATAAACCTATTTTATTACGCAAAAAAAACATTAACAATTATTAATGTTATTTAACAAATCAGCATATTATATTATTAAACAAAATTATGAAATATTATTAAACAATATTACACAATATTATTAAACACACTAAGTCACAGGAAGTTTAGTTTTTCTAGGTTTCTCATGCGTGCACTCTAGTGAGATAACTTTGATCTAAGTATTGTGTACGTCGGCCGCTAGATAGAGGTGACCATCACTACTGTACATTACACGTATGTAGATTGCACTGAAATTGTTTACAAACTAACAGCTGACAGAAGAAGAGTTTTTAAGAGACAAACTGTAATGTGAATCTGATGTTTGTGGTTTATGTACTTTAAGTTGTTAATGCGTACGTTACATTAATACAGTATTTTCTCTATAGTCTTTAATGTAAAGTTTTCATTTCTTTGAGCTGTTTAATTTTTATATCTTTTGGAAACAATTTAAGAAAGCTTGATTTAAATTATTTTTCAAGATCAAATCAATATAATTTTGATCTGTTGTTGCCGGGCCCATAAAAGGGGCAGGGCCCATAAGCCAGTGCCCACTCTGCTTTTTTTTGGTAA
Organism: Pseudophryne corroboree; assembly: GCF_028390025.1. NCBI lineage: Eukaryota > Metazoa > Chordata > Amphibia > Anura > Myobatrachidae > Pseudophryne > Pseudophryne corroboree. The sequence goes on from NC_086448.1 coordinate 291,918,769, forward strand.
TCTGGCACTTGCTGAGAAGGCTATGAAATATAGATATCTAATGTCAAGCAAAGGTCTGTAGATTGAGAAGGCTATGATATATAGATAATATCAACGTCAAGCATATCAAATTATTCAAATGATTGATTAATCCAGTGGTTTTCAAATTTGTTCAGTTCAAGGTACCCTTAGGGTCTCCATTATTTTTTCAAGGCACACCGAAGCCAAAATAATTACAGTGGCCCCTTTTTTAAAGTAATTGGGTCAAAATAATCACCCATAGTAATTAGTATTTAGGTCAGGACGGAAATACTTATTAACTTGTTTGCATAAATAATACATATAGATCAAAGAAAAAAGATTTTTTTTTTCTTCAATTATATTTCTTTCAAAGAACAATTTGCAGCACTCATTAACAGGAAGAAGACTAAAACGTAAAACAACAATTTGTACAGAAATGTTTCTGGTTATTATAGAATGTTTAAAAACTACCAAACTTCTTTATTAATGGGATATGAATGCCTGTTGTGCACTACACAACTTTTCATACCTTGGGATCAGCTTGAACACTGCCACCCTTATTTCCTGTTCCATATTGATTTTTTAACGGTACTTGCATTTTATTACAGCAACAGCCAAAAACTCATATTCACACAGATACTGTATGTTGTGGCAAATGGAACAAGAGTTTGCTTGGCTTTAGCACTTAGCATTGGATATTCATATTTATTGGATATTCAAAACTCTTCAAGTCCCATGCAGCTAAATTTTACTTTCAAAGTCTTGTCACTAGAGCTGAATTAGGTTTTCTATTTCTATAGATGCAAATTCAGATGGGCCTTGGTACTGCATGGGTCGTGGATCCACACAACTTTCTCCATATTCTCTAGAAAATATTTGTCAAACCAGCCACTGAAATTTGTTAGGTGCTGATTTAGGTTCATGCATCAAACAAACAACATTGGATGTAGCAAACTTATGCAACATGGAGAAACAGTTGTTGTGACCATCTTCATTTAATTTATTTTCAATAGAAGCAATTTTTCCGGAATGCTGATACCATCTCTGAGTGTTTAAGAATGTGATTGTTTCTTCCCTGCAGTGAGAGATTTAATGCATTCAGTTTTTCAAAGAGATCACACAGGTATGCTAATTTGGACAAAAAAATCAGTATCAGATTGGGATGGTCTCGGGATCTCGGCACTTGGGATACCAGCAGTCAGAATACCGACAGCAGCATACCGACGCTCAGGATTGCTACACTTACTTAATAAGTATACTATCCCTAACCCAACTCCCCTAACCCTCCTTACCCCCAGTCTGACCCCAACCCCCCCACAGCCTAACCCTAACCCTCCCCGGTGGTGCCTAACTTTAACCCCTCCTCCCCGCAGACTAAACCTAACCCTCCCTCTCCTGCAGCCTAACCCTCCCCAATGGTGTCTAACTCTAACCCCCCCTCCCTGTAGCCTAAACCTAACCCTCCCCTCTGTAACCTAACCTTAACCCTCCCCCCACAGCATAAACCTAAACATACCCCCACCCACTCAGCACGTCTTATGTGGAGTCCTGATGATTCTTCGTTTGGGATTCTGGCATCTGGGTTCCCATCACAAGCATTTCAATCCCTGTCAGGATCCTGGCATTGGTATTCTGAGCAGTGCCAGGATTCCAGCATTGGTATTCCAACTGTTGGGATCCCAAACGGTGGAATCCATCCAAGTAGTTACTGGCACACTCATGTACGTCTTCTACAAAATAGGAGTAGAGTTCTTGGCATAATTCAACAACATGGGACAGTATATTGCCATGGGAGAGCCATCACAAGCTGCAGCAATACAACAAAGATGTGTGCTTAGAACCAATATCCAACACACATTTCTAAAAACCCTTGCCTTCTGTAGCCTAGTTTTTATGATGTTGACAACTTTCAACACGCTTTCCATAACTGCATTCAGTGGAGAACTCAGTTGCTTTGAAGCAAGAGCTTCCCTGTAGATAATACAGTGGGTTCACAGTGCATCAGCTGCTTTGCTTTGGATAAGTGCCTGCAATTCTCCATAACAGCCAGACATACAGTAGAATGACCACCATAAGTACAGACACCAGAGCAATTTGTCCAGTCTAACTGGTTTTCACTTATAAAAGTGTCAAGGATCTGAAACAAGTCTTTTGCCTTTATACCGGCGGTGCAAGGACGTGCGGTGAGGTAAATAGCTTAGGAGGCACTGACTAGTACCAGAGCTAGATTTACACAAAATATATGAGCCCAAGGGTGCATGTGAATCTTACACACAGGTGTAGCGGAATACTGTATACTGCTGGAAATGTGGTGAGTTTTGTGGAAAAGATAAGAACTGCCTCACCTGTCATAGGGGGTAATTTCAGAGTTGATCGTAGCAGCAAATTTGTTAGCAGTTGGGCAAAACCATGCACACTGCAGGGTTTGGGGGGCAGATATAATATGTGCAGAGACAGTTAGATTTGGGTGGTTTATATTGTTTCTGTGCAGAGTAAATACTAGCTGCTTTATTTTTACACTGCAATTTAGATTTCAGTTTGAACACACCACACCCAAATCTATCTCTCTCTGCACATGTTATATCTGCCCCCCCTGCAATGCACATGGGGGGTCATTCCGACCCGATCGCTTGCTGCAGTTTATCACAGTGCAGCAATTGAGTCGGATCTGCACATGCGCCGGCGCCGCAGTGCTCCGACGAATGCTGGGCGGCCAAAGGCCGTTGTAGTGTAGCGATCGCCTCTGCCTGATTGACAGGCAGAGGCGGTCGCTGGATGGGAGGGGGCTGGACAGTGGCGTTAAGCCGGACCGTTGGGGGGGTGGACCACGGTGGCTGCGTGACATGCAGCTGCTGCGACCCAGGCATCGAGGAGGATCTCCCGCAGGAGCTGCGCTGGCCGGGAGTTACTCCTGAAATGCAATGTGCGATGCTTTTGCATTTCTACGGGGGAAGGGGGGCCGGCACTGACATGCGGGGCGGGCCCTGTGCTAGGCATCCCCCCGCATGTCTGAGTGCCTGATCGTAGCTGTGATAAATTTAGCACAGCTACGATCAACTCGGAATGACCGCCATGGTTTTGCCCAACTGCTAACAAATTTGTTGCTGCAATCAACTCTGAATTAGGCCCATAGGCTTATAACTTCAGAGTTTTGACTCAAAAATTATTAGAATAATGAAAAGAAGATATTTATCATAAATTCTTTGTGTTTTTCATATCTACTCTATAAAAGTGAAAATTTGTCCTTCTGTCTGCATTTCTATACAAATCCACAGTTTACAAGCAAAGATCGTGAAATTTGACATCCAAGTGTATTAAAACATGGCAGAGGCAACTAAAAAAATTAGAAATCCCTAGCACTCCTAGGGGGGAGACAGCAGCACAGAGTATATCAGGAGACAGCATAATTCCGGAATTGCTGGAGCAATGTACTCAGAAATTGGTACATATATGCCTTAAATTCTGGGAACAAACACTGTGGGGGTCAGACACCCCAAGCACCCCTAGGGGTGGGACAGCAGCACAGAGTATGTCAGCAGACAGCATAGCTCTGGAATGCCTGCATCAATTTACAACAAACTTGGTACACATATGACTTACACTCTGGAAACAAACACTGTGGGGGTAAGACACCCCTAGGCCCCTAGGGGTGAGGCAACAGCACAGAGTTTTTCAGCAGACAGCATAACTCTGAAATGCCTGGAGCAATTTTACACCAAACTTGCTACACAAATGACTTACGCTCTGGGAACAAACACTGTGGGGGTTAGACACCCCTAGCACCCCTAGGGGTGGGACAGCAGCACAGAGTATTTCTGAAGAAAGCATAACTCCCGAATGCCTTGACCTATTTATAACAAACTTGGTACACATATGACTTACAGGCTGGGAACAAACACTGTGGCGGTAAGACACCCCTAGCACCCCTATGGGTGAGGCTGCAGCACAGAGTTTTTCAGCAGACAGCATAATTCTGAAATGCCTGGAGCAATTTACACCAAACTTGCTACACAAATGACTTACACTCTGGGAACAAACACTGTGGAAGTTACACACCACTAGCACCCCTAGGTGGCCAGACGAAAGTGTAATTTGGACTGAGGAGACAGGTTCCAGAGCCAGGTTCTCCCTGTTTACACTGTTAAGGCCCATGTTACACCAAATTCTGGCAAACCTCCGCCTACAGTATACCTTTGTTATTTTTTTAAGAATTGTTTCAATCGAATAAAGAAATTGTGTTTTCATAGACCACTGTTTTTATCTGTGAGAGCAAAATGATGCCCTATGTAAATAACTGTTCTTTTTTGGAACTTATTACACTACATCAGTTTCTATACATTTTCCTCTATATGGAACCTACTACGGATGTTATGGAAGTTGTAGCATTTGAATAGGAGCATTATTGGGGGAAGTATTTTTTCTTTTCCCCCTTTTTAAAATATTAGCGCACCTACCTGATCTCTCTTTGCACGTTTGTACCCTATTTTTGTATTGGGGAATACCACTGGTCAGAGGGCTGCTGCTATCTTTCTGTGTGTGCTATGGTCACTCTTTAAATCCTTCAACAATTTTAATAAACCTATTTTATTACGCAAAAAAAACATTAACAATTATTAATGTTATTTAACAAATCAGCATATTATATTATTAAACAAAATTATGAAATATTATTAAACAATATTACACAATATTATTAAACACACTAAGTCACAGGAAGTTTAGTTTTTCTAGGTTTCTCATGCGTGCACTCTAGTGAGATAACTTTGATCTAAGTATTGTGTACGTCGGCCGCTAGATAGAGGTGACCATCACTACTGTACATTACACGTATGTAGATTGCACTGAAATTGTTTACAAACTAACAGCTGACAGAAGAAGAGTTTTTAAGAGACAAACTGTAATGTGAATCTGATGTTTGTGGTTTATGTACTTTAAGTTGTTAATGCGTACGTTACATTAATACAGTATTTTCTCTATAGTCTTTAATGTAAAGTTTTCATTTCTTTGAGCTGATTAATTTTTATATCTTTTGGAAACAATTTAAGAAAGCTTGATTTAAATTATTTTTCAAGATCAAATCAATATAATTTTGATCTGTTGTTGCCGGGCCCATAAAAGGGGCAGGGCCCATAAGCCAGTGCCCACTCTGCTTTTTTTTAGTAATCTGGCACTTGCTGAGAAGGCTATGAAATATAGATATCTAATGTCAAGCAAAGGTCTGTAGATTGAGAAGGCTATGATATATAGATAATATCAACGTCAAGCATATCAAATTATTCAAATGATTGATTAATCCAGTGGTTTTCAAATTTGTTCAGTTCAAGGTACCCTTAGGGTCTCCATTATTTTTTCAAGGCACACCGAAGCCAAAATAATTACAGTGGCCCCTTTTTTAAAGTAATTGGGTCAAAATAATCACCCATAGTAATTAGTATTTAGGTCAGGACGGAAATACTTATTAACTTGTTTGCATAAATAATACATATAGATGAAAGAAAAAAGATTTTTTTTTTCTTCAATTATATTTCTTTCAAAGAACAATTTGCAGCACTCAGTAACAGGAAGAAGACTAAAACGTAAAACAACAATTTGTACAGAAATGTTTCTGGTTATTATAGAATGTTTAAAAACTACCAAACTTCTTTATTAATGGGATATGAATGCCTGTTGTGCACTACACAACTTTTCATACCTTGGGATCAGCTTGAACACTGCCACCCTTATTTCCTGTTCCATATTGATTTTTTAACGGTACTTGCATTTTATTACAGCAACAGCCAAAAACTCATATTCACACAGATACTGTATGTTGTGGCAAATGGAACAAGAGTTTGCTTGGCTTTAGCACTTAGCATTGGATATTCATATTTATTGGATATTCAAAACTCTTCAAATCCCATGCAGCTAAATTTTACTTTCAAAGTCTTGTCACTAGAGCTGAATGAGGTTTTCTATTTCTATAGATGCAAATTCAGATGGGCCTTGGTACTGCATGGGTCGTGGATCCACACAACTTTCTCCATATTCTCTAGAAAATATTTTTCAAACCAGCCACTGAAATTTGTTAGGTGCTGATTTAGGTTCATGCATCAAACAAACAACATTGGATGTAGCAAACTTATGCAACATGGAGAAACAGTTGTTGTGACCATCTTCATTTAATTTATTTTCAATAGAAGCAATTTTTCCGGAATGCTGATACCATCTCTGAGTGTTTAAGAATGTGATTGTTTCTTCCCTGCAGTGAGAGATTTAATGCATTCAGTTTTTCAAAGAAATCACACAGGTATGCTAATTTGGACAAAAAAATCAGTATCAGATTGGGATGGTCTCGGGATCTCGGCACTTGGGATACCAGCAGTTAGAATACCGACAGCAGCATACCGACGCTCAGGATTGCTACACTTACTTAATAAGTATACTATCCCTAACCCAACTCCCCTAACCCTCCTTACCCCCAGTCTGACCCCAACCCCCCCACAGCCTAACCCTAACCCTCCCCGGTGGTGCCTAACTTTAACCCCTCCTCCCCGCAGACTTAACCTAACCCTCCCTCTCCTGCAGCCTAACCCTCCCCAATGGTGCCTAACTCTAACCCCCCCTCCCTGTAGCCTAAACCTAACCCTCCACTCTGTAACCTAACCTTAACCCTCCCCCCACAGCATAAACCTAAACATACCCCCACCCACCCAGCACGTCTTACGTGGAGTCCTGATGATTCTTCGTTCGGGATTCTGGCATCTGGGTTCCCATCACCAGCATTTCGATCCCTGTCAGGATCCTGGCATTGGTATTCTGAGCAGTGCCAGGATTCCAGCATTGGTATTCCAACTGCTGGGATCCCAAACGGTGGAATCCATCCAAGTAGTTACTGGCACACTCATGTACGTCTTCTAGAAATAGGAGTAGAGTTCTTGGCATAATTCAACGACATGGGACAGTATATTGCCATGGGAGAGCCATCACAAGCTGCAGCAATACAACAAAGATGTGTGCTCAGAACCAATATCCAACACACATTTCTAAAAACCCTTGCCTTCTGTAGCCTAGTTTTTATGATGTTGACAACTTTCAACACGCTTTCCATAACTGCATTCAGTGGAGAACTCAGTTGCTTTGAAGCAAGAGCTTCCCTGTAGATAATACAGTGGGTTCACAGTGCATCAGCTGCTTTGCTTTGGATAAGTGCCTGCAATTCTCCATAACAGCCAGACATACAGTAGAATGACCACCATAAGTACAGACACCAGAGCAATTTGTCCAGTCTAACTGGTTTTCACTTATAAAAGTGTCAAGGATCTGAAACAAGTCTTTTGCCTTTATACCGGCGGTGCAAGGACGTGCGGTGAGGTAAATAGCTTAGGAGGCACTGACTAGTACCAGAGCTAGATTTACACAAAATATATGAGCCCAAGGGTGCATGTGAATCTTACACACAGGTGTAGCGGAATACTGTATACTGCTGGAAATGTGGTGAGTTTTGTGGAAAAGATAAGAACTGCCTCACCTGTCATAGGGGGTAATTTCAGAGTTGATCGTAGCAGCAAATTTGTTAGCAGTTGGGCAAAACCATGCACACTGCAGGGTTTGGGGGGCAGATATAATATGTGCAGAGACAGTTAGATTTGGGTGGTTTATATTGTTTCTGTGCAGAGTAAATACTAGCTGCTTTATTTTTACACTGCAATTTAGATTTCAGTTTGAACACACCACACCCAAATCTATCTCTCTCTGCACATGTTATATCTGCCCCCCCCCCCCTGCTATGCACATGGGGGGTCATTCCGACCCGATCGCTTGCTGCAGTTTATCACAGTGCAGCAATTGGGTCGGATCTGCACATGCGCCGGCGCCGCAGTGCTCCGACGCATGCTGGGCGGCCAAAGGCCGTTGTAGTGTAGCGATCGCCTCTGCCTGATTGACAGGCAGAGGCGGTCGCTGGATGGGAGGGGGCTGGACAGTGGCGTTAAGCCGGACCGTTGGGGGGGTGGACCACGGTGGCTGCGTGACATGCAGCTGCTGCGACCCAGGCATCGAGGAGGATCTCCCGCAGGAGCTGCGCTGGCCGGGAGTTACTCCTGAAATGCAATGTGCGATGCTTTTGCATTTCTACGGGGAAGGGGGGCCGGCACTGACATGCGGGGCGGACCCTGTGCTAGGCATCCCCCCGCATGTCTGAGTGCCTGATCGTAGCTGTGCTAAATTTAGCACAGCTACGATCAACTCGGAATGACCGCCATGGTTTTGCCCAACTGCTAACAAATTTGTTGCTGCAATCAACTCTGAATTAGGCCCATAGGCTTATAACTTCAGAGTTTTGACTCAAAAATTATTAGAATAATGAAAAAAAGATATTTATCATAAATTCTTTGTGTTTTTCATATCTACTCTATAAAAGTGAAAATGTGTCCTTCTGTCTGTATTTCTATACAAATCCACAGTTTACAAGCAAAGATCGTGAAATTTGATATCCAAGTGTATTAAAACATGGCAGAGGCAACTAAAAAAATTAGAAATCCCTAGCACTCATAGGGGGGAGACAGCAGCACAGAGTATATCAGGAGACAGCATAATTCCAGAATTGCTGAAGCAATGTACTCAGAAATTGGTACATATATGCCTTAAAATCTGGGAAAAAACACTGTGGGGGTCAGACACCCCAAGCACCCCTAGGGGTGGGACAGCAGCACAGAGTATGTCAGCAGACAGCATAGCTCTGGAATGCCTGCAGCAATTCACAACAAACTTGGTACACATATGACTTACACTCTGGAAACAAACACTGTGGGGGTAAGACACCCCTTGTCCCCTAGGGGTGAGGCAGCAGCACAGAGTTTTTCAGCAGACAGCATAACTCTGAAATGCCTGGAGCAATTTACACTAAACTTGCTACACAAATGACTTACACTCTGGGAACAAACACTGTGGGGGTTAGACACCCCTAGCACCAATAGGGGTGGGACAGCAGCACAGAGTATTTCTGAAGAAAGCATAACTCCCGAATGCCTTGACCTATTTACAACAAACTTGGTACACATATGACTTACAGGCTGGGAACAAACACTGTGGCGGTAAGACACCCCTAGCACCCCTAGGGGTGAGGCAGCAGCACAGAGTTTTTCAGCAGACAGCATAACTCTGAAATGCCTGGAGCAATTTACACCAAACTTGCTACACAAATGACTTACACTCTGGGAACAAACACTGTGGGAGTTACACACCACTAGCACCCCTAGGGGTGGGCCAACTGCATAGACTTTATCAGGATATGCTTGATATGTCAGTGATGACAGGGCTGCTTGTGACAGGGCCAGTGACATGATGTGAAGAGGGGAATGAAGGTAGCACAAACCCACACACTGAAAGTTATATAGTAGAAGTAGCATGGTCCCCCAGTAGCACAGAGTATATCAGGAGATACATAATGTGCTGCGCTATATAATAAACTGAAAAAAATTATAATTTCACAGGGGCACTGACATGATGTGAGGAGGGGAATAGAGGCAGCAGGAAGCTACAGACTGAGTTGTATAGTGGGAAGAGCAGGGTCCCTTGGGGGACCAAAAAGGGGTTCAGCCACTCCACAAAGTGCATCAGGGAGGCAAGTTATGCCTATATACTAGATCACTAACCAACGTAAATTAACTAACAACTATCATTCTAATTTACCATCCTCATCCCGTAGCAAAGCACGGGTATTCAGCTATCTACAATGTTATTTATACAGTGTGTTTAATATTTACATTTATTTTTGTAAACAGACATTCTTAAAATCCCCGGCATTGCCGGGTACTCCAACTAGTAGTACATAAACCATAGACTTCACATTCATATTACCGTTTCCAGATCGTAGACTGTTAGTTGGTAAAATTAAAAATGTATAAGGAGATTATTTGCAAGGGGGCCCTGAGATTTTGACTGCCTAGTGGACCCCATTGGGTTTAATACATCACTGGTGACACAGTATCCACAGCTCTTAATCACAGTATAGTAGCTCTTAATTATTTTCAGTCCCATAGCCCTTAATTACTCTGCAGCCCACAGCCCTTTACAGATGACACAGAGTCTGAGGATGACGCAGTAGCCCAATGTCCTTAGGGGGTATTCAGGTTTGTTAGTAACATGCATAGGTTAAAAAAGACAATTTGTCCATCAAGTTCAACCTATAAGTGGTCTCCTATGCAGGATTATTTTGGTCTAAATTTTGTCTGATGCTGATGTCAGCCGTTGTGTTTTATTCCTCTCTTCATAGTAACTATAGTGCGTGACTACGCACCATAACCCTGGATATCCTTATCCATTAGGAATTTATCTAACCCATTCTTAAAGGTGTTGACTGAGTCAGCCATTACAACTCCCTCAGGCAGGGAATTCCAAACACTTATTGTCCGTACTGTGAAAAAACCTTGTGCGGAATCTCCTCTCCTCTAACCTAAGCAAGTGTCCACATGTCCTCTGTGCTGATCTTACCAAAAAACAGGTCCCACGCAAGCTCTGTGTATTGTCCCCTTATATATTTGTAGATGTTGATCATGTCCCTTTCTTAGTCTCCTCTTTTCCAGTGTAAACATGCCTAGCCTTGCAAGCCTTTCCTCGTATTCCAGTGTCTCCATGCCCTTAATTAGTTTGGTCGCCCGCCTCTGAACCTTTTTATAGTATGGTGCCCAAAATTGCACACAGTATTCAAGATGTGGCCTCACTAGTGATTTATATAATGGGAGTATAACACTCTTGTCCCTTGCATCAATTCCCCATTGTATGCATGCTAATATCTTATTAGCCTTCTTTGCTGCAATCCTACTTTGGGTACTGCTGCTTAGTTTGCTATCTAAGTGAACACCTACGTCCTTTTCCAGTACAGAATCCCCTAATGTTACCCCATTTAGTATGTAGGTGTAATTTTTGTTCTTACTACCACAGTGCATTACCTTACACTTGTCTGGATTGAAGCGCATTCTCCATTTGGCTGCCCATGCTTCTAATTTAACTAAGTCGTTCTGAAGAAACTCAGCATCCCCCTCCGTATTTATAACTTTACACAATTTGGTGTCGTCTGCAAAAATTGACACCATACTCTCTAGACCTTCTATTAGGTCATTAATGAAAATGTTGAACAATAGTGGTCCTAGTACAGATCCTTGTGGCACACCACTTAGCACTTCAGTCCAATTTGAAAATGATCCATTAACCACAACGCGCTGTTCCCTATTATCTAACCAATTTTTGACCCAAGTGCATATTGTGCTCCCTAGCCCTATTTCTTGTAGCTTATAGATAAGTCGCATGTGTGGCACAGTGACGAAAGCTTTAGCAAAGTCTAAAAAGATTACATCCACCTCCTTACCCTGATCAAGGTTCGCACTTACTGTTTCATAAAAGCCAAGTACTGTAAGTTGGTTTGACATGATCTGTCCTTCACAAATCCATGTTGATTCCTTTTAATGACCTTATTGACTTCAAGGAACTTCTGAATACTGGGGGTCATTACAATGTTGATCGTAGCTGTGCTAAAGCCAGCGACCGGCTCTGCCTCAGAGGCGATCGCTAGGCAACAATGGCTGCCATGCGCCGGCGCACTGCGACGCTGGCACATGCGCAGTTCTGCCCTGATCGCTGCGCTGCGAGAAACTGCAGCGAGCGATCTGGTCGGAATGACCCCCACTATCCCTTAGAATACCTTCCAATTCTTTCCCCACTATAGATGTAAGACTAACTGGCCTATAATTACCTGATTCAGCTTTACTTCCCTTTTTGAATATTGGCACTACTTCCGCTATACGCCAGTCTTTGGGAACCATACCTGATATAACTGAATCTTTAAAGATCAAAAATAGCGGTCTTGCAAATTCAGAGTGAAGCTCCATTAGAATCCTTGGGTGAATTCCATCGGGACCTGGTGACTTATTCATCTTTACATTTTTTAATCTATCACAGACTACCTCCTCACTTAAATAAGCACTTATCCATGGGTCATTATCATTATTGAGATTGTGTGTTAGTCCCTTAATTTGGTCCTCTCTTGTAAATTCCGTTGAAAAAAACTCATTTAGTTTGTCCGCTATGTCATTATCATTTTTGACTAAGACTCCCAACTTGTCTTTTAAAGGGCCTATACTTTCCTTCTTTAATCTCTTGCTGTTGATGTATTTAAAGAATTTTTGGGGATTTGCTTTGCTTTCCTTTGCCACTAGTTTTTCAGTTTCTACTTTGGCCGCTCATTTCTTTTTTGCATATTTTGTTACAGTCCTTATAGTGCTGAAATGAGTCCGCACTCCCGCCAGATTTGTATTTTTTGAATGCTCGCTTTTTCTTGCCCATAAGTTCCTTTATCTTTTTGTTAAGCCACATTGGTTTGATATTTTTATTCCTTTTTTGCTGCTTGTGGGAATAAATTTGAGAGTATTTTTAACTGGCAGTGATTTTAATACATCCCATTTCTCCGTAGTATTTTTCCCTTGAAACAAAATTTCCCATTCAATATCCCTTAAAGCTTCCCTCATCATATCAAAGTTGGCTTTGCTAAAGTTTAGAGTCCTAGTTGAGCCAGTATAGGACTGCTTCTGAAAACTTATATTGAATGTGACCATATTGTGGTCGCTGTTTCCTATGGGCTCCCCTACTATAATATTTGATACCAATTCTCCATTGTTTGCTAATACCAGGTCTAAAATTGCATTGTACCTAGTAGGTTCCTCGATTAGTTGAACTAAGTAATTATCATTTAGTGTGTTTAAAAACATGTTACCCCTAGCATATCACATGAATCGTTTCTCCAATTTATCTCTGGGTAGTTAAAATCTCACATCACTACTATGTCTCCTACTCCTGCTGCTCTTTCAATTTGCTTTAGTAACAATTCCTCATCAGACACATTAATACCAGATGGCCTATAGCATAAACCCAACACTAACTTTTTTTATTCCTTTACCCCAGCTTGCAATTTCTACCCATAACGTCTCAACAGTGTCTACAGTCCCCTCCTGATTATCTTCCCATATATCAGGTTTTAAAAATGGCTTTACGAAAAGACATACCCCCCCACCCCGTTTATTTAATCTGTCTCTCCTGAACAGCGTATAACCCTCTATATTGACTGTCCAATCATGAGATTTGTCCCACCAAGTTTCAGTAATGCCTATAATATCATACTGTTTGCTTGCTACAAGTATTTCTAGTTTGCCCTTTTTACCTGTAAGGCTTCTACTGTGTTTACATACATACAATTAAGATAAGTATTTCCCCTTGTGGTAGGGACATCACTCTCTTTATGCAGCAATGATGACCCATAAACATCATTAGTTAGTGTTATGCTAAAACCCTTAATAATACCCAGGTTTATACCCTTGCCATCTGATCTTTCCCCCCCCCCACTTCTCCCCTGTTACGTTCACTAACGCCATCCCTGCTATTCTCACTGAATGACCCGTAATTTCTTGCTAAACCCTCCCCCCAGGCACCTAGTTTAAAATCTCCTCCAACCTTCTAACCATCCTTCCCCCCAGCACCACTGCCCCCTCCTCATTCAGGTGCAATCCATCACGATAAAAAAGATGCCGCCTGACTGAGAAGTCCACCCAGTGTTCCAGGAACACAAACCCCTATTTCCTGCACCAATCCCTAAACCGCGCATTTACCTCCCTAATCTCCCTCTACCTCCCTGGACTAGCGCGTGGCACAGGTAATATTTCAGAGAATATTACCTTAGATGTCCTTGCCTTAAGTTTCTTGCCTAAGTCCCTATAGTCTTTCTTAAGGACATCCCACCTTCCACTAACTTTGTCATTGGTGCCAACATGAACCAAGACCGCCGGGTCCTTCCCAGCCCCTCCCAACAATCTATCTACCCGGTCCAAGATGTGCCGCACCCGAGCACCCGGGAGACAACAGACTGTACGGCGATCACGGTCCCGATAGCAGATTGCCCTATCTGTTTTCCTGATAATGGAATCCCCTACCACCACAATCTGAATTGGTACCTCAATAGCTTTCATCCCAGCTGCGCCGAGGGACCGCTCCTCTGGTTGCTAGAGGGAACAGTCTCCTCTGGCACCATCATTTCCTCACTATCATTCACCAAATCCTTGTCCAATTGGGCAAATTTGTTGGGGTTTGATAGTTCAGAGATGTCGAGCCTCTCCCTCTTTTTCTTCCTTCTAACTGTGACCCAACTAGCTACCTGGTCCTCCTCATCTACCAGTGACCCCTCCTGCAACTCCTCTACCACTCTATCTAAGCCTTGCTCGAGATTGTGAATCTCCCTCAGCCGCGTAACGGTTTGCTCTAGATCAGTTACCTGGGCTTCCAGGGCAACCGTTCGCTCACATTTCGTACAGATGTAATCACACTGGGATGGTTGCTCCAGGTGTACGTACATCTTGCACGACATGCACTGTTAGCAAACCAAAAAAGCACACTAATGGGCACAACCATGATGCACTGCAGGTGGGGCAGGTGTAACATGTGCAGAGAGATTTTGATTTGGGTGGGTTGTGTTCAAACTGAAATCTAAATTACAGTGTAAAAATAAAGCAGTCAGTATTTACCCTGCACAGAAACAAGAAAACCCACCCAAATCTAAATCTCTCTGAAATGTTACATCTGCCCCACCTGCACTGCAACATGGTTTGTCCATTGATGTGCTATTTGGTTAGCTAACAAACCTGTATAAGGCCCATAGTCACAGTCGCTCCTGATTAAAAGTCACAGTAGCCCTTAATCACATTGCAATCCACAGCCCTTCACTGATGACACAGAGTCTGAGGGTGACAAAGTAGCCAACTGCTCTTAATAACACACAAAGTCACTCATAATTAACAGCCACAGTAGCCCTTATTCACAGTGCAATATGCCCCACACCCTCTCACTCTGGCTTTCTGTGTGAAATGGTGCCGTAACCATGATGGAAGGACCTTTATAGATTCCAAAACACATGAGAGATCCGACAGTGGGAGCATGATGTTTTGCCTCATTTTGTCATTTCTAGTCTGATGGGAAATCGAACCGGGATTCGCAAACACTCGAAACCGGAAATTCGGGTGGTTTCAGTTTCCAAGGAAACCGAACCATACATCTCTAATAATCATGTATAAGAAAATGTTGACAAAAGACATTAGAGTTAATCCTGTAAGTGAAGCATTATTATTATGTTCAATGAAGTTTAACTTGATGATTTTATGTTACTGGAGATTGTTAGTATAATTTTTGTTGATATACATCCATCAAGATCTGCTACTTTCTTATTGTAAAACCTTTTATAAAGATTTCAGAAATAAATATTTAAACTAGATTAGATTATTTCTTGTGGCAGATGGCCAAGCAACTCTTCTGCCATTCTTGCCAACAATCTAGTGCTATGGGAAGCCTGTGATTCTCGTCTCAGCTAAATAATTGAACATTTTTTTAAAGTATATATGAATAATAACATTGGCTGTCACACACAACAAAAAACAATGAGCCAAAAAGTGTAGCTATGTTGTAAATAGAGAATGTAATCTTCTATAAAATAATGAAGCATTTGCTGAGACTTACAGTATTTATGTTGCCAAAAGGATACAATTTTAAGGCAGATTCATGGACCTATCATCCAATTTGGAGCCATTAAAAAGGAATATTATTTAGAAAGTCAGCAGATGCACAATATAATTATGTCACTTCAGGCTTAAATTAAATTGTCTAGTATATTTTGTGTTATATATTATAAATGCTGCAGTTAAATGAGAGCAGCTCACTATATGGGTAATTAAACTTGCCAATTAATTTTTCATCAAATGGGTCAAAGTAATAGTCATCTCAGCACATAGTATTTTAGGAGAGGCAGTGACCTGTCCACTAGTGTGATTATATTAGTCAGAACTTCTGAAAGGGTCACTATCATGATGTGAGAAGGGTAATCAAGATAAATAGGAAGCCATAGGCTGAGAGTTAGACAGTGGAAGGGGCTGGCTAATTATAGCACACGCTAATGATATAAGGCTTCCATAATTAAGATTCAGGGAGAATGTGGTCTGTAATACACTTATACATTTGTTTCTATAAGTGTGATTTTTCAAATATTGCATGGCACACAAGGCACAGTATACTGCAAAGGACTAGTTTCAGTCCCTGCGCATAGACATACCACTGAATAAGTCAAAATTCAAAAGTAAACAATGGCTTCAGAAGAAGCCGCTAACACCATTATAAAGTCGGAAAAATGTGTCAAGGTTCCTTCTACATCACCAGCCGGTAATTCCTTATACTGTCCAGAAGAGGATTGTAGTGACCTGGAATTGATTCCCCTAAAAAAAAAAAGCTGCGTTTTGTGGACAGCACCAGCGGCCAAGAGGTTTATCATTATTCTTCTGCGCACCGGCTTCATAAAAAAAAAAACTAAGGAACAAAGTGTTGAACACTAGTTTACTAATCTATACTAATTCTCAAACTCACAAACTAAGCTTTCTCATGAAGAGAGTAATATTAAATGAGTGCGTATTAAATCAGTGAGGGATAAATATCTCATTGACACACCAGTCTATAGATGCTCTGTTAAGATTTCTATTCTGATCATCATTTCAGCGTTACCAAGATATGGATATATCAATCATAAATTATATACCATTGACTTCACACATACCATAGGGCATATGTAAAAGGGTCCGAGTTCCAACAATCTCATACGTTTGTTTAAACTGGCAATCATTTACAAGGCAAAATTATGCCTTGTAAATGATTGCCGCTTTAAAAAATCATTGAAGATCAGCCGGCATCCAGCAAATTTGGGCCTATATTTACTAAAAATCTGAGTTTGGCCGATTTGTGTTTTTTTTTCTAAGTCCCAATACGGAAAATCTCTAAGCACCAATCTCGGCAGTGTTTGGACTATTTGTAATGGTTTGATTTGCAAAGTTCAGAAATACGAATGAATAGACCATCGGTCAAACGCGGCGGTTATTTCATACAATACGGGAATTCACTATTCATTCGTATTTGGGTGTTAGTCTCTGAGTGCTCAAATGCGGTCGTATTTTTTTGCAAAACGTTAAAAAAAGCAGCAAAAAAATAGACCTGCTTTTTTCAGGCGTGTTTACATGTGTTGCAACTCAAAAATCAATCACACCTGAATACGGATGCCTATAAAAGGATGTTATGCCCAATTCAATCCACCTACACTCAGAAATGGCAGCAGGACTGTGGACCAGTGATATTTTGTGTGCTGTGTGATTCGTCAGACTCAGAGATCAGCCTGTAAGTAACCAGGGCCAACAAACTGAACATGGTCAGCAGGTTGTACAGGTTCCGCGGAGGCTGCGCAGGCCTTGTTTTTTTAGGGGGCGTTTAAACTTGAACGCATTGTCCGATGATATGGACATACAGATGTTCCGTCTAAATCGTAACAACATTTTCCGTCTGTATGACCTTGTCAAACTGGGCCTAGACCCTGAGACAGCACGCTCTCGCTCTGTCTCAGGCCTGCACAAACTCCTAGCTGTGTTGCACTTTATGGCTACTGGTAGCTTTCAGGCTGTGTCTGGGGATGTCATAGGAATCTCACAGCCCTCATTTTCGAGAATATTAACACAGGTGATGTATACCTAACTACCTATTCTTTTTTTTTTTTTTTTAATTTCTCGGTGGACAGTTCTGTCGTAAAATCTCATGTTTATTGTTCTTTCAAATATACACACAGGTGTTGGCTGTTTTGCAGCCCCACATCGATGCCTCAATCTGCTTCCCTACCCAGGAGTCTCAGTGGCATGCCGTCAGGGTAGATTTCTATGAGCTGGCTGGCATGCCCAATGTGCTTGGAGCCATAGATTGCACACACATTCAGCTGAGACCAAATAGGGGCAGGCAGCACATATATACTAATCGCCATCAAGAACACTCCACAAATGTGCAGGTGCTTTGTGATGCAAATCTCAAAATAATGAGTGTTGTTGCTGGTTACCCTGGGGGCTGCCATGACTCCTTCATCCTCAGTCAGTCATCCCTCTTTGATAAGTTTGAGGATGGACAAATGCCAGATGGATGGCTGCTGGGTATGTAATTTGATATGTGTAGGCCTGCGTATACTTTGTCCAAATACAGGGGCAGATGTATTAACCTGTAGAATGCATAAGGAAGTGAGAAACCAGTGATATGTGCAAGGTGATAAAGGCACCAGCCAATCAGCTCCAATATGTAAATGAACATTTAGGAACATATTGTCCGCTGCCTTTATTACCTTGCACATATCACTGGTTTATCACTTCCTTATGCCTTCTACAGGTTAATACATCTGGCCACAGTGTGTTACTTATGTGTTGCTGTATCTTAACATGAATCACGTTACTGTATTTGTCTTTTAGGTGATGGAGGATATGGCTGTTTCTCTTGGCTTCTAACTCCATTGTCCCGACCTGATACCCCTGCTGAACAGAATTACAATCATGCACATAAGTCCACGTGGACTGTGATAGAAAGATGTTTTGGTGTGCTGAAATCTAGGTTTCGGTGTCTGGATAAGTCTGGTGGCCTTTTGTTGTATAGTCCCTCGAAGGTGACTCAAATTGTGTTCTGCTGCTGCTTTCTTCATAACATGTGTTTGCAACAACATCTGCCACATGTTGAGGAGGAGGATGAAGAAAGCAGCCAGCAAGCAGAGGAATTAGAGACATCTGGTGATACTTGGAGTACAGATGTAGGGAGGCAGGTTAGGCAAGAGCTCATCACTCGCTATTTCTAAGGTAAGTTTGGTTTGCTAATTTCATTTGTTGTGTAATCATAAATAGATGTTGGCCCATTTTTATTGTAAAAACCATTACTCAGAATGTGTCTGTCTCCTTGAGACATACAAACATACCCTTGCATTATGCAAAACTAATGTCGCATGTGTATTGTGTTTATTTGAAAAATCAAAGCAACAGATTATGAGTGGCATGCATTAAGTCTGAATAAGTGTTCTTAAACTTGCACTGATAATTTATTACAAGCACACATAATCAACATAGTAATTTATTTAGTATTTTACTTTATGATTGTGTGTAACGTCCTAATGCACAGGTTCTCAAACTCGGCCCTCAGGACTCCACACAGTGCATGTTTTGCAGGTAACCCAGTAGAAGCACTGGTGTATGAATTACTCACATACACATTTTAAAAGGTTCACAGGTGGAGCTAATTATGTCACTTGTGATTCTGTGAGGAGACCTGCAAAACATGCACTGTGTGGGGTCCTGAGGGCCGAGTTTGAGAACCTGTGTTCTAAATAAACAGTCCTCAACATATAATATGTTAGCCTTGAGGAATACATGTGTCCCTATGTGTGATGCTCCATCATATTTAAGGGACACAAACTTACTCTCATCCAAAATAATTTATTTTGTAATGTTTGCTGCAGTAAACTTGCTGATTTGTAAGTAAATACACAGTTTGCCACATATATACATTATTATACACATTATTATTATTTTTTGGTTAAATTTTTTTTTATTTTTTGGTTTCTGCATCATGTGTAATAACATTATTACTCATTTTTAACACACACAAACATGGCCCAACAATAATGACATTCATTTTGGCAATGAATTATCTCAATTCAATGACAACATATTAAAAGCTTTTTACGCAACTCAATTGTGTTATTCTTGTAATGTTGTATAGAGAAGAAAGGTAAAATAGTTAACAATCACATTGTAATGTGGATTGGCTGCAGGATAGGAGAATGATTGGAATCTAGAAAGAGTAATGATTAGAAAAAAATCAAGTGGTCTGGTTACTTCCTGCTAACATGTATGTGCAGCTCCAACAACATTTCCCTCCTCCAAAAGAAAACAAGATGGTAAAGAATAAATGTGCGTACAAATTTTATGCTGTTGCTTGTACCACTTATAATTAATGATGTTGTATAAATTGTCAAGGAGCTAAGTGTTATATATATTTTGCCAAACATACACTTACTAACTATTTTGAATTACTTCTCAGAAATGTAAATTTTGTTTGTTTTGTGTTAATTTTTTTTGGGTGCCTGCTTGTCCTGCCCTTTGCCTTTAGCACTGTCATGTTGTCTTGCTCTGGTGGAGTGTCTTCGTGGTGATGAGACTGCCGTGATATTTGGAGTAGTCGTACCAGAACTGCTGCTTGTTTGCTGTTGGTGCATGGATCTGAGTGTTTCATTCAGGTTAGTGAGGGTGGCATTGAGTTCATGTGTAGCAGCATTTTGATTGTCTACAATTTGGAATAAACTTTCATGAATCTTTTGATTGTTTTGAAAAATGTTCATATAACTTTGCTGTTGTCTGTGCTGTTCTTCCATAAGTCTGTGCTGTTCTTCCATTATGCGCTGTAAGTTGCCCATGACCTGTGTAATGTCTGTACGCATGAGTTCCATGGTTTTGCCAATTCTGGTTGTTTGTTCATTTTGTCTACTCATATTTCTGGTTATTCTTCTGAGGTGACATGGTAGGCTTGCAAACATTTGTGTCTGCCTACGCAGGCAATCTTCATTAGTGGCCTGCTGTCTAGCCCAAATGGTCCAAAACACCTGATCAGGGCCTTGTGTTACTGGTGTTGTTGGGCTGTGTTGTGGTGGTGGTGTGCTTTGCTGTGGTGGTGTACTCACAGGTGCTGGGGGGCTGATTCCTTGGCTTAATGGCTGCATTTCTAAGATGATTGTCTCCTCCATGTCACTGTTTTGCTGTTGTTGCGGAGGGATGCTGTTACCAGGACTAGAAGCTGAAATGTCGAAAAATTTGCCGTTAGCTATCCATATGTTTGATAAATGAAAACAAATCACTACACATGGAACACATGTAATTCACTGTTGCTTTCAGATATTCTGCCTATAACATCATCACTCATAACTTAAATACATACATATGCCTGTTTGTGGCAAATGTGTCTGGTTACTTAATTGTGAAAGCAAACACTTTAGTTTTATTGTAGATCAGACATACTCCACCATAAAAACACATTGTAATCCATAATGTGTTACCTTATAGCTTTTCTAAAACAAACATAGTAATGTTTTTATATGTATTTGGCAATGTGAGCTCAAATTTGATAAACAACCTTACTATTTGCAAACATTAAACATGAGTTTCTGTTGCAGCATCTTACACACAATGTGCTACTGTATGGCTCAAGTGGACATACATATCTTTACTGGATGTGGACAAGGCCATTTTGCTTGGATTCCATTTCATGTTTTACTTACTTCGGTTAGTATATAAGTTTTTGATGTGTTTTGACTTAATGCGGCTAAGAAAAAGTTTGATTACGATCTAAAATTGTTTACATTTATTTCAGTTTGATACTCACAATCAAGATGAGGGGAGTGTGGATGACGTCTTGGAGGTGTGTCCAAAATTTGGAGTGGGGGGACCGAACATACTGTCGATAATCTTCGTGGTGGGGTAGCCTGCTGTGGTTGGCCCTGGACATCAGACCTTGCTTTCTTTGCTGCCACAGGTTTTTTGTGGTGATGTCTTACAGAAGTCCCACTTCTGCTGCTCCAGACTTCTTTTGATGGACCTATTAATGAAAGTGAAATTTTGTTATGGCCATTCCTTTACAAACATACCCTATACTACAATGGACACTTTACCTGCTTCCGCAGCATCATCATCATCAGATGTGCTGGGAGTTACTGGAGGGCGAGTAGTACTGCTTTTTTCAAACACTATAAAAAAAAAAACACTCATGTGTTCATGCTATTGTTGATACATCCACCCATTATGCTTATAAACATGCATTCTTTAAGAAATGCTTGCTTTATTTTTATGAAAAACATAGGGACCAGAAACAAAAAACCACTACATAAAACAATAAACATTGTCCAATAGCCATATGCACTATGAAAAGTTCAACACAGGAAAACATGTACAGGACACTGACATAGGCCACAAGTAAAAATACATACATTAACAACCACAAACACACACATCTTCATTTTGTAATGAAAGGAAAAATATTACAGATGCAATATATAAATTGCTCTGTGATGTGGCACTCCAAACACACATTACCACTAAATGAGCCAAAAAAAAAAAAAATTACACTGCAGTGTTGTGTCACGGTACAAATACAAACTCAAACTGAACAAACAAATAGTGTTTTTTTTTATAAAAAATATTACATTCTGTAATAATGACATTACACATGTAAGTGGTTTCCAAACCACTTTCTACTACTCCAGCCTCTAACATGACAACCACTGTTTTTGAAACATTGCACATGGATAACCTAAATATAAAACATAGTCACAGTTAAAAAACAAAAAATGTCCAAAAGGAAAACATTATTGCAGGACAATTCAATGACACACAAAGTCCAAACTACACATGCAAAATATACTGGAATAAAACACGTGACATACAATAAAGTAAGATGTTACATTGGCTTTTGTATAAAACATTACCCAAAACAATGTATTTGCTGACACACACTTGAAGATGGGAGTAATATGCAACGTGTCATGACACACATTTAAAAAAAAAAAAAAAAAGGTCATAGAATGTTAATGCAAATGCACATGCTCACCATTCTTCCTGGGCCTATCTGAATCCCGGACATGGGTTGCAGAGACTACTTCAGGACGTATTACACTCCGCATAGGCTCCTCATACTCCAGATATCTTGCAATATAGGGCTGGCCACCACCGGTTTTTCGAGCCGACTTCGCCTCCTTGGCCATTTTGGACTTGACACGTCGCTTTATGTCATAGTACCGTTTGCGGCACGTGTCCTCCATCCGCTTGACCACCCCCTCACTATTGACAGCAGCAACAACTTTCGCCCACAACACCGTCTTCCTCCGTGTTGGCAACTTGGTGGACTCAGGCCCAAATAGCTGCCGCTGATACTTCATAAGCTCACGCACCAATGCAACATTTTCAGCAAAACTAAACTTTACATTCCGCCCAGTCTTAGTAGTGGTGCGTGGCTGCGTAGCTGTCTGACTGTCACTATCACTGTCACTTGAGGCTGCTGCAGCAACCTCACCCACCTCCTCCACCTGACCGACCTCCTCCCCCTCACTCACACCCTCCACCTCACCCACCTCTGAGTCACACATAATTGTGTGTCTAAACACTTAACAGAAAAAAATAGACAAACAACACACTCCTTCACTACCACTACACAACTCACACACACACACACACACACACACACACACACACACACACACAAACACTGACAAGGGACTATAAAGAAAAATAACTTGGACAAAAAATGAGACAAAACCACAAAAAATGACAAGACGACTTTCAAACACAATACCACACTCAGAAATCGCTACCAACACTCCTCACCAAACCACAAATTCACCTACCTCCACAGCACAACCTTCCTCCTCCTCACTACTAACTAAACCCACGAGGTGCGGACGGTTTGGGGCGTATTTATATGGTTGCGCACAGACACTCTTACATCTGAAACACAACCAATCACGAACGGGGATGAAAAACGAAACTAAAAGTGAAAATGCAGCCGGGGTCTTAAAAAAACCCTGCCGCTTTTAACTTAGAAAAAATACCGGTAAAAACAACCAAAAGACATACGCAAATGACAATGACGGGCGAGAATGGTCCAAAAAAAAACGACTGGCATCGACATCGGAAAACACGAAAACCATAAAGTCGACTGCTTTGTAACTTTGCGTATATAGGCCCTCATTCCGAGTTGTTCGCTGGCAAGCGGATTTTAGCAGATTTGCTCATGCTAAGCCGCCGCCTACCAGGAGTGAATCTTAGCATCTTAAAATTGCGAACGATGTATTCGCAATATTGCGATTACACACCTCGTAGCAGTTTCTGAGTAGCTCCAGACTTACTCGGCATCTGCGATCAGTTCAGTGCTTGTCGTTCCTGGTTTGACGTCACAAACACACCCAGCGTTCGGCCAGACACTCCTCCGTTTCTCCGGCCACTCCCGCGTTTTTTCCGGAAACGGTAGCGTTTTTTCCCACACGCCCATAAAACGGCCAGTTTCCGCCCAGTAACACCCATTTCCTGTCAATCACATTACGATCGCCAGAACGATGAAAAAGCCGTGAGTAAAATTCCTAAGTGCATAGCAAATTTACTTGGCGCAGTCGCAGTGCGGACATTGCGCATGCGCATTAAGCGGGAAATCGCTGCGATGCGAAGATTTTTACCGAGCGAACAACTCAGAATGAGGGCCATAGTTTCAAAAAGTTGCATGAAAATGCACCCGATACAAAATGAGTTTAAACACTACACAAACCGACTCAAACACGAATATTAGTAAATATTGCCCTTGGTCCCTATTACATATGCCCCTATGTATTTAACAGTGTGTAGCATCTGTTTTATCTCCAATTATATATTGAGTAGTACCAAATGGAGCATAACAGGTTTCCCTCCATTAAACCAGCTCATAAAGAAATATCTAGATAAACAGCATTATGCTCATATAACAATGCATTATGAACATATTTGTTGTTATAACTGAGAGAAGTATGGAATTTAGTTATTGTTGTGTAAAGTTCAATTGGAATAGCACATACATGTGATAGAAGTAGAGATCTGCTTTTATCTATATGCCATCAGCATTGAATGGGTTAATGAGAGTTTCTAGATCCAATGTATGTGTTTAAAAGATTGTCCTGCATCTTCTGTCAGCCCTAAGAATTTGGATTGATTAGAGTACAGACAGTAAGGCATACTTACCGACATCTCAAATCTCCTCTCCGGGAGATGCCCGGAGAGGAGAAGCAGGTGGGCGGCGATGAGGGCGGGGCTGAGATAATTACACCATTAAGCCCCGCCTACTCACCAGGAAAAGCCCACAGTAGGTTAATATTTGCACAGGGGGCGGAGCTAAATGATGTGATTAGCATATAACCGCGTCATTAGGCTCCGCCCCCTCCACCAGTCCGCGATTTTGCTGTATCTTCTCCACATTCTGCCCACTTCACTAGGAAGGGGTGCTAGTGTATCCTCTGTGCGGGGGTGCTGGCAATGTCGGCAGTGCGGGGGTGCTGGTGGTGTCCTCAGTGCGGGGGGGATGGCAGTGGCCAGTATCTTTAATGCTGTGCCCATTGAACTATATGGACAAGTGCTAATTGGCTGAGAGCAATTAATTCAATGGGTCTGGCGCCCAAGGCAAAACCTCAAGATCCGACAGCGGGACATCAAGGTTTTGCCTCAATTTGGGATCCGGGGCAGGCAAGGAGATCCGAGCTATAGCTTGTATCACTTCTGATTTCTTGAGTCCAGGTTGGTCCGGTTCTCAGGGAACCGTACCCGCTCATCTCTTCTTGTATTCAATATAAGTAAAATAAGAAAAGTAAACAATTTATTTGTTGTGACTCATGCATTTATTATTATTTATTATTATTTATTAACAGTTTCTTATATAGCGCAGCAAATTCCGTTGCGCTTTACAATTTGAAATAACAATAACAAATTGGGTGATAACAGTCATAGAGGTAGGAAGGCCCTGCTCGCAAGCTTACAATCTATAGGGAAATAGGCATATGTACACAAGGAAAGGTGCTATCTATTGCATAGAATGAGAAGACATGTGAGGATATGTGTGGACTGTAAAGAGTGGATGTAATTTGATAGGAAGGTTTATGAAAGTTATGTGGGCGGTTCAGGAATTTGATACGCTTGCCTAAAGAGGTGAGTTTTGAGGGAACGCTTGAAGGTTTGGAGACTAGAGGAGAGTCTTATTGTGCGTGGTAGGGCATTCCACAGGGTGGGTGCAGCCCGATGAAAGTCCTGCAGTTGTGAGTGGGAGCGAGTAATGAGTGTGGATGAGAGACGCAGATCTTGTGAAGAGCGAAGAGGTCGGGTCGGGTATTCATTTGGGTGAATACATTTTTTTACATCAGACATTGGGGGATTTCCAATTAGCCTAGGTAATTTACCGGGGCTAATTGTCCCGCCGAGGGCTATCCTATTACCCTCAATAAGCCAGCACGAGCGGTGGCTTATCGGGGGTTACCTAATGCTGCACCAGGTGCCGGCTGCTAACAGCTCTTGGTGCAGCGCTGCTCCTCCTGTTCCCCCAGTCACATGGGCGCTCCCCCATCATGTGCCCACTGCCGGGGGCAGAGGAGAGGGGGGATGCGGTCACGGCGCTGCCCCAGCTTCTCTGCCGGTGGTCACTGTGCCAAGGGTGCTTCCAGGCAGCGGCGCCATGCCTGCAGTCCCAGTCTGCTGCACCGGGCATGAGACACTGCAGGTTGTCCTGGTCATTTGGGATTTCCACAGAAATGCCTGAAGTCATGCCTGCAGTCCCAGTCTGCTGCTGGTGCAGCGGGCATGGGATGCTGCAGGTTGTCCCAGGCATTGCGGATTTTGTTTCGCCTGCCTCAGGCAGGCAAAACGAAATCCCCAGAAACAACCCCGTTTCTGTGCAAAAACGGGGCTGTTTCTACCGAAAACACACAGGTTTCACTGAGCCTGTATGTTTTCGGGAGAAAGGGCATTTTTATGGGTGTGGGTCATTAAATCGACAGTGTCTAGGTCGACAATGTTTAGGTCGAACACTATAGGTCGACAGTCACTAGGTCGACAGGGTTGGAAGGTCGACAGTGTTTCTAGGTCGACATGTGCTAGGTCGACAGGTCAAAAGGTCGAAATTAGGTTTTTGGTGTTTTTTGGTGTTGTTTTCTTCGTAGAGTGACCGGGAACCCCAATTAGTGCACCGTGTCCCCTCGATTGGCTCGCCTCGCTCACCATGCTTCGCTCGGCACAGATTACCGTTCCAATCGTAGTCCACGTGGATCGTTAAGTACTAAAAAGTTCAAAATATTTGAAAAACTCATGTCGACCTAGCAAAAGTTGACCTAGAAACCCTGTCAACCTTCCAACCCTGTCAACCTAGTGACTGTCAACCTATAGTGGTCGACCTAAACATTGTCGAACTAGACAGTGTTGATCTTCAGACTGGATCCCCATTTTTATACAGGATCTGGATAGCCTGAAAAATAAATTATTGGTGAAACATCGGGAAAAATCATGAAAAACATACGTTTTTCACACACAGTGGGGTATATTTACTAAGATTCGTATTTTTCAGAATCATGTTCAAGTTCAATCACGACTGACATCGACAGTGTAAATCTGTAACTTTTTGAATTGATTACGACTCATTTACTAAGCAGTCGTATTCGTATTTTCCGTATCTTCCGATGTCGATGTCATTCGTGCTTTTTTGCTGCTGAATGCGGCCGCGTTTGCTATTTTGCGGCCGCGTTGTTGCGTTTTTTTTACGACTGCGTCACAAGTCTGTTACGGCAGTGATTTGGAATTTGCGGCCGCGTTTTTACTCCTAAGTTTCGTTTACGTCACGCGGCCGTGATTGGTTGTATTCGTGAAGGAGGAGTGTCTGTGCATGTTACTATAAAAACGCCCCAAACACTCCGCACCTCGTGGGTTTAGCTAGTGGAGAGGAGAGAGGAAGGTGTATTTGGAGTTGGTGAGTTTGGTGGAGTTTTTGGTGGATTTGGAGAGGAGTTTGGTGATTGTTGAGTGCCGTACTGTGTGTGTTAGTAGTCTTGTGATCTTTGTAGTATTGTTTTTTCCCAGTTTGTAAACTTTTTTGTCCTTGTTTTTTTTTTTCAGTCTTTTGTCATTGTTTGTGAGTGAGTGAGCGTGTGTGTTGGCTGTGTGGTGTGTAGTAGGAGTAGTGGAGGAGTGTGTTTTGTGTTTTCATTTTTCTGTGTTTTATGTTGTTTGTCATGTCCGACTCAGAGGTCAGTGTGGTGGCGGAGGTTAGTGAGGTGGAGGCTGGTAGTGAGGTGGAGGCTGGTAGTGAGGTGGAGGCTGGTAGTGAGGTGGAGGGGGGTAGTGAGAGGGAGGAGGTTAGTGAGGAGGAGGAGGAGGGGGTGCCTGTTGCTGGATTTTCCAGTGATAGTGATGGTGTTGTGGCACCGCAGCCACGCACCACTACCAAGACTGGCAGGAATATAAAGTTCAGCTATGCTGAAAACATGGCGTTGGTGCGTGAGCTGATGAAGCACCATCGCCAATTGTTTGGTCAGGATGCTGCCAGGGTGTCCTCCCGCAGGAAGTCTGCCCTGTGGGGGCAAGTCATACTTGCTGTGAATAGTGAGGGTGTGGTGAGGCGGACAGAGGACACGTGCCGCAAGCGTTTCTATGATATTAAGCGGCGTGTCAAGGCCAAGATGGCCAAAGAGTCCAAATCTGCACGGAGAACCGGAGGTGGGCCACCTTTACGTGTAAGCTATCTGGACTGGGAGGAGCCTGTGCGGGCATTGATTCCTGGCGAAGTGGTGTCTGCTACTCATGTCCGGGATTCGGACCGACCCACGCAGGATGGTAAGTTTGTTTTGTAATATTGTTCTTAAAATGTCTGTAAAATTTAGTTAATTTCATTTTTAAAGTTTAAAGGATGATTTTTTTCTCACAAAACAGATTGCATGCCTATGCTCCCTTAAGGTGTGTTTGTGTTTTGAATGTTTTTTTTTCTTTTTTTGTTGCAATTTTTGGCGATAATGCTTGAACATGTGTGTTTGTTTAAAATCCACAAAAGGTTTTGGTTTTTTTAAAAAACAGAAAAGCGGGGACATTTTTAAAACATTACATTTTAAAAATATTTGCAAGTACTCAATCTCTGCAATATCTGAGACCAAAAACTTATTTTAAATAAATTTATTGTGTGCCACATCAAGTACATTTTGATATTCAACTCAAAATCATGAATGTAGAAGCTCTTAAGC
Source organism: Pseudophryne corroboree (assembly GCF_028390025.1). Taxonomy (NCBI): domain Eukaryota; kingdom Metazoa; phylum Chordata; class Amphibia; order Anura; family Myobatrachidae; genus Pseudophryne; species Pseudophryne corroboree. The sequence continues at coordinate 291,947,444 of NC_086448.1, forward strand.
TTAAAAATTTGTTTTAAACAAAACCATATAGATGCTTACAGTACATTAATGGTTTTCAGTGGGTCATTTTTCCAAAAACATGGTAATAATGTTGGGGTCACTTTTTCCACAGTCACACAGACCAGCCGCCCAGACAGGCCTCACACAAGTCAGGATGATGCCGGTATTGCAGGTAAGTCTTCACTGTAGTCACATATTCTGAAAACACATAGAAGTACAAAATATTAAGTTTAAATTTTGCACCTAGGTTCTGCTTCTGGAAGCCGACCTCCTGTAAGGCGCCCATCACAGGGCTTGGGCCACTTACCCAGGAGGCCAACTAAGACACGGCGTCTTGGCTCTGATTCCGCACCTCCATCATCCCCACCCAGGCGAAGACTTTCGGCAGTGTCACCCCAGCCACCACTGGCACTATTGTCGAGTTCGCAGAGTGATGAGGCCAGATCACCTCAGTTATCTGGTGAGTAAAAACATAAATTAAACACATAAGCAATAATATACACAGTACACTTAAGATGTTGTTAGTTGGTTTGGAGTTTACATGTTTTCCTCAACAATCAATGTGATGTAACGTCTTCAATTGCTCAAGGTGCTTTAATAAAATTAGATAAGGTCTTAGTGGATGGTCTAGACAACCTATTTGTATGAAAACAACAGATTTGAGGATACATTAAGCACACACACGTTCACATTTTTAAAAAAATATGAATAAAATTAAATGTTGGACCGAAATAAAAAAACCATTAGAGTGTTCACACATCGCCCCTGTCCAGTATGTAGATGGCTTACTTGCTCCGCTCCTCTGGACTATACAGGTAAGTAGTCTATATCGTGGTGAGGGGAGGGAATCTAACAGTGTAATGGTGTGGAGGGAAGTTAGTTAAGTGAGGAATATGCAAATTTGGCAATGTTTGCGCCTGTGTTGGTTTTTTAAAATATAAAAATTATAAATTGTTAACGTTGAGAAAAACAAGTGCTAATAATGCAAAAATGTAGTATTAGGAATGTATTAATGTGTTGCATTAGCCAGGCCAAATTAAAAAAAATTACAACATTGCATGTTGCCTACCCCATACAGAGCACAACTTGATGTCCGCCGAGGACCAGCAGGGACCAGAACAAGAGCCATCCTTCACACTGCAACTTACAGCTGTTGATCCAAGCATGCCAATACAGTTGCAGGATATACCCCAACCATCCATCAGTCCCCAACTGGCACAAGCTCCGCCCCCAAGCCAAATTCCTGGCGATTTTTGGGCCAGTTGGACAAGCCAACAGGCCCAAAGCAATGCCACCCTGACCCAACATACACAACACCTTGCCAGTCTGCCCCATCATCTACCGCGTATTAGTCGCAACTCGGGCAGACTGATAGTACAAGTAGGGAGAATGGCTACCTCAATGGAGCAAATTAGGGCTGAAAACAGCCAAATGAATGCACATTTATCCCGCATTATAGATGAGCAACAGCGACATCAGCAGGCACTCGTTCAGATCATTCAACACAATCAAGTGGTGAATGAGGCCTTATCCAGGATTGTAGCCAGCCACACTGCTACAAACACTCAGCTGATTGCCAGTTTAAATAATTTGAGCAGCAATATTGCTATGATGGGAGCTCAGCAAGTTACCTCCAGCTCGGGGACCACGACCCCTGTTCAAACGCCAGTAACCTCCCCTGTCCGGCGTTCCTCAAGAGCACGTGCCAGTGAGCCAGCACCCAGCACACACAAGCGAAAAAAATAACACCAATCTTTTTGTGCAAATAAATACAAAAATTTGTAAAAAAAAAACATTCCTGTGTCCGTCTCCAAAATTTTTAAAGCTGGTCTGTATGTATGTAGTTATGTTTTTCAAGGGTAATGACTGTAAATGTTTTGTTAGCATCAACTAAGCACAATGGACACACCACTATAAACAACAAACAGTAAGTAACAGAACACACAATAGAAAGTAGAGCAAAGTGTTTAGTGAAGGATAATTACAGCATAATAAAACTTACCTGTAAAATATCGCAGGATCACTTCTTGACGTACCTGCCTCCCTACAATTGTACTCACACTGTCACCAGATGTATCTAACTCCTCTGCTTGCTGACTGCTTTCTCCCTCACCATGTGCCAGATGTTGACTTAAACACAGATTATGGAGAAAACAGCAGCAGAACACAATCCGAGTCACCTTTGAGGGACTATACAACAAAAGGCCACCAGATTTATCCAGACACCGAAAACGTGACTTCAGCACCCCAAAACATCTTTCTATCACATTCCGCGTAGCCTTATGTGCATGATTATAACTGTGTTCAGCAGGAGAATCAGGTTGGGACAATGGAGTAAGGAGCCAAGAGTAGCAGCCGTAACCCCCATCACCTGAAAAACATATATAGTCAACATTAGGACATATGTTAGATTATTCTATCACCTCCTCCAAAATCTAGGCTGTGGTTAAAAGACATACACACATAACATTTTCAACATACCCAACAGCCAGCCATCAGGCATTTGTCCCTCCTCAAATTTATCGAAGAGCGATGACTGACTGAGGATGAAGGAGTCATGGCAGGCACCAGGGTAACCTGCAACAACACTCATAATTTTTAAATTTGCATCACAGACCACCTGGACATTAGTTGATTGATCCATATGCCTATTAGTATATATATACTGGCGGCCCTTAGGTGATCTCAGCTGAACGTGTGTGCAATCTATGGCCCCCAGCACATTGGGCATGCCTGCAAGCTCATAGAAAGCTACCCTGACAGCACTCCACTCCGACTCCTCAGTAGGGAAGCAGATTGAGGCTTTAATGTGTGGCTCCAACACATCCAAAACCTGAGTGGACATTAAATAAGCTAAGGTGAGTGTCATGTTAGGTATTCTCTACAATACTGTGGTGTTTCAACTTACACAAGCAACACTTAGCCATAACCGCATATGTATTTTTAGACTCACCTGCATCAAAAATCTTGAAAAGGTGGGCTGTGAGATCCCAATGACGTCGCCTGCCACAGCCTGGAAGCTCCCAGTAGCCATAAAGTGTAACACAGCCAGGAGTTTGTGTAGGCCTGAGACAGAGCGAGAGCGTGCTGTCTCAGGGTCTATGCCCAGTTTGACAAGGTCATACAGGTGGAAAATGTTGTTTCTATTTAGGCGGAACATCTGTATGACCCTATCATCGGACAATGCATTTAAGTTTAAACGCCCTCTAAAAAAACGAGGCTGGCGCAGCCTCCGCGGTACCTGGACAACCTGTTGGCCATGTTCACTTACCTGGTCCTGATTCCTGGAAGCCTCATGGAGCAGTCTAACGTATCCCACAGCCAACAAAAAACCATTGCCACACACTACAGCCGCCATTTCAGAGTGAGAGTAGTTCAGAATGTGCCTGAAACACTTTTATAGGCCCAAAAAAACAGGTGTGAGTAATGGATAATTAAGTTCACATGTAAACGCGGTTTTCAAAGGCTGGCGCGTTTTTTTTTAGGAAAAAAATGCGATTCGTAATTTTTCGCGGCCGCGAAATCATTTTCGCGGCAGCAAATGCAATTACGAATGGTTAGTAAATGACCGAGATTCATATCTAAACAGGCGTAATTTGACCGATGGTGTATTCATTCGTAATTTTGAACTTGGACTAGCAAAAAAATACGAATGACCTCATCACTGCCGTGATTAGTGTTTAGTAAATGACCGAGATGACACTTTGAAGAAAAAACGCCATCTCGGTCAAAATCGGGAGCTTAGTAAATATACCCCAATGTTTTACAAGGCCTAATAGGATATCCCTCATTGACTGTGTAACAAATGTCTCACACAGTATAGATAGCAAATCAAAACAAATCAAATCAAAAAGTCTCCCATTATGGCACTGACAGCTCCATGTGTAGTTGTGAGCATAATAACAGTTGCCAAAGTGGAATAGATTGTTAAAGAGAGAAATTGGAAAAAGGCCTTACTTCCTAACTGACACTGCTGTTGTTGCTGTGCATGTATCTACAGACACTGAATGCTTAGCATAGAACAGCTGAGTGAAGTACTGGGAGGTAAAAGTAAAAAAATACTCCTCTAAAAGGGTATGGGGTAATGACTTCCTTGGTGAGGTTAACCCTAACTACCCAGGAGGTAATATTGTGGAAAGCATTACCTTATTCCAGAAGTAGGAGAGAATGGAGGTGCTGTCTGTAAGTGGTAACTGAAAGAGAGAGAGAGCATCAGGGAGAGAGAGTGTGTTAGAGAGAGAGAGAGAGAGAGAGAGAGAGGGAGGGGAGTGAGTGAAAGAGAGAGGGAGCAAGAGAAAGTGAGAGAGAGTATCAGGGAGAGAAAGAGGGAGAGTCAGGGGTAGACAGAGTGGCAGGAAGAAAGAGAGAGTGTGTCAGAGAGAGAGAGAGAGAGAGTGGCAGAGAAAGAGAGAGAGACAATGGGCCTAATTCAGAATTGATCACAAAAGCAAAAACTTTCTCTAATGGGCAAATCCATGTGCACTGCAGGGTGGGGGCAGATATAACATGTGCGATGAGTTAGATTTGGGTGGGATATGTTCAAACTGAAATGGAAATTGCAGTATAAATATAAAGCAGCCAGTATTTACTCTGCACAGAAACAAAATATCTCACCCAAATCTAACTATCTCTACACTTATTATATTTGCCCCACCTGTAGTGCACATGGTTTTGTCCATTAGAGAAAGATTTTGCTTTTGTGATCAACCCTGAATTAGACCCAGTGTGGGGAGAGGAAAGATACATTGGGCCTAATTCAGATCTAATCGCAACAGCAAATTTGTTAGCTAATGGGTAAAACCATTGGCCTAATTCAGATCTGTTCGCTCGCTAGCTATTTTTTGCAGCACTGCGAACAGATAGACGCCACCTATAGGGGAGTGTATTTTAGCTTTGCAAACGTGCGAACGTGTGTGCAGCCGCCCTGTACAAAAACAGTTTGTGCAGTTTCTGAGTAGCTCTGACCTTACTCAGCCGCTGCGATCACTTCAGCATATTTGAGCCCAGAATTTACGTCAGACACCCGCCCTGCAAACACCTCTACACAACTGCGTTTTTCCAGACACGCCCAGAAAACGGTCAGTTGACACTCACAAACGCCATCTTCCTGTCAATCTCCTTGCGATCGGCTGTGCGAATGGATTCTTCGCTAGAACCAGTGCACAGAAACGATCCGCTCTGTACCCGTACGATGCGCCTGCACATTGCGGTGCATGCGCAGTAGTTACCTGATCGCTGCGCAGCGAAAAATGCTAGCAAGCGAACAGATCTGAATTAGACCCCATGTGCACTGCAGGGGAGGCAGATATAACATGTGCAGAGAGAGTTATATTTGGGTGGGTTATTTTGTTTCTGTGCAGAGTAAATACTAGCTGCTTTATTTTTACACTGCAATTTAGATTTCAGTTTGAACACACCCCACCCAAATCCAACTCTCTCTGCACATGTTATATCTGCCCCCCTGTACTGCACATGTTTGTGCCCACTAGCTGACAAAGTTGCTGTTGCGATCAGTTCTGAATTTGGCCTCATGTGCACTGCGGGAGGGGGGCAGATGTAACATTTGCAGAGAGAGCTAAGGGGGGTACACACGGAGCAATGTTCAGCTAATTTCTAAGCAATCTGTCTAGATTGCTTGGAAATTAGCTGAACATCGTGTGTAGGGGTGCCGGCGACAGCTATGCGCGGTCCCGTGCATCGCTATCGCCGATGCTAGATTTGCCTGCATGCAGGCACAATCTAGCAGGTCGCTCATGTCACCGCTCGGTGAAATGAGCGCCCCCCCCCCCCCCCCCGTGTCCATCCTCCCCCACTCTATGCTGAGCGGGGGGAGAGATGTGTGCTGAGCAGTCTGTGCTGGACCGCTTAGCACACATCTCTGGGGAAATGTCCCCGTCAGTACGGCCCGTTAGATTTGGGTAGGTTATTTTGTTTCTGTGCAGGATAAATACTGGCCGTTTTATTTTTACACTGCAAGTTAGATTTCAGTTTGAACACACTACACCCAAAACTAACTCTCTCTGCACATGTTATATCTGCTCCCCTGCAGTGCACATGGTTTTGCCCATTATCTAACAAATTTGATGCTGCGATTAGATCTAAATTAGGCCCATTGTCAGAGAGAGGGAGAGACAGTGTCAGAGAGAGAGAATGTCAGGGAGAGAAAGAGTCTGAATGTCAAGGAGAGACAGTGTCCGAGAGAGAGGGAGAGACAGTGTCAGAGAGAGAGAAAGTGTCAGGAAATGAGATAGGGAGAGACGCACATTGTCAGAGAGAGAGAGGGAAAGACTATCAGAGAGAGAAAGAGTGTCAGGGAGAGAGAGAGAGAGAGAGTGTCAGAGAGAGAGAGAGAGAGAGAGTCTGAGTGTCAGGAAGAGAGACAGTGTCAGAGACAGTGAGAGAGTCTGAGTGTCAGGGAGAGAGATAGTGTCCAAGATAGGGAGAGAGTGTCCGGGAGAGAGAGTGTGTGAGTCTCAGGGAGAGAGACAGTGTCCAAGAGAAGAGAGAGTGTCAGGAAGAGAGAGAGACAGTATCAAGGAGAGAGAAAGACAACATTTAGGACAGAGAGAGAGGAGCAAGAGAGAGTGTCAGGGAGGGGGGGGGGGGGGGGGAGAGAGGGAGGGAGGGAGCAGAAAATACAATACCAGACTACAGCAGAGGTCTCTGATGGAGACGGGCACTTCATGAGTCCCCTAAATACCCTTGAATTGCACCACTGTCTCTGTGGAGCCGGTCTTGTAGTAATACTCGGTAGGGCTACCTCCCCCTGCTTGCTACACCCTCCACGTGGCTGCAGCCTGGGGGGGAGGAGGTGCTATTGGCCATGGCCGTTCTTCCTGTGTATGGAGGGTGAAGGGGGAGCCGCAGGGTGCGGGACTTCAATGCAGCCCGTGACTGGGTAGAGGGCCCCCTAGCAGCTGCACCCTCAGTAGTTATGTAACTGGACTATAATGGTAATTTACAGAGATTATAGTAACAGCAGAGACTGTGCCACCTTTATTAAAGTAACAACGGAGTCTGTGCCACCTGTATTATAGTAAGAGCAGGGACTGTGTCACCTGTACTACAGCAACAGCGGCATCTGCACCAGCTGTATTATAGTAACAGAAGAGACTGTGTCACCTGTATTACAGTAACAATAGAGTCTGCGCCACCTGAATTATAGTAACAGCAGGGACTGTGTCATCTGATGCCAAGACTGACTTTTTCAAGGCCAAATGTTTTGATGACACTAGGTAATCCCTTCTGTTTGGTGTAAACATGTTTAGCTAGTGTTGTAATTTGTCTCCTTTTGGACATGTCAGTTTGTACATTACTGATTTTGCCCACATGTTCAAGTATTCATTGTTTTAATGGTCTGTACATCATTCCTACATATTTTAAATTTAATACACATGCACATTCTATGCAATTGCTGACTTCTGACATGTTGGAATTGATGAAGGAATTGATTTCTATATTTTTTCCAAGTCTGTCAAAAATATTTTCTCTTTTGCACACATTATGTACAGTCCTTGCAGTCCCCACATGCAAATGAGCCCTTGTTTAACCAGTTTTGTTGTTGATTCTTTCAAAATGACTTTAGACAATTGAGATTCTAGATCTCCTTCAGCTCATCAATGGTTGGTTTGGAAAGTTCTCTTTGAGGTCTTTATCCATCAGTAATATTGGCCAGTTCTTAGACACTATATTTTTTTTGATCTCACACCATTCCTGGCTGAAGTTTTAACAAAGGGGGTCATTCTGAGTTGATCGCTAGCTGCATTTGTTCTCAGTGCAGTGATCAGGCTAAAAACCGGCAGTTCTGTGCATGCGTATGCGGCGCAATGCGCATGCGCGTCGTACGGCACAATGAATGATGTAGTTTTGCACAGGGTCTAGCGAAGCATTTCAGTCGCACTGGTGTCCGCAGTGTGACTGACATGAAGTGGGTGTTTCTGGGTATCAACTGACCATTTTCTGGGAGTGTTTGGAAAAATGCAGGCGTGGCTGGGCGAACGCTGAGCGGGTTTGTGACGTCAAAACATGAACTAAACAGTCTGAAGTGATCGCAAGCGCTGAGTTGGTTTTGAGCTACTCTGAAACTGCACAAAAAAACTTTGTAGCCACTCTGCAATACATTCATTCGCACTTCTGCCAAGCTAAAATACACTACCAGTGGGCGGCGGCATAGTGTTTGCACGGCTGCTAAAAACTGCTAGCAAGTGATCAACTCGGAATGACCCCCAAAGTGCATATTGTCAGATCTGGGGGGGTTTCTTAGTCGGGAGGAAAAAATTAATTAATCTCTTTTGGTTTATGATTTGAAATGTATGGCTTTTTTGATTGTATGATGGCTGTATCTCCAGTTTCTTAGTCTCAAGGTAAGTTCTTTGCTCTTCTTTTGAAGATTTGATTATCAGAGCAATTCCTCCTGAGGCATAAGAACTTTCCTTTTGGGATATTTTGTACAATTGGAGAAAAATGGGGACTGGAACTGTGTAGGACATTATTAGTGGTTGTGCTTTTTCATTAAATATCTGTGGTGATATTACCATCCTTAACCCTCTTGATCTTGAGGTCCAGGAACGTTACACCCATTTGACTGATCTCTAAAGTGAGATGTAGATTGAGGGTATTCGTATTCAGGTTAGTCCCAAATTGCTGTAGGCTATCTTCCATGTCTTGCCAAATCAGTAGGATGTCATCTATATGCCTGAACCATTGATAAGAGTCTATTTTTTCTTTCTCTCTGTGGTGTTATATCTTTGACTCTTGGGGAGCACCACTGGATTCATAAGTACCTTATCCTTGTCTTAGAGGTATTTCATAATAAGATGACAGAAGTGTTAAGATTATTACCGGTTAGATTACATCTGCTTTTTGTGGCTATACATGTATACAGGCTACCTCCATACATTTGCTAAAGTGGTTTCCTAGCCAGGAGAAGACTTTAACTGGAAGCATATTCTTGAACATACTAATATCAGGACTACTGCATGAAGATACTTAATTTCCTAATCAAGTTTAAAATCCACTACACTAACCAAGTGACTTTTCTCTTTAACACTTTCCTGTGCATGAACAATTAATCCTCTAATATTTTAATGCCAATGTTTTGATCTTATGTGTATATTTTAAATTAGATGAATAAATACATTTATCTGACACTAGCACTTTTTTCCCCAGTATTTATTAATAAAAAAGTAAACACTTTGATTCTAAAAGCACTAAAATATATAATTATAGCTCATTGTGTAGGAAAAAAATGTTTACTGTTTATGTAATTCCACACCATATTACTGTATATAGCCCACCAAATTAATTTTAGGTTCCATACTCTTAAAATCCTAATGCCCACCACATACAATGTATTCAATATAATGTTGATACTAGGTTCATGATTATTTCTTTAAATTCAATATATTGTAACACTGGTACTGAAATAAGTATTCTCAGGCAGGTTTTCCGAATACAACACAGTTTCTTTACTGGCATACACAGGCTTGGGCCTGGTCACACAGGTACATACAGAAAAATAAACAAATGAACATAAAAGGCCCAAGTACTTCTCATGCTCAATAGTCACTCTGCTGTAGTGGCTTGCAGCCACACATGTCATGCTCTCCTGGCAGAGCCAATGTCCACAGTCCCTGGTGCTACAAACTGTTCCCTGCACACTGTCCTCTAGCAGGCATCATTGCACAGAACTCTGGGTAAATGGGATTTTCAACCCCCTCTCCTGCACCTGACTTCCGTTTGTCTCTGGGTAAGCTGGAAAACCAAGACCTCTGTTTCTCCAGTTGCAGCTATGCAATTCAGAAAGCCAATAATTATAAACCTCCACTACAGTGCAGAATGTGCTGGCCTTGTTTTCTTTTCCATGGAGGGAGCTAATCCTACCAGAATGTAGGCAATCGTGGTGAGACACAAACCCTCCCATCACTATATATATATCTTGGTAAGGGTAAGGGGACATCTGTACCAATGTGAGAGAACCTTGAATTGTGTCTCAATCACAGAATAACTTACAGAACTAATAAATGTACTTTGAGAGACACTGTTCCAATCACCATCCCTCCGGATATCTACCTTTAAACCTCAATCCCAGTCTTTAGCATAATTAGGGAAGGCATAGTACATGTTTTCAATCAAAAGTTTGTATCCCCTCAAGAGAGAATGTGCTGGGCACAAACGAGCCAGGCACATGTTCTCAAAGGGAGTCAAAGATCTGGTACAGGTTGCAAGTAGCTTCCCCCCTTGTACAAAATGCTTTAATTGTAAACACTGTATCCCCAAATCACAGTTGCAGGTAGATTCCACTTGGCCTACAAAACAGGGAAGGAAGACACAAACCCCTCGTCCACCAGCTGGCCAACTCGCCACACCCTATTTCATGCCCATATTGAAAAGGCGGAGTTAGCGACACCCGGGGGGATGTCAGGATTGTTGAACAGGGGAGTTAGAGAAGAAAATTGGGAGGATGCACAGGGTATTTTTCACAATCTATTCCAACAGGCCAAATAGTGGGATAAGAGATCATGGGAACCTTAGACCGCCAAAGGTACTGTGCGATATGTATTGGTAGAGATTCATTCTCCAGGCAGACCCACTTTTTAGTGTCCACTGTCCGTGACCACTCCATTATCCTACTCAACAAAACAGTGTCATGATATACAGTGAAGTGTGGTAGCTGAAGTCCCCCCATGTGTCTATGCCTGAAGACAATTGCACGCTGAAACCTTTTATTCCCCCATACAAAATCCCGGACCAGGTTATGCAGGTCCCAGAACCAAGATTTTGGGATGTCAACAGGTACAGTTTGGAGTAAATATAAAACCCAAGGGAGGACAACCATTTAATCTATACTAATTCTTCCGAACCAGGAGAATGGATTAATACATCAGTCTCAGGTCAGTGCGAAATATAAGGAGTTTGAGTCTATGGGTGACATTTACTAAGCAGTAATAAGAGCAGAGAAGAGAGCCAGTGGAGAAGTTGCCCATGGCAACCAATCAGCACTGAAGTAACATCTATAATTTGCATATTATGGAATTATACAGAGCTACTGATTGGTTGATGGGGCAAGTTCTCCACTGGCTCACTTCTCCGCTCTTATCACTGCTTAGTAATTGTCCCTTTAAATTTTCCATCATAAAGATGGGAAGGGTCACTATTTAGTGTAACTACAAGGTACTGTAGGCTGATAGGATGCAATGAAAAGGGAAAGGACTGTTAGAGCCTGTGAATGGAGTGGGAAGAAGCCGATAATATGACTGCTATAGACTTAGAGTAATTCACCTTAAAGTTAGATAGAGAACAGCCTTGAGATTTGGGATCAAAACAACTAGTTGAACAAGATAGCAAGCTGGTCATCTGCAAACCATGCAAGTTTGTATATATTATCACCTATTTTAAGGCCAGCAATGTTAGGATTGAGTCCAATGGCCTCGCAAGGGTCTCCATACATACTGTAATATAAAAATAAGGGGGTAGAGGGGACACCCCTGTCTAGTGCCATTATTTATCTGGACTAGATCTAAAAGAGCCCCATTTATTCTAATCCATGCAGTTGGAAAATGATAAAGTGCCAGTATCTGATAAAGGATACCTGACCAACATCTACATCCCAATGCTGAAGATACTGATGTCGGAAGGGGTATGTATTTTATCCCCCACTCCCCTACCCTTACCCTCCTGGGTTGGCATCTAGGGCTAACCACCCAGAGGGTGGTTGCTATGGCTAACCCTATGGAGTGGCAGCTAGGTCTAAACCCCCTAGTGCCTAACCCTAACCCCCCAACTCCCCAGGCCCTAACATACTGTCTGATACTTACCTTTGGAATTTCGGTGGTCGGTCATTCGGCTCTGGTCTCCCAAGTGGTGCCGGGATTTTGGCATCGGTCACATGACCGCTTGCATCCCATCCACTGGTATGCTGACAGCATCTAATTCATTGAGTTGACACACACTATTTGAAGTGGAGGTGAGACGTCTCAAGGGTCAGTGAAATGGGAGCAAGGGAAGCGGCGCCTAAACAGGGGGGAGTAGTATTTAGTTGTGGTATAAAGGGACTTTGTGGACATATCAGCAGCATGCTTCTGATGAAGAACCCGTTGAGGTTTGAAAAGCATTAAGCTGCTGCTGTAAAGACTATCACAATGGACCCAGAGCTGTTTGGAGACTGGTTTCCCTATGAGCACGTGCATTTGTCCAGACTTGACACATTGCTTTATTCCATCTATGAGGGTCACCTGCTTCTACTAACAACCTTTGTATTTCCACTGTGTGGTAGATATGCCTGTATATGTTTTATTTAATGTGAGTGCGACTTATTAAATACATTTTAATTGTTTTTTTTAACAAAAATTTATTTGTACCATTATTTGTCCCTTCAACGCTTGGGGTATATGAAATTGAGGATTACTTCCACAGCCATCCTTATGAAATAAGAATAAACCTACTGCAATCTTGAGATCTCCTGTAAATACTCACAATCAAGTGAGATACGTGTCTACCTTTTTCCATTTTGCCATTCGTATCAGATGTGTTTCATATGTATATACAGTATTGCACTATTATTTCCCTTTTCCTCATTTTGGGTATCTCATGAAATTGAGGATTACCTCTATAGTTATCCTTATGGATTAAGGATATATCTATTGCAGTTTTGGGATTTCCTGTGATCACTCACAATCAAGTGAGTTACATGTCTTCTTTTTCCTTGTGAATGTGAGTGCGATTCCTACTAGTTTTGTACTTAAAGTGTATATAGAATATTGCACTGTTTTGTCCCTTTCCTTCATTTTGGGTATCATTCCGAGAATTGCACAGAGGAATTATGCTGAAAAGGGATCAGGAATAAAGGAAACATTTGGCTGATCGTCTTGATACCTAAAGAATTTACTCATATTATAAGGAAAGTCATACATAAAAATCACTGTCCTTAAAGGGTGTGGATTTTCTATGTTCATTGTTTACATGTAATCCTATCTAGTGCCTATTGGAGTCTTTATTTTCTCTTCTATATAATCTTTAGAAGTTGGGTTTAACTTCTTGGAGGCTTTTTGGCTGTTGGTGTAGAGTGTGGTGTGCTGATTCATTTATTATTCACCACTTACCTTGGAATTATTTTTAGCCAAATCCTGACAACTTTTGTCAAGTCATCTGTCAAAGTCAGAAAAATATCACTATGCACACTGCCATATTTGCACCTCATGCGAGCTCCCGCTGCGCGTGCAAGAGCTCTCCCGTGCGTGCGCATACTCGCCTTCGCGTGCACCCGCAGGCGCACGATATGCGGATATACGGTAGAGTTTGTATGCGTCTAGCGGGCGACTCAATCGATATATATTTTAACCATATAATGTATTTTGTAGATCATGGTCCCTTTGATAGATTCTGAAAGTTTAGTTAATGTAGCATGTTCATGGACAGAGAGATCCCTCTTTGTCTGATACAAAGGGTCAGACAAGGATTATACAGTGGTGTTTAGTATCCATCGGAAGAGTATTTAATTAGCAATATTCCGGTGTTGGTTTGAAGCGGATTAATCGCTCGTGCGAATAGTTATGGACATAAGAAGTTTATGTCCATTTACTATTATTTGCACTTACTTATCCATGCGGCGGGAAACCTAGTTTCCCACCCACCTGAGCAGTTGGAAGTAGACACAGCCCACCTGTATGAATCAACCTATGACCTTTTGTTATAATGCGAAGACGAATTCCTGTGTCCAATGAACAATAAGATTGTAGGGACCATTGAATTGTATTGTGTGTGGGGCATAAATAGACAAGCCGATCATATCCAGCTCTTCTCTTCAACGGTTCTCATTGCTGATAATCGGGAGCTGGATATCCAGAGGCGCATGCGATCGTTCCCCTTGTGCGTAAGTTTTCTCCGAAATCATATTGTCTTTCTTGTTATTCTGAGCCATATCTCTCTCTCTCTCTCTTCTCTTTCTCCCTCGTTTCTCTTATATAGTTATTGTACTGATATTGTATTTCCTGTGTAGTTATCTGGTTAGGTAGTCTATGTTATATTGGTAGTGTATGACTTGTATTGTATTATTCTTTTTGAACGTTCATTCATTTCCTTAAAAGGCGTTAGACCCTTAGACCGGTATTGTGTGTTTATTGCAGTGGGTAATAGGAGCGTCTCTATCGCTCAAACAGCTTTAGTGTAAACCAGCTTACACTGTGTTGCATTTTCACCTTATCACTACAAAAGGGTTTACAGTATAAGAATATCTTTTCTGTGTGTTACATTCAAGGTCTACTGATTGTTATCTTGTGAGCGTCTGCGCCGCTCGTGATCTCCTCGTGGTCTCGAGCGTCCGCTACGCTGATAGCGTAGCATTACGGTAGTCGCTCACCTATAGTGTGCCCGATACCAACAGCGTATTCTCGCGAGCGTTTGTGTCGCTCGAGCGGCTCGCTTCCGATACAGCGTCCGCTACGCTAAGAGCGTACCCTTACGGTACCTCGTGCGCCAGTTGCGTACAGTGTTTCTTAACCTTTGTATAGTGTGTTATATAGGATAAATATTTGGCTTTATCTAGTCGGCAGCCTATAGCGTGCCTGCCTGTGATCCCTTTGCCGTAAGCGAACGTGATGCTCGAGCGTCTCGACTACGGCTAAGCGATTGTTACGCAACGTGCGTACCCTTACGGTATACCATACGTAAATAGCGTACTGTGTTCTTTGACCTCTTAAAGGGTTTTAAGTAAGATAAATATTTAGCTTTATCAATTGGCGGCTCGTCCGTCCTTCACATATCTCTGCTAGGTAATTCCAGCAGACATTATCCATCAGCAAAGGGCGGGAGATCATATTCCTCGCAGTGCTGTCTGGATAAGCGTCTGCTTCGCTTAGTAAAGGGTGCTGAGGGAATCCGGAACCGGAGGTAAGAACAACACGCTAGTGTCTTTTAAAACTGTTTATTTCTATCTTGCGTACGCACACACGCATATCTGCATTTCTTTTTATTCGTGTATTTTCATATATCACTCTCCTGTTTGCCATTTTATAATTGATAAACGTGCTAAGAGAGATTTGTCGCTATTTCATAGTTAAAGTGTAAAAGTAATACATTAAGGGATAAATTGCAAAGCACGCACGCAGCTCTACCTAAAGATACAAGGAGAGATTGGTGTGGTGCTCGGTAGATGATCAAGGATCATCTATATTGATAAACGTGTTAGTTGTGTTACGGTGGATATCTGCATTGCGTACACGTGTCTCTAACAAAAGGCTGAGACTCGCGCACGCAACTCAAAGGCCGACGCACGCAGCGTATATTACGCAACGGAGTGTCTGGGTACGCCCACGTAACTCAAATCACACGATAAGTGTTATTTTAGCAGGCGAAGAGGTGGCAACGCGATAAATAGCGCAAGTCTATTTCAGTGTCAGAAATTTAAGCTAATAGATCCTTCTCCAATTTACAACACATCTGGTCTAAAGGAAAGAAATTTCTGCGCAGAAATAGAAATAGAAACAAAAGTGTACATGTGGTGAGTGAGTGTTTGCATATATAAGTTTTTACAATTTTGGGGATTGAACCACAGAAATCATCGAGTTCTCGTGAAATTACATACGTGTAAGTGACATGCACGGTGGCTAGGGAGGCATCCCTTGTTAAACATATAAAGAGTATTAGAGTGTAGCAGACCAGGAGGTCATACTGTAACAGACCAGGAGGTCAGACCAGGAGGTCGCATAACAGACCAGGAGGTCCAGGTACAGCAGACAAGGAAGTCCGCTATAGAGTCAAGTAGCCCAACACCAAGAAGGGTTGGAGCGGAACCCATATAGGCCATAAAAGCTCAGGCTGAAGGAATTCGCAGCTGCTGAATGTCGATTCCGTTGGTCGCTCCGTACATAAGATTAGTTGCTTATGTACTGAACGATTGTACCGCACGTAATTGTGTGCATTAGTTAGTAATCTGACCTAGTACCATTTGTGTACAAAAAGGGTCATAAACGCTATTTGTACATTCTAACGTGATTTGTGTAATTTTTTATTTTTAAAAGGGAAGTTCGCTGGTCACTCAGGAATTATCCAACAACCCCACAGTTACTGGAAAGGGTTAATGCTCTGCGGATCACACTCACATGTTCCAGTAAACAAAGGTTCATAGGGGCCCTGGGTCGAGTACGCCAGCACTATATCAGTGTGGAGGTCGTATTGGTCGGCGTGGGCGAGTAAGTGGGGTACTCGGTAAACCACCACCGTCAACCTATCTTTGAATATTTTGTTTTTTTGTAAGGGTTCGCTGCAAGCAACACCTGCAAATTATGGGGGCCAGTTGTTCAGGAAGGGGGCGATCAACCTCGGTTCGGGTTGATTCTATAAACCGACCAATCGGGTCGGCAAGGTACGTAATGTGTGGAAAATACGGTTCACACACAGAAGTTTTATGTGATGAATGGGAGAGAATGACTGTATATGACGGGGGAAGGTCCCAAAAGTAGGCAGCTTTAGCACAGATGTGTTACTGAATCTAAGGAGAAGGATAAGTCTCATTAAATCAGCAAAGAGACGAGTTAAACATTTTGATTGTTTACAGTTATGGCAACAGGAAAGTGAATTGCAAAGAGAGTTAACTAACATATCTGACTCTTATCTTGGGAGGAGAGACATGGCAATGGAGAGAATTATGGTTGCGGAGAAAGGCACAATGTTGAACAATAAAAACGCTCTTAGCAACTGTAGTATAGATGATAAGAATAAGTGCCATAAACATAACAATGATAATTGTAATACTGTTAAATGTACAACTATTAACCTATGCAAGTTGCACCCCATGTTAAACTTCCCTCAGGAATACAAACAAGAAAGTGAGCCCAGCCCGATGTCGGCACCTCTTCCAGCAGCCATCACACAAGACATCCAGGTGGACGCGACCAAATCGGTAAAGGCAATAATCAAACCCCCTAACGGAGGGTCAGGTGAGGTCGTGTCCACAGGTACGTACAATGTTTTATATCACGCACAAACAAATGTACCCCATATTGTAAGACCAAAACAAGGTGATGTAATTGAGTTTAGTCCTGTCAGGGTGATCACAGTCCCCGATGGGAAGACTGACGATCAGGGAATCCTTCCCGTCAAGGACAGTGCAATGCGCTGTCCCTGGTCCCGGATGGAATTGAGATCAATTATGTCTGAATTTCCTGATCCCAGGAAAAATCTAGTAGCATGTCAAAGGTTTGTTAAAGAACTAGGAAACTCCACAGAACCCACCAACAAAGAGTGGCGGACAGTGCTGAGGGCATGTTTGCCCTCCAGTGTTGACCCTGCGAAATTTATTGCTGATTGTAAATTAGACACGGAGGTACCTTGTACGGAGGAACACAATCAGGAATGTATTAAGCAGATCAACCGACAGTTAGAAGTATATTTCCCAGCCATTGTCGAGTGGAACAAAATCTTCTCCATAAGACAAAACAAAGGGGAAAGTACTTCTAATTATTTCCACCGGGCATTGCAGGACATGACTAGGTATACGGGTATAGAAAACATCGAAACAAGTGCACCGCACAGAGAAGTAGCAGTATCTGTGCTAATGGATGGTTTAAAGGAAGTGTTGAGAGCAAGGATACAGATCACCAATCCATACTGGAGAGATAAATCAGTAACTGCATTAAGGGACTCTGCTGTTGGGCATGAGCAAACCAGCATCAAGCAAGGGGAAACAAAGAAGCCTCAGATCCCTGTGGTTAAGTCAAAGGTGACAAGGTGTTATAATTGCCAGAAGGAAGGTCATTTTGCAAGAGATTGTAGACCAAGATGTAGACCAAATTCACATAAACCCCCTAGACAAAGATATGAGCAGGGTTATGACACACCAAATTATAAACAGGGATCATATAGGAAGAATTTTGAGCCACACCCATGATATGCAATCAGGAAAGGTGATCATTAGGACTGATGGTAAGCCTGAGGTAACAGTTAATAAATTGGGAGGTCATTCCCTGAAGACACAGGAATGACCGGGTGAAACGTTGTAAATGTATCTGTGAAATGTTTCTCTTCTCTTCCCCATCTCTGACGATTATTGGTAGGACTCAAACATTGCATATCTACTTGGTCTTTGCAGAAGTCTACCAAACCCCAGCATGACCTATCCGCATCAATGTATCCTGGCCAGATACAGAGGGTGGAGTATGGAGGTGCTGGTGGGAGGGACTGCGCAAGGAAACCATTGGACATGTAGATATGACAGCCTGATGATCTGACAATGTTTTAAAATGTTTGAAAGAAAATGTTTTTTTTACCTGTTGTTGTTTATTGTTGGTTTATGTAATATATATTTTTATGAATTGTTCTCTCTCTTTTGTTTTTTTTGTTTTCTCTCTTCTCACTCATGTTTTCATGTTCTAAAGATGGTATGTCACCCATCAGTTAGACAAATGGTAATGCAAGATTTTTGCTCCTTACAGAAAGATCGCTGGTTTGGAAGAAATATTGTATCACCAGAGTGTTCGGTTGGAAGACTGAGAGACAGCACCTTTGAGATGACAGCAGAACAAGAAGAACAACAAGACTAGAGAACTAATTATCGTAGCAAGTTTCTCTCCCCCTCAAACTGTTTTCCTGTACCCCCATTACAAATTTCTTCTTTTCTCCTCCTGTAAGATGGACTTGCCCCAAGAGACTGTGATATGGATTTTCCTGTTGACCATGATGTTGACCAGAGCAGTCTGTTCCGGCGAGAGTACCATGGAGGTCGAGAAAGGATCCAGAAAGGTTCTGATGACTGAGACGGAGGTGTAAATTTCCAATAGCAACACAACCACCAAGCAAAGGCGAGTACCGGAAACGATCTAGCAGCCATGTTATTTGTAAACATTGTTAGCAGAAAAGAGAACTGTATCTGTAGGCTCTGTGACAATGTAGTTGAGGATGGGTGCATCAAGAAATGCCAATCCAGTTTTAATATCCACATGGACCGGCATCCATTGAGTGACTATCACTCCTTAGTGGGTAGTGTGTTGAATCAAACAGATTGTTGGGTATGCTCTCAAGTACCTCAAGGTCATAGCAAATCAGGGCTAGTACCATTCCCTTTAACGGTAGGAGAGGTACTTGAGCTAAAGGGTGGGAGACCGGTGGACAGGAGGTTTAATATCTCCAGTCCTCCTAGTTTGAAGCTCCACCAATATCATGTGGATAGATCCCTAATATGTTTTAACATTTCCAATCCCCGAAAGCCAGGAAATTGGGAAGTGTCATGGAGTAACCAAACCATGACCTTTTCATATAGAGCAGATAGAATGCCGACAGATACAGAGCTTATACGCCACATAGCCAGTAGAGAAAAATCTTTCCGATATAGGTATACCCTAGGAAGTAGGATTACGAGAGTTGGAGAGGTATCACCAGGATACTGTGCACATATCGTACAAACTGATACGTGTACTAGACAGATGGGAGAATTAGGGTTAGGAGATTTCACATGGAAAATGTGTAATATGGTTATGTCCTATTCCGTCCCATATGTTCTCCTTGATGATGCATATTTCATATGCGGGAGGAAGGCGTATAAGTGGCTTGCCCCAAACTCTGAAGGATTGTGTTATATTGGAAAAGTACTGCCTGAAGTAATGACTGTATCACATGCCAAAATGAAAGATATACACCGTGGTGCCCAAGCTCCTTATACTCACACCCATTACGAGCACGTAGTTAAACGGCACCTTATAGAAAGAACAGAGCACCCGGCCTCTGACATGATCCATGAATCCACCGGGATTCAGGTTCTACTCGCGTTAGACATCACTCGCACCGCCAGAGGAGTGTTGAATTATAAATACATATCTGCGCTCGCAAATTTGTTAGACAATATCACAGAAATGTATGACGACACTTTTAGGTATACTGGAAGGGAGCTTCAAGCTTATAAAACAGAACTGGTTCAGCATAGAATGGTTCTTAATTATCTCACAGCAGTAACAGGTGGATATTGTGTCACACTGGCAACGCAGTACGGCGTGAAATGCTGCACATATATAACGAATAGTACCGAGGATCCGGTCGAGGTCATAGACCAAAAGATGGACGATATTCTCCAATTAAAGTGGGAATTTCGCAGGAGACACAATCTCACCCTTGCTGCTGTGAGTAATGAGCTGACTAGTTGGGTGTCATGGTTGAACCCGCGAAATTGGTTCTCTGGTTTAGGAGAATGGGCTCAAGGAGTCATAATGGATGTAGGGAAGTTTCTCCTATGTATCTTAGGTGTTGTCATATCAATTGGCTTAATATTTAGATGCGGTCAGGCTTTAACGAAGTGTAAACGAAGTACTAGGGTTATGAGTTTAAGGAGTGAGGACATTATAATTCCAATGGATTTGATTTATGACCCAACGGTAGAGACAATGATGTGATGAAAATGCGATTATACGGTCCGTTTCTTTCACCTGTTTTTCCGTTTTCTCCAAGGTAAAAAGACCCACTTGGACGAGGAGTTTGACGAGCCTGTATACAGACAACTGATGGATTAAAGAAGAAGTTTTGACAACCTTATACACAGATATTTGATGAACTATGCCATAGACCCCCAGTTTCCCTAGAAATTTTAAAATTACGCTAGCCCAACACTTGTAAGTCTATGGACATTGACAAAGCTTTTGCTCACACCTATTGGCAAAAGCCCAAAGAAGACTGCATTCAACAGACACCAGACAAGACTTCAACCGACAAATGTTCATTAACCTGACATAGAATACCACTGCATTTACCATAATTGTGTCTTATCTTCATCTCTACAACCTTCAGGTAAAGCACACACATAGGCGACAGGGAATACCGGCACAGATATCAGCATTCACATATTCCCCCATTCATGTATCATCAACTAAAATGTGCTCCCCCATTTTGTTGTAACCAAAAGCCGAAGAGAGCTCGGTAAAGTTTGACAGCCCATCCACAGACCCGTACCACGGGATAAGAAGGAATTCGAATGTATACTTCGCAATACCCCGAAGCTTGATCTAAAACACATACGGCACGATGATACATGACCCCCCAAACATGGATTCATACACACATGCTCCTGCTATCTCACTAGGTCATACCCTTTTCCTACCTTCTCCTCTCCTCCCTTACCCAATCATGGAAATGTATTTACACTTGACATATATTTTTCTCGTTTTTAAATGTTTTAGGAAGTGGCAGTTATTGTTGACTGCCAAAGGGTGGACTGTCAAAGTCAGAAAAATATCACTATGCACACTGCCATATTTGCACCTCATGCGAGCTCCCGCTGCGCGTGCAAGAGCTCTCCCGTGCGTGCGCATGTTCGCCTTCGCGTGCACCCGCAGGCGCACGATATGCGGATTTACGGTAGAGTTTGTATGCGTCTAGCGGGCGACTCAATCGATATATATTTTAACCATATAATGTATTTTGTAGATCATGGTCCCTTTGATAGATTCTGAAAGTTTAGTTAATGTAGCATGTTCATGGACAGAGAGATCCCTCTTTGTCTGATACAAAGGGTCAGACAAGGATTATACAGTGGTGTTTAGTATCCATCTGAAGAGTATTTAATTAGCAATATTCCGGTGTTGGTTTGAAGCGGATTAATCACTCGTGCGAATAGTTATGGACATAAGAAGTTTATGTCCATTTACTATTATTTGCACTTACTTATCCATGCGGCGGAAAACCTAGTTTCCCACCCACCTGAGCAGTTGGAAGTAGACACAGCCCACCTGTATGAATCAACCTATGACCTTTTGTTATAATGCGAAGACGAATTCCTGTGTCCAATGAACAATAAGATTGTAGGGACCATTGAATTGTATTGTGTGTGGGGCATAAATAGACAAGCCGATCATATCCAGCTCTTCTCTTCAACGGTTCTCATTGCTGATAATCGGGAGCTGGATATCCAGAGGCGCATGCGATCGTTCCCCTTGTGCGTAAGTTTTCTCCGAAATCATATTGTCTTTCTTGTTATTCTGAGCCATATCTCTCTCTCTCTCTCTCTTCTCTTTCTCCCTCGTTTCTCTTATATAGTTATTGTACTGATATTGTATTTCCTGTGTAGTTATCTGGTTAGGTAGTCTATGTTATATTGGTAGTGTATGACTTGTATTGTATTATTCTTTTTGAACGTTCATTCATTTCCTTAAAAGGCGTTAGACCCTTAGACCGGTATTGTGTGTTTATTGCAGTGGGTAATAGGAGCGTCTCTATCGCTCAAACAGCTTTAGTGTAAACCAGCTTACACTGTGTTGCATTTTCACCTTATCACTACAAAAGGGTTTACAGTATAAGAATATCATTTCTGTGTGTTACATTCAAGGTCTACTGATTGTTATCTTGTGAGCGTCTGCGCCGCTCGTGATCTTCTCGTGGTCTCGAGCGTCCGCTACGCTGATAGTGTAGCATTACGGTAGTCGCTCACCTATAGTGTGCCCGATACCAACAGCGTATTCTCGCGAGCGTTTGTGTCGCTCGAGCGGCTCGCTCCCGATACAGCGTCCGCTACGCTAAGAGCGTACCCTTACGGTACCTCGTGCGCCAGTTGCGTACAGTGTTTCTTAACCTCTGTATAGTGTGTTATATAGGATAAATATTTGGCTTTATCTAGTCGGCAGCCTATAGCGTGCCTGCCTGTGATCTCTTTGCTGTAAGCGAACGTGACGCTCGAGCGTCTCGACTACGGCTAAGCGATTGTTATGCAACGTGCGTACCCTTACGGTATACCATACGTAAATAGCGTACTGTGTTCTTTGACCTCTTAAAGGGTTTTAAGTAAGATAAATATTTAGCTTTATCACATCTGTAGACGTTGTGGAACCACAGTAAGTAGAGGTAGGGATGTTAAGCATTTAGGAACCTCCACCCTATTACGTCATCTTCAGAAAGTTCATGACAAGTATTTTACATTAGCCACAACTGGTGCTAAAAAAACCCAGCAAGCAGTCCGGCATCAGCTAGCTCCCTTCTCTCTACAGCACCTGTAATCTCCACTACCAACACCTTCATCCTCAATATCGTCGTTAATAATCAGAAATATTCCTGCAACCAATTTGTCAGTGCTAGGTGACTCTTCTTCTGAAGAATCCTGGTAAGAATGATCCTTGAGCTCTAGGCCTGCTGCCGCTGTGGGTGGCTCTTCATCCCAGAAGTGTACCAAGAAGACTGCTAGTATTTGTTCTACAAAACAATTGACTGTTAAACAATCTTTTGCAAGGGGAAGGAAGTATGACAGTTCTCACCCAGGTGGAACAGTGGATCACTGACTCCATGACTGCTATGCTAGTATTAGATCTGCATCCATATCTGCCATTAATGCAGTGGTTTTTACCCACTTAATTGAAGTCCTGTGTCCCCAGTACCAAATTCCATATTGATTCCATTTTAAATGAAAAGTCATTACTCGTCTGCACCAGGAAGTTAAAAAAAAAATCGAATTATTGCCCTATAAAATGCCATTGTACCCACTGTTCACTTAACCACAGATATGTGGACAAGTGGTAGTGGGCAATCTAAAGATTATATGACTGTGACAGCCCACTGGATGGGTGAAGCGCCTTAATCAGCAGCAGAAGCATTATCTAACAAACGCCAGCTCATTCAGAGGCAGGCTACTCTGTGTATCACTGGCTTCACTAAGAGGCATACCACTGACAACCTCTTAGAAAAACTGAAGGATGTCAAAGCAACATGGCTTACCCCACTTGGACTATGTGATTTCTGATAACACCACAAATATTGTGAAAGCATTACAGCTGGGTGAATTCCAACACATCCCCTGTTCTGCTCACACAATTAACTTGATGGTACAGGTTTTTTATTTTTTTTAAATGACAGGAGTGTGCAGGAGATGCTGTCTGTGGACCGAAAGATTTTGGGACATTTTCTGCATTCAGCAACAGCATGCAGGAGACTGAAGCACCATCAAGATCGGTTTAATTTGCCCTGTCATCAACTGAAGCAAGAGGTGGTAACAAGGTGGAACTTCACTGTTTATATGCTTCAGCAGATGGAGGAACAGCAAAAAGCCATCCATAGCTATACAACAAGCCATGACTTTGGGCGAGGAGGCGGAATGTATCTTAGCCCAGCACAGTGGAAATTACTTTCTGTAAGGTACAAGGTGCTGACACTGCTAGCTGGAGCCAAGTTAAGCCTAATAAGGCTTTTGGAAAATCAGCTGGAGAAATTGAAGGAGATTAAACAAAGCGAATCCGCAAAGTATGCCAGACTTGTAGATCAAGTTTTTGATTTGCTTTGCCAGGATCCCAGGGATGCCAATATTTTGAAATCAGATCACTACATTTTGGCAACCATACTTCCTAGGTTTAAGTAGTATGCTGTGTCTTTCTTTACAACTGACTTCGGTAATTCGGTAATGGTGGATTCCAGCGGGGATAAATTAATATTGTGTGAGGAGAATGTCCACAATGATAAAGGTGAGGAAAAGGATGGCAATGACGATGACATCTAGCCACTGTAGAGCTGTTGCTTTAAGCCGATTGGTAGCTTGTTCTGTGGGGGCCCCAAAAAATCAAGCACTTCAGCCACAATAGCTGCAGTCCCTGTCGCTGGAGGGCTTGGTTTGTTAAACTGTGCATGTCTTTTTTTATATCCAACATAAGTGTAGGTGGGAAGGGCCCAAGGACAATTCCATCTTTCACCACCGTTCATTTCTCCCACTGCTGTGTGTCAGTGTTTCATAGATATGCTATTAACTGCCATTTGTTTGTGCTGCTGTTCTGTCGCTTGGTAGACCAGCCAGGTCACTTCAGACTTTGGCTTAAAGTGGATGAAAACAACATTGTGAGCTGCAAGGTGATCAGTATGAATGGTGTAATGGTTAGCATTACTGCCTCACGGCACTGAGTTAATCGGTTTGATTCCCATGATGGCCCTGTGTGGAGTTTGTATACTCTCCCCGTACTTGCGTGGGTTTCCTCCAGGTACTCGGTTTCCTCCCACAATCCAAAAAATATACTTGTGGGTTAATTGGCCCCCAAGAATATTAACCTTAGTGTGAATGTGTGTGTTTAAAGTGCTGTGTGTAAAGTGCTGCGGAATACAGTATGTGTGCGCTATATAAATAACTGGCAATCAATTATATATATATATATATATATATATATATATATATATATATAATGTCCATGTTATCCGGCTATCCTTTAATATACCTTACTGCACCGGGTGCCTCCGTGTAGAACCATGCATAGATACAGAGAACGCGGCACTCCTGGTGTCTCAATCAGTTACTTTCATAGGCAGGCAGTATACAACGTTTCAATGACATTTATTAAGTAATTTTCCTCAGGTCAAGTTAGACAAGTGAACAAGTCTTACCTTATAAAGTGTTCTATCACCCATGTGCAAATGCGTGCTGCGGGACGCCGCCCGCCCCTTCCAGCGCGCCTGGGGATGACTTAGCACTACGTCATCACCCCTTGCCGTGCTCCCCATCACCATGGTTACAACGTGCAATAAAAACAAAGGACGTACAGCTGTAAGTACAAGAAGTAGCGGGCATGGTATGAATACATACTACAGGCGTCTGTACAAGCATCACATACTGGAAGCAGGCATATAAGCATTATTAGAAGCAGTCATATAAACATTACTAGCATATTAACGTTAAACCTACTAATATAATGGAGTATAGAACATACATTGCTGCATGTGATACATCATAAGTAGAGATGTGCACCGGAAATTTTTCGGGTTTTGTGTTTTGGTTTTGGGTTCGGTTCCGCGGCCGTGTTTTGGGTTCGAACGCGTTTTGGCAAAACCTCACCTTTTTTTTTTTGTGTCGGATTCGGGTGTGTTTTGGATTCGGGTGTTTTTTTCAAAAAACCCTAAAAAACAGCTTAAATCATTGAATTTGGGGGTCATTTTGATCCCATAGTATTATTAACCTCAATAACCATAATTTACACTCATTTTCAGTCTATTCTGAACACCTCACACCTCACAATATTATTTTTAGTCCTAAAATTTGCACCGAGGTCGCAGGATGACTAAGCTCAGCGACCCAAGTGGCCGACACAAACACCTGGCCCATCTAGGAGTGGCACTGCAGTGTCACGCAGGATGGCCCTTCCAAAAAACACTCCCCAAACAGCACATGACGCAAAGAAAAAAAGAGGCGCAATGAGGTAGCTGTGTGACTAAGCTCAGCGACCCAAGTGGCCGACACAAACACCTGGCCCATCTAGGAGTGGCACTGCAGTGTCACGCAGGATGGCCCTTCCAAAAAACACTCCCCAAACAGCACATGACGCAAAGAAAAAAAGAGGCGCAATGAGGTAGCTGTGTGACTAAGCTCAGTGACCCAAGTGGCCGACACAAACACCTGGCCCATCTAGGAGTGGCACTGCAGTGTCAGACAGGATGGCACTTCAAAAAATAGTCCCCAAACAGCACATGATGCAAAGAAAAATGAAAGAAAAAAGAGGTGCAAGATGGAATTGTCCTTGGGCCCTCCCACCCACCCTTATGTTGTATAAACAGGACATGCACACTTTAACCAACCCATCATTTCAGTGACAGGGTCTGCCACACGACTGTGACTGAAATGACGGGTTGGTTTGGACCCCCACCAAAAAAGAAGCAATTAATCTCTCCTTGCACAAACTGGCTCTACAGAGGCAAGATGTCCACCTCATCATCATCCTCCGATTCATCACCGTGTACATCCCCCTCCTCACAGATTATCAATTCGTCCCCACTGGAATCCACCATCACAGCTCCCTGTGTACTTTCTGGAGGCAATTGCTGCTGGTGAATGTCTCCACGGAGGAATTGATTATAATTAATTTTAATGAACATCATCTTCTCCACATTTTCTGGAAGTAACCTCGTACGCCGATTGCTGACAAGGTGAGCGGCGGCACTAAACACTCTTTCGGAGTACACACTTGTGGGAGGGCAACTTAGGTAGAATAAAGCCAGTTTGTGCAAGGGCCTCCAAATTGCCTCTTTTTCCTGCCAGTATACGTACGGACTGTCTGACGTGCCTACTTGGATGCGGTCACTCATATAATCCTCCACCATTCTTTCAATGTTGAGAGAATCATATGCAGTGACAGTAGACGACATGTCAGTAATCGTTGGCAGGTCCTTCAGTCCGGACCAGATGTCAGCATCAGCAGTCGCTCCAGACTGCCCTGCATCACCGCCAGCGGGTGGGCTCGGAATTCGTAGCCTTTTCCTCGCACCCCCAGTTGCGGGAGAATGTGAAGGAGGAGATGTTGACAGGTCGCGTTCCGCTTGACTTGACAATTTTCTCACCAGCAGTTCTTTGAACCCCTGCAGATTTGTGTCTGCCGGAAAGAGAGATCCAACGTAGGTTTTAAATCTAGGATCGAGCACGGTGGCCAAAATGTAGTGCTCTGATTTCAACAGATTGACCACCCGCGAATCCTGGTTAAGCGAATGAAGGGCTCCATCCACAAGTCCCACATGCCTAGCGGAATTGCTCTGTTTTAGCTCCTCCTTCAATGCCTCCAGCTTCTTCTGCAAAAGCCTGATGAGGGGAATGACCTGACTCAGGCTGGCAGTGTCTGAACTGACTTCACGTGTGGCAAGTTCAAAAGGTTGCAGAACCTTGCACAACGTTGAAATCATTCTCCACTGCGCTTGAGACAGGTGCATTCCACCTCCTATATCGTGGTCAGATGTATAGGCTTGAATGGCCTTTTGCTGCTCCTCCATCCTCTGAAGCATATAGAGGGTTGAATTCCACCTCGTTACCACTTCTTGCTTCAGATGATGGCAGGGCAGGTTCAGGCATTTTTGGTGTTGCTCCAGTCTTCTGTACGTGGTGCCTGTACGCCGAAAGTGTCCCGCAATTCTTCTGGCCACCGACAGCATCTCTTGCATGCCCCTGTCGTTTTTTAAATAATTCTGCACCACCAAATTCAAGGTATGTGCAAAACATGGGACGTGCTGGAATTTGCCCAGATATAATGCACGCACAATATTGCTGGCGTTGTCCGATGCCACAAATCCACAGGAGAGTCCAATTGGGGTAAGCCATTCTGCGATGATCTTCCTCAGTTGCCGTAAGAGGTTTTTAGCTGTGTGCGTATTCTGGAAAGCGTTGATACAAAGCGTAGCCTGCCTAGAAAAGAGTTGGCGTTTGCGAGATGCTGCTACTGGTGCCGCCGCTGCTGTTCTTGCGGCGGGAGTCAATACATCTACCCAGTGGGCTGTCACAGTCATATAGTACTGAGTCTGCCCTGCTCCACTTGTCCACATGTCCGTGGTTAAGTGGACATTGGTTACAACTGCATTTTTTAGGACACTGGTGAGTCTTTTTCTGAGGTCTGTGTACATTTTCGGTATCGCCTGCCTAGAGAAATGGAACCTAGATGGTATTTGGTACCGGGGACACAGTACCTCAATCAAGTCTATAGTTGGCTCTGAAGTAACGATGGATACCGGAACCACGTTTCTCACCGCCCAGGATGCCAAGGCCTCAGTTATCCGCTTTGCAGCAGGATGACTGCTGTGATATTTCATCTTCCTCGCAAAGGACTGTTGGACAGTCAATTGCTTGGTGGAAGTAGTAAAAGTGGTCTTACGACTTCCCCTCTGGGATGACCATCGACTACCAGCAGCAACAACAGCAGCGCCAGCAGCAGTAGGCGTTACACTCAAGGATGCATCGGAGGAATCCCAGGCAGGAGAGGACTCGTCAGAATTGCCAGTGACATGGCCTGCAGGACTATTGGCATTCCTGGGAAAGGAGGAAATTGACACTGAGGGAGTTGGTGGGGTGGTTTGCGTGAGCTTGGTTACAAGAGGAAAGGATTTACTGGTCAGTGGACTGCTTCCGCTGTCACCCAAAGTTTTTGAACTTGTCACTGACTTATGATGAATGCGCTGCAGGTGACGTATAAGGGAGGATGTTCCGAGGTGGTTAACGTCCTTACCCCTACTTATTACAGCTTGACAAAGGCAACACACGGCTTGACACCTGTTGTCCGCATTTCTGTTGAAATACTTCCACACCGAAGAGCTGATTTTTTTGGTATTTTCACCAGGCATGTCAATGGCCATATTCCTCCCACGGACAACAGGTGTCTCCCCGGGTGCCTGACTTAAACAAACCACCTCACCATCAGAATCCTCCTTGTCAATTTCCTCCCCAGCGCCAGCAACACCCATATCCTCCTCATCCTGGTGTACTTCAACACTGACATCTTCAATCTGACTTTCAGGAACTGGACTGCGGGTGCTCCTTCCAGCACTTGCAGGGGGCGTGCAAATGGTGGAAGGCGCATGCTCTTCACGTCCAGTGTTGGGAAGGTCAGGCATCGCAACCGACACAATTGGACTCTCCTTGTGGATTTGTGATTTCGAAGAACGCACAGTTCTTTGCTGTGCTTTTGCCAGCTTAAGTCTTTTCATTTTTCTAGCGAGAGGCTGAGTGCTTCCATCCTCATGTGAAACTGAACCACTAGCCATGAACATAGGCCAGGGCCTCAGCCGTTCCTTGCCACTCCGTGTGGTAAATGGCATATTGGCAAGTTTACGCTTCTCCTCCGACGATTTTAATTTAGATTTTTGA
Source organism: Pseudophryne corroboree (assembly GCF_028390025.1). Classification (NCBI taxonomy): domain Eukaryota; kingdom Metazoa; phylum Chordata; class Amphibia; order Anura; family Myobatrachidae; genus Pseudophryne; species Pseudophryne corroboree. The sequence continues at coordinate 291,976,992 of NC_086448.1, forward strand.
GTCCTTTTTTTACTGATCTTTTGTGTTTTGGATTTTACATGCTCTGTACTATGACATTGGGCATCGGCCTTGGCAGACGACGTTGATGGAATTTCATCGTCTCGGCCATGACTAGTGGTAGCAGCTTCAGCACGAGGTGGAAGTGGATCTTGATCTTTCCCTATTTTTGGAACCTCAACATTTTTGTTCTCCATATTTTAATAGGCACAACTAAAAGGCACCTCAGGTAAACAATGGAGATGGATGGATACTAGTATACTTATGGATGACGAGTGACTGACGACACAGAGGTAGCTACAGCCGTGGCCTACCGTACTGCGTCTGCTAGTATAGATAATATAATAAATATATTACTACTGTAGGTATATAATATAATGACGGACCTGGTGGACACTGTCAGCAGACTCCTAAACTACTAGTATGAAGAAGATAGAAAAAAAAACCCCACCACAGGTAGGTAGGTATACAATTATGGACGAGCACTGACGACACAGAGATAGCCACAGCCGTGGACTACCGTACTGCGTCTGCTAGTATAGATAATGTAATAAATATATTACTACTGTAGGTATATAATATAATGACGGACCTGGTGGACACTGTCAGCAGACTCCTAAACTACTAGTATGAAGAAGATAGAAAAAAAAACCCACCACAGGTAGGTATACAATTATGGACGAGCACTGACGACACAGAGGTAGGTACAGCCGTGGCCTACCGTACTGCGTCTGCTAGTATAGATAATATACTAAATATATTACTACTGTAGGTATATAATATAATGACGGACCTGGTGGACACTGTCAGCAGACTCCTAAACTACTAGTATGAAGAAGATAGAAAAAAAACCCGCACCACAGGTAGGTAGGTATACAATTATGGACGAGCACTGACGACACAGAGATAGCCACAGCCGTGGACTACCGTACTGCGTCTGCTAATATAGAGATGATAAAGATGATAGAGATGAAAAAAATATAACACTACTGTAGGTAAATATTTATATAATATAATGAATGACGGACCTGCTGGACACTGTCAGCAGAATGCGTTTATAGAATAAAAAAAAAAAAACACCACAGGAGTGTTTAACTTTTTCAGGCAGACAATATACTGGTGGTCACTGGCAGCAAAAGTGTGCACTGTACTCCTGCTATAACTGCTCCCCAGTCTCCCCCACAATTAAGCTGTGTGAGCAGTGAGCACTCAGCACAGTCAGATATACATAGATGATATATCATGCAGCACACTGAGGCTGAGCACAGATATGGTATGTATCGTTTTTTTCAGGCAGAGAACGGATTATAATAAAACTGGTGGTCAGTGTCACTATCAGCAAAACTCTGCACTGTACTGAGTACTCCTAACAACTGCTCCCCAAAATTAGTAGTAAATCAAATGTCACTCGTCTCTTAACGGAGAGGACGCCAGCCACGTCCTCTCCCTATCAATCTCAATGCACGTGTGAAAATGGCGGCGACGCGCGGCTCCTTATATAGAATCCGAGTCTCGCGAGAATCCGACAGCGGGATGATGACGTTCGGGCGCGCTCGGGTTATCCGAGCAAGGCGGGAGGATCCGAGTCTGCTCGGACCCGTACAAAAAAGGCTGAAGTTCGGGGGGTTCGGATTCCGAGGAACCGAACCCGCTCATCTCTAAGTAGACCATACATGTTAACCATAATGAGTGTGAACATACACCAATATATAGACTGCATGCTACAATTATGTCATTCTCAACCAAATGGTACACTGACTAGCATCCAATGCGGACTATTATTTTGTAGGGGGTAACAGCAATAAACGGATACAACACTTAAGGATAGCAGGTGCCTTGCAACACACAGACTTTAGCATGATCGACAAAAATTATATACCAGCTAGCATGATAAAATCAATTAATGTTAGAAACAGTGCAGAATCATGCTAAGACCATCTACAGGAAATTATTAAAGCCATGCGACTCATTTAAACCCCGTGGATGAACTGTATCTAAACGGTAAATCCACCGGGCCTCTAAGCGAAGTAACTTGGCACCCCGATCACCGCCACGCATAGTAGCTGGCACATGATCAATCATGCGGTATCTAAGCGTGGTCAGTGGATGCCGCTGAGTGGCAAAGTGTCTCGCCACGGGCTGTTCACTGGTGCCCTTGGTGATGGCCAACTTGATAGCTGACCTGTGGGCTGCCATACGTTCTTTAAACATCCGTTGGGTCTCACCTATGTATGACAGCCCACAGGGGCACATCAGCTGATAAACCACGAACCGGGTTGTGCATGTCAGGGTATGTAAAATGTATAGCGTCTTACCCGAAAGGGGATGTTGAAACGTATCTCCCGCTATCATAAATTGACAGGTTGTGCACGTACAGCGAATACAACCCCTATGTCTACCCCCCATGGAGTTAGCACTGGCAGAATATTTGTAGACATCAGTTTTAACCAATATGTCTCGGATATTCTTGCTACGTTTATAGCAGGACATTAATTTAGTATTCTGTAGTTGTAAATCGGGGTCGCTTTGCACAATAGGCCATAATTTTTTAGATATTTGGTTGATGCCAGTACTGGCTGAGTGATATTGTGTCACCCAAGGGATCATAGGGCTATGTGACTCATGGGTCTGGGGAGGATCAATCAACGTGGCTCTATGTATATTCAATACTTTTTGTTTAGCCTCCTGTAGGAGTTTAATTGGATACCCTCGTTGTAGAAACTGGGCGATCATCTCATCCATTTGAGAATTCGCTGCTATGGGGTCAGATGTAATGCGTCTAATATGCAAAAGCTGGGAGAACGGCAAGCCACGCTTGAGGGGCTGCGGATGAAAACTACTATAATGTAGGACATTATTTTTATCGGTAGGTTTACAGTAAAGTGATGTTACAATGCGGCCCTGATGTATAGAAATCTCAACATCTAGGTAATTAACTGATTGATCACTAATTGTGTAAGTCAGTTTAATCGGATGTTGTTTAGCATTGTGCCCCTGGATGGTTGCCTCCAACAGTTCCTGTGGACCCTGCCAGATCAAAAATAAATCGTCGATGTAGCGGCAGAAAAACAATATACTGCCAGCTACATCAGGATTTTCAAAAAATATCAAACATAAAAATGTTGAAGTATGCAGGGGCCACAGAGGACCCCATAGCGCAGCCCTTGTGCTGCAAATATATTTTCCCATCATACAGAAAAAAAAAAATTGGAGCGTCATCTGTAGGAGCTGCATACATAATTGAAGGTCCGGGCCCTGGTATTCCCTATGATTGGATAAATAACGCTCTGCTGCAGCCATACCCATATCATGCGGTATGACGTTATACAGATTTTGCACGTCAATACTACATAAAAGCACATTTGTTTCAAAAATAGGTAACTGCTGAAGTTTATGCAAAAGAGTGGTGGTATCAAGTAGAAACCGGGGATGGACCTGTATGCATGGCTGCATAATAGCATCCAGGATTAGTGCTATGGGTTGAAATAAAGATGCCCTAGCCAAAATTATGGGGCGCCCTGGTGGATTATGGAGGGACTTGTGAATCTTAGGTGTCGTGTATAAAACCGGCATAACCGGATGAGCAGGGATAAGAGCATCATGGATGGAGCTGGAAATTAGTCCTTCCCGAACTGCACCGTCCAGAGTCCTAATAAGTTGTTCCTTAAATTCACCGGTAGAGTCCCTATGTAAGAGACAATACGTGTCAGAATCTCGTAGTTGACGTTCAATTTCTGCTTTATACTCCTGTAGATTTTGGATTACAAGAGCTCCCCCTTTATCTGCCGGGTGGAAGATAAGATTTTCTTGTACAGATAGATGACATAACGCTTCATTTTCTGCTTTAGTTAAATTATGGCGTATCGGTGCATGATGAGCCATATGGGCACTGGTTTGTTGATCAAGAAGATGTGCAAATGTCTTTATGGACGCATTGTGAGACTGGGGCTCAAATTTGGATTTGGGCAATATCTTTTGTAGCTTAGCTGGTATGTCTGGACGTTCCGTGGTGGTGGATTGTTTATTGAAGTATTCTTTGAGCTTAAGCTGACGTTGCAACCGACATTTCTCAATCTGCCACTCAAATGGATCCTGTTTACGTGCCGGGACGAAGGATAAACCCCTGGAAAGCACACGTTGTTCCACAGCAGAAAGTTCATAGTCAGATAAATTCACTATTAGCATCTCTGTTGTTTGGGTGGCCTCCCCACTCTGCCTCTGCCTCTGCCATTGTTTGCTCCTTCTTGTGGGCGTCCGTCTAACTCTCTTTTGTCCTTGACCGGAGTACGGATAGAAGCCCCTAAAGGGCGTCCCACTTGTGTTGATTGACCAGCGGAGTCAGACTCGCTAGACGTGGGGGTATGCTCATGTGATGTTTCCAAATCTCGTTCTTTATAGCATCTGCGGCGAAAAAGAACGGCTGTTTGTGTACATAACGGGTAGATGAATCTGTCCATTTGTAGACATTGTGGTTGTCATAATCGCCATCAACTTTACTGCGTTTCTGTGCCTTAAATTTAATAAGGTCACGCTTATAGATTTGTAGTTGCCCGTTCAGTTTTTCGTACCAATTGGTACCAGCATCGGCCTGCAGTATGGGTTTATGTATGATCTCAAATTCCGCTATTTTTGTTTTGATGTTATTCATCTCTTTAGTTGATTGCTCGATTATTAAGAGCATTAGGTCCATAGAGCATTTATTAAGGATACCCACCCGCTTTTTGCAAAAGCCTAAATCATTGCGGCCTATAGTTGGTGAGTTCCTAACCCGTAAGCCCCGGGGTATCTTTTTAGCTCTATAGTAGTCCGAAAGAGAGATGCAATTATAGTAATAATATATCTCCTTGCGGTGTAATCTAAGCAATTCCCTGAAAGAGCTATCAGGTGTATTGGCTTGCTCTTGAGCCTCCATGATTTCACTATATAAAATCTGCTCAGCCTCAGCTTCAGAATAGCCGTGCAGATCACCAACGGCATAATTAGAGAGTTGCGGACAATCCCCGATGTCAGTGCTTGATTCAGCCATAATAACCACAAGGAGGGTTTAAACATAAAAACCACAAGGAAGGTTTAAGCATAAAAGCACAGCCACTTCTGTATCCAGTAGTACATCCAATAAAAGCTCTTACATAGAAATATCATGTGCAAAACAAAGTGCAAGATATAGTGCTAGTGCTAATGCTGTATGACAGCTGTGCAAACTGGCAGAGGAATCAGAGTGATAAAAACATTGCAGTTGAAAGGGAGCCTTGATCATTAGTGTGTTGGAGATGCCACTCCAAACACTTTGTAATACAATGTCCATGTGATCCGGCTCTCCTTTAATATACCTTACTGCACCGGTTGCCTCCGTGTAGAACCATGCATAGATACAGAGAACGCGGCACTCCTGGTGTCTCAATCAGTTACTTTCATAGGCAGGTAGTAGACAACGTTTCAATGACATTTATTAAGTCATTTTCCTCAGGTCAAGTTAGACAAGTGAACAAGTCTTACCTTATAAAGTGTTCTATCACCCATGTGCAAATGCGTGCTGCGGGACGCCGCCCGCCCCGTCCAGCGCGCCTGGGGATGACGTAGCACTACGTCATCACCCCTTGCCGTGCTCCCCGTCACCATGGTTACAACATGCAATAAAAACAAAGGACGTACAGCTGTAAGTACAAGAAGTAGCGGGCATGGTATGAATACATACTACAGGCGTCTGTACAAGCATCACATACTGGAAGCAGGCATATAAGCATTATTAGAAGCAGTCATATAAACATTACTAGCATATTAACGTTAAACTAACTAATATAATGGAGTATAGAACATACATTGCTGCATGTGATACATCATAAGTAGACCATACATGTTAACCATAATGAGTGTGAACATACACCAATATATAGACTGCATGCTACAATTATGTCATTCTCAACCAAATGGTACACTGACTAGCATCCAATGCGGACTATTATTTTGTAGGGGGTAACAGCAATAAACGGATACAACACTTAAGGATAGCAGGTGCCTTGCAACACACAGACTTTAGCATGATCGACAAAAATTATATACCAGCTAGCATGATAAAATCAATTAATGTTAGAAACAGTGCAGCATCATGCTAAGACCATCTACAGGAAACTATTAAAGCCATGCGACTCATTTAAACCCCGTGGATGAACCGTATCTAAACGGTAAATCCACCGGGACTCTAAGCGAAGTAACTTGGCACCCCGATCACCGCCACGCATAGTAGCTGGCACATGATCAATCATGCGGTATCTAAGCGTGGTCAGTGGATGCCGCTGAGTGGCAAAGTGTCTTGCCACGGGCTGTTCACTGGTGCCCTTGGTGATGGCCAACTTGATAGCTGACCTGTGGGCTGCCAGCCGTTTTTTCGCCGCAGACGCTATAAAGAACGAGATTTGGAAACATCACATGAGCATACCCCTACGTCTAGCGAGTCTGACTCCGCTGGTCAATCAACACAAGCGGGACGCCCTTTAGGGGCTTCTATCCATACTCCGGTCAAGGACAAAAGAGAGTTAGTCGGACGCCCACAAGAAGGAGCAAACAATGGCAGAGGCAGAGTGGAGAGGCCACCCAAACAACAGAGACGCTAATAGTGAATTTATCTGACTATGAACTTTCTGCTGTGGAACAACGTGTGCTTTCCAGGGGTTTATCCTTCGTCCCGGCACGTAAACAGGATCCATTTGAGTGGCAGATTGAGAAATATCGGTTGCAACGTCAGCTTAAGCTCAAAGAATACTTCAATAAACAATCCACCACCACGGAACGTCCAGACATACCAGCTAAGCTACAAAAGATATTGCCCAAATCCAAATTTGAGCCCCAGTCTCACAATGCGTCCATAAAGACATTTGCACGTCTTCTTGATCAACAAACCAGTGCCCATATGGCTCATCATGCACCGATACGCCATAATTTAACTAAAGCAGAAAATGAAGCATTACGTCATCTATCTGTACAAGAAAATCTTATCTTCCGCCCGGCGGATAAAGGGGGAGCTCTTGTAATCCAAAATCTACAGGAGTATAAAGCAGAAATTGAACGTCAACTACGAGATTCTGACATGTATTGTCTCTTACCGAGGGACCCTACCGGTGAATTTAAGGAACAACTTATTAGAACTCTGGACAGTGCAGTTCGGGAAGGACTAATTTACAGCTCCATCCGTGATGCTCTTATCCCTGCTCCTCCGGTTATGCCGGTTTTATACACGACACCTAAGATTCACAAGTCCCTCCATAATCCACCAGGGCGCCCCATAATTTCGGCTAGGGCATCTTTATTTCAACCTGTAGCACTATTTCTGGATGCTATTATGCAGCCATGCATACAGGTTCATCCCCGGTTTCTACTTGATACCACCACTCTTTTGCATAAACTTCAGCAGTTACCTATTTTTGAAACAAATGTGCTGTTATGTAGTATTGACGTGCAAAATCTGTATACCGTCATACCGCATGATATGGGTATGGCTGCAGCAGAGCGTTATTTATCCAATCATAGGGAATACCAGGGCCCGGACCTTCAATTATGTATGCAGCTCCTACAGATGATGCTCCAAAAAAATTTTTTTCTGTATGATGGGAAAATATATTTGCAGCGCAAGGGCTGCGCTATGGGGTCCTCTGTGGCCCCTGCATACTCCAACATTTTTATGTTTGATATTGAGCAGCAAATATTTTTTGAAAATCCCGATGTAGCTGGCAGTATATTGTTTTTCTGCCGCTACATCGACGATTTATTTTTGATCTGGCAGGGTCCACAGGAACTGTTGGAGGCAACCATCCAGGGGCACAATGCTAAACAACATCCGATCAAACTGACTTACACAATTAGTGATCAATCAGTTAATTACCTAGATGTTGAGATTTCTATACGTCAGGGCCGCATTGTAACATCACTTTACCGTAAACCTACCGATAAAAATAATGTCCTACATTATAGTAGTTTTCATCCGCAGCCCCTCAAGCGTGGCTTGCCGTTCTCCCAGCTTTTGCATATTAGACGCATTACATCTGACCCCATAGCAGCGAATTCTCAAATGGATGAGATGATCGCCCAGTTTCTACAACGAGGGTATCCAATTAAACTCCTACAGGAGGCTAAACAAAAAGTATTGAATATACATAGAGCCACGTTGATTGATCCTCCCCAGACCCATGAGTCACATAGCCCTATGATCCCTTGGGTGACACAATATCACTCAGCCAGTACTGGCATCAACCAAATATCTAAAAAATTATGGCCTATTGTGCAAAGCGACCCCGATTTACAACTACAGAATACTAAATTAATGTCCTGCTATAAACGTAGCAAGAATATCCGAGACATATTGGTTAAAACTGATGTCTCCAAATATTCTGCCAGTGCTAACTCCATGGGGGGTAGACATAGGGGTTGTATTCGCTGTACGTGCACAACCTGTCAATTTATAATAGCGGGAGATACGTCAACATCCCCATTCGGGTAAGACGCTATACATTTTACATACCCTGACATGCGCAACCCGGTTCGTGGTTTATCAGCTGATGTGCCCCTGTGGGCTGTCATACATAGGTAAGACCCAACGGATGTTTAAAGAACGTATGGCAGCCCACAGGTCAGCTATCAAGTTGGCCATCACCAAGGGCACCAGTGAACAGCCCGTGGCGAGACACTTTGCCACTCAGCGGCATCCACTGACCACGCTTAGATACCGTATGATTGATCATGTGCCAGCTACTATGCGTGGCGGTGATCGGGGTGCCAAGTTACTTCGCTTAGAGGCCCGGTGGATTTACCGTTTAGATACGGTTCATCCACGGGGTTTAAATGAGTCGCATGGCTTTAATAATTTCCTGTAGATGGTCTTAGCATGATGCTGCACTGTTTCTAACATTAATTGATTTTATCATGCTAGCTGGTATATAATTTTTGTCGATCATGCTAAAGTCTGTGTGTTGCAAGGCACCTGCTATCCTTAATTGTTGTATCCGTTTATTGCTGTTACCCCCTACAAAATAATAGTCCGCATTGGATGCTAGTCAGTGTACCATTTGGTTGAGAATGACATAATTGTAGCATGCAGTCTATATATTGGTGTATGTTCACACTCATTATGGTTAACATGTATGGTCTACTTATGATGTATCACATGCAGCAATGTATGTTCTATACTCCATTATATTAGTAGGTTTAACGTTAATATGCTAGTAATGTTTATATTACTGCTTCTAATAATGCTTATATGCCTGCTTCCTGTATGTGATGCTTGTACAGACGCCTGTAGTATGTATTCATACCATGCCCGCTACTTCTTGTACTTACAGCTGTACGCCCTTTGTTTTTATTGCACGTTGTAACCATGGTGACGGGGAGCACGGCAAGGGGTGATGACGTAGTGCTACGTCATCCCCAGGCGCGCTGGACGGGGTGGGCGGCAGCCCGCAGCACGCATTTGCACATGGGTGATAGAACACTTTATAAGGTAAGACTTGTTCACTTGTCTAACTTGACCTGAGGAAAATGACTTAATAAATGTAATTGAAACGTTGTCTACTACCTGCCTATGATAGTAACTGATTGAGACACCAGGAGTGCCGTGTTCTCTGTATCTATCTATATATATATATATATATATATATATATATATAATGATCCGGTACTCATTTGACGGTGTATAACTTGATCCTATAGTGCGGTACTCGGATTTAGAAAAAGAGAGCACACACACTGTAGCTGAGTTTCAATGTTTCAATCAAAAGATTTTTGTCAGGATAAGTTATCCTGACAAAAATCTTTTGATTGTAACATTGAAACTCAGCTACAGCATGTGTTCTTTTTTTCTGCATCCGAGTGCCGCACTATAGCAGGTTATGTATATGCGGTGATGCGTGACCTCCGGTCCGTGGTACTGCCTACTAGTGATGAGCACCGGAAATTTTTTGGGTTTTGTGTTTTGGTTTTGGGTTCAGTTCCGCGGCCGTGTTTTGGGTTCGAACGCGTTTTGGCAAAACCTCACCGAATTTTTTTTGTCGGATTCGGGTGTGTTTTGGATTCGGGTGTTTTTTTCAAAAAACCCTAAAAAAACAGCTTAAATCATAGAATTTGGGGGTCATTTTGATCCCAAAGTATTATTAACCTCAATAACCATAATTTCCACTCATTTTCAGTCTATTCTGAACACCTCACAATATTATTTTTAGTCCTAAAATTTGCACCGAGGTCGCTGGATGACTAAGCTCAGCGACCCAAGTGGCCGACACAAACACCTGGCCCATCTAGGAGTGGCACTGCAGTGTCACGCAGGATGGCCCTTCAAAAAACTACTCCCCAAACAGCACATGACGCAAAGAAGAAAAAAAAGAGGCGCAATGAGGTAGCTGTGTGACTAAGATAAGCGACCCTAGTGGCCGACACAAACACCTGGCCCATCTAGGAGTGGCACTGCAGTGTCACGCAGGATGGCCCTTCCAAAAAACACCCCCCAAACAGCACATGACGCAAAGAAAAAAAGAGGCGCAATGAGGTAGCTGTGTGACTAAGATAAGCGACCCAAGTGGCCGACACAAACACCTGGCCCATCTAGGAGTGGCACTGCAGTGTCACGCAGGATGGCCCTTCCAAAAAACACCCCCCAAACAGCACATGACGCAAAGAAAAAAAGAGGCGCAATGAGGTAGCTGTGTGACTAAGATAAGCGACCCAAGTGGCCGACACAAACACCTGGCCCATCTAGGAGTGGCACTGCAGTGTCACGCAGGATGGCTCTTCCAAAAAACACCCCCCAAACAGCACATGACGCAAAGAAAAAAAGAGGCGCAATGAGGTAGCTGTGTGACTAAGATAAGCGACCCAAGTGGCCGACACAAACACCTGGCCCATCTAGGAGTGGCACTGCAGTGTCACGCAGGATGGCCCTTCCAAAAACTACTCCCCAAACAGCACATGACGCAAAGAAAAATGAAAGAAAAAAGAGGTGCAAGATGGAATTGTCATTGGGCCCTCCCACCCACCCTTATGTTGTATAAACAGGACATGCACACTTTAACCAACCCATCATTTCAGTGACAGGGTCTGCCACACGACTGTGACTGAAATGACGGGTTGGTTTGGACCCCCACCAAAAAAGAAGCAATTAATCTCTCCTTGCACAAACTGGCTCTACAGAGGCAAGATGTCCACCTCATCATCATCCTCCGATATATCACTGTGTACATCCCCCTCCTCACAGATTATCAATTTGTCCCCACTGGAATCCACCATCTCAGCTCCCTGTGTACTTTGTGGAGGCAATTGCTGCTGGTCAATGTCTCCACGGAGGAATTGATTATAATTCATTTTAATGAACATCATCTTCTCCACATTTTCTGGATGTAACCTCGTACGCCGATTGCTGACAAGGTGAGCGGCGGCACTAAACACTCTTTCGGAGTACACACTTGTGGGAAGGCAACTTAGGTAGAATAAAGCCAGTTTGTGCAAGGGCCTCCAAATTGCCTCTTTTTCCTGCCAGTATAAGTACGGACTGTCTGACGTGCCTACTTGGATGCGGTCACTCATATAATCCTCCACCATTCTTTCAATGGGGAGAGAATCATATGCAGTGACAGTAGACGACATGTCCGTAATCGTTGTCAGGTCCTTCAGTCCGGACCAGATGTCAGCATCAGCAGTCGCTCCAGACTGCCCTGCATCACCGCCAGCGGGTGGGCTCGGAATTCGTAGCCTTTTCCTCGCACCCCCAGTTGCGGGAGAATGTGAAGGAGGAGATGTTGACAGGTCGCGTTCCGCTTGACTTGACAATTTTGTCACCAGCAGTTCTTTGAACCCCAGCAGACTTGTGTCTGCCGGAAAGAGAGATCCAAGGTAGGTTTTAAATCTAGGATCGAGCACGGTGGACAAAATGTAGTGCTCTGATTTCAACAGATTGACCACCCGTGAATCCTTGTTAAGCGAATTACGGCTCCATCCACAAGTCCCACATGCCTAGCGGAATCACTCTGTGTTAGCTCCTCCTTCAATGTCTCCAGCTTCTTCTGCAAAAGCCTGATGAGGGGAATGACCTGACTCAGGCTGGCAGTGTCTGAACTGACTTCACGTGTAGCAAGTTCAAAAGGTTGCAGAACCTTGCACAACGTTGAAATCATTCTCCACTGCGCTTGAGACAGGTGCATTCCACCTCCTATATCGTGCTCAGTTGTATAGGCTTGAATGGCCTTTTGCTGCTCCTCCAACCTCTGAAGCATATAGAGGGATGAATTCCACCTCGTTACCACTTCTTGCTTCAGATGATGGCAGGGCAGGTTCAGGCGTTTTTGGTGGTGCTCCAGTCTTCTGTACGTGGTGCCTGCACGCCGAAAGTGTCCCGCAATTCTTCTGGCCACCGACAGCATCTCTTGCACGCCCCTCTCGTTTTTTAAATAATTCTGCACCACCAAATTCAAGGTATGTGCAAAACATGGGACGTGCTGGAATTTGCCCATATTTAATGCACACACAATATTGCTGGCGTTGTCCGATGCCACAAATCCACAGGAGAGTCCAATTGGGGTAAGCCATTCTGCGATGATCTTCCTCAGTTGCCGTAAGAGGTTTTTAGCTGTGTGCGTATTCTGGAAAGCGGTGATACAAAGCGTAGCCTGCCTAGGAAAGAGTTGGCGTTTGCGAGATGCTGCTACTGGTGCCGCCGCTGCTGTTCTTGCGGCGGGAGTCCATACATCTACCCAGTGGGCTGTCACAGTCATATAGTCCGGAGCCTGCCCTGCTCCACTTGTCCACATGTCCGTGGTTAAGTGGACATTGGGTACAACTGCATTTTTTAGGACACTGGTGAGTCTTTTTCTGAGGTCTGTGTACATTTTCGGTATCGCCTGCCTAGAGAAATGGAACCTAGATGGTATTTGGTACCGGGGACACAGTACCTCCAACAAGTCTCTAGTTGGCTCTGCAGTAATGATGGATACCGGAACCACGTTTCTCACCGCCCAGGATGCCAAGGCCTCAGTTATCCGCTTTGCAGCGGGATGACTGCTGTGATATTTCATCTTCCTCGCAAAAGACTGTTGGACAGTCAATTGCTCGGTGGAAGTAGTAAAAGTGGTCTTACGAGTACGACTTCCCCTCTGGGATGACCATCGACTCCCAGCAGCAACAACAGCAGCGCCAGCAGCAGTAGGCGTTACACGCAAGGATGCATCGGAGGAATCCCAGGCAGGAGAGGACTCGTCAGAATTGCCAGTGACATGGCCTGCAGGACTATTGGCATTCCTGGGGAAGGAGGAAATTGACACTGAGGGAGTTGGTGGGGTGGTTTGCGTGAGCTTGGTTACAAGAGGAAGGGATTTACTGGTCAGTGGACTGCTTCCGCTGTCGCCCAAAGTTTTTGAACTTGTCACTGATTATGATGAATGCGCTGCAGGTGACGTATAAGGGAGGATGTTCCGAGGTGGTTAACGTCCTTACCCCTACTTATTACAGCTTGACAAAGGCAACACACGGCTTGACAAATGTTGTCCGCATTTCTGTTGAAATACTTCCACACCGAAGAGCTGATTTTTTTGGTATTTTCACCAGGCATGTCAATGGCCCTATTCCTCCCACGGACAACAGGTGTCTCTCCGGGTGCCTGACTTAAACAAATCACCTCACCATCAGAATCCTCCTGGTCAATTTCCTCCCCAGCGCCAGCAACACCCATATCCTCCTCATCCTGGTGTACTTCAACACTGACATCTTCAATCTGACTATCAGGAACTGGACTGCGGGTGCTCCTTCCAGCACTTGCAGGGGGCGTGCAAATGGTGGAAGGCGCATGCTCTTCACGTCCAGTGTTGGGAAGGTCAGGCATCGCAAACAACACAATTGGACTCTCCTTGTGGATTTGTGATTTCGAAAAACGCACAGTTCTTTGCTGTGCTTTTGCCAGCTTGAGTCTTTTCATTTTTCTAGCGAGAGGCTGAGTGCTTCCATCCTCATGTGAAGCTGAACCACTAGCCATGAACATAGGCCAGGGCCTCAGCCGTTCCTTGCCACTCCGTGTGGTAAATGGCATATTGGCAAGTTTACGCTTCTCCTCCGACAATTTTATTTTAGATTTTTGAGTCCTTTTTTTACTGATATTTTGTGTTTTGGATTTTACATGCTCTGTACTATGACATTGGGCATCGGCCTTGGCAGACGACTTTGATGGCATTTCATCGTCTCGGCCATGACTAGTGGCAGCAGCTTCAGCACGAGGTGGAAGTGGATCTTGATCTTTCCCTATTTTTGGAACCTCAACATTTTTGTTCTCCATATTTTAATAGGCACAACTAAAAGGCACCTCAGGTAAACAATGGAGATGGATGGATACTAGTATACTTATGGATGGACGAGCGACTGCCGACACAGAGGTAGCTACAGCCGTGGACTACCGTACTGCGTCTGCTGCTAATATAGACTGGATGATAATGATATAAAAAATATATATATATCACTACTGCAGCCGGACAGGTATATATTATATAATGACGGACCTGCTGGACACTGTCAGCACTGCAGACTCCTAAAGTAAGCTACTAGTATCAAGAAGATAGAAAAAAAAAAAAACACCACAGGTAGGTGGTATACAATTATGGATGGACGAGCGACTGCCGACACAGAGGTAGCTACAGCCGTGGACTACCGTACTGCGTCTGCTGCTAATATAGACTGGATGATAATGATATAAAAAATATATATATATCACTACTGCAGCCGGACAGGTATATATTATATAATGACGGACCTGCTGGACACTGTCAGCACTGCAGACTCCTAAAGTAAGCTACTAGTATCAAGAAGATAGAAAAAAAAAAAAACACAACAGGTAGGTGGTATACAATTATGGATGGACGAGCGACTGCCGACACAGAGGTAGCTACAGCCGTGGACTACCGTACTGCGTCTGCTGCTAATATAGACTGGATGATAATGATATAAAATATATATATATATCACTACTGCAGCCGGACAGGTATATATTATATAATGACGGACCTGCTGGACACTGTCAGCACTGCAGACTCCAAAAGTTAACTACTAGTATGAAGAAGATAGAAAAAAAAAAAAACCACCACAGGTAGGTATACAATTATGGACGAGCGACTGCCGACACAAAGGTAGCTACAGCCGTGGACTACCGTACTGCGTCTGCTGCTAGTATAGACTGGATGATAATGATATAAAAAATATATATATATCACTACTGCAGCCGGACAGGTATATATTATATAATGACGGACCTGCTGGACACTGTCAGCAGAATGCGTTTATAGAATAAATACACCACACGACGAGTGTTTAACTTTTTCAGGCAGACAATCACAATATACTGGTGGTCACTGGTCACTGGTCAGTCACACTGGCAGTGGCACTCTGGCAGCAAAAGTGTGCACTGTTAAATATATGTACTCCTGCTATAACTGCTCCCCAGTCTCCCCCACAATTAAGCTGTGTGAGCAGTGAGCACTCAGCACAGTCAGATATACATAGATGATGCAGCACACTGAGGCTGAGCACAGATATGGTATACTGTGTCACTGTGTATCGTTTTTTTTCAGGCAGAGAACGGATTATATTAAATAATAATAAAACTGCACTGGTGGTCACTGGTCAGTCACTAGTAAACTCTGCACTCTCTGAGTACTCCTAAGCTCCAGTAAATCAAGTGTCTCACTCTCACTATCTATTTCTATTCTAAACGGAGAGGACGCCAGCCACGTCCTCTCCCTATCAATCTCAATGCACGTGTGAAAATGGCGGCGACGCGCGGCTCCTTATATAGAATCCGAGTCTCGCGATAGAATACGAGCCTCGCGAGAATCCGACAGCGGGATGATGACGTTCGGGCGCGCTCGGGTTAGCCGAGCAAGGCGGGAAGATCCGAGTCTGCCTCGGACCCGTGTAAAAAGCGTGAAGTTCGGGGGGGTTCGGTTTCCGAGAAACCGAACCCGCTCATCACTACTGCCTACCTGACTAGGTGTATGCTGATCACATGGTCCCATTCAGGTGAATTTGATGTTGTGTAATTACAAGGATATAAAGCATGTTTATGCTGTGATGGTACTGAAATGACTGTCGACCTGATTATGACACATTGTGGACATGTAACTATACTATTTGGTACCCTATGCAGGCATTTACATTTTTATTATGCTTCCATCCTGTCTCATCATGTCTCCAGTTTTTTGTACTCTATTTTAAATGGTACTTATGTATTCCTTTGTGGATTTTAAAACTAAAACACTAAACTAAAAACTTTTGGCATTCATTGGAGGTGCTGGTTTTTAACTCTGGACTCTATACTATATATATATATATATATATATATATATATAAAACAAGAAAACTGTTGCACGCACTTGAAATAATTATATGTAATTGGAAATTACACCGACACTTCCCAGAATCACTGGCAATCCATATAACAAACGGAGACAGTAGAAGGTAGGGATTCAACAGGCATCAGTAGCCACTGAGATCACTGGAGACCTCAATTAGTGCATGCAGGGAACTCTAGGCCCTGTCTAGCTGGGGCAAGTGGAGAGCTGGAGAGAGCAGGAGTGAGGCTCCTAGGAGCTGCATACGCTACACTGGGGGAGGTGCAGCAGTATCAGTTGTTTTCATTACAGAGTACTTTACCAGCGCAGTCAGGATCACCTCTGAGCTATCTTTGAATCATGTAGGCACACACTGGAAAACTCTTTATGGTATAACTTTTTTATATATTGAAATTGGAATGGATCATAATACAAACTGAGAGTCAAAACAGTATATTTCTGTGCATGAGCTGCCATCATGCTTGCTCCATCTCTCTCCTTCATGCAACCTTCAGGATACAGGAACAAACAAGTGTAAGACATACATCACAGACTGTAAAACACATAACACATATACGATAGCTCCACCTGCTGTCCCTCCTGTGTAACACATCAAGTCTGAATCTATTGAATGCTGTTTCTCAACACCAATTCACAGTGAGCGGCTTGTGCAGCAGGCAAGCGGAGTCTGGAGTTGGAGTCCACCCAGCAGGATGTCCAGGAAGAGCAGCTGGAGCTTAGCAGGGTCCACAGCAAGTGGTAGCAGGTAACTGCAAGAGGCCACAGAGGAGAGGTGGGGATCTCAGCTAGGAGTGGCAGAACACAGTAGCCCCATGTGGGCACAGGTATGCTAGGGAATCACCAAGGACCAGGGAGGGGGGCACAGTACAGCAGCGGAAGTTGTAGAATGGGGCCGCAGCCACTGAGGAATGTGGAACCCTTTAACTGGCATGTGGCGTTAATTGCATCCAGGACTACAGTGGGATGATAGGCCACAACCCACAGGGACACTGGAGGGTGCCCACTGGCTCTGCACACCTATATCCCCATAAGCTCCAGATGTCAACAACAGAGCTTGGATGGAGCTGAAAATAAAGATTTTGGCAGATGCCAGGTAGTAGCACAATTAGGGCTTGTCTGATCCAGATGCCTGCCAGGCCACGCTTCTGACCTTCTCCTCTTTTAATAGATGTAACTTTTTCAGATGACTTGGTTCTGTACGGAACCAAAGAAATAAAACTACTACACTGGCCTAATGCACCGCACATCGTCTGTCACAATATGTACCTAGAAAAGATGGATTGTATCTACCAGATAAGATTTTCAGGTACTAGAACAGAGGCATGTTATATAATAAAAGGCCAACTACTCCTCGCCTCTGTTATGTGCACCGGTGACCACTGGAGGCTGCCACACAGACCAAATGTAAATGAAAGTATTGCAGGGAGATGTTACAGCCTGCTGCTAATTACATAAAAACAGTGATCTGACTGTTTCACACTTGCTGAATATGAAGACAGGGTGCTGGAGAGAGAGAGAGTGTGTCAGGGTAGGAGTAGGTTTTTGGTGTGGCTGTTGCCATTTGTAACAACTTGTCATATTAAAAATTGACTGGATATTCCATCCTTTTGTTTGATTTCTACTTACTGTTACATACCTCCCAACGTGACTCTTTTAGGAGGGACAAAATGCTCTGCTTCTGGACTTCCCTCTTAATTTATGATTGCCCTAGCCTGTTTTGAACTGGTAAATTGATAATACAAATGTTTCAGCATACAGGTGAGGGCAATCATAAATTAAGATGGAAATCCAGGGGCAGAGCATTCTGTTCCTCCTGGAAAGGGCCATGTTGGGAGGTATGCAGTTATATTAATCTAACACTGCTCCTCACCTCTGTGGTGCTGATGGCAGCCACTAGAGGGACAAGGACACACACACAAACCCTGTGTACACTGCACCCCCCACCATATACTGCTCCTATATACACATTGCACCCTCATACCCCTCCATATAGTGCCCCCTATATACACGGTACATCACTCTTCCATATACTGTACTGATTCCTTGGGGACTGGTGAGCTTACATGTGCCAGTACTGGTGTATATAGTGCAACATCATTATAGCCTGCCCATTACAGACAGATAGATAGCTAGATAGATAGATAGATAGATAGATAGATAGATAGATGAAAGGCTAACACTACACAATCAGCATGACAGAGCCACAGCTCCCAGCTGCAGGACTTCCAGAAACTCAGCAGCTCCTTTGTGAGTAGCGACCTTCCTGTCATATAATTCGGCCCTGTTGTCCGTCATTTTGACGGGCTTTTAACTAGTAGAGTATAATGCCACATTGGTTTCCACATGGACCCCTGCAAGGAGGTTTGGATATCTCTGCATGCAATATGCAGGTTGTGGTCCCTGATCTGTTTCCTAGATAGATATCTAAGAAGCAATAAGTACATGGAGCAGGCTTACCAAAGCAATCAGACTAAGACTGGTCAAGTCGCAAGGGAGGAATTAAACCAGGTCAAATACTGCAAACAGGAACAAGCACACATGAATGGTGGGGTATAGCAGTGCAGCCTAAATCTCTAGCACTTTTCAAGTGTAGTAACAGAGTTTAAATAGACTTAGTAATTTGGACTTGACTTCAGAGGTCACATGACTGCAACCATAAAGTCCTGAATGAGCAATGTGCATGCCCCTATGGAAATTTACCATGCTGTATATTTTCTGTTGGCAAAGAGGAGGCCTATAGCAGCGGTGACAGAGCACTATACAACTGAACTAGGAACTCTCTGACTAAAGGAATCAGGCTAGCAAAAAAGCGGTTCTCGGACAAGCTGACAAATGATCTCTCCACCAATGACCCCGTATCTGTATGGAAAGGAATGCAATCCATAGCCAACTACAAGAAAACGTCGAAGTCCACCACCTTGCACCAAGACCTAGCAGACGAACTGAACCACTTTTATTGCAAGTTTGCAAAAGAAGTCCCCTGCAACCCAATCACCTCTACAATGCCCCGAACACCGACGGCCAACTCCAGGCACTGCAAGTCACCCAAGAAGAGGTGGAGGCATTGTTCAAAAGGGCCAAACCCAGGAAAGCTCCGGGTCCTGACGGAGTGTCACCATCTGCCCTAAGAATATGTGCGGGTCAGCTCGCCCCCATATTCACCATGTACTTCAACAAATCGCTGGAGCTACAGAAAGTCCCTTCCCACCTCAAAAGGTCTACTATTGTCCCGGTCCCCAAGAAACCCTCTATCACGAACCTGAACGACTACAGGCCGATAGCACTGATGTCTGTGATCATGAAAACGTTTGAGCGTCTGGTTTTGAATCACCTGAAAACTGTGACTGGCCCCCAACTGGACCCCCTACAGTTCGCCTATCGATCGAATCAGTGTGTCGAGGATGCAGTCAACCTGGGCCTGCACTATATTCTACAGCACATAGACATTCCCGGTACCTATGCGAGGGTCCTGTTTGTCAATTTCAGCTCGGCCTTCAATACAATCGTCCCCAGCATCATCCACCCTAAATTACTTCACCTAGGGGTCCCAGAAGCTACCAGTTCCTGGATAGTAGACTTCCTGACAGATAGAACACAGGTGGTGAAAGCGGGGGAATTCACCTCTCAAGTGCGGTCCATTAGTACAGGGGCCCCTAAGGGCTGTGTCCTCTAACCCCTGCTCTTCTCCCTGTACAGAAATGACTGCACCTCAGAGGCGCAATCAGTAAAGATCATCAAATTCGCCGATGACACCACCATCATCAGCCTCATCAAGGATGGGGATGAATCGACCTATAGGCAGGAAGTAGACCGGTTGGCCCAGTGGTGCACCCACAACAACCTTGTGCTCAACCCCCTCAAAACTGTCAAGATGATAGTGGACTTCAGGAAGAAGTCAGCTAGTGCACCTCCGCTAACAATTGCTGACAGTGTGGTATCGCTAGTGGAGTTTGTAGGGACCACAATCTCCCGGAACCTTAAACGGGGGTCCAACGCTGATGCCACTGTCAGGAAAGTGCAGCAGAGGTTGTTCTTCCTCAGGCAACTAAGGAAGTTCAACATTCCACAGAAGCTTCTGCTCCTCTTCTACTCCGCGATTGTGGAGTCGGCACTGTGCTCCTCGATACTGGTATGGTACAGCTCTGCCAGCACGAGGGACAGATGCAGGCTCCAAAAGGTGGTCAGAACCGCAGAGAAGATCATCTGGGCCAACCTTTCCTCAGTCCAGGACCTGTACCTGTCCAGAGCTAAAAAGCAAGCACCGAAGATACTAAAAGACCAGCTACACATCGGCCACAGCATGTTTAACTTGATTCCTTCAGGCAGGCGTTACAGGTCCGTCCCCGCCAGGTCCACCAGAAGCCTCAAAGGATTCTTTTCCCAAGCGGTCCGCCTGCTGAACTACTGAACATTGACTGACTAGACGTACATGTAACTAACTTGTGTCCCTACGGTATGCCTGTCTGTTTGACTTTACTTGCCCCCACCCCCACCTGTTACCTACTTGGCTGTTGTATAACAAACCGAAGACAAATTCCTAGTATACGCAAGTATACCTGGCCAATAAAGCTGATTCTAATTCTAATGTTAACAAGAATTACAAAATGCCTAAACCTACAACTGCATACAATCTTCATGAGTTAATGATTTGAATGTTATGGAATTATGTTAACATCTTAATGAGTTCATAATTATTAAATGGTTACTAAATAATAATTAGTATTTATTTCATTATTTTAACCCTCACTGCTCGATCAGAAAGAAATAGTACTCTCTTTATCAAATGCGCACCACAATCACACACATATCTTAGTGCCCACCATATACAGTTAAATGGTAAAGTTGCAGTGTAAAATCCTGTGTATGTCAGTGCCTCTGATTTGTTTTGATTCAGAGCAGGGACTAAGGTTGGAGACCTGGAGGCCATGTTGTGGAAACTGTGAGGTTTAACAAGGTTCCTCCTCATAGATGGTAAATAGAACTTTATTACACACAATGAGTACAGATCTCAGATAGGAAGCACAAGCAGTTTCTGACTACCAGCGCGGCTGGCGAATATGATCTGCTCAGGGAACTGCGGAGAGTGT
The DNA here is from genome assembly GCF_028390025.1 of Pseudophryne corroboree. Taxonomy (NCBI): domain Eukaryota; kingdom Metazoa; phylum Chordata; class Amphibia; order Anura; family Myobatrachidae; genus Pseudophryne; species Pseudophryne corroboree. The sequence goes on from NC_086448.1 coordinate 291,998,437, forward strand.
CCAACAGAATTAAACGTATAGTTTCTGGTATAATTAAAGTCCAGAATAAACAGTAGCCAATGGATAGTTGGGAACTTGACTGCTTCAGCAGCAGATAGTGTAGACAGCAGAATGCAGGGCCGTCTTCTCGTATGGGCTCAATGGGCTCTTGCCCAAGGGCCCCAGGAGTAAAAGGGCCCTAGGCTGATAGCTGAGAGTCCCCTCTTTCCAGGGGTACCAGACTTTTTAAAATCGGCCCTGGGGAACCGGAGATATCCGACTTCAAAGCAGCGGCCCCCATCCAAACCTGTTAATTGTTCTTCCCAGCCATATATCTCAAGTTCTGTCTGACTTAGAGATTTTCTGAGGGTATACTCCAAAGGCTGGGACACTCCCCTTTTTGTGAACACTGGCAGCTTGTCTCTACTATGCCCAGAACCAGAGATATCAGCCTTCAAGCAGCTGATCCCTGCTCCAGCTCCACAAGCCTGGTATGCAGTTTTATATTTTTGTTGGTGGATTGCTCTGGTTCCTGAATTCTGATTCCCAAGTCCCCAGTACCTCCTGAAAGATGGGACTCTCTAGTTTGTTTTATCCCATTAAAGCTAAGAAATCTATTTCCAGAAACTGGAGATATCTGCAGTAAAGCAAGATGCCCTCCCACCAGAAAATGATGAATATTGAGCCCATTCCACTATCCACCCCTCCCCTGCGTATTAAACATCCCCTACCACCCTGAAAGTCATGTACCGGGGCCCTTTCATTCAGCCTAAAGTCCTCTACTACATTTTAGTGCTTTCCCTCCAGCCCCATCTCCCACCATCTGTGCAGTAAAGGAGTAATTAGCAGAGATTATTTCTCCAGGTCCTACATGCTGAGCGGAAGATAGAACCCTCTGCGGAACATCAAAGCTGACGCTGACAGCACCCCCCACCACTACTGCTGGAGGATGGGTAGGGGCCCCAGTGCATTGCTGTGCCCAGGGGCCTACACTGCTGTTAAGATAGCTCTGGCAGAATGGAATGTTGCTAGGTTGAAGGCAGGAGTTTTTGAGGGACACTCTCTTCTGAGAGAGCTCTTGTGGTCTGATACCAACTGCAGACTGAGGTGCTTGATACAGAGAACAAGGTAACCAAGGAATACACTGGAGTATAGAGGAGTGTACTGGAAGACAGTCTTGCACTTGTATCACTGTTGTCAGTTATGAGCCCAGCAGAATAGACCACAAGATGGAAACAAGATACTGCAGATAAATGTGAAATGCGCAGGCAGGGTAGATGGATGCTAGATGTATACAGTTCACACAGGAGAGAAGAGTGCTAGTACACTGTCACTCAGGAGTCTGTAGAATGAGCTCAGCTAAACTAATTAGCACTTGAGAAGTGTACTGCTTACACAGGAGTCTGTGAATGATGTTTAGCAGAACTGACTGGGGCTTGTAACATATACTGTAGCAATGCACAGGTGGCTGTGTATAGTCCAATTAATATACAATAGGAATGGCTGGACCTGGAAGCATAAATAATGCAAAGAGTCCATAGACAGTGCTGAGTAGGGCTTGCTAGCACTGGAGATAAACAAAGCAACAGATTGTTAAACTGAACTGTGGAGCCAAAATCTGTATACTGCAGACTGAACCAACAGGCTGGATACAACAGAAGTTGTTCTGGCAATGAGCAGTAGTCGAGAGAGACTTATATAGGGTGCCCTGGCTGTTCATTAGATACTGGTGTCATGTGTAGGAGATCTGTACTGGAATTGGTTGAGCAGTGGTCAGCTGATCTCAGGCAAGATGGTGGCACCCATGTCCCGGCAGTGCCGACTTCACATGATGAAAACAAGCAGTCTAGCTTACTACTTTTACTTGGAACAAGACCTGACAGCTTTAGAAGAGTGATACACAGCCATGAGAAGACAGCACCAGATAAGATAGCAGGACAGTCAGTCTATCTTGTGACAGAATGGGAATAGGGAAAACAGAGCCACATCACAAAACATAACCTTACCTTAATATGAGTCACTGCTTGTACTATATCTTGCAAATGGGTAATAATTAGAGATGAGCGGGTTCGGTTCTCAGAGAACCAAACTGTGCCGAACTTCACTCTCTGAACCCGGTTCCGAGCCTGGCTCGGGTTTTCCCGCCTGACTCCGAAATACAAATGAGGCAAAACGTCATCATCCCGCAGTCAGATTCTCACGGGATTTGGATTCCATATAAGGAGCTGCGCGTCCCCACCACTTTCACTCTGGCATTGGAGAGTGTATAGAGAGGACGTGTCTCCATTCTCTCAGTGTCCTCAGTGTCCATGGCTTGTGCTGAATCTGTCCATTCACAGTGCTTTTGTCCTCTGCTGCCATATGTACAGTGCTGCTGTTTAATAAGTCCCTTACAGTGGTGCTGTGATGTCCTGCATCAGACCAGTGGTATTGTCCAGGGCATCAGTCAGTCCAGTGACCATTCAACAGCGGTGGTGTCATCAGCTGTCATATGACCCATGCTGCTGTATAATTATCTATGTTCTCCTGCATCAGACCAGTGCTAGTGTCCTGTGCATCAGTCAGTCCAGTGACCATTCACAGAGGTGGCGTCCTCTGCTGCCATATGTCCACTGCTGCTGTATAATAAGTCTCTTACAGTGTTGCTGTGTTGTGCTGCATCAGACCAGTGGTAGTGTCCTGGCCATCAGTCATTCCAGTGACCAGGCAGTCACAGTGGTATACGCTGCTGCTATATGTCCACTGCTGACGTATAATAATAATAATAACAACAACAACAACAAGTCCCTCACAGTGTTGCTGTGTTGTGCTGCATCAGACCAGTGGTATTGTCCAGGGCATCAGTCAGTCCAGTGACCATTCAACAGCGGTGGTGTCATCAGCTGTCATATGACCCATGCTGCTGTATAATTATCTATGTTCTCCTGCATCAGACCAGTGCTAGTGTCCTGTGCATCAGTCAGTCCAGTGACCATTCACAGAGGTGGTGTCCTCTGCTGCCATATGTCCACTGCTGCTGTATAATAAGTCCCTTACCATGTTGCTGTGTTGTGCTGCATCAGACCAGTGGTAGTGTCCTGTACATCAGCCATCAGTCATTCCAGTGACCAGGCAGTCACAGTGGTATACGCTGCTGCTATATGTCCACTGCCACAGTATTATAATAATAATAATAATAATAATAATAATAATAATAACAACCACAAGTCCCTCACAGTGTTGCTGTGTTGTGCTGCATCAGACCAGTGGTAGTGTACTGGCCATCAGCCATCAGTCATTCCTGTGCTGCATATTGTGTTATATAACTCCAGAAACATAATGGAGAACAAAAATTTGGAGGATTAAATAGGGAAATGACATAGACGATGAAATGCCATCAACGTCGTATGCCAAGGCTGATGCCCATTGTGATAGTAAAGGGCATGTAAAATCCAAAAGCCAAAGTTCAGTAAAAAGACCCAAAAAAAGAAATTTAAATGGTCTGAGGAGAAACGTAAACTTGCCAATATGCCATTTACGACACAGAGTGGCAAGGAACGGCTGAGGCCCTGGCCTATGTTCATGACTAGTGGTTCAGCTTCACATGACGATGGAAGCCCTCATAACTGAGGCCTTGACACTTATGTTGGTGTTAGACGTGCGTCCGGTATCCGCCATTAGTGCAGTGGGATTTAGACAATTGATGGAGGTATTGTGTCCCCGGTACCAAATCCCATCTAGATTCCACTTCACTAGGTAGGCGATAATGAGATTTTGCCATTTAATTCCAGTGATTTTGACGTATAATTATTAATTACAGTGATCTTGCCAATTAATTCCAGTGATTTGGATGTATAATTACAGTGATCTTGCCAATTAATTCCAGTGATTTGGACGTATAACTACTAATTACAGTGATCTTGCCAATGATTTCCAGTGATTTGGACGTATAATTACTAATTACAGTGATCTTGCCAATTAATTCCAGTGATTTGGATGTATAATTACAGTGATTTTGCCAATTAATTCCAGTAATTTGGATGTATAATTACAGTGATCTTGCCAATTAATTCCAGTGATTTGGACGTATAATTGCAGTTGGAATTGTTTGTGTCGCTTGGCTTTGTCATATAGCTACCTCACTGCACCTCTTCGACATCTTTGCATGAGGTGCTATTTGGGGCCTAGTTTTTTAAAAGTGCAATCCTGTGTGACACTGCCGTATGAGTCATGGGGTACTGCTGTATTAGTCCTGGGGTACTGCCGTATAAGTCCAAATTTTTTTTAAGTAACTGGAGTGTGCTGGAGATGCTGTCAGTGGACCGAACAATTGCGGCCCACTTTCGACATTCAGCCACTGCGTGACACTAGTTGATGGGCCAGGTGGTTGTGTCACTTAGCTTAGTCCTACAGCATCCTCGGTGCACTATTTTTTCTTCTTTGCATCATGTGCTGTTAGGGACCTTTTTTTTATATATGCCCTCCTGTCTGTCACTGCAGTGCCACGCCTAGATGGGCCAATTGTTTGTGTCGCTTGGCTTAGTCATACAACTACCTCATTGCAATTCTTTTCTTCTTTGCATTATGTGCTGTTTGGGGCCTTTTTTTATATCTGCCCTCCTGTCTGACACTGCAGTACCACTCCTAGATGGGCCATATGTTTGTGTTGTCCACTTGTGTCGCTTAGCTTAGTCATCCAGCAACCTCGGTGCAACCTTTTGGCCTAAAAGCAATATTGTGAGGTGTTCAGAATAGACTGGAAATGAGTGGAAATGATTGCTGTTTATATGTTTTTTTCAAAAATCATCCAGATCCAAAACCAAAACACAAAAAGGGTGGTTTTCGCAATACCAAGCCAAAACCGAAACACGAAAGTCGAATTAGAACCAAAACCAAAATACAAAACACGAAAAGTGCCAGCCGCACATCTCTAAATAATATTTGGTAAAAGGAAATAGTAGATAAAGAAACCTAACCCATACAAATTGGGTTTGTTTACATTGGAAAGAAGATTAATTGAATTTTAAATGATCAGCGCAAATATATTCAAAGTAATTTGAAGACACGCTTTTTAATTTAAGTTTTTTAAGGAAGGAGGGGGGTTACAAAAAGGAGAAAAACTGATTTTACGGAGTAAAGAGTACAAATCTGTATTATGTGCATTTAAGATATCTAATATACTGTACTCTAGCATACCATTTTTTCAGTCAGAGTATCTGAAAATAAGTAAACATCATTTACAGTCCATATGAGGATCATTTTAAAATAAATACTCAAAAAGGTTTACACTATTCTGAGATATAGTACAGGGGAAATTATAAGGAATGCAAGAACAGAGAGGGGTGATCAAAAGGAAAGGAGAAAGCGGACTTAATGACGTGTGGTGGGGTGAGGCAGGTGAGGCAGAGCCTTTCCTGTCATACTAACGTTTGTGCCAGAGTTTTGGCTGTATAAAGTATATGAAAAATACAAAGAATATGTTTGAAATATGTTATTTGCATTATTCTAGTAATTTTTATAGCCAAAACTCAGGAGTAAAAAGTATATGGCAGGTGAGGCAGTGCCTCACCTGCCTAACTTTTACGCTCATCTCTGATTAAAAGTAACAAATTTTCCAGGAGTTTATACTAGAGATGAGCGGGTTCGGTTTCTCTGAATCCGAACCCGCCAGAACTTCATGGTTTTTTTCACGGGTCCGAGCGACTCGGATCTTCCCGCCTTGCTCGGTTAACCCGAGCGCGCCCGAACGTCATCATGACGCTGTCGGATTCTCGCGAGGCTCGGATTCTATCGCGAGACTCGGATTCTATATAAGGAGCCGCGCGTCGCCGCCATTTTTCACACGTGCATTGAGATTGATAGGGAGAGGACGTGGCTGGCGTCCTCTCCATTTAGATTATAAGAGACTGAGAGAGATTTACTGGAGCTGACTAGGAGGAGTACTGTTACTGTAGAAGTGTAGAGACTGAGTGGAGAGAGTTTACTAGTGAGGACAGTGCAGTTTACTTTATAATCCGTTCTCTGCCTGAAAAAAGCGATACACAGCACACAGTGACTCAGTCACATACCATATCTGTGTGCACTGCTCAGGCTCAGGCCAGTGTGCTGCATAATCTATTATCTATATATAATATTATATATATCTGTCTGACTGCTCAGCTCACACAGCTTATAATTGTGGGGGAGACTGGGGAGCACTACTGCAGTGCCAGTTATAGGTTATAGCAGGAGCCAGGAGTACATAATATATTATATAGTGAGTGACCACCAGACACACAGTGCAGTTTATTTAATATATCCGTTCTCTGCCTGAAAAAAGCGATACACACAGTGACTCAGTCAGTCACATACCATATCTGTGTGCACTGCTCAGGCTCAGGCCAGTGTGCTGCATCATCTATTATCTATATATAATATTATATATATCTGTCTGACTGCTCAGCTCACACAGCTTATAATTGTGGGGGAGACTGGGGAGCACTACTGCAGTGCCAGTTATAGGTTATAGCAGGAGCCAGGAGTACATAATATATTATATAGTGAGTGACCACCAGACACACAGTGCAGTTTATTTAATATATCCGTTCTCTGCCTGAAAAAAGCGATACACACAGTGACTCAGTCAGTCACATACCATATCTGTGTGCACTGCTCAGGCTCAGGCCAGTGTGCTGCATCATCTATATATATTATATATCTGTCTGACTGCTCAGCTCACACAGCTTATAATTGTGGGGGAGACTGGGGAGCACTACTGCAGTGCCAGTTATAGGTTATAGCAGGAGCCAGGAGTACATATTATATTAAAATTAAACAGTGCACACTTTTGCTGCAGGAGTGCCACTGCCAGTGTGACTGACCAGTGACCTGACCACACTGACCACCAGTATAGTTAGTAGTATACTTATATTGTGATTGCCTGAAAAAGTTAAACACTCGTCGTGTGACTTCACTTGTGTGTTTTTTTTTTTAATTCTATAAAAATAAAACTCATTCTGCTGACAGACAGTGTCCAGCAGGTCCGTCATTATATAATATATAATATATACCTGTCCGGCTGCAGTAGTGATATATATATATTTTTTATATCATTTATCATCCAGTCGCAGCAGACACAGTACGGTAGTTCACGGCTGTGGCTACCTCTGTGTCTCTGCACTCGGCAGGCAGTCCGTCCATAATTGTAATACCACCTAACCGTGGATTTTTTTCATTCTTCTTTATACATACATAGTTACATAGACATCTTCTCTTTATCAACCAGTCTATATTAGCTGCAGACACAGTACAGTACGGTAGTTCACGGCTGTGGCTACCTCTGTGTCTGCACTCGGCAGGCAGTCCGTCCATAATTGTATACCACCTAACCGTGGTTTTTTTTCATTCTTCTTTATACATACATAGTTACATAGACATCTTCTCTTTATCAACCAGTCTATATTAGCTGCAGACACAGTACAGTACGGTAGTTCACGGCTGTGGCTACCTCTGTGTCTGCACTCGGCAGGCAGTCCGTCCATAATTGTATACCACCTAACCGTGGATTTTTTTCAGTCTTCTTTATACATACATAGTTACATAGACATCTTCTCTTTATCAACCAGTCTATATTAGCTGCAGACACAGTACAGTACGGTAGTTCACGGCTGTGGCTACCTCTGTGTCTGCAGTCGGCAGGCAGTCCATAATTGTATACTAGTATCCATCTCCATTGTTTACCTGAGGTGCCTTTTAGTTGTGCCTATTAAAATATGGAGAACAAAAATGTTGAGGTTCCAAAATTAGGGAAAGATCAAGATCCACTTCCACCTCGTGCTGAAGCTGCTGCCACTAGTCATGGCCGAGACGATGAAATGCCAGCAACGTCGTCTGCCAAGGCCGATGCCCAATGTCATAGTACAGAGCATGTCAAATCCAAAACACCAAATATCAGAAAAAAAAGGACTCCAAAACCTAAAATAAAATTGTCGGAGGAGAAGCGTAAACTTGCCAATATGCCATTTACCACACGGAGTGGCAAGGAACGGCTGAGGCCCTGGCCTATGTTCATGGCTAGTGGTTCAGCTTCACATGAGGATGGAAGCACTCAGCCTCTCGCTAGAAAAATGAAAAGACTCAAGCTGGCAAAAGCAGCACAGCAAAGAACTGTGCATTCTTCGAAATCCCAAATCCACAAGGAGAGTCCAATTGTGTCGGTTGCGATGCCTGACCTTCCCAACACTGGACATGAAGAGCATGCGCCTTCCACCATTTGCACGCCCCCTGCAAGTGCTGGAAGGAGCACCCGCAGTCCAGTTCCTGATAGTCAGATTGAAGATGTCAGTGTTGAAGTACACCAGGATGAGGAGGATATGGGTGTTGCTGGCGCTGGGGAGGAAATTGACCAGGAGGATTCTGATGGTGAGGTGGTTTGTTTAAGTCAGGCACCCGGGGAGACACCTGTTGTCCGTGGGAGGAATATGGCCGTTGACATGCCAGGTGAAAATACCAAAAAAATCAGCTCTTCGGTGTGGAGGTATTTCACCAGAAATGCGGACAACAGGTGTCAAGCCGTGTGTTCCCTTTGTCAAGCTGTAATAAGTAGGGGTAAGGACGTTAACCACCTCGGAACATCCTCCCTTATACGTCACCTGCAGCGCATTCATAATAAGTCAGTGACAAGTTCAAAAACTTTGGGTGACAGCGGAAGCAGTCCACTGACCAGTAAATCCCTTCCTCTTGTAACCAAGCTCACGCAAACCACCCCACCAACTCCCTCAGTGTCAATTTCCTCCTTCCCCAGGAATGCCAATAGTCCTGCAGGCCATGTCACTGGCAATTCTGACGAGTCCTCTCCTGCCTGGGATTCCTCCGATGCATCCTTGCGTGTAACGCCTACTGCTGCTGGCGCTGCTGTTGTTGCCGCTGGGAGTCGATGGTCATCCCAGAGGGGAAGTCGTAAGCCCACTTGTACTACTTCCAGTAAGCAATTGACTGTTCAACAGTCCTTTGCGAGGAAGATGAAATATCACAGCAGTCATCCTACTGCAAAGCGGATAACTGAGGCCTTGACAACTATGTTGGTGTTAGACGTGCGTCCGGTATCCGCCGTTAGTTCACAGGGAACTAGACAATTTATTGAGGCAGTGTGCCCCCGTTACCAAATACCATCTAGGTTCCACTTCTCTAGGCAGGCGATACCGAGAATGTACACGGACGTCAGAAAAAGACTCACCAGTGTCCTAAAAAATGCAGTTGTACCCAATGTCCACTTAACCACGGACATGTGGACAAGTGGAGCAGGGCAGGGTCAGGACTATATGACTGTGACAGCCCACTGGGTAGATGTATGGACTCCCGCCGCAAGAACAGCAGCGGCGGCACCAGTAGCAGCATCTCGCAAACGCCAACTCTTTCCTAGGCAGGCTACGCTTTGTATCACCGCTTTCCAGAATACGCACACAGCTGAAAACCTCTTACGGCAACTGAGGAAGATCATCGCGGAATGGCTTACCCCAATTGGACTCTCCTGTGGATTTGTGGCATCGGACAACGCCAGCAATATTGTGTGTGCATTAAATATGGGCAAATTCCAGCACGTCCCATGTTTTGCACATACCTTGAATTTGGTGGTGCAGAATTTTTTAAAAAACGACAGGGGCGTGCAAGAGATGCTGTCGGTGGCCAGAAGAATTGCGGGACACTTTCGGCGTACAGGCACCACGTACAGAAGACTGGAGCACCACCTAAAACTACTGAACCTGCCCTGCCATCATCTGAAGCAAGAAGTGGTAACGAGGTGGAATTCAACCCTCTATATGCATCAGAGGTTGGAGGAGCAGCAAAAGGCCATTCAAGCCTATACAATTGAGCACGATATAGGAGGTGGAATGCACCTGTCTCAAGTGCAGTGGAGAATGATTTCAACGTTGTGCAAGGTTCTGATGCCCTTTGAACTTGCCACACGTGAAGTCAGTTCAGACACTGCCAGCCTGAGTCAGGTCATTCCCCTCATCAGGCTTTTGCAGAAGAAGCTGGAGGCATTGAAGAAGGAGCTAAAAGGGAGCGATTCCGCTAGGCATGTGGGACTTGTGGATGCAGCCCTTAATTCGCTTAACAAGGATTCACGGGTGGTCAATCTGTTGAAATCAGAGCACTACATTTTGGCCACCGTGCTCGATCCTAGATTTAAAGCCTACCTTGGATCTCTCTTTCCGGCAGACACAAGTCTGCTGGGGTTGAAAGAACTGCTGGTGACAAAATTGTCAAGTCAAGCGGAACGCGACCTGTCAACATCTCCTCCTTCACATTCTCCCGCAACTGGGGGTGCGAGGAAAAGGCTCAGAATTCCGAGCCCACCCGCTGGCGGTGATGCAGGGCAGTCTGGAGCGACTGCTGATGCTGACATCTGGTCCGGACTGAAGGACCTGACAACGATTACGGACATGTCGTCTACTGTCACTGCATATGATTCTCTCAACATTGATAGAATGGTGGAGGATTATATGAGTGACCGCATCCAAGTAGGCACGTCACACAGTCCGTACTTATACTGGCAGGAAAAAGAGGCAATTTGGAGGCCCTTGCACAAACTGGCTTTATTCTACCTAAGTTGCCCTCCCACAAGTGTGTACTCCGAAAGAGTGTTTAGTGCCGCCGCTCACCTTGTCAGCAATCGGCGTACGAGGTTACATCCAGAAAATGTGGAGAAGATGATGTTCATTAAAATGAATTATAATCAATTCCTCCGCGGAGACATTGACCAGCAGCAATTGCCTCCACAAAGTACACAGGGAGCTGAGATGGTGGATTCCAGTGGGGACGAATTGATAATCTGTGAGGAGGGGGATGTACACGGTGATATATCGGAGGGTGAAGATGAGGTGGACATCTTGCCTCTGTAGAGCCAGTTTGTGCAAGGAGAGATTAATTGCTTCTTTTTTGGGGGGGGTCCAAACCAACCCGTCATATCAGTCACAGTCGTGTGGCAGACCCTGTCACTGAAATGATGGGTTGGTTAAAGTGTGCATGTCCTGTTTTGTTTATACAACATAAGGGTGGGTGGGAGGGCCCAAGGACAATTCCATCTTGCACCTCTTTTTTTCTTTTCTTTTTCTTTGCATCATGTGCTGATTGGGGAGGGTTTTTTGGAAGGGACATCCTGCGTGACACTGCAGTGCCACTCCTAGATGGGCCCGGTGTTTGTGTCGGCCACTAGGGTCGCTAATCTTACTCACACAGTCAGCTACCTCATTGCGCCTCTTTTTTTCTTTGCGTCATGTGCTGTTTGGGGAGGGTTTTTTGGAAGGGACATCCTGCGTGACACTGCAGTGCCACTCCTAGATGGGCCCGGTGTTTGTGTCGGCCACTAGGGTCGCTAATCTTACTCACACAGCTACCTCATTGCGCCTCTTTTTTTCTTTGCGTCATGTGCTGTTTGGGGAGGGTTTTTTGGAAGGGACATCCTGCATGACACTGCAGTGCCACTCCTAGATGGGCCCGGTGTTTGTGTCGGCCACTAGGGTCGCTAATCTTACTCACACAGCTACCTCATTGCGCCTCTTTTTTTCTTTGCGTCATGTGCTGTTTGGGGAGGGTTTTTTGGAAGGGCCATCCTGCGTGACACTGCAGTGCCACTCCTAGATGGGCCCGGTGTTTGTGTCGGCCACTAGGGTCGCTAATCTTACTCACACAGCTACCTCATTGCGCCTCTTTTTTTCTTTGCGTCATGTGCTGTTTGGGGAGGGTTTTTTGAAAGGGACATCCTGCGTGACACTGCAGTGCCACTCCTAGATGGGCCCGGTGTTTGTGTCGGCCACTAGGGTCGCTTATCTTACTCACACAGCGACCTCGGTGCAAATTTTAGGACTAAAAATAATATTGTGAGGTGTGAGGTATTCAGAATAGACTGAAAATGAGTGTAAATTATGGTTTTTGAGGTTAATAATACTTTGGGATCAAAATGACCCCCAAATTCTATGATTTAAGCTGTTTTTTAGTGTTTTTTGAAAAAAACACCCGAATCCAAAACACACCCGAATCCGACAAAAAAAATTCGGTGAGGTTTTGCCAAAACGCGTTCGAACCCAAAACACGGCCGCGGAACCGAACCCAAAACCAAAACACAAAACCCGAAAAATTTCAGGCGCTCATCTCTAGCTTAAAGATGTTTGAACGGTTGCTCAGACAATTGAGGTGGCAATTAGCAGTAACATTTTAATAGAACTGCGGTGAAATGTCTGGGTAACAATAAACAGTGGTTCACAGCGAAAATTATATATATATATATATATATATACACATATACACACGCACCTATGTAAATAAATTCCTTTGTTATTAAGATATGATATACTGTCACACTTATGATGAACTCAAGAAACGCTCTACTTGGTCTTTCAAATGGTTCCGGTATGAATGGTCGACCATGTTATGGTCAACAGTCATTAGGTCGACCACTATTGGTCGACATTGACATGGTCGACATGGACACATGGTCGACACATGGAAATGGTCAGCACATGAAAGGTCGACACATGAAAAGGTCGACATGAGTTTTTTAACTTTTTTTGGTGTCGTTTTTTGCGGAAAGTGACTGGGAACCCCAATTAGTGCACCGCGTCCCCTCGCATGGCTCGCTTCGCTCGCCATGCTTCGGGCATGGTGCCTTCGCTCCGCTACCGCTTCGCTCGGCACAGATTACCGTTCCAATCGTAGTCCACGTGGATCGTAAAGTATGGAAAAGTTCCCCAAAAGAAAAAAAAGTAAAAAAAAACTCATGTCGACCTTTTCATGTGTCGACCTTTCACGCGTCGACCATTTTCATGTGTCGACCATGTCAATGTCGACCAATAGTGGTCGACCTAATGACTGTCGACCATAACATGGTCGACCATGTGAACGGATACCCTTTCAAATGATCATGTGTTTGACCAGGGTTGGGTATGTGATCCCATCTGTCAGGATGACGGCGTTCACATGACCGACACTGGCATCCCGACAATGAGAATGCCAACGGGGATGGGGTAAATATTTTACCCCATCCCCGTCCCCTACCCCAACTTTCCTGGGGTGGCGGCTAGGGCTAAGATTCGGGGGTGATGGCTAGGGCTAAGACTCCGTGGGTGGCGGCTAGGGCTAAGACTCAAGGGGTGTGACGGCTACGGGTAACTGAGCCCCCTGGGCCCTTACCCTAACAGTGACCCTGATACTTACCTTCGGGATGTCGGTAGTTGGTGTTCCGTCGCTGGGATTTCGAGTGGTGTCGGTATTCCGTCGTCGGTCACATGACCCGCAGCATTCCGAATGCCGAGATGCTAACTGCATCCCATCTGACCATTATTTTAATTCTGAAATTGTGTCCAGTTTGCATTACATAACTCTGTGCAAGCTGACTTCATGTCTGTCTTCATACTGAACCACAGAGTCACTCAAATAACTGAAAAGTAAGCTGTATGGAGAATTGAACCCAGACCTCCCCATCATTAATCCATACCTCCCAACATGACCCTCTCCAAGAGGGACAAAATGCTCTGCTCCTGGATTTTTCTCTTAATTTGTGATTGCAATCACCTGTTTTGAACACGTTAATAGATAAAAAGGTGTTTCACCACAGGTGATGGCAATCATAAATTAAGAGGAAACTCCAGGAACAGAGCATTCTGTCCCACCTAGGGAGGGTCATGTTGGGAGGTATAATTAATCAGGGAACATCACGCTACAGTACTAACTAGAGATGAGCGGGTTCGGTTTCTCTGAATCCGAACCCGCCAGAACTTCATGGTTTTTTTCACGGGTCCGAGCGACTCGGATCTTCCCGCCTTGCTCGGTTAACCCGAGCGCGCCCGAACGTCATCATGACGCTGTCGGATTCTCGCGAGGCTCGGATTCTATCGCGAGACTCGGATTCTATATAAGGAGCCGCGCGTCGCCGCCATTTTTCACACGTGCATTGAGATTGATAGGGAGAGGACGTGGCTGGCGTCCTCTCCATTTAGATTATAAGAGACTGAGAGAGATTTACTGGAGCTGACTAGGAGGAGTACTGTTACTGTAGAAGTGTAGAGACTGAGTGGAGAGAGTTTACTAGTGAGGACAGTGCAGTTTACTTTATAATCCGTTCTCTGCCTGAAAAAAGCGATACACAGCACACAGTGACTCAGTCACATACCATATCTGTGTGCACTGCTCAGGCTCAGGCCAGTGTGCTGCATCATCTATTATCTATATATAATATTATATATATCTGTCTGACTGCTCAGCTCACACAGCTTATAATTGTGGGGGAGACTGGGGAGCACTACTGCAGTGCCAGTTATAGGTTATAGCAGGAGCCAGGAGTACATAATATATTATATAGTGAGTGACCACCAGACACACAGTGCAGTTTATTTAATATATCCGTTCTCTGCCTGAAAAAAGCGATACACACAGTGACTCAGTCAGTCACATACCATATCTGTGTGCACTGCTCAGGCTCAGGCCAGTGTGCTGCATCATCTATTATCTATATATAATATTATATATATCTGTCTGACTGCTCAGCTCACACAGCTTATAATTGTGGGGGAGACTGGGGAGCACTACTGCAGTGCCAGTTATAGGTTATAGCAGGAGCCAGGAGTACATAATATATTATATAGTGAGTGACCACCAGACACACAGTGCAGTTTATTTAATATATCCGTTCTCTGCCTGAAAAAAGCGATACACACAGTGACTCAGTCAGTCACATACCATATCTGTGTGCACTGCTCAGGCTCAGGCCAGTGTGCTGCATCATCTATTATCTATATATAATATTATATATATCTGTCTGACTGCTCAGCTCACACAGCTTATAATTGTGGGGGAGACTGGGGAGCACTACTGCAGTGCCAGTTATAGGTTATAGCAGGAGCCAGGAGTACATAATATATTATATAGTGAGTGACCACCAGACACACAGTGCAGTTTATTTAATATATCCGTTCTCTGCCTGAAAAAAGCGATACACACAGTGACTCAGTCAGTCACATACCATATCTGTGTGCACTGCTCAGGCTCAGGCCAGTGTGCTGCATCATCTATATATATTATATATCTGTCTGACTGCTCAGCTCACACAGCTTATAATTGTGGGGGAGACTGGGGAGCACTACTGCAGTGCCAGTTATAGGTTATAGCAGGAGCCAGGAGTACATATTATATTAAAATTAAACAGTGCACACTTTTGCTGCAGGAGTGCCACTGCCAGTGTGACTGACCAGTGACCTGACCACACTGACCACCAGTATAGTTAGTAGTATACTTATATTGTGATTGCCTGAAAAAGTTAAACACTCGTCGTGTGACTTCACTTGTGTGTTTTTTTTTTTTTATTCTATAAAAATAAAACTCATTCTGCTGACAGACAGTGTCCAGCAGGTCCGTCATTATATAATATATAATATATACCTGTCCGGCTGCAGTAGTGATATATATATATTTTTTATATCATTTATCATCCAGTCGCAGCAGACACAGTACGGTAGTTCACGGCTGTGGCTACCTCTGTGTCTCTGCACTCGGCAGGCAGTCCGTCCATAATTGTAATACCACCTAACCGTGGATTTTTTTCATTCTTCTTTATACATACATAGTTACATAGACATCTTCTCTTTATCAACCAGTCTATATTAGCTGCAGACACAGTACAGTACGGTAGTTCACGGCTGTGGCTACCTCTGTGTCTGCACTCGGCAGGCAGTCCGTCCATAATTGTATACCACCTAACCGTGGTTTTTTTTCATTCTTCTTTATACATACATAGTTACATAGACATCTTCTCTTTATCAACCAGTCTATATTAGCTGCAGACACAGTACAGTACGGTAGTTCACGGCTGTGGCTACCTCTGTGTCTGCACTCGGCAGGCAGTCCGTCCATAATTGTATACCACCTAACCGTGGATTTTTTTCAGTCTTCTTTATACATACATAGTTACATAGACATCTTCTCTTTATCAACCAGTCTATATTAGCTGCAGACACAGTACAGTACGGTAGTTCACGGCTGTGGCTACCTCTGTGTCTGCAGTCGGCAGGCAGTCCATAATTGTATACTAGTATCCATCTCCATTGTTTACCTGAGGTGCCTTTTAGTTGTGCCTATTAAAATATGGAGAACAAAAATGTTGAGGTTCCAAAATTAGGGAAAGATCAAGATCCACTTCCACCTCGTGCTGAAGCTGCTGCCACTAGTCATGGCCGAGACGATGAAATGCCAGCAACGTCGTCTGCCAAGGCCGATGCCCAATGTCATAGTACAGAGCATGTCAAATCCAAAACACCAAATATCAGAAAAAAAAGGACTCCAAAACCTAAAATAAAATTGTCGGAGGAGAAGCGTAAACTTGCCAATATGCCATTTACCACACGGAGTGGCAAGGAACGGCTGAGGCCCTGGCCTATGTTCATGGCTAGTGGTTCAGCTTCACATGAGGATGGAAGCACTCAGCCTCTCGCTAGAAAAATGAAAAGACTCAAGCTGGCAAAAGCAGCACAGCAAAGAACTGTGCATTCTTCGAAATCCCAAATCCACAAGGAGAGTCCAATTGTGTCGGTTGCGATGCCTGACCTTCCCAACACTGGACGTGAAGAGCATGCGCCTTCCACCATTTGCACGCCCCCTGCAAGTGCTGGAAGGAGCACCCGCAGTCCAGTTCCTGATAGTCAGATTGAAGATGTCAGTGTTGAAGTACACCAGGATGAGGAGGATATGGGTGTTGCTGGCGCTGGGGAGGAAATTGACCAGGAGGATTCTGATGGTGAGGTGGTTTGTTTAAGTCAGGCACCCGGGGAGACACCTGTTGTCCGTGGGAGGAATATGGCCGTTGACATGCCAGGTGAAAATACCAAAAAAATCAGCTCTTCGGTGTGGAGGTATTTCACCAGAAATGCGGACAACAGGTGTCAAGCCGTGTGTTCCCTTTGTCAAGCTGTAATAAGTAGGGGTAAGGACGTTAACCACCTCGGAACATCCTCCCTTATACGTCACCTGCAGCGCATTCATAATAAGTCAGTGACAAGTTCAAAAACTTTGGGTGACAGCGGAAGCAGTCCACTGACCAGTAAATCCCTTCCTCTTGTAACCAAGCTCACGCAAACCACCCCACCAACTCCCTCAGTGTCAATTTCCTCCTTCCCCAGGAATGCCAATAGTCCTGCAGGCCATGTCACTGGCAATTCTGACGAGTCCTCTCCTGCCTGGGATTCCTCCGATGCATCCTTGCGTGTAACGCCTACTGCTGCTGGCGCTGCTGTTGTTGCCGCTGGGAGTCGATGGTCATCCCAGAGGGGAAGTCGTAAGCCCACTTGTACTACTTCCAGTAAGCAATTGACTGTTCAACAGTCCTTTGCGAGGAAGATGAAATATCACAGCAGTCATCCTACTGCAAAGCGGATAACTGAGGCCTTGACAACTATGTTGGTGTTAGACGTGCGTCCGGTATCCGCCGTTAGTTCACAGGGAACTAGACAATTTATTGAGGCAGTGTGCCCCCGTTACCAAATACCATCTAGGTTCCACTTCTCTAGGCAGGCGATACCGAGAATGTACACGGACGTCAGAAAAAGACTCACCAGTGTCCTAAAAAATGCAGTTGTACCCAATGTCCACTTAACCACGGACATGTGGACAAGTGGAGCAGGGCAGGGTCAGGACTATATGACTGTGACAGCCCACTGGGTAGATGTATGGACTCCCGCCGCAAGAACAGCAGCGGCGGCACCAGTAGCAGCATCTCGCAAACGCCAACTCTTTCCTAGGCAGGCTACGCTTTGTATCACCGCTTTCCAGAATACGCACACAGCTGAAAACCTCTTACGGCAGCTGAGGAAGATCATCGCGGAATGGTTTACCCCAATTGGACTCTCCTGTGGATTTGTGGCATCGGACAACGCCAGCAATATTGTGTGTGCATTAAATATGGGCAAATTCCAGCACGTCCCATGTTTTGCACATACCTTGAATTTGGTGGTGCAGAATTTTTTAAAAAACGACAGGGGCGTGCAAGAGATGCTGTCGGTGGCCAGAAGAATTGCGGGACACTTTCGGCGTACAGGCACCACGTACAGAAGACTGGAGCACCACCAAAAACTACTGAACCTGCCCTGCCATCATCTGAAGCAAGAAGTGGTAACGAGGTGGAATTCAACCCTCTATATGCTTCAGAGGTTGGAGGAGCAGCAAAAGGCCATTCAAGCCTATACAATTGAGCACGATATAGGAGGTGGAATGCACCTGTCTCAAGTGCAGTGGAGAATGATTTCAACGTTGTGCAAGGTTCTGATGCCCTTTGAACTTGCCACACGTGAAGTCAGTTCAGACACTGCCAGCCTGAGTCAGGTCATTCCCCTCATCAGGCTTTTGCAGAAGAAGCTGGAGGCATTGAAGAAGGAGCTAAAAGGGAGCGATTCCGCTAGGCATGTGGGACTTGTGGATGCAGCCCTTAATTCGCTTAACAAGGATTCACGGGTGGTCAATCTGTTGAAATCAGAGCACTACATTTTGGCCACCGTGCTCGATCCTAGATTTAAAGCCTACCTTGGATCTCTCTTTCCGGCAGACACAAGTCTGCTGGGGTTGAAAGACCTGCTGGTGACAAAATTGTCAAGTCAAGCGGAACGCGACCTGTCAACATCTCCTCCTTCACATTCTCCCGCAACTGGGGGTGCGAGGAAAAGGCTCAGAATTCCGAGCCCACCCGCTGGCGGTGATGCAGGGCAGTCTGGAGCGACTGCTGATGCTGACATCTGGTCCGGACTGAAGGACCTGCCAACGATTACTGACATGTCGTCTACTGTCACTGCATATGATTCTCTCAACATTGATAGAATGGTGGAGGATTATATGAGTGACCGCATCCAAGTAGGCACGTCACACAGTCCGTACTTATACTGGCAGGAAAAAGAGGCAATTTGGAGGCCCTTGCACAAACTGGCTTTATTCTACCTAAGTTGCCCTCCCACAAGTGTGTACTCCGAAAGAGTGTTTAGTGCCGCCGCTCACCTTGTCAGCAATCGGCGTACGAGGTTACATCCAGAAAATGTGGAGAAGATGATGTTCATTAAAATGAATTATAATCAATTCCTCCGCGGAGACATTGACCAGCAGCAATTGCCTCCACAAAGTACACAGGGAGCTGAGATGGTGGATTCCAGTGGGGACGAATTGATAATCTGTGAGGAGGGGGATGTACACGGTGATATATCGGAGGGTGAAGATGAGGTGGACACCTTGCCTCTGTAGAGCCAGTTTGTGCAAGGAGAGATTAATTGCTTCTTTTTTGGGGGGGGTCCAAACCAACCCGTCATATCAGTCACAGTCGTGTGGCAGACCCTGTCACTGAAATGATGGGTTGGTTAAAGTGTGCATGTCCTGTTTTGTTTATACAACATAAGGGTGGGTGGGAGGGCCCAAGGACAATTCCATCTTGCACCTCTTTTTTCTTTTCTTTTTCTTTGCATCATGTGCTGATTGGGGAGGGTTTTTTGGAAGGGACATCCTGCGTGACACTGCAGTGCAACTCCTAGATGGGCCCGGTGTTTGTGTCGGCCACTAGGGTCGCTAATCTTACTCACACAGTCAGCTACCTCATTGCGCCTCTTTTTTTCTTTGCGTCATGTGCTGTTTGGGGAGGGTTTTTTGGAAGGGACATCCTGCGTGACACTGCAGTGCCACTCCTAGATGGGCCCGGTGTTTGTGTCGGCCACTAGGGTCGCTAATCTTACTCACACAGCTACCTCATTGCGCCTCTTTTTTTCTTTGCGTCATGTGCTGTTTGGGGAGGGTTTTTTGGAAGGGACATCCTGCGTGACACTGCAGTGCCACTCCTAGATGGGCCCGGTGTTTGTGTCGGCCACTAGGGTCGCTAATCTTACTCACACAGCTACCTCATTGCGCCTCTTTTTTTCTTTGCGTCATGTGCTGTTTGGGGAGGGTTTTTTGGAAGGGCCATCCTGCGTGACACTGCAGTGCCACTCCTAGATGGGCCCGGTGTTTGTGTCGGCCACTAGGGTCGCTAATCTTACTCACACAGCTACCTCATTGCGCCTCTTTTTTTCTTTGCGTCATGTGCTGTTTGGGGAGGGTTTTTTGGAAGGGACATCCTGCGTGACACTGCAGTGCCACTCCTAGATGGGCCCGGTGTTTGTGTCGGCCACTAGGGTCGCTTATCTTACTCACACAGCGACCTTGGTGCAAATTTTAGGACTAAAAATAATATTGTGAGGTGTGAGGTATTCAGAATAGACTGAAAATGACTGTAAATTATGGTTTTTGAGGTTAATAATACTTTGGGATCAAAATGACCCCCAAATTCTATGATTTAAGCTGTTTTTTAGTGTTTTTTGAAAAAAACACCCGAATCCAAAACACACCCGAATCCGACAAAAAAAATTCGGTGAGGTTTTGCCAAAACGCGTTCGAACCCAAAACACGGCCGCGGAACCGAACCCAAAACCAAAACACAAAACCCGAAAAATTTCAGGCGCTCATCTCTAGTTTATACTGCACCTATGTATAATGCCCAGATGTACCCTTTGACTCATATATTGCTTGTAAATCTGGTTCTGGTGCTAGACAGTGGCTCGTGAGCCATTTAGCTCACTGCACGCTCCGGACTAAGGGCCTGATTCAGCATGGGTTGCAAAAGTAAAATCTTTCTCTAATGGGCAAATCTATGTGCAGTGCAGGTGAAGCAGATATAACATGTGCAGAGAGAGTTAAGGGGGTACACAAGGAGAGATTTATGCTTAATTTCTAAGCAATCTGACTAATGAATGACAAAAAGTCAATTTGAAAAAATAAAAACAAATACAGAAGCCAATGCGAAAACCTTATTTGTATGGTAACAGCGGGGGTGTGGGGAGAGAGTGTTGATAAACTCCAAAAACAAGAGGGTAATCCGGAATTCCCTCCTGTAAACAAACCCCCCGTGTACCTTACAGAGGTGATCAGGCTTAGGTCAATAAAAGAAATCCACTCTCAGCATGCACCAACGCCGTTTCAACCCTAAGGTCTTTTTCATACACCTTGAAAAAGACCTTAGGGTTGAAACGGCGTTGGTGCATGCTGAGAGTGGATTTCTTTTATTGACCTAAGCCTGATCACCTCTGTAAGGTACACGGGGGGTTTGTTTACAGGAGGGAATTCCGGATTACCCTCTTGTTTTTGGAGTTTATCAACACTCTCTCCCCACACCCCCGCTGTTACCATACAAATAAGGTTTTCGCATTCGCTTCTGTATTTGTTTTTATTTTTTCAAATAGACTTTTTGTCATTCATTAAAAAGAAACATTTTTATTGAAATCGATTTCGTTGGATCCATTTTTGAAAGATACCATTATATGAAGAAATCTTCTGCTGTACATGTGAGTGAGGTACGCTGTACCTTCCATCGATCAGAAAAAGATAAAGATACCTTTATGTGCTTTCTCCCATCTTTCTCACTGTGAGTCTTGGTACGTCCCTACTCTTGAAAGAATTGGTGGTGAGACCCTGTCCTTTCTGCTATCAAGTTCCCCAATCACCAGGGCTCCATCTTCCGGACACCACTGCTTTATAGACTTTCTTAAACATACTACACATTGGTCTTTCTTTTATTTTCTCTATTTTATATATCCATTGAGGCTTCTTACCATAGACGGACGTTCTGATTGAGACCCGTTTGAAGAATACATCAAGTATTGTTGAAATTAATTTTATTTTTATTTATTTATTTTGCTTATGTCATAATCTAAGTAATTACCTCGTATACCTTGTATCCCTTCCCGTTTTCCCTTCCCACCCATTCAGGCGCCTTTGATCATACCCCCTTTTTTCCATTTTGTATTGATTCTCACCTGTTGTTTGGGCAGGTTTAGGGGTTTGATTGGGCAGACTTTCCCTGCGCCAGAGTTCACCACCCACTTTTTCTGGTTAACTATTGATGTACAAGCATTGTACTCATCAATTCCACACAAAAAAGGATTAGAGGCAGTACTAAAAATACTAGAAACTGATGAAAATATGGATGCTAAAGAAAGAAATTTCATCATAAAAGAAATCCAATATGTTCTGGAATACAATTACTTTAAATTTGAACTAGTCTTCTACTTACAATGCCAAGGAACAGCAATGGGTAAAAAATTTGCACCAGTATATGCTAACATTCTGATGGGACAATGGGAGAATTAATTCATCTATAACACCGAATATGAAAACACTAATATCAGATTTTATAGGAGATATATCGATGATCTAATACTAATCTGGACCAATGAAAATTCCAGTGTAGAAGAATTCCTGTCTCATCTGAACAATAATAATTTCAACCTGAAGTTCACTCACAGTCAGGATAAAGTCAAAAAATATTTTATTAATCTTAAACTAGAGGGATTACCCACAGGTGAAATTAGAACGTCTACTTTTTTCAAAGAAACTGATATAAACAGCTACATCCCGGTTGACAGTTGCCATCTATCAAATTGTAATCAAAATGTTCCTTATGCGCAATTTCTAAGGATCAGAAAAAATTGTAGTCAAGATGAAGATTATTTCACCCAATCAAAAATGATATTCAAAAGGTTTATTACAAGAGGTTATGAAGAAGAAACAATAGCAAAAGAGAAGAGTCGTGCCTATAAGAAAGAAAGGTCCCAATTGATTGAAAAACAACAAAAAGCTACTAATGAAACATCTAGAGGCAGATCATTCATAACCCAATACAATAAAGAGAATAGAAAATTAAAAAGTATACTGGAAAAACATTGGGACATACTTCTAAAGGATCCAATATTAGGCCCAGATCTTCCTCATAAGCCAACAATAAACTATAGAAAAGCTCCCAATCTAAAAAGTATTCTAGCTCCAAGTTCACCTAGGGAAACAAAGGGAACCTCTGAAGCCACTGCCAATTCTCTTTTCAACAAAAAACCGGGGTGTTATCCATGTACGGAGTGCAAATGCTGTAAGCAAATGGAAAAAGCCCTATTATTCAAATCAATGAGACAAAAAACAGATTAAGCTTAATGATACTCTTAATTGCAACTCTACATTTGTAGTATATAGAATATTTTGTAATTGTGGTATGGTATATGTGGGCAAAACAAAAAGAAACCTCAAATTACGTATACTATAACATATGAGGAATATAAAAAATAAGGTACTAACCCATAGCGTTCCAAGACACTTTTTAGAAAAACATAATTCGGACCCAAGTGGTCTCAGATTCACTATACTGGAACAGATAAATAAGGATGCAAGAGGTGGGAATAGGGAAGTTCAACTTTCAAAAAGAGGATCCTATTGGATTTTGACACTAAACTCATTGACACCCTATGGCCTTAATGAACGTATAGACATTGTGTCATTTCTATAAATAATTTATAAAAAATCTCGAGTACTAGGGTCTTGGCTTTATTAATGTCAACTCGAGAGTATCAATTTAACATGAACATGAACAAAAATAAAAAAAAATTCTAATATGTAATTGGAGATATCCTTATTTATTGGTAGTAATAGAACTTCCCATATAATACTAACTTCCTTTTAATATCTAGAATATTAAGAATGTATCCAATAACATTTATTAAAATGCACTTTTCTATATATATATTTATTGTCATTTGTGTTCAATATGTGTTCTTTATGATTTATGGTGACCACCACATAAATCTAATGATATTACAGTATTGGAATTGCTTATACTAAAATTATATTGTAATGAATGTGTTAAGTATTTAATGACTAATTGTAAAGTGTAAAGGGGGTACACATGGAGCGATAATCTAAGCAATCTGACTAGATTGCTTAGATTTTCAGCAAGATCGCTCCGTGTGTAGCCGTAACAGCGATAGCGATGCGCAGCCCCGCGCATTGCTATCGCTGGTGCTAGATTGGCCTGCCAGGCAAACGGACAATCGGATCAAAATTTGGATTGCACCTCTGGTTTGTAGAATTTAATAATCTACAAAAATGTGAAAGCCCTCACACACTCACTGACTCATCACTAGTTCTCTTACTTCCCGATATGTTAGGAAGATGATATTTAACATAGGTATTCTGACGGTGGGAAGTAGTTTAACTACATAATTAGAATTTTAATAAACCTCCCATAAGGGGATGAAAAGGGTGTTGACATAATGACATCATTAACGATGCATGGCTTGCGTTGCATGAACGATAATTCCCAAACAGACAATTGGATCAAAATTTGGATTGCACCTCCAGTGTATAGAATTTAATAAACTACACAAATGCAAAAGCCCTCACTCATCCACTCACTCACTCACTCACTCACTCACTCATCACTAATTCTTTAACTTCCCGATATGTTAGGAAGATGAAATTTAACATACTGTAGGTATGCTTCAGATGGGAAATAGAAAAACTACGTAATTAGAATTTTAATAAACCTCCCCTAAGGGGATAAAAAGGGGCTTGACATAATAATGTCATTACCGATGCGTGGCTTACATTGCGTGAACGATAATGCCTAAACAGAGATTCGGATCAAAATTTGGACTGCACCAGTGTATAGAATTTAATAAACTACAAAAATGGTCCTGTCACTTTTTTCCGGATCTGGTACGGGTACTCCTCGGGTAACGCCAAGAACCATGAATTAATATTTATTTAAGATGGCTCAAATTTACAGCTCTATAGATTTACCAAATTTTTAACACTCATTTATATTTACAACTCGTGAATCAGAAACTCCTGTGCGAAGAACAGATAGAGCAGCTAGTATTTAATAAAAAAAATTAGACATCTATCTGTAATAATACAACAGACATTGGAAACCAGTGTTACTAGCTAGAAGAACAAAATTAAAGCAGGTAAGAGCTAGGATCACTAGTGAAGGCTTGAAGGGCTGTATGGCTATAGGCAAAATAATGTTTTGGGAAGATTTATTAACTGATTCATAAGACTGAAATGCTGTAGTAATTATTTATTATCAATTACACTATCTCAGCAGAAAACTGTAAACTTTTCAAAAATCTAGATAGAATAGACCTTTTTTGCAATATTACGGAAATCAGGTAGCAGACATTTTCACTTATTTACTGGACATAGGCCCTCATTCCGAGTTGATCGCTCGCTAGCTGCTTTTAGCAGCAATGCAAACGCTAGTCCGCCGCCCTCTGGGAGTGTATCTTAGCTTAGCAGAAGTGCGATCGAAAGGTTAGCAGTTCTGCAACTTAAAAATTTCATGCAGTTTCAGAGTGGCTCAAGACTTATTCCTAGCTTGCGATGACTGCAGTCTGTTTAGTTCCTGGTTTGACGTCATAAACACACCCTGCGTTCGGCCAGCCACTCCCCCATTTCTCCAGCCACTCCTGCGTTTTTACCTGGCACTCCTGCGTTTTTAGCACACTCCCTGAAAACGCTGAGTTGCCGCCCAGAAACACCCACTTCCTGTCAAACAACGAACACTCGAGCGACTGAAAAGCGTTGCTTGAGCTTGTGTAAAACTACAAAGTTTTGTGTGAAAGTACTTAGCGCATGCGCAGAATTGCCATTTTTCCACCTGATCGCTGCGCTGCGAAAATCGGCAGCGAACAATCATCTCGGAATGAGGGCCTTAATGTGATGCACAGATATCAGGATGTCACTAATCTCACTATTTAGTCTGGATATTAATATCCAGGTAGGTTCAGCGGCAGATTGGTCCGGTGAGATGCCGGGATAGATTGCCGGTGGGCCACACTGGGCCGAATCATAAATGGTGCCCCAGATCTCCCTCCAGCACCGCGGCACCCAGCGGGCACTAGGACCCATCAGCGGCTGCAGAGGGGAGAGACAGAGAGAGCGAGGGGAGGTGGTGTTATGAGCCACGGCTGTGGCTCATTCCTGTTTTGCATGTCAGTTAGGTATTTTATGTTATTCTTCTGTTCATGTTCCCCGTGGGTGTCATGGGGTACTCGGAACTCACCCTTAAGGAGGGGATACTGTTATGAACCACAGGTAGTGGTTCATTCCTATTTTATATTTAGAAGTTGTTTTGCAGGCCAGGATTTCCCGTTGCTCTGTTTAAGAGTACTCTTGGTTGCTGCCGCTGGTGAGTCTGTGTAATTGCAGCTTGTTCCCATGTGTTCAGCCTCACCTGGCTGCTAATTGCATCTTGTCAGTTTGGAGTCATGCAACAGGGCAGCTGCATGAGATTATTAATTAGGCCTCTCTGTTATATGCTGGCTCAGTGCTATTCACAGACGCTGGTGATATTTCTGGGTTTCCAGTCTGCTTGAGTTCTGAGCTTGGTTCCTGCTAGTTCCTGAGCTTCCTGTGTCGATTCCTGTGTCAGTCCCTGTGTCGATTCCTATGTCTGATCCCGTGTCCAGCCGTGAAGCGTTCCTGTCCTGAGGTCCAGTGCCTTTGCCTGTGCAAGTTTCTGGCTTCTTGGTGTCCACCGGTCTGTCGTTTGGGATTCTGCCTGTCCTCCAGTTCTGAGAGTCTGTGTCAGCAGCATTGGGAGTTCCTGTCCGTTTGCCAGTATTCGTACCGGTTCCGTGAGTAGCGGCACTGCCGCGTCCGTCGGCCTAGGCCGCTGTATTCCCTTATTATTTCTGTCACTGGTGTTTTGCAGAGGGTTCTGCTTATGCTGTCACCGCCGGTACACAAAAGTATTGTGTCGGCGTGTGGTCAGCATTTCCTTTGTTGTTCTTTTCCTTTGGCGGCAAGCCGCACATACTTTGGTTTTAGGTTTGTTAGTAGCCCCTGGCCTTGTTGTTTAGTCAGAGGACCCCTTGTTATCACCCTGTCTCGGTTCACTCTTTGTCTCTCATTAAGACCTGAGGGGGCATCGAAGTTGGGCAGACGTAATCCACCCTTCAAACGCGGCTGCCATGGGCTCAAGCAACCATAGTCTCGCAAGAGTGTACTGACAGCACGGGCGAGACAACGGAGATAGGGCGCCAGGGGCTATTCCCTTTCCATTCCCCTTTCCCAGCATTACGTCCTGGTGCTCTGGACTCGCTTCATAACATCTCCCTTGTTCTGAGCACCAGGAACCTAACATTATCACCAGCCATACCACAAAAAAGAAATAAAACTTTTTTTCTTTTTTGTCCCAGTCCAGTGTCTAGTCTAGAATCCAGCCCTGTCTAGAATTCAATGTGCAGAATCCAATCCGGTGTTTAGAATCCAGTCCTGTTTAGAATTCCGTGTGCAGAATCCAATCCGGTGTTTAGAATCCAGTCCTGTCTTGAATTTAGTGTGCAGAATCCAATCCGGTGTTTAGAATCCAGTCCTGTCTAGAACGCAGTGTGCGGAATCCAGTCCGGTATTTAAAAAAAAAACATGTGGTGACAAGAGAATCCTCTGGTTTAATTGAAGAGAAAAGGTTTAAAAGTTTTCTGCGGCCCAGGCTCTCAGAAGAGGAGCGTCTGCGTCGCAGAAACTTAAACTTATGCCTATATTGTGGGGGTTTAGGCCACTATCTGCAGACCTGTGAGTTGCGCAAGCCAAAGTGTGGTGACGAGTCTTGCCCTCTGGCCAAGTTGAGTCAGGATACAAGACCTACTCCTGTCTCTACTGTGGCAGAGGTACTTGTCACACAACCCACACTAAAAAGCTCTCTGTCCTATAATTGGGGTCCTTGGGCAAGGGAGCCCCATTATAGATTCAGGAATCAAAAGATAATGTTTCTCTCCTCTCTTGAGGTTCCTGTTGAAGCAGTGTTGCAAGCCCCTGGAGTGGTGCCCGATGCCCAGGTTCCTGGAGTGGTGCCCGATGCCCAGGTTCCTGGAGTGGTGCCCGATGCCCAGGTTCCTGGAGTGGTGCCCGTTGCCCAGGGTCCTGGAGTGGTGCCCGTTGCCCAGGGTCCTGGAGTGGTGCCCATTGCCCAGGGACCTGGAGTGGTGCCCGTTGCCCAGTGTCCTGGAGTGGTGCCCGTTGCCCAGGGTCCTGGAGTGGTGCCCGTTGCCCAGGGTCCTGGAGTGGTGCCCGTTGCCCAGGGTCCTAGAGAGGTGCCCGATGCTCAGGATCTTGGTGCGGTACCCAATGCCCAGAGTGCTGGAGCGGTGCCCGATGCCAGGAGTGCTGGAGCGGTGCCCGATGCCCAGAGTGCTGGAATGGTACCCGATGCCCAGAGCGCTGGAGCGGTACCCAATGCTGTAGCTTATAGAGGGAATTCAAATATTATAGCTCAGGTTTCCATACCAGAAGGGGTCTCAGAAGCTGTTACCCCAGGTAGGGACTTGAAGAGCGCAACCCCAGAAAGGGTATCTAAAACCATAGTTCTAGAAGGGAACTCGAGAAGCAAAACCCCAGAAGGGAAATTTGAAGTAATATCCCCAAGTGGGGTCTCGAGAGACGAAGCCTCTAAGAAGGGTCTAGAGGTCGCTTCCCCAGGAAAGAACTTAAGAAGCGTAGCATTAGTGGAGGTGCTGAAGGTTATAGCTTCAGCAAAAGTCCCGGAAGTCATAGTCCCGGGAGAAGTTTCGATAATTATCGACTCAGAGAGGGAGGCCGATGGCTCGGTCCCAGTGGGGGAGGCCGACGGCTCGGTCCCAGTAAAAGAATCCGAGGTGCTGACCCCAGCGGAGTTCCCGGAGGCCACTGCCCGAGCGGGGTTCCCGGAGGCCACTGCCCCAGCGGGGTTCCCAGAGGCCACTGCCCCAGCGGGGTTCCCGGAGGCCACTGCCCCAGCTGGGTTCCTGGAGGCCACTGCCCCAGCGGGGTTCCCGGAGGCCACTGCCCCAGCGGGGTTCCCGAAAGTCACTGCCCCGGGTGGGGTTCATAAAGTCACTGCCCCGGGTGGGGTTCATAAAGTCACTGCCCCGGGTGGGGTACAGAGAGTCTCAGCCTCGAGTAAGGTCAATAGCGACCAGGTCCTAGCAAAGCACTCCAGTCAGTCAGATGGGAAGGAAACAGATCCTGACTCTGATATCTCAACATCCATAATCTTTGATGGGGACAATTTCTGGCGCTTTACAAACACTATTACATTATTATGTTGTCTAGACCATTTCTGGGCATCACTTCAGAGAACCTTCTGCTTTATCTGATTTATTCTTTTAGAGGAGAACCTTTTGAGTGGGCGACCAGCCTAATGAAAGCTGAAGATCCCATTCTTCAGGATACCCCAGCATTCAGTAATGCAATTATTAAAAGATATGGTTCCAAAGAAATTGGTTCAGGTTCCTCTAAGTCACCCGTCTTGTCTGCTGAGAGTCCACCAAATACTGTAAACTCGGCACAAGAGTCCCAGCCCGTTGTTTTGACTGCAGGATGTGCTTTTCTGACTTCTTCTTCTTCTAATAATAGTACTTTGCCAGAAAGTTCAGCTCCCAAGGGTAAGAAACCTGTCTCTGATTTGAACGCAGCCTTGTTGGGTGGTACCATCAGTTCAGACAATGTTTGGGGAATTACCTTGGTCAGACCTAAAGAGCTTTGTAAAAAGAAGAAGAAAAATGACTCTTGCCTTGATATAAAAAAAAAAGATTTTTTTCCCCTTATCTTGTGTCCAGTGGCCACCGTCAGGGGGAGGGCACTGTTACAAGCTGTGGTTGCAGCTTGTTTCTGTTTTTGTTTCTGTTAGACCAGTGTGTCAGGTTTTTTTTGTATCCCTTGTTTTGGATAGTCTGTATTTTGGGGTCCTTTGACCCCTCCTCAAGGGGGGGGGGGTACTGTTATGAGCCACGGCTGTGGCTCATTCCTGTTTTGCATGTCTGTTAGGTATTTTATGTTATTCTTCTGTTCATGTTCCCCGTGGGTGTCATGGGGTGCTCGGAACTCACCCTTAAGGAGGGAATACTGTTATGAACCACAGGTAGTGGTTCATTCCTATTTTATGTTTAGAAGTTGTTTTGCAGGCCAGGATTTCCCGTTGCTCTGTTTAAGAGTACTCTTGGTTGCTGCCGCTGGTGAGTCTGTGTAATTGCAGCTTGTTCCCATGTGTTCAGCCTCACCTGGCTGCTAATTGCATCTTGTCAGTTTGGAGTTATGCAACAGGGCAGCTGCATGAGATTATTAATTAGGCCTCTCTGTTATATGCTGGCTCAGTGCTATTCACAGACGCTGGTGATATTTCTGGGTTTCCAGTCTGCTTGAGTTCTGAGCTTGGTTCCTGCTAGTTCCTGAGCTTCCTGTGTCGATTCCTGTGTCAGTCCCTGTGTCGATTCCTATGTCTGATCCCGTGTCCTGCCGTGAAGCGTTCCTGTCCTGAGGTCCAGTGCCTTTGCCTGTGCCTGGTCAAGTTTCTGGCTTCTTGGTGTCCACCGGTCTGTCGTTTGGGATTCTGCCTGTCCTCCAGTTCTGAGAGTCTGTGTCAGCAGCATTGGGAGTTCCTGTCCGTTTGCCAGTATTCGTACCGGTTCCGTGAGTAGCGGCACTGCCGCGTCCGTCGGCCTAGGCCGCTGTATTCCCTTATTATTTCTGTCACTGGTGTTTTGCAGAGGGTTCTGCTTATGCTGTCACCGCCGGTACACAAAAGTATTGTGTCGGCGTGTGGTCAGCATTTCCTTTGTTGTTCTTTTCCTTTGGCGGCAAGCCGCACATACTTTGGTTTTAGGTTTGTTAGTAGCCCCTGGCCTTGTTGTTTAGTTAGAGGGCCCCTTGTTATCACCCTGTCTCGGTTCACTCTTTGTCTCTCATTAAGACCTGAGGGGGCATCGAAGTTACATAGAAACATAGAAACATAGAATTTGACGGCAGATAAGAACCACTTGGCCCATCTAGTCTGCCCCTTTTTTATTTTATCCTTTAGGCAATCTCAACCCTTTTTTAATCTTGATTCTTTGTAAGGATATTCATATGCCTGTCCCAAGCATGTTTAAATTGCCCTACAGTCTTAGCCTCTACCACCTCTGATGGGAGGCTATTCCACTTATCCACTACCCTTTCTGTGAAGTAATTTTTCCTTAAATTTCCCCTGAACCTCCCCCCCTCCAGTCTCAATGTATGCCCTCGAGTTCTAATACTTCTTTTCCTTTGAAGAATGTTTCCCTCCTGAACTTTGTTAAGACCCTTTATATATTTGAAAGTTTCTATCATGTCTCCCCTTTCCCTTCTCTCCTCCAAACTATACATGTTAAGATCTTTTAGCCTTTCCGGGTAAGTTTTGTGATGTAGGCCATGCACCATTTTAGTTGCCCTTCTTTGTACACTCTCTAATGTATTTATATCCTTCTGGAGATAGGGTCTCCAGAACTGGACACAGTATTCCAGATGGGGCCTTACCAATGACCTATACAGTGGCATTATCACTTCTTTTTTCCTGCTACTGATTCCTCTCCCTATGCAACCAAGCATCTGACTTGCCTTTCTCATTGCTTTGTTGCATTGCTTTCCTGCCTTCAAGTCACTTGAAATAGTGACTCCTAAATCTCTTTCCTCCTCAGTAGTTTCCATTATAGTACCCTTGATACTATACTTAGCCTTTGGGTTTTTGAGACCCAAGTGCATGATTTTGCATTTTTTAGCATTAAACTGTAGTTGCCACGTTCTTGACCATTTCTCAAGCCTACCTAGGTCATCAATCATTTGTTTGACCCCTCCCGGTGTGTCTACCCTGTTGCATATCTTTGTATCATCTGCAAAAAGGCATATCTTCCCTTCAATACCATCTGCAATGTCACCAACAAAGATATTAAAGAGAACTGGACCAAGTACAGATCCCTGGGGTACTCCACTGGTAACATTTCCCTCCATAGATTGCACTCCATTAACTACAACTGTCTGTTTCCTATCCTGCAACCAGGTTCTTATCCATTTCACTAATTTATAATCCACCCCCAGGCTTTCAAGTTTATTTAGCAGTCTGTGATGTGGGACAGTGTCAAATGCCTTACTAAAGTCTAGATATGCTACATCTACAGCTCCCCCTTGATCTATTATTTTCATCACAGAGTCAAAAAAGTCAATAAGATTTGTTTGGCATGATCTCCCACCAGTAAATCCATGCTGTTTTGGATCCTGTAAGTTGTTTGATTTAAGATATTCCACTACTCTTTCTTTTAATAGTTTTTCCATTACTTTCCCTACTACTGATGTAAGGCTTACTGGTCTATAGTTACTTGCTTCTTCCTTGCTTCCACTTTTGTGCAGTGGAACTACATTTGCTCTTTTCCAGTCCTCTGGAATATCACCTGTATTTAGTGACTGGTTAAATAATTCTGTTAAAGGTGTAACCAGGACATATTTTAGCTCTTTGAGTATCCTTGGGTGTATCCCATCTGGTCCCATTGATTTATCCACTTTTAGTTTTGAAAGTTCTGTTAGGACCTTCTCCTCTGTAAATGTATTTTCATCTACCTTATTTTTATGAATGTCCTTGCAATTTAACTGTGGCCCCATCCCTTCTACTGTAGTAAATACTGAGCAAAAATAATTATTTAGGTGATCTGCTATTGCCTTGTCTCCCTCCACCAAATGCCCACTCTCTGTCTTAAGTCTTATTATTCCTCCATTTGATTTTCTCCTTTCACTTATATACTTAAAAAAAGTTTTGCCCCCTTTATCTACTGACTGGGCCATTTTCTCCTCAGCTTCTGCCTTTGCACGTCTGATCACTTTCTTAGCATCCTTCCGTCTGTCCAGATACACCTCTTTGTCGTTATTATTTTGAGTCTGTTTGTATTTCCTAAAAGCCATCTTTTTTGCTTTCACACTAGTTGATACTACTTTTGTGAACCACACTGGCTTCCTTTTCCTGGTGCTTTTCCTAACCATTTTGATACAAAGGTCTGTTACACTTAGTAATGCACTTTTAATTTTTTTCCACCTCTCCTGCACCCCTTCCAAGTTTCTCCAGTCTGCCAATGAATCACTTAAACATCTCCCCATTTTAGCAAAGTCTGCATTTCTAAAATCCAACACCTTTGTTTTTGTGTGAGAGGAGTTGCATCCTGTCTTTATACTAAACCATACTGCTTGATGATCACTGGATCCCAGGTGCTCACCCACATATATATCAGATATCCTTTCACCATTTGTAAGAATTAGATCTAATATTGAGTCTTTGCGAGTGGGCTCCCTCACCAATTGCTTGAGAGATGCTCCCTGTAAGGAATGTAGAAATTTGCCACTTGTAGCTGAACTTGCAAAAGACCCCTCCCAATTTACATCAGGTAAATTAAAGTCTCCCATGATTATGACTTCTCCCTTAAAAGCCATTTTAGAGATGTCCAACAATAGGTTCCTGTCCAAATCCTGCCCCTGGCCTGGTGGTCTATAGATCACCCCAATGCGAATAATGTCCTTCTTCCCAGTTTCTATGGTGACCCAAAGGGCCTCAGTTTTGGCTTCAATATTTTGTATTAAAGTGGCATTTATGCTTTTTTTCACATACATTGCTACCCCTCCTCCTCTTCTTCCTATTCTATCTTTCCTAAATAAATTGTATCCTGGTATAGTTAAGTCCCAGTCATGATTCTCATTGCACCAAGACTCTGTAATTGCCACAAAATCCAGGTTATCCCTTGTCATTATCGCAATTAGCTCTGGAATTTTGTCTCCTAAGCTCCTAGCATTTGCACACATAGCTTTAAAAAATGTTTCTGTGCATTTGTTAGTAGTAGCCATGTCCAGAGCGTACAAAATAAATGACAAGTTTAAAGTTGAAATTACCTGTTTGGGGATGTTGCTCAGTATTTGTTTTCTTTTACTAATCAGTAATCATACTCTGTCCTTTACACCATGACTATACCTTACTAAATATAAAGACATAGTACACCTGACCACAATGGGTTAATGTTCAAAAGAGGTAATCACCAGTTAGTATGCAATACTAAACTGTTTCACTGAGCAACTTCCCCACACATGCAATGACATTTTCAAGAAATCATTACATAAAGAAACATACATAAGTTTGCATAAGAGAGAACTGTAGTGAGCAGATTGGGGATGCCTTTTCTTCGGTTTTGTAAAAACGGATGATATGCATAAGATGAATTACATACTTTTGAGCATTAAGGCAGTCCTTTTGTGGTAGTGTTGGTGTGTTGATGTTTTCCTTCTGGTTTCCTTCGGTTTAACGCAGGTATAACGCTATTTTTATAATAACACTTTTATGTCAGCACTTCTATGAAAGCACTGCCAGCCGACGTCTATTCAGCCGTATACTAGACTTCAAATAGGAACAATATCCATGTGAATGCAATGATTGCAAACTCCACCCAAGACCATCCCCCTTTAAACTAAGGCCATAAATTAGCTTAGAAAAACAGACATTACATGCCAATAAGGCAGCCAACTATATCTCTACAAAGAGAAAAACATACAAGAAAAAAAAAAGAAAAAAACCCGTATTCAATATACCTAGACTATTCAAACATGAAATTCATTTGACATAATCAGCAAATGCAGTACAACTTGCTGGGATGTGTAGTTCAACGAATCATACCTGTTGAGCACAAAGAGTGATGAGGAGTTGGTTCACAAGTTCACAATTGACAACAGCTGATGATATAACTTAACGCAGGTATAACGCTATTTTTATAATAACACTTTTATGTCAGCACTTCTATGAAAGCACTGCCAGCCGACGTCTATTCAGCCGTATACTAGACTTCAAATAGGAACAATATCCATGTGAATGCAATGATTGCAAACTCCACCCAAGACCATCCCCCTTTAAACTAAGGCCATAAATTAGCTTAGAAAAACAGACATTACATGCCAATAAGGCAGCCAACTATATCTCTACAAAGAGAAAAACATACAAGAAAAAAAAAAGAAAAAAACCCGTATTCAATATACCTAGACTATTCAAACATGAAATTCATTTGACATAATCAGCAAATGCAGTACAACTTGCTGGGATGTGTAGTTCAACGAATCATACCTGTTGAGCACAAAGAGTGATGAGGAGTTGGTTCACAAGTTCACAATTGACAACAGCTGATGATATAACTTAACGCAGGTATAACGCTATTTTTATAATAACACTTTTATGTCAGCACTTCTATGAAAGCACTGCCAGCCGACGTCTATTCAGCCGTATACTAGACTTCAAATAGGAACAATATCCATGTGAATGCAATGATTGCAAACTCCACCCAAGACCATCCCCCTTTAAACTAAGGCCATAAATTAGCTTAGAAAAACAGACATTACATGCCAATAAGGCAGCCAACTATATCTCTACAAAGAGAAAAACATACAAGAAAAAAAAAAGAAAAAAACCCGTATTCAATATACCTAGACTATTCAAACATGAAATTCATTTGACATAATCAGCAAATGCAGTACAACTTGCTGGGATGTGTAGTTCAACGAATCATACCTAGACTATTCAAACATGAAATTCATTTGACATAATCAGCAAATGCAGTACAACTTGCTGGGATGTGTAGTTC
The DNA here is from genome assembly GCF_028390025.1 of Pseudophryne corroboree. Taxonomy (NCBI): domain Eukaryota; kingdom Metazoa; phylum Chordata; class Amphibia; order Anura; family Myobatrachidae; genus Pseudophryne; species Pseudophryne corroboree. The sequence goes on from NC_086448.1 coordinate 292,033,674, forward strand.
AATGAATCATACCTAGACTATTCAAACATGAAATTCATTTGACATAATCAGCAAATGCAGTACAACTTGCTGGGATGTGTAGTTCAACGAATCATACCTAGACTATTCAAACATGAAATTCATTTGACATAATCAGCAAATGCAGTACAACTTGCTGGGATGTGTAGTTCAACGAATCATACCTAGACTATTCAAACATGAAATTCATTTGACATAATCAGCAAATGCAGTACAACTTGCTGGGATGTGTAGTTCAACGAATCATACCTAGACTATTCAAACATGAAATTCATTTGACATAATCAGCAAATGCAGTACAACTTGCTGGGATGTGTAGTTCAACGAATCATACCTAGACTATTCAAACATGAAATTCATTTGACATAATCAGCAAATGCAGTACAACTTGCTGGGATGTGTAGTTCAACGAATCATACCTAGACTATTCAAACATGAAATTCATTTGACATAATCAGCAAATGCAGTACAACTTGCTGGGATGTGTAGTTCAACGAATCATACCTGTTGAGCACAAAGAGTGATGAGGAGTTGGTTCACAAGTTCACAATTGACAACAGCTGATGATATAACTTAACGCAGGTATAACGCTATTTTTATAATAACACTTTTATGTCAGCACTTCTATGAAAGCACTGCCAGCCGACGTCTATTCAGCCGTATACTACCTCAGACGTAATCCGCCCTTCAAACGCGGCTGCCATGGACTCAAGCAACCATAGTCTCGCAAGAGTGTACTGACAGCACGGGCGAGACAACGGAGATAGGGCGCCAGGGGCTATTCCCTTTCCATTCCCCTTTCCCAGCATTATGTCCTGGTGCTCTGGACTCGCTTCATAACATCTCCCTTGTTCTGAGCACCAGGAACTTAATAGGTGGTTGCCGGCCGCTGCGGAGGGAGAGATCCGCTGTGAGGCAGTGAGAGGGGGAAGATTGCTGGCTGAGTGCTGAACAGAGGGAGGGGTTGCCAGCCGCTGCGGAGGGAGAGAGCCACTGCGGGGAGGGGAGAGGGTTGCTGCCACGTGCTTCAGGAAGGGGGGTAGGGGCAGAGAAAGTGGTTGCCAGTGGCTGTGGAGCTAGAGAGCCACTGCGAGGTGGTGAGGGGGGGAAGAAAGACGCTGATGGCGGAGAGAGGGGGGTGTTGCCAGGTGCTGCTGGGGTCAGAGATGGCAGGTTTGCCGGAGGCTGCTGGGAGAAGAGGGGGAAGTTGCCACATACTGTACTGGGGGGAGAGAGAGAGTGGAGGGAGAAAATGGGGCTGCTGGTGGCTGTATACTGCAGGGGTATTTGCCGCCTGTATGTCGGCTACTTATGTACATTGAATCTGACAGCATCTAATCTCACCCGGCGGCTGCATGCATGGAGGCAAGGGACACACATCATAGGAAATTGAACAGTCAGTGTGTCTGTGTGTTAGCATCTATCTGTGTTATTTGTGTGTGTCATCATCAGTGTGTCAGCATCTGCATGTGTGTCAGAGTCTGTGTGTATAGGCTTCTGTGTGTCAGCATCTGTGTGTCAAGCAACACTGTGTCAGCAACTGTGTGCAGGTGTCCGTGTGTCAGCATCTGTCTGTGTTATGTGTCATCATCAGTGTGTCAGCATCTGCATGTGTGTCAGAGTCTGTATGTATAGGCTTCCGTGTGTCAGAATCTGTGTGTCAAGCAACACTGTGTCAACATCTGTGTGCCAGTGTCTGTGTGTTAGCATCAGTACATCAGCATCTGTTTGTGTGTCAGTGTCAGTGAGTCAGTGTCTGTTAGCATCAGTGTGTCAGCATCTGTCTGTCAGCATCTGTGTGTCTGTGTCATGCTCTACCTGGTGCAATGTGTATAATGTGCTCTGCCTGGTGCAATATGTATAATGGCCCTCATTCCGAGTTGTTCGCTCGCTAGCTGCTTTTAGCAGCATTGCACACGCTGAGCCGCCGCCCTCTGGGAGTGTATCTTAGCTGAGCAGAATTGCAAACGAAAGATTAGCAGAATTGCGAATAAAAATTTCTTAGCAGTTTCTGAGTAGCTCGAGACTTACTCAGCCATTGCGATCAGTTCAGTCAGTTTCGTTCCTGGTTTGACGTCACAAACACACCCAGCGTTCGCCCAGACACTCCCCCGTTTCTTCAGACACTCCCGCGTTTTTCCAAAGAAACGCCAGCATTTTTTCGCACACGCCCAGAAAACGGCAAGTTTCCGCCCAGAAACACCCACTTCCTGTCAATCACAGTACGATCACCAGAACGATGAAAAAACCTCATTATGTCGTGAGTAAAATACCTAACTTTTGTGTAAAATAACTAAGCGCATGCACTCTGCGAGCCTTGCGCATGCGCAGTAAGTGACTAATCGCAATACAGCGAAAATCGGCAACGAGCGAACAACTCGGAATGACCACCAATGTGCTTTACCTGATGCAATATGTATAATGTGCTTTACCTGATGCAATATGTATAATGTGCTTTTCCTGGTGCAATGTGTATAATGGTGGTCATTCCGAGTTGTTCGCTCGGTAATTTTCTTCGCATCGCAGCGATTTTCCGCTAATTGCGCATGCGCAATGTTCGCACTGCGACTGCGCCAAGTAAATTTGCTATGAAGATTGGTATTTTACTCACGGCATTACGAGGTTTTTTCTTCGTTCTGGAGATCGGAGTGTGATTGACAGGAAGTGGGTGTTTCTGGGCGGAAACTGGCCGTTTTATGGGAGTGTGTGAAAAAACGCTGCCGTTTCTGGGAAAAACGCGGGAGTGGCTGGAGAAACGGAGGAGTGTCTGGGCGAACGCTGGGTGTGTTTGTGACGTCAAACCAGGAATGACAAGCACTGAACTGATCGCACTGGAAGAGTAAGTCTCGAGCTACTCAGAAACTGCACAGAGTAGTCTTTTTGCAATATTGCGAATCTTTCGTTCGCAATTTTGATAAGCTAAGATTCACTTCCAGTAGGCGGCGGCTTAGCGTGTGCAATGCTGCTAAAAGCAGCTTGTGAGCGAACAACTCGGAATGAGGGCCAATGTGCTTTACTTTGTGCAATGTGTGTAATGTGCTCTACCTAGTGCAATGTGTATAATGTGCACTACCTGGTGCAATGTGTATAACGTGCTCTGCCTGGTACAATGTGTATAATGTGCTTTACCTGGTGCAATGTGTATAATGTGCTTTACCTGGTGCAATGTGTATAATGTGCTTTACCTGATGCAAAGTGTATACCATGCTCTGTCTGGCACAATGGGGGTCATTTTGAGTTGTTCGCTCGTTGCCGATTTTCGCTATGCTGCGATTTGTTGCTAATTGCACATGCGCAAGGCACGCAGGGTGCATGCGCTTAGTTATTTAACTAAAAACTTAGCAGTTTTGCTGTGGATTCTGCGGCGCTTTTCAGTTGCACTGCTGATCGGTAAATGATTGATAGGAATGGGGCGTTTCTGGGAGGTAACTGAGCGTTTTCCGGGAGTGTGCTAAAAAACACAGGCATGTCAGGGAAAAACGCGGGAATGTCTGGAGAAACGGGGGAGTGGCTGGCCGAATGCAGGGCGTGTTTGTGACGTCAAACCAGGAACTAAACGGACTGAGCTGATCGCAATCTGTGAGTAGGTCCGGAGCTACTCAGAAACTTCTCTATAAATTCTCTATAATTAGTGATATCAATATCACAGTATGCGAAATGCCGAAATGATAGGTATCTGTGATACTTAAATTATAACCTTATTGCATATCATCTCTCATGTATTATATGACCATCATTTATTCTGCAGATATCTATTTTGGATCATTATTGACGCAGAGAATTAAATCATTGGTCATGTTAAACCGAGTATCAAGTATAAGGTTATAATTTAAGTATCACAGATACCTATCATTTCGGTATTTCGCATACTGTGATATTGATATCACTAATTATAGAGAATTTATTTTCATATTTTCGCGAAGCTATATATGTTTTTTCCACATATCATTACTCCTAAAAATTCAATTATAATACTTACCTTTTAAAAAGTTCTTATCAGTATCATATATGTTACATTTCCATCCTCTGAATTAGAGTGCTCCCACAAAAGAGTCTACTTTCCAATATTTCTTGTTTTTGGTCTTTTCGGCTACTCAGAAACTGCAAAGAATTATTTAGTAGCAGTTCTGCTAATCTTTTGTTCGCTATACTGCTAAGCTAAGATACACTCCCAGAGGGCGGCGCCTAGCGTGTGCAATGCTGCTAAAATCAGCTAGCAAGCGAACAACTCGGAATGAGGGCCAATATGTATAACATGCTCTACCTGGCACAGTGTGTATAGGAGGTTCTACCTGGTGCAATGTGTATAAGCGGCACTACTATATGATGTAATGTCAATTGGCACTATAATGTGGCCACACCCCTTCCCCACAAAGCCACGCCCCTAAAATTTTGCGGACCTACGTATAACCAGGCCTTCTGAGCAGTAATCCTGCCCACTTGACAGACTCCACCCCCTCAACAGACCCCACCCCAATTAGGGCTGTTTCCATAAATTTCCCGGGCTGGTTTTCAATCCCAGTCTGCCCCAGGTAGGTTTATCCATTAGTTACCCATTAGAATATTGTGCCCTCACTTATAAGCTAAGTCTATAGATTCTGGATTTATAGTAATATGACATTTTATGCTAGAAATATTTTATACGTTAATATACAAATAATACATTTATTAAAAGCATTTCTGAGAGATTTTTATTTAATTTTTTGTTTGTATATCAAAGTGCAAAGAGTACAGGCTTATTTTTCTGTTTACTTTTCCAAGAGTTTACGTTTTCTCTAAAACCAGTAGCTCTATACACTGCTGCTCAGAAGGCCTGGTTACATGCTGGTATGGAAAGTGTGCGCCAGAGGCCAACAGCAAAATTTTAGGAGCGTGGCTTTGTTGGGAAGGGGCGTGGCCACATAATAGTGTCAATTCACATTACACCACACAGTAGTGCCGCTTATACACATTGCACCAGGTAGAACTTCCTATACACACTGCGCCAGGTAGAGCATGTTAAACATATTGCGCCAGATAGAGCACATTCTACACTTTGTGCTAGGTAGAGCATGGTATACACTTTGCGCAAGCAGAGCACATTATACACATTGCACCAGGTAAAGCACATTTTACACTTTGCGCCAGGCAGAGCACATTATACACATTGCACCAGGTAAAGCACATTATACAATTTGCGCCAGGCAGAGCTCATTATACACATTGCACCAGGTAAAGCACATTATACACATTGCACCACGTAAAGCACATTATACACATTGCACCAGGTAAAGCACATTATACACTTTGCGCCAGGTAGAGCACACTATACACATTGCACCAGATAAAGCACACATACACATTGCGCCAGGTAAAGCACATTATACACTTTGCGCCAGGCAGAGCACATTATACATATTGCACCAGGTAGAGCATGACACAGACACACAGATGCTGACAGACAGATGCTGACACACTAATGCTAGCAGACACTGACTCACTGATGCAGACACACAAACCGATGCTGATGCACTGACGCTGACACACAGACACTGGCGCACAGACAGATGCTGACACAGTGTTGCTTGACACACAGATGCTGACACACAGAAGCCTATACACACAGACTCTGACACACATGCAGACGCTGACACACTGATGATGACACACACACAAACAACACAGACAGCTGCTGACACACGGACACACTGACTGTTTCAATTTCCCATGATGAGTCTCCCTTGCCTCCATGCATGCAGCCGCCGGGTGAGATTACATGCTGTCTGATTCAATGCACATAAGTAGCTGACAAACAGCCGGCAAATACCCCTGCAGTATACAGTCACCAGCAGCCCCCCTCTTTTCCCCCACTCTCTCTCCCCTAAGTACAGTATGTTGCAACCTCCCTCTCTTCCCCCAGCAGCCTCCAGCAAACCTGCCACCTCTGTGCCCCGCATCACCTGGCAACCCCCTCTCCCTCCCCCAATCAGCGACTCTCTTCCCCCACAGTAGCTGGCAACCCTCCGCCTCTCACCACCTCACAGTGGCACAACAATTGCATGAAATTTTATTTTTAACAGGTTACCTGGGGGGGGGGGGGGGGGGGGACCACTGCTGCCACCTCCACTCCCTGGTAATGGTGACGCCTACACCACTGGTGATGCTGCTGCTCGGAGATAAAAACTGTCCTTTCCTGTCGGCCACCGCATAGGAAACCACCTCAGCCATGCGGTGGCCGGCATTTCAAAAGCACTCTTTCTGTCAGGTAACGCTGCACAAGCTCCGATCACGGCTGCTGGCCCTGTATTGGCGGAGCGGGTGGCCACTGATGGGACAAAGGGAATGGCCAACCAGGAACCGCCATGGTGTCCCGGCGTCCCAATCCGCCCCTGACTGTAATCATTCTGTTTGACATCTTTGCATGTGATATACTGTATAATGGAAAACAGGTCAGTTTTACAGAATGGACAACATCATTTGGAGGCTGGATGGGTGGCTGGGAGAGTGGAGAAATGTTTTAATCTCCCCCAACTAACCCACAAATTTTTGCCACTACCACACAAAAAATGTTAAAAATGTTCATCCCAAAAACACTGTTCTAAACCCAAAACCCAAAGAATAACCACATGTTAACATCAGCACTACAATCCTACAATTTAATGCTATTTACTATTGTGTATTATTGTCTTATATAACATTTTAATAATTATTTACCATATAAAGTAATCTACTATATAAAAGTGAAAATTTGTCCTTCTGTCTGTATTTTTATACAAATCCACAGTTTACAAGTGAAGATTGTGAATTTGACATCCAAGCGTATTAAAACATGGCGGAGGCAAATAAAAAACTTAGAAATCCCTAGCACCCCTAGGGGGGGAGTCAGCAGAACAGAGTATATCAGGAGAAAGCATAACTCCGAAATTGCTGGAGCAATGTACTCAGAAATTGGTACACATATGCCTTACAATCTGGGAACAAACACTGTGGGGGTCAGACACCCTTAGCACCCCTAGGGGTGGGACAGCAGCACAGAGTATGTCAGCAGACAGCATAACTCTGGAATGACTGCAGCAATTTACAACAAACTTGGTACACATATGACTTACACTCTGGAAACAAACACTGTGAGGGTCAGATACCCCTAGCACCCCTAGGGGTGGGACAGCAGCACAGAGTATGTCAGCAGACAGCATAACTGTGGAAGGCCTGGAGCAATTTACACCAAACTTGGTACACATCTGACTTACAATATGGGAACAAACTCTGTGGGGGGTTAGACACCCCTAGCACCCCTTGGGGTGGGACATTAGCACAGAGTATTTTAGGAGACAGCATAACTCCCAAATGCCTGGACCAATTTACAACAAGCTTGGTACACATATGCCTTGCAATCTGCGAATAAACACTGTGCGGGGGAAGACATTACTAGCACCCCTAGGGGTGAGGCAGAAGCACTGAGTATTTCAGCAGACATCATAACTGTGGAATGCCTGCAGCAATTTACAACAAACTTGGTACACATATGACTTACACTCTCTGGGAACAAACACTGTGGGGATAAGACACTCCTAGCCTCCCTAGAGGTGGGTCAGCAGCACAGAGTATGTCAGCAGACAGCATAACTGTGGAAGGACTGGAGCAATTTACACCAAACTTGGTTCACATCAGACTTACAGTATGGGAACAAACTCTGTGGTGGTTAAACACCCCTAGCACCCCTAGCGGTGGGACAGCAGCTGTCATGAGACAGCATAAATCCCGAATGCCTGGAACTATTTACAACAAACTTGGTACACATATGCCTTACAGGCTGGGGACAAACACTGTGGCAGAAAACACCCCTAGCACCCCTAGGGGTGAGGCAGCAAAACAGAGTTTTTCAGCAGACAGCAGAACTCTTCAATGCCTGGAGCAATTTACACCAAACTTGCTACACCAATGACTTGCACTCTGGGAACAAACACTGTGGGGGCTAACACACCACTAGCACCCCTCAGGGGTGGGCCAGCAGCACAGACTTTATCAGGATATGCTTGATATGTCAGTGATGACAGGGCTGCATGTGACAGGGTCAGTGACATGATGTGAGGGGGGGAATGCAGGTAGCACAAACCAGGGCCGGTGCTAGGGTGTTCGGCACCCTCCTGCAAACAATACATTTGCGCCCTCCCATGCGTAACAAAGGAACGGTGCGTGCCAGTGGGGTGTGGTCTACACATAGTACCCTCAATTCAAACTATGCCACACACAGTGTATCACAATCTTATTCACATTATACCACATGTAGTGCCCCTGATTCATATTACACCAAATAGTAGTGAACCTAATTCACATTATGATACACAGTAGTGCTCCTTATACACAATCCCCACAGTAGTGTCTTTAATATACACATAAAGCCCGCAGTAGTAGTGCCCCTTACACATAATGCCCACAGTAGTAGTGCCCCTTACACATAATGCCCACAGTAGTCGTGCCACACACAGCACCCACAGTAGTCGTGCCACACACAATGCTCACAGTAGTCGTGCCACGCACAATGACCACAGTAGTCATGCCACACACAACGCCCACAGTAGTTGTGCCACACACAACGCCCACAGTAGTAGTTCAACACTTAATGCCCCTTACACTAATGTCCACAGGAGGATTGGAGAGACTGGGGAGTGCAGAGTCCTGTGGGCACCGTTGCCAAAAGTGCAGTGGGGAGATGCAGGGCTGGCCCAAGCCTAATTTTTTCGGTAAGCAAATATAGATTTTGGCGCCCCTCACTGTGGATATTGTGGGTGGAGCTATAACGTGGGTGGGGCATCAACTGGTGCCCCACTCACATAAAGCCAGTTCTACATAAAAGAAAAACTTAAAATATTGCTTTAGATATATAATATTCCAGATTTCATACATTATTATTATTATTTATAATTAGATAACCCTGTTGTAACTCACAAGTATGAATGCATCACTTACAGACCAGGCTTGATGCTCCCACATGTAATGTATATATACTACCACCAAAAGTTCTGTTTAACGCATGACACATTAATGCAGACTGTCTCACATCACAGGCAGTGAGCACTATAACCACCTGCTCTCTTCACATCGTCCCACACAGAGCAGCAGTAAGTTACCACAGACACACAGGGAACTTAGAAAGCATAGCACATTACCAGATGGGATGCGGTAAAGATACTTGAGTCGACGCCAGAATCCCAACACTTATTGGAATGCCGACGCCGGCATCCCAACATCAATTGAAACGCTGGCGCCGGGATCCCGATTGAGCCACCACCAGACTTCATCACTGGTAAGCCACGGCTGGAGGGACTTAGGGTTAGGCTGTGGGAGGGAGGGTTAGGCTACAAAAGGGGGTTAGAAGAATTAGGCTGTGGGGGGAGGGTTAGGGTTAGACTGCGGGGGGAGGGTTAGGCTGTGGCAGGGGAGGGTTAGGCTGCAGGGGGGGTTAGGATTAGGCTGCAGGTAGGGTGTGTTAGGGGGTTACAGATGAAGGTTAGCTTGGGGTTTAGGGCCCTGTCAGGATTTAACCTCCGGGATGCCGTTGTTGGTATTTTGACAGCCAGCATCCCAGGCTCCGGAATATCGTATGTATTCCTACCAGATAGCAGGAGTAGACATGTAATAACTGTGTGCACCCAGATGACACATAAGACAATGGGAAAACACACAATAGGGGAGAGAGGTGTGAATCCAGGATACAGGTGGCAAAAATAGCTGAAAATACAAAGTGAAAATAAAGTCCTGGCACTTACCATGTGATGTCATGTGACTTCTCTTGTGAGTGTAGGGGATTCTTTAGATATTGTTAAATGGCCATCCGGCCATAAGCTTATCAATTATAAATGGAAAACCATATGAACCGCACTCCTGCACTCCCTGCTCTTTACCAGTGCCAGGACCAGCAGCTGAACTGTGTGACATGTGTCTAGGGTTTAGGAGGGCTTCCTGAACTCAGCTGACTATACTGCAGCAGCGGCGGGTGCTCAAATGCTCACTGCAGTCACCAGCAGGAGAGATCCCCGCTCCACACACAGGTGCTGGCTGGCCAGTTTCCCCGTATGTGGTCAGTTACACCGCAGTAGGAGCGGGGTGTCACGGAGATCTTCTACTTCTACTGGTACAGTCAGCGGCTATTTCAAATGTGGCGCCACCTGCCTGATTGGCTGCTGGTCCACGATTGGCTTATCTCCATGGCTGCACCTCAACCGCGTACCCCGCGTATAGGTCGGGTCAGCTGTGGGGAGGAGTAGGAGGAGAGAAGAGGAGGGAGCCGGAGGGACCAAGCCGGAAGTGCACTTCACGCTGCCGGCGTCTGCCACAGTGTGACAGACGCAGCGGCAGCCAGCAGCAGCAAAGCGGCGAGAGCGCCTCTTCATCCCTGCGCCTCCCTGCTTTGCAGGAGCTGCTGAGTGGCTAGCGCCGGCTCTGGCACAAACCTACACATTGAGAGTTATATAGTAGAAGTAGCACGGTCCCCCAGCAGCACAGAGTATATCAGAGACACATAATGTGCTGCGCTATATAATAAACACTGACATGATGTGAGGAGGGGAATAGAGGCAGCAGGAAGCCACAGACTGAGAGTTGTATAGTAGGAAGAGTAGGGTCCCTTGGGGGACCAAAAAGGGGTCCGGCCACTACACAAAGTGTGTCAGGGAAGCAAGATATGCTTATATACTAGATCTCCAACCAACGTAAATTAACGAACAAATATCATTCTAATTTACCATCCTCATCCCGTTGCAAATCACGGGTATTCTGTTATCTACAATGTTATTTATACTGTGTGTTTAATATTTAAAATTATTTCTGTAAACATTCTTAAAATCCCGGGCATCGCTGGGTACTGCAGCTAGTCATATATATATGATAGATAGATAGATAGATAGATAGATAGATAGATAGATAGATAGATAGATAGATAGATAGATTGATAGATATTTTCTACACATTCTTACTATACTTCCAACACCCTAACATCATCATTTTCTCCCTATCCATTCACTCTGGAAGTGGATAATAAAAGGGCGACCTGGGTAGGAAAAACTAATTATAGCAATATAATTTGATAAATAATGTTTGTCAAGTACGGTGCAGTGTGCTATTATTGCTGTGGAGAGGGTGATATGTATTACAGAGTGAAATGGAATGGATTATGGGGGTAATTCCAAGTTGATCGCAGCAGGAAATTTTTTAGCAGTTGGGCAAAACCATGTGCACTGCAGGGGGGCAGATATACCATTTGCAGAGAGAGTTAGATTTGGGTGGGTTATTTTGTTTCTGTGCAGGGTAAATACTGGCTGCTTTACTTTTACACTGCAATTTAGATTGCAGATTTAACTCACCACACCCAAATCTAACTCTCTCTGCAAATGTTATATCTGCCCCCCTGTAGTGCACATGGTTTTGCCCAACTGCTACAAAATTTCCTGCTGCGATCAACTTGGAATTACCCCCTATGTCAGTGGTTCCCAAACTGTGTGCCGTGGCACCCTGGGGTGCCTCCGGACCCTTGCAGGGGTGCCCTGGGTTGGTGGTCTAGGACCAATTTCAACTATTAATTGTCAATGTAATAGGTAAAAACAAGTGCTGGTGGCTGTCAGTAATAATATATGTGGACAAACAGAAGCAAATCGTGTCCCTCACCATATAACTGAACCTATGGATGACACATAAACTAAATTTACTTCAGTCAATATTTCTTTCTAAATTTCTCAAAGAGAAACTTTTGGCCTAGGGGTGCCGTGAAAAAAAATCTAATACTCTAGGGTGCCGTGATTCAAAAAAGTTTGGGAACCTCTGCCCTATGTGTTAGGTAGTGAAGGTATAGAGTGAAATAGGAGAACAGAGTGTATGCCCTTGAAGTCTAAATAACACCATTAGCATGCCAGGATGCCAAGAGGTCATGTGGGTAAGATAAGCGCATATCATTTTAATCCATCTGTACATGCATTTTATTCCATTTACTAAAAATATATTTTGAATTTGCTATAATGCACTCTGGTTGGATTATGCTTTTTGTCTTACATGGAAAGTAAATCTCCCTTAATATTGTGGAACTGTGGACCTTGCAGGAAACAACTTGTGATTGGTACAGATAAGCAATCTTTATAATTATCTGGTATGGGGCCAATTTTTCACCTGCTATGTGTGTTATTTCACAGTGCATATACTGCACTAAGAGTTATCATTGTTTTTTCTATTTCTGTTCTTATAGGTTTTATTTGGATTGGGATCTAATAACAAGGATAGTTTCTGCTTTATATACTGTAGAAGCTCTTATTTTATACACTTGAGAGGAATAGAACTACATTGCATAGCATTATATGCTAACCAACTAAATGTAATTTGCATTGTGCTATGGTCATCAGAATTTTCTCTGCATTGGATACTAGTCATAATAATGGACTTTATATAGCAACTAGAAAGGATGTGTCTTATATACTGTCCACTGTACTCTCCACGTTATTGTAGACTAGATTCTTCATATTATATATATGTGCAAATGTATCCAGTGCAAAAAATAAGACTAATGATATTAGATGCAATATAATAGTGCATTGCTGAATACCTTGGTAAAAACTAACATTTCATTACAGAAGCTAAAGAGCTAATTCAAAACATTGCATATAGCGACGTTATTTGATTCAAAGTAGTGATGAGCGGGTTCGGATCCTCGGGATCCGAACCCGCCCGAACTTCACCTTTTTTTTCACGGGTCCGAGCTGCTTGGATCCTCCCGCCTTGCTCGGTTAACCCGAGCGCCCGAACGTCATCATCCCGCGGTCGGATTCTCGCGAGATTCGTATTCTATATAAGGAGCTGTGCGTCGCCGCCATTTTTCACTTGTGCACTGGAGATGATCGTGAGAGGACGTGGCTGGCGTCCTCTCAGTTTCTATGTTCAGTGGGCTGCAAATATCTGCTCAGTGTGCTGCAAATATCTGTGCTTAGTGTGCTGCAAGTGCAAATATCTACGTTCTCTGCCTGAAAAACGCTCCATATCTGGGCTCAGTGTGCTGCAAATATCTGTGCTCAGTGTGCTAATTGCTTTATTGTGGGGACTGGGGACCAGCAGTATTATATAGTAGGAGGACAGTGCAGAGTTTTGCTGACCAGTGACCACCAGTATTAAACGTTCTCTGCCTGAAAAACGCTCCATATCTGTGCTGCATTGTAGTATATAGTAGGAGGACACTGCAGAAATTTGCTGACCACCAGTATAACTATATATATAGCAGTACAGTACAGTAGTTTGGCACAGTTTGCTGACCACCAGTATATAATATATAGCAGTATGGTACAGTAGGCCACTGCTCTACCTACCTCTGTGTCGTCAAGTATACTATCCATCCATACCTGTGGTGCATTTCAGTTTTGCACAGTTTGCTGACCACCAGTATATATAATATATAGCCGTACGGTACAGTAGGCCACTGCTCTACCTACCTCTGTGTCGTCAAGTATACTATCCATCCATACATGTGGTGCATTTCAGTTTTGCACAGTTTGCTGACCACCAGTATATAATATATAGCAGTACGGTACAGTAGGCCACTGCTCTACCTACCTCTGTGTCGTCAAGTATACTATCCATCCATACCTGTGGTGCATTTCAGTTTTGCACAGTTTGCTGACCACCAGTATATAATATATAGCAGTACGGTACAGTAGGCCACTGCTCTACCTACCTCTGTGTCGTCAAGTATACTATCCATCCATACCTGTGGTGCATTTCAGTTTTGCACAGTTTGATGAGCACCAGTATATATAATATATAGCATTATGGTACAGTAGGCCACTGCTCTACCTACCTCTGTGTCGTCAAGTATACTATCCATCCATACATGTGGTGCATTTCAGTTTTGCACAGTTTGCTGACCACCAGTATATATAATATATAGCAGTATGGTACAGTAGGCCACTGCTCTACCTACCTCTGTGTCGTCAAGTATACTATCCATCCATACCTGTGGTGCATTTCAGTTTTGCACAGTTTGCTGACCACCAGTATATAATATATAGCAGTACGGTACAGTAGGCCACTGCTCTACCTACCTCTGTGTCGTCAAGTATACTATCCATCCATACCTGTGGTGCATTTCAGTTTTGCACAGTTTGCTGACCACCAGTATATATAATATATAGCATTACGGTACAGTAGGCCACTGCTCTACCTACCTCTGTGTCGTCAAGTATACTATCCATCCATACCTGTGGTGCGTTTCAGTTTTGCACAGTTTGCTGACCACCAGTATATATAATATATAGCAGTACGGTACAGTAGGCCACTGCTCTACCTACCTCTGTGTCGTCAAGTATATTATCCATCCATACCTGTGGTGCATTTCAGTTTTGCACAGTTTGCTGACCACCAGTATATAATATATAGCAGTACGGTACAGTAGGCCACTGCTCTACCTACCTCTGTGTCGTCAAGTATACTATCCATCCATACCTGTGGTGCATTTCAGTTTTGCACAGTTTGCTGACCACCAGTATATATAATATATAGCAGTATGGTACAGTAGGCCACTGCTCTACCTACCTCTGTGTCGTCAAGTATACTATCCATCCATACCTGTGGTGCGTTTCAGTTTTGCACAGTTTGCTGACCACCAGTATATATAATATATAGCAGTACGGTACAGTAGGCCACTGCTCTACCTACCTCTGTGTCGTCAAGTATATTATCCATCCATACCTGTGGTGCATTTCAGTTTTGCACAGTTTGCTGACCACCAGTATATAATATATAGCAGTATGATACAGAAGGCCACTGCTCTACCTACCTCTGTGTCGTCAAGTATACTATCCATCCATACCTGTGGTGCATTTCAGTTTTGCACAGTTTGCTGACCACCAGTATATAATATATAGCAGTACGGTACAGAAGGCCACTGCTCTACCTACCTCTGTGTCGTCAAGTATACTATCCATCCATACCTGTGGTGCATTTCAGTTTTGCACAGTTTGCTGACCACCAGTATATAATATATAGCAGTACGGTACAGTAGGCCACTGCTCTACCTACCTCTGTGTCGTCAAGTATACTATCCATCCATACCTATGGTGCATTTCAGTTTTGCACAGTTTGCTGACCACCAGTATATATAATATATAGCATTACGGTACAGTAGGCCACTGCTCTACCTACCTCTGTGTCGTCAAGTATACTATCCATCCATACATGTGGTGCATTTCAGTTTTGCACAGTTTGCTGACCACCAGTATATATAACATATAGCAGTATGGTACAGTAGGTCACTGCTCTACCTACCTCTGTGTCGTCAAGTATACTATCCATCCATACCTGTGGTGCGTTTCAGTTTTGCACAGTTTGCTGACCACCAGTATATATAATATATAGCAGTACGGTACAGTAGGCCACTGCTCTACCTACCTCTGTGTCGTCAAGTATATTATCCATCCATACCTGGGGTGCATTTCAGTTTTGCACAGTTTGCTGACCACCAGTATATATAATATATAGCAGTACGGTACAGTAGGCCACTGCTCTACTTACCTCTGTGTCGTCAAGTATACTATCCATCCATACCTGTGGTGCATTTCAGTTTTGCACAGTTTGCTGACCACCAGTATATAATATATAGCAGTACGGTACAGTAGGCCACTGCTCTACCTATCTCTGTGTCGTCAAGTATACTATCCATCCATACCTGTGGTGCATTTCAGTTTTGCACAGTTTGCTGACCACCAGTATATAATATATAGCAGTACGGTACAGTAGGCCACTGCTCTACCTACCTCTGTGTCGTCAAGTATACTATCCATCCATACCTGTGGTGCATTTCAGTTTTGCACAGTTTGCTGACCACCAGTATATATAATATATAGCATTATGGTACAGTAGGCCACTGCTCTACCTACCTCTGTGTCGTCAAGTATACTATCCATCCATACCTGTGGTGCATTTCAGTTTTGCACAGTTTGCTGACCACCAGTATATAATATATAGCAGTACGGTACAGTAGGCCACTGCTCTACCTATCTCTGTGTCGTCAAGTATACTATCCATCCATACCTGTGGTGCATTTCAGTTTTGCACAGTTTGCTGACCACCAGTATATAATATATAGCAGTACGGTACAGTAGGCCACTGCTCTACCTACCTCTGTGTCGTCAAGTATACTATCCATCCATACCTGGGGTGCATTTCAGTTTGGCACAGTTTGCTGACCACCAGTATATAATATATAGCAGTATGGTAGAGTAGGCCACTGCTCTACCTACCTCTGTGTCGTCAAGTATACTATCCATCCATACCTGTGGTGCATTTCAGTTTTGCACAGTTTGCTGACCACCAGTATATAATATATAGCAGTACGGTACAGTAGGCCACTGCTCTACCTACCTCTGTGTCGTCAAGTATACTATCTATTCATACCTGTGGTGCATTTCAGTTTTGCACAGTTTGCTGACCACCAGTATATATAATATATAGCATTATGGTACAGTAGGCCACTGCTCTACCTACCTCTGTGTCGTCAAGTATACTATCCATCCATACATGTGGTGCATTTCAGTTTTGCACAGTTTGCTGACCACCAGTATATATAATATATAGCAGTATGGTACAGTAGGCCACTGCTCTACCTACCTCTGTGTCGTCAAGTATACTATCCATCCATACCTGTGGTGCATTTCAGTTTTGCACAGTTTGCTGACCACCAGTATATAATATATAGCAGTACGGTACAGTAGGCCACTGCTCTACCTACCTCTGTGTCGTCAAGTATACTATCCATCCATACCTGTGGTGCATTTCAGTTTTGCACAGTTTGCTGACCACCAGTATATATAATATATAGCATTACGGTACAGTAGGCCACTGCTCTACCTACCTCTGTGTCGTCAAGAATACTATCCATCCATACCTGTGGTGCATTTCAGTTTTGCACAGTTTGCTGACCACCAGTATATATAATATATAGCAGTATGGTACAGTAGGCCACTGCTCTACCTACCTCTGTGTCGTCAAGTATATTATCCATCCATACCTGTGGTGCATTTCAGTTTTGCACAGTTTGCTGACCACCAGTATATAATATATAGCAGTACGGTACAGTAGGCCACTGCTCTACATACCTCTGTGTCGTCAAGTATACTATCCATCCATACATGTGGTGCATTTCAGTTTTGCACAGTTTGCTGACCACCAGTATATATAATATATAGCAGTATGGTACAGTAGGCCACTGCTCTACATACCTCTGTGTCGTCAAGTATACTATCCATCCATACCTGTGGTGCGTTTCAGTTTTGCACAGTTTGCTGACCACCAGTATATATAATATATAGCAGTACGGTACAGTAGGCCACTGCTCTACCTACCTCTGTGTCGTCAAGTATATTATCCATCCATACCTGTGGTGCATTTCAGTTTTGCACAGTTTGCTGACCACCAGTATATAATATATAGCAGTATGGTACAGAAGGCCACTGCTCTACCTACCTCTGTGTCGTCAAGTATACTATCCATCCATACCTGTTGTGCATTTCAGTTTTGCACAGTTTGCTGACCACCAGTATATAATATATAGCAGTACGGTACAGAAGGCCACTGCTCTACCTACCTCTGTGTCGTCAAGTATACTATCCATCCATACCTGTGGTGCATTTCAGTTTTGCACAGTTTGCTGACCACCAGTATATAATATATAGCAGTACGGTACAGTAGGCCACTGCTCTACCTACCTCTGTGTCGTCAAGTATACTATCCATCCATACCTGTGGTGCATTTCAGTTTTGCACAGTTTGCTGACCACCAGTATATATAATATATAGCATTACGGTACAGTAGGCCACTGCTCTACCTACCTCTGTGTCGTCAAGTATATTATCCATCCATACCTGGGGTGCATTTCAGTTTTGCACAGTTTGCTGACCACCAGTATATATAATATATAGCAGTATGGTACAGTAGGCCACTGCTCTACCTACCTCTGTGTCGTCAAGTATACTATCCATCCATACCTGTGGTGCATTTCAGTTTTTCACAGTTTGCTGACCACCAGTATATAATATATAGCAGTACGGTACAGTAGGCCACTGCTCTACCTACCTCTGTGTCGTCAAGTATACTATCCATCCATACCTGTGGTGCATTTCAGTTTTGCACAGTTTGCTGACTACCAGTATATAATATATAGCAGTACGGTACAGTAGGCCACTGCTCTACCTACCTCTGTGTCGTCAAGTATACTATCCATCCATACCTGTGGTGCATTTCAGTTTTGCACAGTTTGCTGACCACCAGTATATATAATATATAGCATTATGGTACAGTAGGCCACTGCTCTACCTACCTCTGTGTCGTCAAGTATACTATCCATCCATACATGTGGTGCATTTCAGTTTTGCACAGTTTGCTGACCACCAGTATATATAATATATAGCAGTATGGTACAGAAGGCCACTGCTCTACCTACCTCTGTGTCGTCAAGTATACTATCCATCCATACCTGTGGTGCATTTCAGTTTTGCACAGTTTGCTGACCACCAGTATATAATATATAGCAGTACGGTACAGTAGGCCACTGCTCTACCTATCTCTGTGTCGTCAAGTATACTATCCATCCATACCTGTGGTGCATTTCAGTTTTGCACAGTTTGCTGACCACCAGTATATAATATATAGCAGTACGGTACAGTAGGCCACTGCTCTACCTACCTCTGTGTCGTCAAGTATACTATCCATCCATACCTGGGGTGCATTTCAGTTTGGCACAGTTTGCTGACCACCAGTATATAATATATAGCAGTATAGTACAGTAGGCCACTGCTCTACCTACCTCTGTGTCGTCAAGTATACTATCCATCCATACCTGTGGTGCATTTCAGTTTTGCACAGTTTGCTGACCAGAAGTATATAATATATAGCAGTACGGTACAGTAGGCCACTGCTCTACCTACCTCTGTGTCGTCAAGTATACTATCCATCCATACCTGTGGTGCATTTCAGTTTTGCACAGTTTGCTGACCACCAGTATATATAATATATAGCATTATGGTACAGTAGGCCACTGCTCTACCTACCTCTGTGTCGTCAAGTATACTATCCATCCATACATGTGGTGCATTTCTGTTTTGCACAGTTTGCTGACCACCAGTATATATAATATATAGCAGTATGGTACAGTAGGCCACTGCTCTACCTACCTCTGTGTCGTCAAGTATACTATCCATCCATACCTGTGGTGCATTTCAGTTTTGCACAGTTTGCTGACCACCAGTATATAATATATAGCAGTACGGTACAGTAGGCCACTGCTCTACCTACCTCTGTGTCGTCAAGTATACTATCCAGCCATACCTGTGGTGCATTTCAGTTTTGCACAGTTTGCTGACCACCAGTATATATAATATATAGCATTACGGTACAGTAGGCCACTGCTCTACCTACCTCTGTGTCGTCAAGAATACTATCCATCCATACCTGTGGTGCATTTCAGTTTTGCACAGTTTGCTGACCACCAGTATATATAATATATAGCATTATGGTACAGTAGGCCACTGCTCTACCTACCTCTGTGTCGTCAAGTATATTATCCATCCATACCTGTGGTGCATTTCAGTTTTGCACAGTTTGCTGACCACCAGTATATAATATATAGCAGTACGGTACAGTAGGCCACTGCTCTACCTACCTCTGTGTCGTCAAGTATACTATCCATCCATACCTGTGGTGCATTTCAGTTTTGCACAGTTTGCTGACCACCAGTATATATAATATATAGTATTATGGTACAGTAGGCCACTGCTCTACCTACCTCTGTGTCGTCAAGTATACTATCCATCCATACATGTGGTGCATTTCAGTTTTGCACAGTTTGCTGACCACCAGTATATATAATATATAGCAGTACGGTACAGTAGGCCACTGCTCTACCTACCTCTGTGTCGTCAAGTATACTATCCATCCATACCTGTGGTGCATTTCAGTTTTGCATAGTTTGCTGACCACCAGTATATATAATATATAGCATTACGGTACAGTAGGCCACTGCTCTACCTACCTCTGTGTCGTCAAGTATACTATCCATCCATACCTGTGGTGCATTTCAGTTTTGCACAGTTTGCTGACCACCAGTATATATAATATATAGCAGTATGGTACAGTAGGCCACTGCTCTACCTACCTCTGTGTCGTCAAGTATACTATCCATCCATACCTGTGGTGCGTTTCAGTTTTGCACAGTTTGCTGACCACCAGTATATATAATATATAGCAGTATGGTACAGTAGGCCACTGCTCTACCTACCTCTGTGTCGTCAAGTATACTATCCATCCATACCTGTGGTGCGTTTCAGTTTTGCACAGTTTGCTGACCACCAGTATATATAATATATAGCAGTACGGTACAGTAGGCCACTGCTCTACCTACCTCTGTGTCGTCAAGTATATTATCCATCCATACCTGTGGTGCATTTCAGTTTTGCACAGTTTGCTGACCACCAGTATATAATATATAGCAGTATGGTACAGAAGGCCACTGCTCTACCTACCTCTGTGTCGTCAAGTATACTATCCATCCATACCTGTGGTGCAATTCAGTTTTGCACAGTTTGCTGACCACCAGTATATAATATATAGCAGTACGGTACAGAAGGCCACTGCTCTACCTACCTCTGTGTCGTCAAGTTTACTATCCATCCATACCTGTGGTGCATTTCAGTTTTGCACAGTTTGCTGACCACCAGTATATAATATATAGCAGTACGGTACAGTAGGCCACTGCTCTACCTACCTCTGTGTCGTCAAGTATACTATCCATCCATACCTGTGATGCATTTCAGTTTTGCACAGTTTGCTGACCACCAGTATATATAATATATAGCATTACGGTGCAGTAGGCCACTGCTCTACCTACCTCTGTGTCGTCAAGTATACTATCCATCCATACATGTGGTGCATTTCAGTTTTGCACAGTTTGCTGACCACCAGTATATAATATATAGCAGTATGGTACAGAAGGCCACTGCTCTACCTACCTCTGTGTCGTCAAGTATACTATCCATCCATACCTGTAGTGCATTTCAGTTTTGTACAGTTTGCTGACCACCAGTATATAATATATAGCAGTACGGTACAGTAGGCCACTGCTCTACCTACCTCTGTGTCGTCAAGTATACTATTCTTCCATACCTGTGGTGCATTTCAGTTTTGCACAGTTTGCTGACCACCAGTATATAATATATAGCAGTACGGTACAGTAGGCCACTGCTCTACCTACCTCTGTGTCGTCAAGTATACTATCCATCCATACCTGGGGTGCATTTCAGTTTGGCACAGTTTGCTGACCACCAGTATATAATATATAGCAGTATGGTACAGTAGGCCACTGCTCTACATACCTCTGTGTCGTCAAGTATACTATCCATCCATACCTGTGGTGCATTTCAGTTTTGCACAGTTTGCTGACCACCAGTATATAATATATAGCAGTACGGTACAGTAGGCCACTGCTCTACCTACCTCTGTGTCGTCAAGTATACTATCCATCCATACCTGTGGTGCATTTCAGTTTTGCACAGTTTGCTGACCACCAGTATATATAATATATATCATTACGGTACAGTAGGCCACTGCTCTACCTACCTCTGTGTCGTCAAGTATACTATCCATCCATACCTGTGGTGCATTTCAGTTTTGCACAGTTTGCTGACCACCAGTATATATAATATATAGCAGTATGGTACAGTAGGCCACTGCTCTACCTACCTCTGTGTCGTCAAGTATACTATCCATCCATACCTGTGGTGCGTTTCAGTTTTGCACAGTTTGCTGACCACCAGTATATATAATATATAGCAGTACGGTACAGTAGGCCACTGCTCTACCTACCTCTGTGTCGTCAAGTATACTATCCATCCATACCTGTGGTGCGTTTCAGTTTTGCACAGTTTGCTGACCACCAGTATATATAATATATAGCAGTACGGTACAGTAGGCCACTGCTCTACCTACCTCTGTGTCGTCAAGTATATTATCCATCCATACCTGTGGTGCATTTCAGTTTTGCACAGTTTGCTGACCACCAGTATATAATATATAGCAGTATGGTACAGAAGGCCACTGCTCTACCTACCTCTGTGTCGTCAAGTATACTATCCATCCATACCTGTGGTGCAATTCAGTTTTGCACAGTTTGCTGACCACCAGTATATAATATTTAGCAGTACGGTACAGAAGGCCACTGCTCTACCTACCTCTGTGTCGTCAAGTATACTATCCATCCATACCTGTGGTGCATTTCAGTTTTGCACAGTTTGCTGACCACCAGTATATAATATATAGCAGTACGGTACAGTAGGCCACTACTCTACCTACCTCTGTGTCGTCAAGTATACTATCCATCCATACCTGTGATGCATTTCAGTTTTGCACAGTTTGCTGACCACCAGTATATATAATATATAGCATTACGGTACAGTAGGCCACTGCTCTACCTACCTCTGTGTCGTCAAGTATACTATCCATCCATACATGTGGTGCATTTCAGTTTTGCACAGTTTGCTGACCACCAGTATATAATATATAGCAGTATGGTACAGAAGGCCACTGCTCTACCTACCTCTGTGTCGTCAAGTATACTATCCATCCATACCTGTGGTGCATTTCAGTTTTGTACAGTTTGCTGACCACCAGTATATAATATATAGCAGTACGGTACAGTAGGCCACTGCTCTACCTACCTCTGTGTCGTCAAGTATACTATCCTTCCATACCTGTGGTGCATTTCAGTTTTGCACAGTTTGCTGACCACCAGTATATAATATATAGCAGTACGGTACAGTAGGCCACTGCTCTACCTACCTCTGTGTCGTCAAGTATACTATCCATCCATACCTGGGGTGCATTTCAGTTTTGCACAGTTTGCTGACCACCAGTATATAATATATAGCAGTACGGTACACTAGGCCACTGCTCTACCTATCTCTGTGTCATCAAGAATACTATCCATCCATATCTGTGGTGCATTTCAGTTTTGCACGTTTTGCTGACCACCAGTATATAATATATAGCAGTACGGTACAGTAGGCCACTGCTCTACCTACATCTGTGTCGTCAAGTATACTATCCATCCATACCTGTGGTGCATTTTAGTTTTGCACAGTTTGCTGACCACCAGTATATAATATATAGCAGTACGGTACAGTAGGCCACTGCTCTACCTACCTCTGTGTC
Source organism: Pseudophryne corroboree (assembly GCF_028390025.1). Lineage (NCBI taxonomy): Eukaryota > Metazoa > Chordata > Amphibia > Anura > Myobatrachidae > Pseudophryne > Pseudophryne corroboree. Next base: position 292,056,900 of record NC_086448.1, read on the forward strand.
GTCAAGTATACTATCCATCCATACCTGTGGTGCATTTCAGTTTTGCACAGTTTGCTGACCACCAGTATATATAATATATAGCAGTACGGTACAGTAGGCCACTGCTCTACCTACCACTGCGTCGTCAAGTATACTATCCATCCATACCTGTGGTGCGTTTCAGTTTTGCACAGTTTGCTGACCACCAGTATAAATAATATATAGCAGTACGGTACAGTAGTCCACTGCTCTACCTACCTCTGTGTCGTCAAGTATACTATCCATCCATACCTGTGGTGCATTTCAGTTTTGCGCAGTTTGCTGACCACCAGTATATATAATATATAGCAGTACGGTACAGTAGGCCACTGCTCTACCTACCTCTGTGTCGTCAAGTATACTATCCATCCATACCTGTGGTGCATTTAAGTTTTTGTGTGCAGTATATATAGTAGAAGGCTATTGCTATTGATAAATATATTACTGGCATATAATTCCACACATTAAAAAATGGAGAACAAAAATGTGGAGGGTAAAATAGGGAAAGATCAAGATCCACTTCCACCTCATGCTGAAGCTGCTGCCACTAGTCATGGCCGAAACAATGAAATGCCATCAACGTCGTCTGCCAAGGCCAATGCCCAATGTCATAGTAGAGAGCATGTAAAATCCAAAAAACAAAAGTTCAGTAAAATGACCCAAAAATCAAAATGAAAATCGTCTGAGGAGAAGTGTAAACTTGCCAATATGTCATTTACGACAAGGAGTGGCAAGGAACGGCTGAGGCCCACTCCTATGTTCCTCATGACTAGTGGGTCAGCTTCACATGAGGATGGAAGCACTCATCGTCCTGCTAGAAAACTTAAAAGACTTAAGATGGCAAAAGCACAGCAAAGAACTGTGCGTTCTTCTAAATCACAAATCCTCAAGGAGAGTCCAATTGTGTCGGTTGCGATGCCTGACCTTCCCAACACTGGATGGGAAGAGGTGGCACCTTCCACCATTTGCACGCCCCCTGAAAGTGCTGGAAGGAGCACCCGCAGTCCAGTTCCTGATAGTCAAATTGAAGATGTCACTGTTGAAGTACACCAGGATGAGGATATGAGTGTTACTGGCGCTGGGGAGGAAATTGACAAGGAGGATTCTGATGGTGAGGTGGTTTGTTTAAGTCAGGCACCCGGGGAGACACCTGTTGTCCGTGGGACGAATATGGCCATTGACATGCCTGGTCAAAATACAAAAAAAATCAATTCTTCGGTGTGGAATTATTTCAACAGAAATGCGGACAACTGGTGTCAAGCCATGTGTTGAAATGTCAAGCTGTAATAAGTAGGGGTAAGGACGTTAACCACCTAGGAACATTCTCCCTTATACGTCACCTGGAGCGCATTCATCAGAAGTCATTGACAAGTTCAAAAACTTTGGGTGACAGCGGAAGCAGTCCACTGCCAACTAAATCCCTTCCTTTTGTAACCAAGCTCCTGCAAACCACACCACCAACTCCCTCAGTGTCAATTTCCTCCTTAGACAGGAATGCCAATAGTCCTGCAGGCCATGTCACTGTCAAGTCTGATGAGTCCTCTCCTGCCTGGGATTCCTCCGATGCATCCTTGAGTGTAACTCCTACTGCTGCTGGCGCTGCTGTTGTTGCTGCTGGGAGTCGATCGTCATCCCAGAGGGGAAGTCGGAAGACCACTTGTACTACTTCCAGTAAGCAATTGACTGTCCAACAGTCCTTTGCGAGGAAGATGAAATATCACAGCGGTCATCCTGCTGCAAAGCGGATAACTCAGGCCTTGGCAGCCTGGGTGGTGAGAAACGTGTTTCCGGTATCCACCGTTAAATCAGAGGGAACTAGAGACTTGATTGAGGTACTGTGTCCCCGGTACCAAATGCAATCTAGGTTCCATTTCTCTAGGCAGGCGATACCAAAAATGTACACAGACGTCAGAAAAAGAGTCACCAGTGTCCTAAAAAATGCAGTTGTACCCAATGTCCACTTAACCACGGACATGTGGACAAGTGGAGCAGGGCAGACTCAGGACTATATGACTGTGACAGCCCACTGGGTAGATGTATTGCCTCCCGCAGCAAGAACAGCAGCGGCGGCACCAGTAGCAGCATCTCGCAAACGCCAACTCATTCCTAGGCAGGCTACGCTTTGTATCACCGCTTTCCATAAAAGGCACACAGCTGACAACCTCTTACGGAACCTGAGGAACATCATCGCAGAATGGCTTACCCCAATTGGACTCTCCTGGGGATTTGTGACATCGGACAACGCCAGCAATATTGTGGGTGCATTACATCAGGGCAAATTCCAGCACGTCCCATGTTTTGCACATACATTGAATTTGGTAGTGCAGAATTATTTAAAAAATGACAGGGGCGTGCAAGAGATGCTGTCGGTGGCCCGAAGAATTGCGGGCCACTTTCAATATTCAGCCACTGCGTGCCGAAGACTGGAGCACCAGCAAACACTCCTGAACCTGCCCTGCCATCATCTGAAGCAAGAGGTGGTAACGAGGTGGAATTCAACCCTCTATATGCTTCAGAGGATGGAAGAGCAGCAAAAGGCCATTCAAGCCTATACAGCTACCGACGATATAGGCAAAGGAGGGGGAATGCATCTGACTCAAGCGCAGTGGACAATGATTTCAACGTTGTGCAAGGTTCTGCAACCCTTTGAACTTGCCACACGTGAAGTCAGTTCAGACACTGCCAGCCTGAGTCAGGTCATTCCCCTCATCAGGCTTTTGCAGAAGAAGCTGGAGAGATTGAAGGAGGAGCTAAAACAGAGCGATTCCGCTAGGCATGTGGGACTTGTGGATGGAGCCCTTAATTTGCTTAACCAGGATTCACGGGTGGTCAATCTGTTGAAATCAGAGCACTACATTTTGGCCAACGTGCTTGATCCTAGATTTAAAACCTACGTTGTTTCTCTCTTTCCGGCAGACACAAGTCTGCATAGGTTCAAAGACCTGCTGGTGAGAAAATTGTCAAGTCAAGCGGAACGTGACCCGTCAACAGCTCCTCCTTAATATTCTCCCGCAACTGGGGCTGCGAGAAAAAGGCTAAGAATTCCGAGCCCACCCGCTGGCGGTGATGCAGGGCAGTCTGGAGCGAGTGCTGACATCTGGTCCAGACTGAAGGACCTGCCAACGATTACTGACATGTCATCTACTGTCACTGCATATGATTCTGTCACCATTGAAAGAATGGTGGAGGATTATATGAGTGACCGCATCCAAGTAGGCACGTCAGACAGTCCGTATGTATACTGGCAGGAAAAAGAGGCAATTTGGAGGCTCTTGCACAAACTGGCTTTATTTTACCTAAGTTGCCCCCCCTCCAGTGTGTACTCTGACAGAGTGTTTAGTGCAGCCGCTCACCTTGTCAGCAATCGGCGTACGCGGTTACTTCCAGAAAATGTGGAGAAGATGATGTTCATCAAAATGAATTATAATCAATTCCTCCGTGGAGACATACACCAGCAATTGCCTCCAGAATGTACACAGGGACCTGAGATGGTGGATTCCAGTGGGGACGAATTAATAATCTGTGAGGAGGGGGATGTACACAGTGAAAGGGGTGAGGAATCGGACGATGAGGAGGAGGCTGACATCTTGCGTCTGTAGAGCCAGTTTGTGCAAGGAGAGATTGATTGCTTCTTTTTTGGTGGAGGCCCAAACCAACCAGTCATTTCAGTCACAGTTGTGTGGCAGACCCTGTCGCTGAAATGATGGGTTTGTTAAAGTGTGCATGTCCTGTTTATACAACATAAGGGTGGGTGGGAGGGCCCAAGGACAATTCCATCTTGCACCTCTTTTTTCTTTCATTTTTCTTTGCATCATGGGCTGTTTGGGGACTATTTTTTGAAGTGCCATCCTGTCTGACACTGCAGTGCCACTCCCAGATGGACCAGGTGTTTGTGTCGGCCACTTGGGTCGCTTAGCTTAGTCACACAGCTACCTCATTGCGCCTCTTTTTTTCTTTGCATCATGTGCTGTTTGGGGACTATTTTTTTGAAGTGCCATCCTGTCTGACACTGCAGTGCCACTCCTAGATGAGCCAGGTGTTTGTGTCGGCCACTTGGGTCGCTTAGCTTAGTCACACAGCTACCTCATTGCGCTTCTTTTTTTCTTTGCATCATGTGCTGTTTGGGGACTATTTTTTTGAAGTGCCATCCTGTCTGACACTGCAGTGCCACTCCTAGATGGGCCAGGTGTGTGTGTTGGCCACTTGGGTCACTTAGCTTAGTCATCCAGCGATCTCAGTGCAAATTTTAGGACTAAAAATAATATTGTGAGGTGTGAGGTGTTCAGAATAGACTGGAAATGAGCGTAAATTATGGTTATTGAGGTTAATAATACTATGGGATCAAAATGACCCCCAAATTCTATGATTTAAGCTGTTTTTGAGGGTTTTTTGTAAAAAAACACCCGAATCCAAAACACACCCGAATCCGACAAAAAATTTTAAGGGAGGTTTTGCCAAAACGCGTCCGAATTCAAAACACGGCAGCGGAACCGAATCCAAAACCAAAACACAAAACCCAAAAAATTTCCGGTGCACATCACTAATTCAAAGCAAACAGTCAGCAATCAGCTTTTTGGGCAGATGTACTAAGCCTTGGAGAGTGATAAAGTGGAAAGAGATAAACTACCAACCATACAGCCTGTAACATGGCAGTTAGAAGCTGATTGCCTGGTACCTTTATTCTATCCACTTTATCATTCTCCAAAGCTTAGAACATGTCCCCCTTTATGTTTATTAACATTGCGTCTGATTTATATTTTTAATGTAACTTTTACACTTACAATGTTAGTGAATGAGCCCTAATTTCTTTATCATTTTTCATTTTGTAATTTACACAATTATTTATTTTTATTTTTGGTGCAGATTTCAATGGGTACAAAGGGCCTTATTCTGAGATGGAAAAAAAAAATCTGCAACCATTTACTCACATGCTGGGGGCTGCCCAGCACAGGGCAAGGCCGCCCAGCATGTGTGGTTTCACCCCGCAATGCTTTTGCAGTTTAATCGCGAACACATCGAATAGAGGTAGACCCATTCCTGTGCAGCCTGGCTACATAGGCAGGGGCACTGCCGCCATATATCCATACGCAGGAAACGCAGGCAGCATCATAGGCTGCGACACACCTGCGTTTCCTGATGACCTCCCCCCAATGCTGTGTTACCGCCCCCGAATGCCCATCACCTGTCAGTCACCATGCATACGCATCCTTCCGGTATGAAATCGCATTGTGAAGGGTCGCACACATGCACTGTGGCCGGTGCATGTGCACCGACCCTATGGATGCGGCTGCTGCATGCGAAAAAGAGATAAGAGATAACGTCTATTTAGATGGTTAAAAATAAAGAAAAACTCTGAATTTACAATACTAGCCTCCAAGTAAGAAATTAGTGTATCACATGTATCATAAAATACCTACGGGTTTGTGTTTATAGCATTTTAGAGAACAATTTCTGTTGTTATTTCTTCTTTGCACAATGTAGTTGTTGGCTGGTGGAATTCATTATAATATGTCATATTGCAGTTCTACACTTTCTCAAAACCAAAAGAAAGAAAATATGAAGTAATACAAAAAAACAAAACAAGCAGTAACATACCGTATATTTATATAACAGCACAAAAACTCCCTTCAGGTAGAAATAATTTGTTCTTATATATTCCCTTTTGTACATTGCATTTATAAATACAGTATGGATAATTTAAAACTTAATAATTTGTTTTGACAGCAAATGGAGTTCTAATGTAAGTAACTGAAAAGTGCTGCAACTTGCAAGAATTGTTTGCATAATGCTTCAGTCAGCAAATGAGTGTTTAGCTGCATCCTTGTTAACCATTAACTCCAGACACTCGGGTAAGACAAAATAAAATTACACTCTCTCCTTAATAATGCTTTTCAAAAATGTATTCTGGTTTATTTCCCCTGATAACAAATATATTTTAAAGGACAGTTAGAGTGGCAACATATTTTATTTTTATGCTTCAACTTCTCTGTTTAACCTTCATTTACCACTGCAGTTTTATCGAATGGTGAATAAATTGCCAAGTAATTTCCAAAATCTGCTGTTGTAACTCCAAAAAAAAAAGTATGTAATTTAATTCCATGCAGTCATGCTGTGAAAACAACAATCGATACCCTATTTGACAATGGGCCTAATTCAGATGCGGTCGCAAAGCGGCTATTCTACACAAATCGATTTATGTTTTCTTACCGCCATGTGCAGTAAGAAAACATTGATTGATGTGAGCCGTAGTGCCCACGAGCAGTGATTGAATTGCGATGACATTCACACAGAGGAATTAGTTGCAAAGTGAGTGACAGGAAGACAGCGTTTGGGGGTGGTAACGGGGAGTGGTCAGATAAACACAAGCATGCCATAGTCGTTCAGACAGCGTTTTCTGGGCATGCATATGAGTTGCGATCTTACTACTGGAGAGCCATCTGCGTCCCAGGAGAGCAGCTCAGCTTGTGCGTCTACAGAGACACTCATAATTTGCGTCATGACCCAACTTGCGACAATGGTACCGATGTTACACTAGTTGTACGTTGTCGGACGGAAATGAAGAGACAGCAGTGGGCATCCCTATGCCCAGGTTAGCTTCTGCCCATATTAGCATATCGATGTTGCGAACGGCAAAAGATAGCAACAGCAATCGCCAGGATATCCACATCTGAATTAGTCCCAATGTGCTGTTTTTTAAAAATATATCACTTACTGTAGGTAACTAAAGAGAATTGCAGATTTCCTTGTCACACTTTCCAGAGAAAAACTGGATAGGTGTTAAGAGTTCTATGGGGCTCATTTAAAGACTGATACAGTTGAAGATGAGCTACAGTATAATTTAAATTTGTATTGTGCTTCGTCCCGTAGTCTAATGTGTCTACATTATTAGAATGAAAGTCATACGTTCTGTTTCCTACTATTAAAAATAAGAAAGAAAAATTCTGTTAACATTTAAAACGCTCTATTCATTTCTAAAGATCTAGAAATTAAAGTACATACTGTACAGCATATGTAACTCTTTGCAATTTAAGATTATTTGACTTTATCATTTATGATATTACCATGAGTTAGGTACTCTGTATTATTAATAATTCGGGCTTATTAGTAGTGACTAATGAGATTAATCATCTCTTTTGAAAAAAAGTGTCATCTATTACAAATCTATTCTAAATTCTATTTGAAATCTGTTATTTTAATAATACAACCTTATGCGAAAAGACCTGTATGGGCAAGTGGTCTAATCTATCCAGACTCTTAGTACACTAGCCTAGATTTGATTCTGTAATGTTATTTATATGTTCTGCATTTTTATAATTTTAATGAAAATTGTTTGCAACATTGTACATATACAAGTGAAGTCCATTAAATTGTTGTTTGATTTAAATGCATAGGAGTAATTACTGTATATTGCTGTTTTTAAATGACTATTTTTTATTATGATCAGGCACTGAATGTCTCTGGCTCTTAATTAATGATCGGTCCCTGATACTATGGGTGGAATGTAATGAAGTCTGAGTTTGGTGGCCGTGTACGATGCCGGCTGAACTCTGACTTTTTTTAAAGGGGCAATCATGCATAAGGCATTGTCACGATCCGGACTACTGGACATTATTTTTTACCTTTCAGGTGTCTTCTGAGGCTGGCTCAGCGTTCCAGGGCCGGGTCTCAATCATGTTTCTAAATGTCCTTACTTCATATTTCCTCTCTGCTAGTCTGCAGGTGCTGTTACAGGGAACTCTTAAATGGAATGGTGTTTCTAGCTCATCGCGGCCTCCGCCGCCATTACTGTACTGTCAGCACTTGGACGGCTCTGCATAGCGTCTCCTGTCAGTTGCGGCCTCCGCCACCATTGCTGCGCTCTCAGTGCGTGGACGGATCTGTGTGACGTCTCCTGTCAGCTGCGGCCTTTGCCGCGATTACTACAGTAAAGCACTACAGGTATGTGCGGCGCCTCTCACCTGCTGTAGCTTTCGCCGCCAGCTCTAGGAGGTTGCTGTGCAGATTAACATTCACTGTGTCCCACGGCCACTGCCGCCATTGCTGTGAAGGCTCCACATGAAATTACAAACCGGGTTTCCCTCCAAGAACCAGTATGGGCGCAGCCATGTTGGTTCTGATCACATGATGATAATTCCAGGGCCGTCTTTTCATATGGGCTCAATGGGCTCTTGCCCAAGGGCCCCAGGAGTATAAGGGCCCTAGGCTGAGAGCTGAGGGTCCCCTCTTTCCAGGGGTACCAGATTTTTGAAAATCGGCCCAGGGGAACTGGAGATATCTGACTTGAAAGCCGTGGTCCCCATCCAAGCCTGTTAATTGCTCTTCCCAGACAGATATCTCGGGTTCTGTCTGGCTTAGAATTTCTCTGAGTGTATACACCAAAAGCTGGGACTGTCTCCTTTTGGCGGACATTGGCAGCTTGTCTCTACTATGCCCAGAACCAGGGATATCAGCCTTCAAGCAGCAAGTCCCTGCTCCAGCTCCAAACGCCTGGGATGCAGTTTTATATTTGCATTGGTGAATTGCTCTGGCTCCTGAGCTCTGATCCCCAAGTCCCCAGTACCACCTGAAAGGTGTCCCCAGTACCTCCAAAAGGTGTCCCAATACCTCCTGAAAGGTGTCCCCAGTACCTCCTGAAAGGTGGGACTCTCTAGTTTTTTTTATCCCATTTAAAGCTAAGAAATCTAATTTCAGGAACCCCTTCCCTACGTATTAAACACCCCTTACCACCCTGGAAGCCGTATACCAGGGCCCCTTCATTCAGCCCAATGCCCCCTTCTACAGTTCAGCCCCATTTGTGCAGTAAAGGAGTAATTAGCAGAAACTACTGCTCCAGGTCCTACATGCTGAGCAGAAGATAGAACACCCCCTACCGCCCATTATACATCAAAGGTGCCGCTGATAGCGCCCCCCACACCTACCGCTGGAGGATGGGTAGGGGGGCCCAATGCATTGCTGTGCCCAGGGGCCTACACTGCTGTTAAGACGGCCCTGGATAATTCCACCAGTCTACAGTCTCGCTGAGCTCTACCTAATTGCTGATCCAATCCCTGCACTGCTGAGGGTATAAATGGACTGATCTTAGACCAGGAAGTTGTCAGTGCTTTGTTTGTCATAACCAGTGTATCCTGTCTCTGCTCTCTGTGATTCTAACTGTGTTCCAGGTATTTCAGCTCCTGAAGTCTCCAGTTCTGCAGAGACCTGCACCAATCACCACCCTGCGGTGCCTGCCTGACTCCATAGTATCCTCATTGCCTTCTGCTATTGGCAGTGCTCCAAAAACACCAGCTTCCAGCATTGGGCTTCCAGTGGTGTTGAGCTACCTATTGTCATCGGTGCTCCGCCATCGGTGTTCCTGCTATCTACATTATTCAAGTCATCTATTTTCTCAATTCATCGATCTCTAGCATCACCAGTGTCATTCAACTCCACTGTTAACACTGGTTCATCCGCACTTCATTCACAGTTCTTCATTATCCGTTCTATCCGGCAAAACCGTCAGTCTACAAGTATCACTCATTCTGCAGTACGTTCAGCCTCTGTACTACATCTGCTGACCAGTTCCAGGCTTTCATCTACTCTGCAGCACCTAGGTGTTGGTAAAAGGACTTTCCATCTCCTAATCTCCCAAGCTAGCCTTGTGCGGATACCACACCTAAGGGAATATTACAACTGCTATTTCTTGTGGAACTATGTACTGTTTTTAATCATTTCTCATATCATAACTGTGCAACTGCAGGTGTACCACCAGTACTGTGTTCAATAAACTAACATTAATTTTATCTTTGTTGTCGTGGTCACATCTTTGGGCATTGTTGGTAGAAGTCATCTATGTCTAGGAGTCCTATTCTGCCACCTAGATTTACCTTTACACCAGCCCTTACAACTGAGGCTGTCCCAGACCAACACCAGCCCTCAGTGTGACAGTAAGCACTGACCTAAAGAATCCGGCCGGAGACCAAGACCAAGCGGCCAGACCAATGCAAGAACTGGCAGCCCGACTTGAACATCAGGAGGCTGCACAAGGTCATGTTATCCGCTGTCTTCAGGATCTCACCTCTCAGCTGGATGAAATCCAAATGACCCTCCGTGGTTCCAGGGTGTCTGGTGTACTGATGGCAGTACCTACAGTGGTAACCCCACCCTCCATACCCACTTCTGCTCCACATCTTCATTTACCAACTCCAGCGAAATTTGATTGGTCCCCAAAAGCCTGCAGGGGATTCCTCAACCAGTGCAAAATTCATTTTGAGTTACAGCCTGGCAGTTTTCCAACTGATCGCACAAAGGTTGCCTACATTATTTCCCTCCTCAGTGGCTCCGCACTGGAATGGGCATCACCGTTATGGGAGAGATCTGATATTTTGCTGTCTTCATATATAGATTTTGTGGCAACATTCAGGCGTACCTTCAATGAGCCAGGCCGTGTAACTTCAGCTTCTTCTGAGATTCTCCGAATCCGCCAGGGGACACAAACTGTTGGACAGTATCTAATACATTTCCAGATCTTAGCATCAGAATTGGCATGGAACGATGATGCTTTACGTGCAGCCTTCTGGCATGGCCTATCTGAGTGTATCATGGACGAATTGGCTACCAGGGATTTGCCCTCAAAGTTGGATGAACTTATATTTTTGTGTACTAAAGTTGATCTACGGTTTCGAGAAAGGGCAATCGAGTGAGGAAGATCATAATTTCCCAAGTCTACTCCTCCTCCTCGTCAGCCATCTCCGCCCAAGGACGAACCGATGCAGATAGGTAATTCTCATCTATCTCCGGCAGAGAGCAGAAGACGTCTCTCTGAGCATCTCTGTCTCTACTGTTCAGCACCATCTCCCGTTATTAATGCCTGTCCCAAGTGTCCGGGAAACTCCAAGTCCTAGCCCACCAAGGAGATGGTCGGCTAGGAGCAATGCATTCCTCTCCATCTTCAAGTGATTGTAATCTCCCAGTTTCGCTCCAAGTGGCTCAGCGTACCAGGAACATTATTGCTCTATTAGACTCAGGGGCAGCTGGGAATATGTGAAACGTTGGTCCCCGTTTACCATATCTTTGACTGCCATTGATGGCAACAAGATCTCTGATGCAGTCATTTCTTCCAAGACTCTACCAGTTCGTCTGAAAGTAGGAGTTCTTCATTCAGAATTAATTTCCTTTTTGGTGATTCCAAAGGCCACCCATCCGGTAGTTCTGGGCCTTCCATGGCTTCGTTTGCATAATCCTCTGTTTGACTGGAGGACGACCCATATCCTGCCGTGGGGTCCGTCCTGTTCTGAGACCTGTCTTTCCAAAGTACTTCCTGTATGTTCTTCATCCTCCAAGTCTTCTGACGTTCCACCTCTTCAGTATCAAGACTATACAGATGTGTTCAGTAAAGCCTCTGCTGATGTCCTGCCCCTACTTAGGGAGTGGGATTGTCCTGTTGACCTCATCCCAGGGAAGGTTCCACCTCGTGGCCGAACGTATCCATTGTCTGTACCAGAGACTCATTCCATGGAGGAGTACATTAAAGAAAATTTGGCAAAGGGTTTTATTCAACCTTCTTCTTCTCCTGCTGGCGCAGGTTTCTTCTTCGTTAAGAAGAAGAATACGGTGGCCTGCGGCCATGCATCGACTATAGAGGTTTGAACGACATCACAGTAAAAAAAAGGCATCCTCTGCCTCTGATTACCGAACTCTTTGACCAGGTTAGCGGAGCAACCATCTTCACGAAATTAGATTTGAGGGGTGCCTATAACCTCATTCGGATCCGGAAGGGTGACGAGTGGAAGACCGCATTTAACACCCATGATGGACATTATGAGTACCTCGTCATGCCTTTCGGACTTAGTAATGCTCCAGCTGTTTTCCAACACTTCATGAACGAGATCTTTAGAGAAATCCTCTATCGTCATGTCATGGTATACCTCGATGACATCCTCATCTTTGCCAACGATCTGGATGAACATCGTTTTTGGGTGAAGGTAGTCCTGTCCCGTCTTCGTGTCAATCATCTTTATTGCAAGTTGGAAAAATGCGTCTTTGAAGTCAAATCCATTCCGTTTCTAGGCTACATTGTGTCCAGTTCCGGACTAGAGATGGATCCTGAGAAACTACAAGCTATCCAGGATTGGACAATACCTACAACCCTCAAGGGTGTTCAGAGATTTTTAGGATTCGCCAACTATTACAGAAAATTTATTTGAGACTTTTTGACCATTGTGGCGCCTATCACTGCCTTTACCAAGAAGGGTGCTAATCCCTCCAAGTGGTCCAAAGAAGCCGTGCAAGCCTTCCATCTGTTAAAGCAAAGATTTACCTCAGCTCTGGTGTTGAAACAGCCAGATACCAACTGGCCGTTCACCCTTGAGGTGGATGCCTCCTCCATTGGAGTGGACGCAGTCCTCTCTCAAAGAGCCAAAGATGGTCATCTGCATCCTTGCGGCTTCTTTTCCCGGAAGTTTTCCCCTGCTGAGCGCAATTATGCCATTGGCGATCAAGAATTGTTGGCTATCAAGCTCGCTCTGGAAGAGTGGAGGTATTTGCTAGAAGGCGCTTCCCATACCATCACGATTCTTACAGACCACAAAAATCTCCTGTATTTGAAGAGTGCACAATGGCCCTCATTCCGAGTTGTTCGCTCGCAAGCTGCTTTTAGCAGCTTTGCACACACTAAGCCGCCGCCTACTGGGAGTGAATCTTAGCTTATCAAAATTGCGAACGAAAGATTCGCAATATTGCGAAAAGACTTCTCTGTGCAGTTTCTGAGTAGCTCGAGACTTACTCTGCCAGTGCGATCAGTTCAGTGCTTGTCGTTCCTGGTTTGACGTCACAAACACACCCAGCATTCGCCCAGACACTCCTCCGTTTCTCCAGCCACTCCCGCGTTTTTCCCAGAAACGGTAGCGTTTTTTCAAACACTCCCATAAAACGGCCAGTTTCCGCCCAGAAACACCCACTTCTTGTCAATCACATTACGATCACCAGAACAAAGAAAAAACCTTGTAATGCCGTGAGTAAAATACCTAACTGCATAGCAAATTTACTTGGCGCAGTCGCAGTGCGAACATTGCGCATGCACAGTTAGCGGAAAATCGCTGCGATGCGAAGAAAATTACCGAGCGAACAACTCGGAATGACCACCAATGTCTTAACCCCCGTCAAGCCAGATGGGCACTTTTTTTTTCTAGGTTTGACTTTAAACTCCAGCTCTGTCCAGGGTCACAGAATCGCAAGCCTGATGCCCTTTCCCGCTCTTGGGAGCAAGAAAATGAGTCTGAGTCTACGGACAAGCATCCTATTATCAATCCAGTGGCATTCTCCACGGTAAGGATGGACTCTATGCCTCCATCAGGGAAAAGTTTTGTAAAACCGGCTTTAAGGAAGAAGCTCATGCATTGGGCACATGCTTCCCGTTTTACCGGACATGGGGTCATCCAGAAAACCTTTGAATTCATCTCCAGATCATACTGGTGGCCGACCCTGAAAAAAGATGTCATGGAGTTTATTGCTTCCTGCCCAAAATGTGCCCAACACAAAGTACCTCGCCAGTCACCCGCTGGGCAACTGGTTCCTCTAGCTGTTCCTCATCGTCCGTGGACCCATCTGTCAATGGACTTTATTACAGACCTTCCTATGTGCAACAAGTTTAATACCATCTGGGTGGTAGTTGACCGGTTCACCAAGATGGCTCATTTCATTCCCCTTACCGGTCTTCTGTCAGCTTCCAGGTTGGCTCAAGTATTCATCCAAGAGATCTTCAGACTACATGGCCTCCCCAAGGAGATACATTTTGACAGAGGAGTACAGTTCATAGCCAAGTTTTGGCGAAGTTTATGTTTGACCCTCCAAGTCAAATTAAAATTCTCTACAGCGTATCACCCCCAAACTAACGGTCAAACTGAGAGGGTGAATCAGGACTTGGAGGCCTTCCTCCAAATTTATGTATCCTCATCCCAAGATGACTGGGTTCAACTTCTTCCTTGGGCCGAGTTCTGGCATAACAGCCACAACCACTACCACTTGTCATCCTCATTCTTCACCAACTATGGATTTCACCCTAAAGTTCCAGAATTTCAACCGCTTCCAGCAACGTCAGTGCCAGCAGCTGATATCAATCTTCATCAGTTTTCAAATAACTGGAAGAACGTTTGAGCACCTCTACTCAAGGCATGTTTTAGATATAAGAAGTTTGCAGATAGGAAGAGTAGGGCAATTCCTGGCCTTAAAGTGGGTGATCGTGTTTGGGTATCTATGAAGAATTTGAGGTTAAGAGTTCCAAGCATGAAATTTGCTCCTCGATATATCGGCCCTTTTCGAATTAAACAAGTCATCAACCCAGTAGCTTTCAAACTTCAGCTTCCTCCATTCTTAAAAATTCCCAGGACATTTCATGTCTCCCTTCTGAAACCGCTGATCCTAAATCGGTTCCATTCAGCACTTCCTTTGGCTCCTAAAGTCCAGACTCAACGTGTTGTTGAGTATGAAGTCGCCAAGATTCTGGATTCACGCTTCCGTTATGGTCAACTTCAATACCTGATTGATTGGAAGGGCTATGGCCCTGAAGAACATTCTTGGACCAATGCTTCAGATGTCCATGCTCCTACATTGCTTTGGAATTTCCATTCTAAGTTCCCTCAGAAGCCAAAGAAGTGTCCTGGGGCCACTCCTAAAGGGGGGGGGGGTGTTGTCACAATCTGGAATACTGCACATTATTTTTTACCTTTCAGGTGTCTTCTGAGGCTGGCTCAGTGTTCCAGGGCCGGGTCTCAATCATGTTTCTAAATGTCCTTACTTCATATTTCCTCTCTGCCAGTCTGCAGGTGCTGTTACAGGGAACTCTTAAATGGAATGGCGTTTCTATCTCATCGCGGCCTCCGCCGCCATTACTGTACTGTCAGCACTTGGACGGCTCTGCATAGCGTCTCCTGTCAGTTGCGGCCTCCGCCACCATTGCTGCGCTCTCAGTGCGTGGACGGATCTGTGTGACATCTCCTGTCAGCTGCAGCCTTTGCCACGATTACTACAGTAAAGCACTACAGGTCTGTGCGACGCCTCGTGGCCGTTGCCGCCATTGCTGTGAAGGCTCCACATGGAATTACAAACCGGGTTTCCCTCCAAGAACCAGTATGGGCGCAGCCATGTTGGTTCTGATCACATGATGATAATTCCACCAGTCTACAGTCTCGCTGAGCTCTGCCTAATTGCTGATCCAATCCCTGCACTGCTGAGGGTATAAAGGGACTGATCCTACACCAGGAAGTTGTCAGTGCTTTGGTTGTCATTACCAGTGTATCCTGTCTCTGCTCTCTCTGATTCTAACTGTGTTCCAGGTATTCCAGCTCCTGAAGTCTCCAGTTCTGCAGAGACCTGCACCAATCACCACCCTGTGGTGCCTGCCTGACTCCATAGTATCCTCATTGCTTTCTGCTATTGGCAGTGCTCCAAAAACACCAGCTTCCAGCATTGGGCTTCCAGTGGTGTTCAGCTACCTATTGTCATCGGTGCTCCGCCATCGGTGTTCCTGCTATCCACATTATTCAAGTCATCTGTTTTCTCAATTCATCGATCTCTAGCATCACCAGTGTCATTCAATTCTGCTGTTAACACTGGTTCATCCGCACTTCATTACCCGTTCTATCCGGCAAAACCGTCAGTCTACAAGTATCACTCATTCTGCAGTACGTTCAGCCTCTGTACTACATCTGCTGACCAGTTCCAGGCTTTCATCTACTCTACAGCACCTAGGTGTTTGTTAAAGGACTTTCCATCTCCTAATCTCCCAAGCTAGCCTTGTGCGGATACCACACCTAAGGGAATATTACAACTGCTATTTCTTGTGGAACTATGTACTGTTTTTATTCATTTCTCATATCATAACTATGCAACTGCCGGTGTACCACCAGAACTGTGTTCAATAAACTAACATTAATTTTATCTTTGTTGTCGTGGTCACATCTTTGGGCATTGGTGGCAGAAGTCATCTATGTCTAGGAGTCTTATTCTGCCACCTAGATTTACCTTTACACCAGCCCTTACAACTGAGGCTGTCCCAGACCAACACCAGCCCTCAGTTGTGACAGGCATAGTTTAGCCTTGTACATGATTGCACCTTTAATAAAACTTCCAAGTTTGGCCGGCATCCCGCACAGCCGCTGAACTCAAACTCCATTACATTGCGGCCTATAAGTGCACACATGTAGCTATATGGTTTATCTACCTTCTAAACTAATGTTTGAGTAAAGGTGCCAGGTGTGCTGAAACTTATTTGGATGGACTACAAGAAGAAATTCCCACAATGGCTTTCAATACAGAATGATGAGAAAATAGGATTTTAATTACCTACTGGTAAATCCTTTTCCCGTAGTCAGTAGAGGATACTGGGGTCCATTTAGTACCATGGGGTATAGACGGGTCCACTAGGAGCCTTGGGCACTTTAAGAAATCAATAGTGTGCACTGGCTCCTCCCTCTATGCCCCTCCTACCAGACTCAGTCTAGAAACTGTGCCCGAGGAGACAGACATATCCTGAGGAAGGATGTAACAGAACAGTGGTGAGATTCGAACCAGCACACACAAACAAGAGGAAAGCATTGCTAACCAAACTGAACAAGAACAGCAACAGCTGAACTAACAACAATACTTAACGAAGTAACAGGGTAGGAAACACGAAGCACTGGGCGGGCGCCCAGTATCCTCTACAGACTACAAGAAAATACTATTTTCTCTTACGTCCTAGAAGATACTGGGGTCCATTTAGTACCATGGGGATGTACCAAAGCTCCCAAACCGGGTGGGAGAGTGCTGAGATTCCTGCAGAACTGATTGATCAAAATGAAGGTCCTCAGAGGCCAAAGTATCAAACTTGTAGAACTTTGCAAACGTGTTCGTACCCGACCAAGTAGCTGCTCGGCAGAGCTGTAAAACCGAGACACCCCGGGCAACCACCTAGGAAGAACCCACCAACCTAGTAGAGTGGGCGTGTACTTTAGGAACCGGCAATCCTGCCGATGAATAAGCCTGCTGGATAGTAAGCCTGAACCAGCGAGCAATAGACTGCTTTGATGCAGGAAATCCAATTTTCTTGGGATCATAGAGAACAAACAGCGAGTCAGATTTTCTGTGACGAGCTGTCCTCTTCACGTATATCTTCAAAGCCCTCACAACATCCAGGGACTTTGAGGTAGCAGAGGTGTCAGTAAGCACCAGAACCACAATAGGTTGATTGATATGAAACTCAGACACCACCTTAGGAAGAAATTGCTGACGAGTTCTGAGTTCAGCTCTATCCTCGTGAAAAATCAAATAGGGGCTTTTGTGAGACAATGCCCCTAGTTCAGACACATGCCTTGCAGAAGCCAAGGCCAACAGTGTAACAGTCTTTCACATAAGAAACTTTTCGTCAACCTCCTGTAAAGGTTCAAACCAGTCCGAATGTAGAAACTGCAACACCACATTAAGATCCCAAGGTGCCGTCAGAGGCAGGTGGATGTGCATAACCACCTTCAATACCATCTGAACCTCAGGGAGGGAAGCCAATTGTTTCTGGAAGAAAACGGACAAGGCCAAAATCTGGACTTTCAAGGAGCCCAAACTTAGGCCCACATCCACACCTGACTGTAGAAAAAGGAGAAAACGTCCCAGTTGAAATTCCGCTTCAGGAAATTTCTTGTTTTCACACCACGAGACATATTTTTTGAAATATGGTGGTAATGTTTAGATGTTACCCCCTTCCTAGCTTGGATCAGGGTTGGAATCACTTTCAGAGACTCCATCTTGAATTTGAACACCCTTAAATACGGGTTCAGAGATTTGAGGTCGAGAATAAGCCTCACCGAACCGTCCAGTTTTGGTACCGCAAACAGGTTGGAGTAATAACCCTTGTTTTGTAGTTGAAGTGGAACTGGGACAATGACCTGAGTCAGCAACAGTTTTTGAATTGCCGCCTGTAAGGTCACACTTACTCAGGTAAGCCTGATTTGAAGAATCTGTGAGGTGGGAGTTCCCGAAACTCCAGTCTGTATCCCTGGGCGACAAGGTCTGTGACCCAGGGATCCTTGCAAGACGTTGCCCAAACGTGACTGAAAAAACGTAACTGTGCTGGTTTTCTGGGTTTACCTCTATTGCCTTTGAAGGCCGTAGAAGAACCTTTGGTTTTTATTTTAAAACTTTGCTGTCCAAAAGGACTGTAGAGTAGGAGCACTGAAGGATTTTCTATACGGGGAAGCTGCGGAAAGAAGGTATGTAGACTTACCCGCCGTAGCCTTGGATATCCACGTAACCAGTTCATCTCCAAAGAGGGCTTCACCTGTGAAAGGTCGGCAATCCACGCCTATCCTGGAATCCGCATCCGCCGTCCACTGGCGTGCTGACACTGCCATAGCAGTGGTGTGCATTGAGTAAACCAATTTCCTTTATGGCCTCCACCATAAGGCTAGCAGAATCCTGTATATGCTGTAGGAGTAACATTATCTCCCCCTTGATAAGGAATCTAACCCGTCAATTAGATTACTTGACCATTTTTCCATGGCCTGAGAGATCCATGCACATGCTATAGCGGGTCTCAGGGCCACCCCCCACAGTTGTGTACGGGGATTGAGAGAGGTCTCAATTGTGCGGACACCCAAGTCCTTTGAGGAGGCTGCGCCTGAGACAGGTAAAATAATTTTATGTGACTATCTAGATACAGATGCGTCTATGATTGGTGGGTTTCCCCATTTCTTCCTATCCTCCTGAGGGAAAGGGAAGGAAATGAGCAACCTCTTATGAATTTGAAAATTGTTTCACTGGATTTACCCAAGTTTCTTCAAACAGAGAAATATACTCTTTTGATGCAGGAAAGTAGCTGAGGAATTCTTCATTTTATTAAAATAAGATCCCTTATTGTCCACTGCCACCTAATAGTAATCTGTAATACATTTCTAATAGCTTCTATCAGAACTTGCACCCCCTGAGTGCAACTCCCCCCCCCCCCCTACATCCATCACTGTCCCCTGCATCTGAGGCATTGCCATCAGTGTCAGCCTGCAAGATGTGGGCCAGTGTATGTTTTTGTGGACCAATGGTAGGGGTTTGAGGTGCCTGAGTATTGCATCTCATTACAGGATAATTTAATCTGAACGTTAATAATCATCCCCTTTTTGGGATCCAACCATGCAGGATCAGACCCACTGTGTACTGAGTACAGTGTAATGATCCCCCAGGGGATGAAAAATACTCTGCTGTGCAGAAAACACCTCCTTAGGCATTGTATTGTGAAAGGTTACACACACACAGGAGAATACAGGTTAAGCACAATTAACCAACAGATCCCTCCAGGGAGACCCAGAGCTACGAGGAATCCAGCCACACAGCGCCCCTTTAGTTAATAATAATAATCACAGCTGGGCGCAGACTAAGTAGCCCTAATAATGTATTAATACTTATAGGGGGTAATTCTAAGTTGATCGCAGCAGGAAATTTTTTAGCAGTTGGGCAAAACCATGTGCACTGCAGGGGGGGCAGATATAACATTTGCAGAGAGAGTTAGATTTGGGTGGGTTATTTTGTTTCTGTGCAGGGTAAATACTGGCTGCTCTATTTTTACACTGCAATTTAGATTGCAGATTGAACTCACCACACCCAAATCTAACTCTCTCTGCACATGTTAAATCTGCCTCCCCTGCACTGCACATGGGGGGTAATTCCAAGTTGATCGCAGCAGGATTTTTGATAGCAATTGGGCAAACCCATGTGCACTGCAGGGGAGGCAGATATAACATGTGCAGAGAGAGTTAGATTTGGGTGGGTTATCTTATTTCTGTGCAGGGTAAATACTGGCTGCTTTATTTTTACACTGCAAATTAGATTGCAGATTGAACACACCCCACCTGAATCTAACTCTCTCTGCACATGTTAAATCTGTCTCCCCTGCAGTGCACATGGTTTTGCCCAATTGCTATCAAAAATCCTGCTGCGATCAACTTGGAATTACCCCCATGGTTTTGCCCAACTGCTAACAAAAATCCTGCTGCGATCAACTTGGAATTACCCCCATAATACTGTGTTCGCCCCACCCTTTGTGGAGGAGCTGCGCTTCCCTGCCAGCGTTTACAGTGAAAGCTGTAGAGGGAAAATGGCGCTGGTGAGCTGCTGGGTCCACTCAGTGTGAAGCCCCACCCCCTTAACGGCGTGCGGCTTCCTGCACTTTTTTTATACTGGTTTGAGGTATTTGTGTCCAACAGAGGGTTAAAACCCCCGTTATATGTTAGCCAGTGTGGGTAAGCAGTGGGGCTCAGCGCGCCCCTTATCAGCAGGACACACTACATTGCATGTCCACCTGAGCCCCCTGGAGCGCAGCCTGCACTCAGAGCTTCACTCCTACCCTTGTGCCACCATTCCCGCCGGCGACCCGCTAACTGGGACGCCGGCGCTGTACTCACCACTCTTCTGTCATCTGGCTCTGTTAGGGGGTGGCGGTGTGCTGCGGGAGGGTACACTGTGCCGTGGTGTGACTTGTGAATGGCTCCCTCAGGAGCTCAGTGTCCTGTCAGCAGAGAAATGGGACCATTAACTCTGTAGGAAGTTGGGTCGTTCTCCCCCCTAAGTCCCACGCAGCAGTCAGGCTGCTGCCAAACAACCCTGACTGAAAAATAACAAAGAGAAAAATAAAAGTAGAAAACTCTTCAGGAGCTCTCCAAAGCGTGACCGGCTCCTCCGGGCACATTTTCTAAACTGATTCTGGTAGGAGGGGCATAGAGGGAGAAGCCAGTGCACACTATTGATTTATTAAAGTGCCCAAGGCTCCTAGTGGACCCATCTATACCCCATGGTACTAAATGGACCCCAGCATCCTCTAGGATGTAAGAGAAAACTGCTTACAAGGATCTTCACTTCCAATGATGGCATCTAACGTTGGGGTCAATTGAGGCTGGAGAAAAGAAATAGCACATATTCTGGAGGAAGGACAAGTTCATTAGGAGACACAGGGCCTAATTCCCTAAGGATCACTAATGTGATCCAGCACAGCATGGTTGGGAAAATGTGCATACGCAGGACCCGTTCTGCACATTCGCAGATGGGTTCTGCGATTGCATTGCATAAATGCAAACGCCTCTGCCAGATTGACAGGCAGAGGCATTTGAGGGGAGGCACATGTGTGGCTGGCATTGCTGAAAATGGGGGGACGGGGGGGTGTCGCCCCCCCCCCATTTTCCGGGAGTGGTGAGGTCAAGTACTGCATTGCAAAACTCCACACAATCCACACAGGGGTGCATGAGAAAGCTAGTGGACACGGTTAATAAGAGTTAACCATAGATTAATCACGTCATATACACAAATAGAAAACCACAGAACTCGCCACCCCAGAAGCGGGATACAGCAATGCACTAACCACTCATAGAGTAGGGTGCACGTAACAGCACTCGCCACCCCAGAAGCGGGGTACACAGCTGCACTTACCACTCATAGGGTGGGGTGCATGTAGCCCATGACCACATCATTCTAATACATACAAACAAAAAACCCAGCACTCACCAAATTAAGCTCACTTATCCTCAACAATTCAATAAATAAATTATGGGGGTTTAGTTAGTGGATTGGCCAGTATATATATATATATATATTGATTTTTTTATTACCAGATATTTATATAGCGCACACATATTCTGCAGCACTTTACAGAGTATATATATATATATATATATATATATAAATGATTAGAGATAAGCGAGGTCAGTTCTCAAAGTACCGAACCCCTCCGAACTTCACTACCTAAGCCCGGATCAGGTTTTCCTGCCTGACTCGGAAACCAGAATGAGGCAAAACATCATCATCCTGCTGTCGGATTCTCGCAGGGTTTGGATTCCATATAAGGAGCCACGCTTCCCCGCCATTTTCACTCTGGCATTGGAGAGTGTAGAGAGAGGACGTGTCTCCATCCTCAGTGTCCTCAGTGGTGGTGTCTTGTGCTGCATCTGTCCAGTCACAGTGCTTGTGTCCTCAGCTGCCATATCTCCAGTGCTGCTGTATAAGTCCAGTCCAGTGGTGCTGTGTTGTGCTGCATCAGTCCAGTGGTGGTGTCTTGTGCTGCATCTGTCCAGTCACAGTGGTGGTGTCCTCAGCTGCCATATCTCCAGTGCTGCTGTATAAGTCCAGTCCAGTGGTCCTGTGTTGTGCTGCATCAGTCTAGTGGTGGTGTCTTGTGCTGAATCAGTCCAGTCACAGTGGTGGTGTCCTCTGCTGCCATATGTCCAGTGCTGCTGTATAAATCCAGTCCAGTGGTGCTGTGTTGTCCTGTATCAGTACAGTGGTGGCGTCTTGTGCTGCATCAGTCCAGTCACAGTGGTGGTGTCCTCTGCTGCCATATGTCCATTGCTGCTGTATATGTCCAGTCCAGTGGTGCTGTGTTGTGCTGCATCAGTCCAGTGGTGCTGTCTTGTGCTGCATCAGTTCAGTGGTGGTGTCTTTTGCTGCATCAGTCCAGTCACAGTGGTGGTGGTGGTGGTGGTGGTGGTGTCCTCTGCTGCCATATGTCCAGTGCTGCTGTATAAATCCAGTCCATTGCAGTGGTGCTGTGTTGTCCTGCATCAGTCCAGTGGTGGTGTCCCTGTTGCTGCTGTACATGTCCAGTGATACGGACGTATATGTCCATTGATACTGCCATATATGTCCAGCAGTACTGCCGTATAAATCTAGTGATCCTGCTGTACAATTCCAGTGATCCTGCTGTATAATTCCAGTGGTACTGGCGTATAAGTCCAGTCCAGTGATAATGCCGTATATGTCCAGTGATACTACCGTATATGTCCATTGATCCTGCCGTATATGTCCAGCGGTACTGCCGTATAAATCCAGTGATCCTGCCATATAATTCCAGTGATCCTGCCGTATAATTCCAGTGGTACTGGCGTATAAATCCAATGATCCTGCCATATAATTCCAGTGGTACTTGCGTATAAGTACAGTCCAGTGATACTGCCATATATAACAAAGAAAAAAACGGCTGCGCTGTGTGTCAGGAGATGATGTATATAAAGAGAGCCAACATGTGAAAAATTAACAATATTTAATATGATTAATATAATTAAAAAACCAATAAATGAACATGTATGAACCGATCACATGGAATAAAACACACCTTAAAAACTCAGGAATAAATTAAACTCTGTAAGGGCGTTATATGCAGATTCAGGACCCAATATTGGCAAGTGTCCGTTTTCCATAGGCTAAATAGCCATAGCATAAATTAATTGCCGGTAAATGAGCACAGAAAGTTCCAAATGGTCTGTGTGCTTGCAGAAGTTGGATGTAATACGTAGAAGGTATTTACCTCTCCAGTGGGCTGGGCGAGAGTCGGGCGTCCCCGACTAACCGTCCTGCAGTGCCCACGTCCACACGGCGGCGGGGAGGGATAGAGATCACTGGAAGAAATAACTGGCTGTAGAGACGTGACGTCCAGCGGTCGCTCTCAAAGGATTTTGCAGCCAGATAAAGAATCGTTCCAGTCCGTGCAAGCAACACCTGTGACTACCTGAGCAAGGTGTGTGGAGGGCGGGGTCTGACGCGTTTCGTCACATACCATGTGACTTTTTCAAAGATGCCATATAATTCCAGTGGTATTTGCGTATAAGTCCAGTCCAGTGATACTGCCATATATGTCCAGTGATACTGCCGTATGTGTCCATTGATACTGCCGTATATGTTCAGTGGTACTGCCATATAATTCCAGTGGTACTGGTGTATAAGTCCAGTGATCCTGCCGTATAATTCCAGTGGTACTGACGTAAAAGTCCAGTCCAGTAATACTGCCGTATATGTCCACTGGTACTGCCATATAATTCCAGTGATCCTGCTGTATAATTCCAGTGGTACTGGCGTATAAATCCAGTGATCTTGCCGTACAATTTCAGTGGTACTGGCGTATAACTCCAGTCCAGTGATACTGCTGTATATGTCCAGTAGTACTGCTGTATATGTCCAGTGATACTGCCATATATGTCCATTGACACTGCCGTATATGTCCAGCGGTACTGCCGTATATATCCAGTGATCCTGCCATGCAATTCCAGTGATCCTGCCATATAATTCCAGTGGTACTGGCGTATAAATCCAGTGATTCTGCAATATAATTCCAGTGGCACTGGCGTATAAATCCAGTGATCCTGCCGTATAATTCCAGTGGTACTGGCGTATAAGTCCAGTCCAGTGATACTGCCTATATGTCTAGTGGTACTGCCGTATAATTCCAGTGATCCTGCCATATAATTCCAGTTATACTGCTGTATAAATCCAGTAATACTGCCATATAATTACAGTGATCCTGCCGTATAAATCCAGTGGTACTGGTGTATAAGTCCAGTCCAGTGATACTGCCGTATATGTCCAGTGGTACTGCGGTATATGTCAAGTGATACTGCCATATATGTCCATTGATACTGTTGTATATGCCCAGCAGTACTGCCGTATAAATCCAGTGATCCTGCTGTATAATTCCAGTGGTCCTGCCATATATTTCCAGTGGTACTTGCGTATAAGTCCAGTGATCCTGCTGTTTAATTCCATATAAGTCCATATAATTCCCTATAAGTCCAGTCCAGTGGTGCTGAAATATAAATTCAGTGCTGCTGTCTTGTGCTGTATATTAGTTACTCCAAATAAAGGGGTTATTAATATTTAATCCAAATAATTTTCACAGGGTTTGCCCTGTGTGGTGTAGAGGTATGCTCTCCTGTACCGCATATTGTTATATAACTCCAGAAAAATAAAGGAGAACAAAAATTTGAAGGATACAATAGGGAAAGATCAAGAACTACTCCCTCCTAGTGCTGAAGCTGCTGCCACTAGTCATGATATAGATGATGAAATCCCAACAACATTGTCTGCCATGGCCGATGCCCAATGTGATAGTAGAGAGCATATAGAATCCAACAAGCCAAAGATCAGCAAAAAGACCCAAAAAAAGAAATTTAAATGGTCTGAAGAGAAACGTAAACTTGCCAATATGCCATTTACAATACGGAGTTCAAGGAACGGCTAAGGCCCTGGCCTATGTTCATGACTAGTGGTTTAGCTTTATATGACGATGGAAGCCCTCATCATACTGCTAGAAAAGTTATAAGAGTAAACCTGGAAAAAGCACAGCAAAGAATTGTGCGTTCTAAGATGGTATCACAAATCCCCAAGGAGAGTCCAAGTGTGTCGGCGATTGCAATGCCTGACCTTCCCAACACTGGACGGGAAGAGGTGGCTCCTTTCACCATTTGCACGACCTCTGCAAGTGCTGGAAGTAGCACCCACAGTCCAGTTCCTGATAGTCAAATTGAAGATGTCACTGTTGAAGTTCACCAGGATGAGGATATGGGTGTTGCTGGCGCTGAGGAGGAAGTTGACGATGAGGCTTCTGATGGTGATGTGGTTTGTTTAAATCAGGCACCAGGGAAGACACCTGTTGTCTGTGGGATGAATAAGCCCATTGTGATGCATGGGCAAAATAACAAAAAAGCCACCTCTTCGGTGTGGAATTATTTCTCCACAAATCTGGACAACAGGTGTCAAGCCGTGTGTTGCCTCTGTCAATCTGTAATAAGTAGGGGTAAGAACGTTAACCACATAGGAACATCCTCCCTTATACGTCACCTGCAGTGCATTCATGAGAAGTCAGTGTCAAGTGTGAAACTTTGGGTAAGAGCATAAGCAGTCCACTGACAACTAAATCCCTTCATTCTCTTGTACCCAAGCTCCTGCAAGCCACACCGCAAACTCCCTTAACGCCAACTTCCTCCTCAGTCATGAACGTCAGTAGTCCTGCAGGCCATGTCACCGGCAAGACTGAAGAGTCCTCTCCTAACCGGTATTCCTCCAGAGAATCCTTGTGTGGTATGCCTGCTGTTGCTGCCGCTGCTGTTGTTGCTGCTGGGAGTCAATCGTCATCCCAGAGGGGAAGTCGGAAGACCACTTGTACTACTTCAAGTAAGCAATTGACTGTCCAACAGTACTTTGTGAGGAAGATGAAATATGACAGCAGTCATCCTGTTGCAAAGCGGATAACTGAGGCCTTGACAGCTATGTTGCGTTAGATGTGTGTCCGGTATCCGCCATTAGTTCAATGGGACTTAGAGAATTGTTTGAGGTAGTGTGTCCCCGGTACCAAATCCCATCTAGGTTCCAGTTCACTAGGCAGGCGATACCGAGAATGTACAGAAACATAAAAAAAGTGTCCTCAGTGTCCTAAAAAATGCAGTTGTATCCACTGTCCACTTAACCATGGACATGTTGACAAGTGGAATATGGCAGACTAAGGACTATATGACTGTGACAGCCCACTGGGTAGGTGTACAGCAACAACAGCAGCAGCACCAGTAGCAGCATCTCGCAAACTCCAACTTGTTCCTAGGGAGGCTATGCTATGTACCACTGCATTCCGTAAGAGGCACACTGCTGCTGACAACCTCTTACGGAAACTGAGGGACATCATCGCACAATGGTATCAGACAACGCCACCAATATTGTGCGTGCATTACATCCTGGCAAATTCCAGCACGTCCCATGTGTTGCACATACAATTAATTTGGTAGTGCAGAATTTTTTGAAAAATGACAGAGGGGTGCAGGAGATGCTGTCGGTGGCCCAAAAATTTGTGGGCCACTTTTGACATTCAGCCACCATGTGGCGAAGACTGGAGCACCAGCAAACACTCCTGAACCTGCCCTGCCATCACCTGAAGCAAGAGGTGGTAATGAGGTGGAATTCAACACCCTATATGCTTCGGAGGATGGAGGAGCAGCAAAAGGCCATACAAGCCTATACATCCACCTACAACATAGGCAAATGAGGGGGAATGCACCTGCCTCAAGCGCAGTGGAGAATGATTTCCATTTTTTGCAAGGTTCTCCAACCCTTCGACTTTGCCACACGTGAAGTCAGTTCAGACATTGCCAGCTTGAGTCAGGTAATTCCCCTCATCAGGCTTTTGCAGAAGCATCTAGAGAAATTGAAGGAGGAGCTAAGACAGAGCGATTCCGCAAAGTAAGTGGGACTTGTGGATGAAGCCCTTCATTCGCTTTGCCAGGATTCAAGGGTGGTCAATCTGTTGAAATCATAGCACTACATTTTGGCAACCATGCTCGATCCTAGGTTTAAAGCCTACGTTGTATCTCTCTTTCCGGCAGAAACAAGTCTGTAGAGGTTCAAAGTCCTGCTAGTGAGAAATTTGTCAACTCAAGCGGAACGTGACCCGTCAACAGCTCCTCCTTAATTTTCTCCCGCAACTGGGGCTGCAAGGAAAATAATAAGATTTCCTAGCCCACCCTGTCACTGAAATGATTAGTTTGTTTAAGTGTGCATGTCCTGTTTATACAACATAAGGGTGGGTGGGAGGACCCAAGGACAATTCCATCTTGCACCTCTTTTTCTTCTTTGCATCATATGCTGTTTGGGGACTAGTTTTTTAAATTGCCAGCCTGCCTGACCCTGCCGTACAACTCCAGGGGTACTGTCATATAAGTCCAGGGGTACTGCCGTATAAGTCCAGTACAGTGGTGCTGTCTTGTGCTGCATCAGTCCAGTGGTGGTGTCTTGTGCTGCCATAAGTCCAGTGGTGATGTCCTGTGCTGCCATAAGTCCAGTGGTGATGTCCTTTGCTGTATATTATTTACTCCAAATAAAAGGCTTATATGCATTACTTACTGTATATTATAATCCAAATAATTTTTACAGGGTTTGCCCTGTGTAGTTTAGGGGTACGTTCGCCTGTGCTGCATATTATTATAATAGCTCCAAATAAAAGGGTTAT
Organism: Pseudophryne corroboree; assembly: GCF_028390025.1. NCBI lineage: Eukaryota > Metazoa > Chordata > Amphibia > Anura > Myobatrachidae > Pseudophryne > Pseudophryne corroboree. The sequence continues at coordinate 292,084,663 of NC_086448.1, forward strand.
TACTGTCCAAATAATTTTACAGGGTTTGCCCTGTGTGTGTGGTTTAGAGGAACGCTCTCCTGTGCCACCAATATTGTGCGTGTATTACATCTGGGCAAATTCCAGCTCCTAGATAGGCCAGGTGTTTGTGCCTCACACTTTTGTCACTTAGCTTAGTCATACCGCTATCTCATTGCACCTTTTTTTTTCTTCTTTGCATTATGTGCTGTTTGGGGCCTATTATTTAAATCTGGCATCCTGTCTGCCACTGCAGTGCCACTCCTAGATGGGCCAGGTGTTTGTGCCGCACACTTGTGTTGCTTAGCTTAGTCATCCGGCCACCTCGGTGCAACCTTTTGGCCTAAAAACAATATTGTGAGGTGTTCAGAATAGACTGGAAATGAGTGGAAATGAATGTTATTGAGGTTAATAATACCGTAGGATCAAAAAATTACCCCCAAATAATGTGATTTTAGCTGTTTTTATGTTTTTCTCAAAAATCATCCAGATCCAAAACCAAAACACAAAAGGGTGGTTTTGGCAAAACCAGTCCAGATCCAAAACACGAGCATGGATCCAGAACCAAAATCAAAACACAAAAAGTGCCCGCTGCACATCTCTAAAAATGATATTCATATAGCACTTTTCTCTCAATAGGACTCAAAGTGATTTACAATTGTCTTTACAGCTCAAAATACAAAACAAGCTTAACAGTAGGTATTAGTGAAATGCTGAGTAAATAGGTAAGTTTTTAGTCTATTTTTAAGGATTCTAGAGTGACGGTTTCTCGCACTGTGTGGGGAAGAGATTTCCATAGAGTCGGGCCACAAAGTTGAAAGCTGGACCCCCAGAGGAATTTAGGTAGATTATATATACATATATTCTACTAGTGATGAGCGGGTTCGGTTTCTCAGAAACCGAACCCCCCCGAACTTCACCCATTTTACACAGGTCCGAGGCAGGTTCGAACCTTCCCGCCTTGCTCGGCTAACCCGAGCGCGCCCGAACGTCATCATCCCGCTGTCGGATTCTCGCGAGATTCGGATTCTATATAAGCAGCCGTGCGTCGCCGCCATTTTCACTGCATTTTAGTTTTGCAGTTTGCTGACACAGTGACCACCAGTATACTATATATAGCAGTACGGTAGGCCACTGCTGTACCTACCTCTGTGTCGTCATTCATTAAGTATACTATCCATCTACATTCTATACCTGTGGTGCATTTTAGTTTTGCAGTTTGCTGACACAGTGACCACCAGTATACTATATATAGCAGTACGGTACGGAAGGCCACTGCTGTACCTACCCCTGTGTCGTCATTAAGTATACTATCCATCTACATTCTATACCTGTGGTGCGCCTCTTTTTTTCTTTGCATCATGTGCTATTTGGGGACAATTTTTTTGAAGTGCCATCCTGTCTTGACACTGCAGTGCCACTCCTAGATGGGCCAGGTGTTTGTGTCGGCCACTTGGATCGCTTAGCTTAGTCACACAGCGACCTTGGTGCGCCTCTTTTTTTCTTTGCATCATGTGCTGTTTGGGGACAATTTTTTTGCAGTGCCATCCTGTCTTGACACTGCAGTGCCACTCCTAGATGGGCCAGGTGTTTGTGTCGGCCACTTGTGTCGCTTAGCTTAGCCATCCAGCGACCTCGGTGCAAATTGTAGGACTAAAAATAATATTGTGAGGTGTGAGGTGTTCAGAATAAACTGGAAATGAGTGGAAATTATGGTAATTGAGGTTAATAATACTATGGGATCAAAATGACCCCCAAATTCTATGATTTAAGCTGTTTTTTAGGGTTTTTTGAAAAAAACACCCGAATCCGACAAAAAAATTTCGGTGAGGTTTTGCCAAAACGCGTCCGAATCCAAAACACGGCCGCGGAACCGAATCCAAAACACAAAACCCGAAAAATGTCCGGTGCATATCACTATATTCTACACATTCTTACTACATATTCAGCCCGCTTACACCAATCTTTCCCCATCCATTCATTCTGGAAGTGGAAAATAAAAGAGAGACGTGGGTAGGAGAAATTATTATAGCAATACAATTTAATAAATATTCTTCATCAAGTATGGTAGAGTGTGCAATTAGAAGTGTGTGTTATGTAACAATTATAATTAAGCAAAAATAAGACTACATAGAAATTATTGCTATGGAGAGTGGGAGATATGTATTAGAGAGTGAAAAGGGAATGGAGCATGTGTTAAGTAGTGAAGGTGTATAGTGAAATAGGAGAATGGAGTGTAATAGATGAAGATCAGGTGTATGTTATTTGTGTGATGCGTGGGGATATAATGTGAAATTAATTATGGAGAGATGTCAGTCAGATCGACTGAGTGATTAGACAGGTGTAGCAGTAAAGGTGTAATTAGCTCATAATGGCTCATACTGTGGTAGGGGTTACTCAGTCATATGTGTAAACAATGCAGCAATGTAATGGGTATAAGTGTGGCTAAAATTACAGACTAAATATGTAGAAAGGAAAAATGTATATAAGAGAGAATGACAGTGGAATGAAAAATTAATACAAAAATCTATGTGGATAAATAAATACTACTACTACTAGCATAGAATGTAAGCTCTCACGAGCAGGGCCCTCTTCCCTCATGTGCTTATCCTTTCTTACTTTAATAATCTTCAACTGCACCAACTCCATCAGTCTTCTGCCACCTGATACTTATTCCAGTGTCATCTGCTGATGTAACTATGTTTATTTACCCTGTACTTGTCCTATACTGTCATCAACTGTAAGTTGCTGTTTTCCTGTTTGATTATTTGTTTATGTACTCTGTAATTGGGCGCTGCAGAACCCTTGTGGCGCCATATAAATAAAGGATAATAATAAATAATAATAATACTACTACTACTACTACTACTAATAATAATAATAATAATAATAATAATAATAACAATACTACTACTACTACTAATAATAATATAATGTTATTTAAATAACACTTCTACCCTTTGCATTTGCATTTTAAGAAACACAAGATACCTTAGATCCATGCTCGGTTTAAACTTCTCAGCTCGGGGTTCCTTTCTGAACATAAACATCTTATTCTTACCCTTGCTAAAAAGGTGATACTCTGAGTAAGTTGGACATTCCTCCCCTATGCTTTAACATGTTCAACAGGTTTGTACATTACTTTTATGTACACTTTACTTAGGAGAGTTAATCCAACATTCCAGAAGTGGAGAAGAATGTAGTATTATTCTCTAAATAATGCTGTGCCTACATTGATCCTTTAGATCAATCCCTACCAGAACATATCTCACACCTATTTGAATTGACCTACTGGTACTTATACCATCAATTGTAAACCCTCCCCAAATGATACCTCTTCCTGATTGAATTCTTATGGTACCCTACTTCCAGCTTGTCTTACTCTAAGGGTGTGTCTCACCCTTTCTCCTTCGTTCACCTGTCATATCCTGTCTAGTGTCTTGTTTTTGGTTTTCTATATTTTCATTTTGTTTTTATTGTTCCATTGATAATACAGTTATTATTTTGTTCTTTTTTTGTGATATTTACTTGGCAACTGTACATCTTATTGCTTTTACCACTTTAATATATACTGCACAGTTTTCTATTTGCGGTGAACTTGACCCTCTTTTATGTTTCCATACGTGATTCTGTGTATTTTATGCACTGTCATGATCCCTGTATGATTCCTTTCTATGCTTTTCATTTTGAGCAATGTCATTGTTACCTGTATTGAATAATTTTGTTTGACATGATAAACTCAATAAATGCATTAAAAAACAAAAACAAACAACAACACATGATATAAAACAAGATTAACATAAAAGAGAAGTAAGCATTTGGGTAATTACCAGCCTGGTAGCTGCATTTTGTACCAGCTGCAAGCAGTGCAATTATTTTGCTGGGAAAACAAGGTAGATGGAATTGCAGTAGTTTATAGGTGCGTACACACTGGCCGATATATCGCCTGTTCTATTGAATTGCCGATATGTTGCAGGTCCGTCGTCCAGTGTGTACGAGCAATGGCCCTCATTCCGAGTTGTTCGCTCGTTATTTTCCTTCGCATCGGTGCGATTTTCCGCTAACTGCGCATGCGCAATGTTCGCACTGCGGCTACGTCAAGTAAATTTGCTAAGAAGTTTGGTATTTTACTCACGGCATTACAAGGTTTTTTCTTCGTTCTGGTTATCGGAGTGTGATTGACAGGAAGTGGGTGTTTCTGGGTGGAAACTGTCCGTTTTATGGGAGTGTGTGAAAAAATGCTGCCGTTTCTGGGAAAAACGCGGGAGTGGCTGGAGAAATGGAGGAGTGTCTGGGCGAACGCAGGGTGTGTTTGTGACGTCAAACCAGGAACGAAACTGTCCACAGTGGCAGAGTAAGTCTCGAGCTACTCAGAAACTGCTAAGAAATGTCTATTCGCAATTTTGAGAATCTTTAGTTCGCAATTCTGCTAAGCTAAGATTAACTCCCAGAGGGCGGCGGCTTAGCATGTGCACTGCTGCGAAAAGCGGCTAGCGAGCGAACAAATCGGAATGAGGGCCCATATGTCTGTGAACGCTGTCGTTCACAGACATATTGCATCTGCCCTGCAGCACAGCCGACGGCCAATATCATAGTCATAGTCTTTGAGGCTGAAAAAAGACAATTTGTCCGTCAATTTAAACCTATTTGTGGTCTCCTACATTGTATTATTTTTAGGACTAAAGTTATTTGTTGTGAATTTCAGCCGTTGTGTTTATTCCTCTTTTGTTAACTATAGTGCGTGATTTACCCACCATAACCCTATATATCCTTATCCATAAGGAATTTATCTAGCCCATTCTTAAAAGTATTGACCGAGTCTGCCATTACTACTCTCTCAGGCAGGGAATTCCAAACACGTATTGTCCATACCGTAAAGAAACCTTTTCACCTCTGTGTGTGAAATCTCCTCTCCTCTAACCTAAGCGGGTGTCCACGTGTCCTCTGTGTCGATCTTATCAAAAAATAGATCCTCTGCAAGCTCTGAGTATTGTCCCATTATACATTTGTATATGTTAATCATGTCCCCTCTTAATCTCTTCTTTTCCAAAGTAAACATGCCTAGCCTAGCAGCCTTTCCTCTTATTCCATCGTCTCCATCCCCTTAATCAGTTTGGTCGCTCACCACCTTTTCTAGCTCTAGGGTATCCTTTTTGTAGTATGGTGGCCAAAATTGTGCACAGTATTCAAGATGTGGCCTCACGAGGGATTTATATAATGGGAGTATACCACTCTCATCCCTTGCATCAATTCCCCACTTTATGCATGCTAATACCTTGTTTGCCTTTTTTGCTGCAATCTTACTTTGGGTACTGCTGCTAAGTTTGTTATCTATGTGAACTCCTAAGTCCTTTTTCAATACAGAATCCCCTAATTTTACCCCATTTAGTGTGTAGGTGGTATTTTTATTCTTGCTACCAAAGTGCATTACCTTACACTTGTCTGTGTTAAACCTCATTCTCCATTTTGCTGCCCATGCTTCCAGTTTAACTAAATCATTCTGAAGAGACTCAGCATCCCCACCGAATTTATAACCTTACACAATTTGGTATCATCTGCAAAAATTGACACCATGCTCTCTAGACCTACTGCTAGATCATTTATGGAAATGTTGAACAATAGTAGTCCAAGTACAGAACCCCTGAGGCACACCACTACTTCAGTCCAATTTGAAAAAGTTCCATTTACCACAACTCACTGCTCACTTTTATCTAACCAATTACTGACCAAAGTGCATATTGTGCTCCCTAGTCCCAGTTCTTGTAACTTATAAATAAGTCTCATGTGCGCTACTGTGTTGAAAGCTTTAGCAAAGTCTAAAAAGATTAAAAAGATTACATCCAACTCCGTTTGCGCTAACTGTTTCATAAAATCCTAGTAAGTTTGTTTGACATGATCTATCCTTAACAAATCCATGTTGGTTCTTATTAATGACCTTATTTGCTTCAAGGAACTTCTGTATAATATCCCTTAAAATACCTTCCAGTACTTTCCCCACCATAGATGTAAGACTAACTGGCCTATAGTTACCCAGTTCAGATTTACTTCCCTTCTTGAATATCGGCACTACTTCCGCTATACACCAATCTTTAGGAACCATGCCTGATGGGAGTCAATAAAAATCAAATATAGGGGTCTTGCTAATTTCGGAGTGTAGCTCCATGAGAACCCTTGGGTGAATTCCGTTGGGACCAGGTGATTTGTTAATCTTATTTTTTTTTAAATCGGTCACTGACTGCTTCCTCACTGAAATAAGCACTTAGTAGTGGGACATTATCGTTGTTGATGTTATGTGATAATCATGCCATCTGGTTCTCTATTGTGAATACTAATGAGAAAAACAAATTTAGTTTTTCCGCTATGTCATTATCATCCTTGATTAAGATGGCTACCTTGTCCTTTAAAGAGCCTATACTCTCCTTCTTTAATCTTTTGCTGTTGATGTATTTAAAAAACTTTTGGGGGTTTGATTTACTTTCCTTTGCTACTAGCTTTTCCATTTCTATTATAGCCGCTCTTATTTATTTTTTGCATATTTTGTTACAATCTTCATAGTACTGGTATGACTCTGCTTTCCTGTCTGATTTATATTTTTTGAATGCTCACCTCTTTTTGCCCATTAGTTCCTTAATCTTTTTGTTAAGCCACATTGGTTTGGAATTATTACTCCTTTTTTTGCTGCTCATGGAAATAAATTTACGAGTACAATTATCGAGCAGTATTTTTAATACCTCCTATTTCTCCGTAGTATTTTTACCTTGAAACAATATTTCCCATTCAATGTCCCTTAAAGCTTCCTTCATCATGTCAAAGTTGGCTTTGCTAAAGTGTACAGTCCTAGTTGAGCCTATATAGGACTGTTTATAAAAATTGATATTGAATGTGACCATTTTGTGGTTGCTGTTTCCCATGGGCTCCCCTACTGTAATATTTGAAACCAATTCCTCATTGTTTGTTAATACCAGGTCTATGATTGCATTGTACCTAGTTGGTTCCTCAATTAGTTGAAAAAGTAGTTATTGTTTAGCATGTTTAAAAACCTATTACCCCTAGCAGTATCACATGAATCATTTGTCCAATTAATCTCCGGATAGTTAAAATCTCCCATCGCTATTACGTCACCTAATACTGCCACTTTTTCAATTTGCTTCAGTAACAATTCCTCATCAGACATATTAATACTAGGTGGCTTATAGCATAGTCCTAATACTTTTGTTTTTGTTCCCTTACCACTGCATGCAATTTCTGCCAATAACGTCTCAACAGTATTTACAGTCCCCTTATAAATATCTTCCCGTATATCTGGTTTTAAATACGGCTTTACATAAAGACGTACACCTCCACCCCGTTTATTTAGTCTGTCTTTCCTGAACAGCATATAACACTCCAGATTGACCGTCCAATCATGAGATTCATCCCACAAAGTTTCAGTAATGCCTATAATATCATACTGTTTGCTTGCTGCAAGGGCTTCTAGTTTCCCCTTTTTCGTGTAAGGCTTCTAGTGTTTACATACATACAATTAAGTATTCCCCCTTATGCTAGGGACATCATTTTCTATATGTAGTACTGATGACCCATAATTGTCATTAGTTAGCGTTTTGGGAATACCCTTGGTAATACCCTTATTAGTACCCTTGCCAGCTGCTCTTTCCCTTCCCCCTTCTCTACCCCTATTTAGTTTACTGCCTCCATCCTTACTATTCTCACTGCATGACCCGTAGCTTCTAGCTAAACCCTCCACCCAGGCACCTAGTTTCAAATCTTCTCCAAACTACTACCCATCCTTCCCCCCAGCACTGCTACCCCCTCCTCATCCAGATGCAATCCATCACGATTCAGGTGCAATCCATTCAGGTGTAATAAATCCAACGATATACTGATGCATCGTGCTGTGTGTACAGGTGGTCAGCCAACCATCCATACACTTACTGCAGATGCCAGCAGTGATTGACAGCACAACTCGGCAGGCACATGTAAATGCCCACCCAGTTCGTGATGTCAGTCCCGATGGGTCGGGCACTGTGTATTAACAACACACTGCCCGGTCCATCTGTAGATATATCTGCAGATCAATTGATCTGCAGATATATCTACAAGTGTATACCCAGCATTAGCAAGATGATACAATTGCATGTATGACTTTAGGAAGATCTCCTGAGGGAATTATATGCATGATTCTGATCCTCAGATTAAAAAAAATAGGATTTGATTGTGGCTGACTTCTGATGGTTTTCTTTATTATTATTTATTTTTTGTACATTTTGCATTTTTTCAGTTAATCACAATTGTAGTGATTGTTTTGTTATATCTCACAGATATTAGAATCTTAATTCACATTTTTTTACATACTTGATCCAAAACATACTTCATATATTTTCCTGATATCTCGTACCATGTTGGAATTTAAGCCTGGGCCACATAGCTCACCTCAGATTCTGTAATTTTACTAAACATGGCAGGATCCCTTTTCTACATGATCATTTAGGGATTAGAGATTTATAGCTGAAAATTGTTTTCACCTAATTACGAGTTATTGACTCCCCAGATTCACTTTCCATTATCGAGAAACATTTTCTAATATGAACTTGGATTGGTATAGACACGGTTTGTATATATTTTCCCCATACTCCAAAGAACCTCACCATATTCCTCTCTTGCTGAATTGATGCTTCTACCCATTCCATTCGGAATAAGTAATACAATTTATCTAAAAATAAAACAAAGGGAGGGATCACATGCCGAGTCCACATTTGTAATATTGTCTTTCTTTCAGCTGTCGAAATTGCCAAGAGTAATTTACATTTTATGGCTGTATCCCTCCTTCCCTGAGACATTATACCAAATATTGACCATTCAGCTATTATCTGAAAATGTAATTCTATATACTGTACATACTTATAAAATCTCTAATTCTTCTCCAGAAGCATTTAATAAATCTACAATCCCACAGAGAATGAAACAGATCTGTGTCTCCCTCCCCACGCTTTGAGCAGTTGCTTGTATTGGTTGCCCCCATCTCCCACCTCTTCCTCATTGGGGATAGATATGCCCTATGGAGTATTTTGAGAGACATTTCTACATATGTTGGAGTGGATAATAATTTTGATGAGTTTTTAAAACCATTGTAGAGTACGTCTATTGACATATCTGGAAATCTCTGTTTCTGTTTACTATTGCCATGTTGTTGGCTCCCTATCATATAAACCAGTTTCTTATAAGGACATAGGGGGTAATTCAGAGTTGATCGAAGCAAATTTGTTAGCAGTTGGGCAAAACCATGTGCACTGCAGGTGTGGCAGATATAACATTTGCAGAGAGAGTTAGATTTAGGTGGGTTATTTTGTTTCTGTGCAGGGTAAATACTGGCTGCTTTATTTTCACGCTGCAATTTAGATTTCAGTATGAACCCACCCCACCCAAATCTAACTTTCTCTGCACATGTTATATCTGCCTCCCCCTGCAGTGCACATGGTTTTGCCCCACTGCTAACAAATGTGCTGCTGCAATCAACTCTGAATTAGGCCCCTAGTGTGTTGAAATTGCTTTGCGTTTCACGGGATTCTGTGAAAGGCATTTATCCAATTTCGTTATCCCAATTTATATCTTCAAATATTTAACCTATCTTGCTTGCATAATGCTGTGCTTGCATAAATGCTTGGGTTTAAAAGGTTATTCCCTTAAATTCATCTCTAGCCTGAGCAAGAGCTTTTGGTCTCCTTCTATTTGTATCAATGAGCACATAGTAAAGGGAGACGAGACATTTCCTTCTTGAAAGTTGGGGTTATTCAAAAAGGGCAAGTGCATCGACACATATGCGTGTAATTTCAATCTTTGGTGTAAAATATGCCATACTTTTCTCGCAGATATCTGCAGTGGATTCTTGCATGTTATCAGGTCTAATGCTGAATCTTTAGCGCAAAGAAATGCCGTAAGTCCCATATTTGGGAGGAGTGAGCCTTCCAATGCTATATTTGCATAATTGTCCTTATCTGACAACCAGTCTCTGATGTATCTTAGCTGTGCTGAAAATTATAGCGTTCTTAATTAGGAAGGTTCATTCCCCCATTATGAATGGGTTGCTGTAGTTTTGAGATACTGCTACTAATTTTCTTTCCCTCCCAAATAAATTTATGAAATATAGAATTGATCTTGCATAGGTCTTTTTTGGTTATAGTCACTGGGAGTGACTGTATTGGATATAATAGTCTCGAAAAGGAGACCATTTTTATTAAATGAATGCACCCCAGTAGTGTTATGGGGAGATTCTTGATCCTGTCATCTCTCTTTCATAGGCTTTTATAGCCTCTTTAACACTTCTACCATATAATTAGCTTAGGTCTTTCAGGAAATTATCCCCAAGTGTAAATTTAGGTGCCCATCTAATCGGCATATCTCTTGCTCATCCAAGTTTCCTACATCCGGACTTCAGATACATCGCTACCCTTTTTCTAAGTTTATTGTGAAGCCTGAGACTTTTCCAAACTCCTTAAATTTTTCCATCATGGGATTGAGAGATGTTTTGGGGTTTGTTTTATACAGTAGCAGGTCATCTGCAAATGCTGTTATTTTAATCTCCGGTGACCCTGCCACCATACCTGCCAGGCCCAACCAATTCTGTATGAGGCATAGCATTGGGTCTAATATCAAATTAAACAGGAGTGGTGATAGTGGGCAACCCTGCTGAGTGCCTCTACCCATTTTTAATCTCTTACTAATATTACCGTTAATTAGTAATGATGTACATGGGTGGTTATACAGGAACTGCGTAAAATGAATACATTTTTCTCCAAATTCCCTTGTGCTTAATACGTTATACTATATGAAAAGGCCCATGATATTTTATCGAAGGCTTTATTAGCATCCAGACTCAGTATTATACTGGGTCTGGATTTTTGGACTTGTGCTATCTCCTTTCTCTAGTCACTTTAACCGAATGTCACCCTGATATGAATTCCAATTCATGGTCTGTCAACAGGTCAGAACACATTGACTGCAATCTATTGGCCATATTCTTTTTCAAGAGCTTGCAGTCCAAGTTCAACAATGTTATAGGCCTGTACGATGACTCCAACTCAGTATCCTTGCCCGATTTTAATATCAGTGTTGCTAATGCAGAGTTAAATGAGGAATATTCAGGGCTGTCTTTGTGTATGCATTGGAAAAGGTCTAACAGCACTGGAGCAATTTCATTTTGGAGTATTTTATAATATTATACTGGTAGTCCATTGGGAGCCCTAGGGCTTTCCTTAGTTGCGATATAGAAAGCACAGCATGTATTTCCTCCATCCTAATATATATATATATATCGTAAATCTTACTGGGCTTGGAATAGTTTAGGAAATTTTGATTGTGATATTAATTGAGTAATTATCCTATCATTCTGCGGTATTTCATTGTACAACTTAAAATAGAATTTGTGAAATATCCTGGTAATTTAATCATTGTTTGTAATTAACCTCCCATTCTCTAAGCCTCGGAGTGCTGTTATATGATTCCTTGCTTTTTGGAGTCTGACCAGTGAGGCCAGCAGTCTCCTTGATTGATTTCTCTATTTGTAGAATTGATTTCTTGTTTATAAATGTTCTTGCCTGAGAGAGACAATAACTTTCCAGCAGTTGTCTATTTTGTTTATAGGTCTTAAAGTTAGAATCTGTTGGGCTACTCATATACTCCTTAAAGCTCTCCGCCATACTCCCACTCAATAAATCATATTTTTGTCTGTTTTTCCTCCTATAATTATGTATATATGCAGTAATGTTGCTTCTAAGTACTGCTTTTGATGTCTCCCAAAATAATATCCAGTCCTTTCTATGTCCTGCATTGTCCTCCTGATATTCCACACATTTATTATTCAGGTATACCCTAAAATCTTAAGAGTTGTACAAATGTGTGTGGAATCTCCATGAGCTTACATTTCTCTCTGGGTTAGCATACCCCATCTTTATAGCTATTAAAGCATGGTCAGAGATTACTATCTCAGATATTCTTGATTCTGTTGCTTTCAAAACTAATCCCCCTGCTATTAAAATACAGTCTATGCATGAGGAGGATTTATATACTCAGAAGAAAGTATAAGATCTGTCTTGGAGGTTGTTTATGTGCAAATAGTCAACTAATGCATGTCTGTATTTAAGATTACATATAGGGTTCTCCCACATTTCTCATTGATGTCTGAAGGTGGATAATTTTTCCACCGCTGGGTTATCTATCCAGTTAAAGTCTACCCCTATAATCAAGTTTGGACATTCTCTCTGCAGCAATTTCTGAGATAACCTGGTAAAGAATTTAGTTTATGCGGAATTAGGGGCATATATGTTCAAGTGAGTGTATTTTTTTAAATAAATTTGAATATTGAACAGCAGGATCCTTTACCTTCTCCAATATAATATAAGGCAGGTATCAGGCCAACTCTATCACTACTCCTCTAGTTTTAGAGCTACTGTATAGCAGGACATAATGAAATCTCTAATCTATTGGGCTTTGAGCCTAGATTCACCTCCTTCTGCCCAGTGGGTTTCCCGTAGGAAGGTGACCCCTGCTTATTTTCTTTTAAGATGTCAAATCACTCTCTTACGTATCACCAGGGTATTCAAATCCCCTATGTTCCATAAAATTAAATTAAATGTATTAGTCATCCAATCCTCTGAAAAAAAGAGATACTTAACAAAAAGAAAAACCCACAGAAGAACACGCTGTGCTTGTGCCCATATATCAAACCTATATTATCCTTTATTTTATATGGAAGGAACCTGAGTTGCCCCATTTCCTATCTTCCTCTTCAAAAATAAAATATAAAAAGTTAATCTTAATCAACAAGCTTCATTACCCCTTCCTAAAGCCCTCTGAAGAGAGGGATCATCCTCCAATTCCCACCTACCCCACCCATCAAGGGGGTCCAAGTTACAGTAGGTCAGGGTTCAACCATGTCTTGTGCGCTGTGTCATTTAAGGGTCTCTCGACCAACCAGTGATAACATTTCTCAAAGCATAAAATCAATATAGTAAGTGTAAAGAATATAAAATATATACAGAATACAAAATGATTTTTGTATGTGCAATTCCGCAATTTCACAATTTTCCTTAGCCAACTTATGAGCAAAGGATCTGGCCTATCATGCCAGTGTTTTTTCTTTCTTTGAACGTGTTTACAGTATACCATATTATAAATATCTGTCACAATAACCTGAAAGTTATACATATTGGCCTTAAATCCAGCCATTACCACTGTGGAAATCAAAATCAGTATATCGAGAATATAATTTGTACATTTAAATACAATTACCTATTTTAATTCCATTGATTTTCACATATTTTACCTAACTTTTTCCTTTTCCACCGCCTATCCCAAGCTGATCCTGGTATTGGATATTCCCTCCTCTGCATTTTCTTGGTATATATGGATCCTTACTGCCTCTGGTGCATCAAATATTATTGCCTGGCCCTCCTACATAATTTGCAGCCTGGCTGCATACCAAGTGCAAAGCGTATTCCTCTTTCTATGAACAGTTTGCATATTAGTTTAAATGCTTTGCATTTTTGCTGTAGTGCGACTGAGTAGTCTTGAAAGAGCAAAATGCTCACCCCCTCTATGTATAGAGGGTCAACCTTCCTGTATGCTTTCAATATATTATTTTTAATATGATAAACTAGTAATTTTGCTATTTGGATCTGCTATTAGTCCCCTCTTCAATCGATGTACCCTCTTTTTTCTGGGAATTAACTAGTTCATTTTGCAGGTTTAGTGCCCCAATTATTATTGAGTTTATGTAGCTTGGTAGAGCCAAATCTGTAACAGTTGCTGGGATCCCTCCAAAGTGCAGGTTGTTCCTTCGGTCCCTATTTTATAGGTCATATTTTGTCAAGGAGCAACTGGATTTTTTAGAATGGGCTTCGACAGTATTTTGCGATATTGAGGTATTTTCCTTCAAGTCGCTGACCCATTGTTTCAAATCCTCTATTCTGGTATTGATTTCTGCTATTTTTGCTGTGACTGAACCCAGAGTAGCCTGATTCTAATCAAGTTTCTTATCTAAAGTTGACAACAGGGAAGTTTCACCCTCACTTATTTGGGGAATGCTTTTCTCTGATGCTAGTCCTCCTTGAGTTCAATAGGGGTGCCAACAGGAGTAGGGTCATAAATTTGAGCTTACTGGGGGAAGCCTTTGCAGTTTTACCTGCCTGGTGTCATTATTGCCCATCTCTGTGGTTTGCGACTTGGGGGAAACAAATTTATACTTGTTTTCGAAACAAGTTTATACATGCCCTATGGGCATTACATAAAATATGAACCTATATTTTTGCTTATGCAAATCTTCCAACCAGTATTAGGACACAATTCAAACCATGCACAATATTCCAACATCAGTGTTGGTCTGCTATTAACATAGAACACCCAGCTCAGTGTATTTAAATTATGAAATACAGTAAAAAGGATTACTTAATCCTTAATAATCAATGTAGAGAGAGCATAACAGGTAAAATAACCTTAGGGCCCCCCCACCAGGGATGTATCAAGTATATACAGGTTTACTACTATCTACTTAATACAAGCTTTCAATCATAAACCAGTATACATACAATATATCACTCCTCCGCAAGAATTTATTTCACTTAAACCTTACAATATCTAATATATTAATAGTACCATATATTGAGGATATTGCTCCTCTACCCACAATTACCAAAGAGCAGTTTGTATTTGCTATGATAAATTAGTTGTCCAGAATTGCCAAATCCATAACAAAACAGAGAGTGGATAATTTTCTTAATCTCTGATCCTTGTTCTCTAGCAGAGTGCTAGTAGGCAAGTCTCTTTTGTTGGGTATTCTTTTTTTCTATATTTACTGGATGCCCCAAAGACACATCCTCCTATCTCTCCCCTTTTATATTCTAGGAGATAGAAGAGTAGTATATCATTATTGCAATCATTTATCCAGTATTATCTGGGCTCTGATATTATTTGCATTACTTTCTCCCAGTGTACAAGGAAGAATGTGTGTTGTCTTTTTATAACTCAATATTGTTGCTTTCACAGCAGGCATGAAGGGGTATATCAGCCATATAAACACGCCCCGAAGGTCCTCTAATCCTCCTCTCTCTCACCCCTTACATATTCTTGGATGTGAAAAAGCACTATGTACTTATTTTAGTCATTTAGACACTCTCATAATAGCTCCCTAGGTTTATTTGCAATAGAGTCTCCTAGAGCACAAGAAAAAAATATGGGTGATCGTTTTATAGCTAAATGTCCTTGCTTTCAGAACTGATCATAAAATATGTCATCCATATAGATACACTATCTTGCAATCAAGTTTGTATTTCCCCTTGAGTTCTCAGGTTCAATATTCATATAAATATTTACCTCAGCATAGGACTCAAAATCATCTTATTTTTATGAAGGGCTCCACCTACATTAGCAGCCAAGCTATTAAGATGGATATTCTTTACCACCTAATCAGCCTTTTTTTAAGAAACAATCTTTTCCCCAGGGAGCGGTATCCTCTCACCAGCCATGTGGGTTATTCTTATCCTGATGTCTTGCCTGGATGTTTCTCCCTCTCTCACAGAAGTCAATCCACTGCCTGTAGCTAGTCCCTGGAATTATTTAACGCAGGAGATGCCATTCTCCTCTGCAGGCATCCACTTCTACTGACCAGCATCTCCAATCACAGGGTCCACTAAGGCCTCTCTCTTTCCCCCTGATGGTCAACTGGTGGTATGGGGCTGTGGTAAAAAGCCACATCAGCCCCCTTCACCTTGAGAAAGTGCAGCAGGTTTGGTGGGGTGCTGCTCGCTTGTCACATGCAGCCACTTTTGAGTGTCCCTTCACCTCCAACCCCCTTGTATATGGTCGGCTGTCCTTGTGTGGAGCCAACTCCAGGGAGATACACCTCCTTGAGCCCCACCCCAGGGTCAGGCTGGTGTTAGTATTCCCTATCTCGCTACCGCCAGAGATATCCTGGCCCGGAGCTCTCCTAAAATGTGGCAACTCTGTGTGCACTGCCCACTGGAACAATCCCACATCACCGATCTCTGATGTTTAAGTGTCAAGACACCATCCAGGACAACACCAAGAGTGGTGATCTAACCACATGACTGGATTTATTTTTAGGTCAGAGATTTCTAGTCCACTTAGGAAGATAAGACCAAGAGTGTGACCACTTCTTTGTGTAGCAGAAGAAATAACTTGTTTGAGGCCCAGAATATTCATTGAATATTGAATATTCATTGATTATTCAAGCTCTTATGAGAGCTTATCATTAATCCATTTAAAAAATAAGCAATTCTGCAACAGTACTTAAATCCTTGTCCAGTTAACTAAGATGTTCAATGCTGCTTTAATATTTCACATTACAATTGGAAACAATGTTGATGTCTGATGCAGGAGAGCAATTTTTTTTAACTGTGCATGTGTCTAAGGTAAACTGTGCATGGGTCCAGAGTACATCTGCATAGAGTTGCGATTGCGATTGAGACACACTGTCTCTGAAAAGTCTTGAAAATGCATCAGGCATTCCTGAGCAGTGAGCATGAGGTGAGATGGAGGATATGTGGATGCCTCCAAGATAGCACATCTTATGGGTGTCATAAGCATGCCACTGAAGAGGTTGCAAGCTCAGATGCAAAATCACTCATGCTCTGATTGACATCTGCACCTAACATGGGGGTGGTAGAAGACTCAACAGTTAGTAACACAGGAGGTAATTCAGACCTGATTGTAGCAGCAAATTTGTTAGCAGTTGGGTAAAACCATGTGCACTGTAGGGGGGTCAGACATAACATGTGCAGAGATTGTTAGATTTGTGGGTCTGAAATACACCCACAGTCTCTTGCTCAGACTGAAGGTTTTGCAGTTTGGAAACTTGTATGTTTAGCAGAAACTGGAGTCAGAGAACAAAAGCAAAAGATTGTATAGGATATCAATTGAAACAATGTTTCAGCCGGATGGCCTTTTTTTGAGAACATGTTCTTGAAAAATGTCTGACTGACTGAAACGTCAAACCGAACACACTATGTTGTTGAGTATTCTTTGCCAAAAGACCTGTGAGTGCCATCATTTTGTTATTAGATGTTGCTGGTATTGAATTACCCCAGTGGGCACCAGGGCAAGTACTGTACTTACAAGTAGAGTGCCAGCTGATTTTATACATATATAGCATATACTCTCACTCTGGGTTTTCACTGACATTCCACCAGATGGTTGAATATTTTTGAGAGTACCCCTATAACTTACCCGAGTGCTATACACCTATATTTAATAGGTATTGTGGACCACATATTTAAATGTGTTGTGGCCTGTCTGATTGATGCAAGTGTCCAAGAGCAGTTCTGCATGTTGTTCAATTAACTTAATGATGGTAACTACCCATAAATTAAGATGTACCCCTAATGAAGTCTCAGCATGAGACAAAATGCATTGGGTTTTCTATTTATTTGACGTGACCTCCAATTCGCATTAATAGAAGTAGTTTGTAAAGAAACATCTGTACTCTGTACATTGATTCTTATGACCTCCAAGCTGCGTCAACATTGGAAGGAAGTTACCTCAAAATACGTGTATAGTTATGGACATTGATTTTATCTTTTATGAATTTAAAATAAATTGTTGTAAAGGACCACATGGATTATTATTCTCTATGTTAAGATTTCATTCCACCATTATGAAAAACTATTCTGTGGGTGTGACTAATTGCTGGGAGTTGATGTAACCCCGAGGCGTTAATCTCACTATTGTTTTATATATATTATTATCCTTTTTTATATGGTGCCATTAGGGTTCCGCAGCGCCCAATAACAGAGTACATAAACAAATAATCAAAACAGGAAAACAGCAACTTACAGTTGAAGACAATATAGGACAAGTACAGGGTAAATAAACATAGCTACATGACACAAAATAAGTATCAGGGGGCAGAAGACTGCTGATTATTAAAGTAAGAAAAAGGATAAGCACATGAGGGAAGAGGGCCCAACTCATGAGAGCTTACATTCTAAAGGGGAGGGGTAGACAGATAGTGGTGACACAGATGGGGTACATAGAGAGAGTGGAACAGAGGGTTAGGATGAGATTTGGCTCAGTTTGGTAAAGAAGTGGGTCTTGAGAGCCCGTTTTAAGTTTTGTAGAGAGTTGGAGAGTCTGAGGGGGAGAAGTAGAGAATTCCAGCGAAAGGGAGCAGCACGTGAAACATTTTGGAGATAGAATTGGGAGGAAGTAATCAGTAGGCAGGAGAGTCAGTGTGCATTAGCAGAGCGAAGAGGATGGGTGGTTGTGTAAAGGGAGATAAGGTCAGAGATGTAAATGGGAGAGGAGTGGGTAAGGGCTTTGTAAGTGAGTGTCAGAAGCTTGAAATGGATTCTGAAAGGGAAGGGGAGCTAGTGAAGGTCTTGTAAGAGAGGAGAGGTGAACGTAGTGCATTTGGTGAGGAAAATGAGCCGGGCAGCAGCATTAAGGATATATTGGAGTGGAGAGAGGTATTTGTCAGGAATGCAAGTCAGGAGAAGATTACAGTAATCCAGTCTGGAGATGACCAGTGAGTGGATAAGGGTCTTAGCAGCATCCTGGGTCAGAAAGGGTCTGATCCTGGAAATATTTTTTATATGAAAATGGCAGGTTTGTGAGCGGTGCTGAATGTGTGGTTTTAAGGAGAGGAAGGAATCAAGGATTACTCCAAGACAGCACACTTGGGGGCTAGAAGAGATAGTAGTGCCATCAATAGATAATGAGATTGTAGGAGGTGAGGTTATGCTAGAGAGAGGGATGATGATCAGCTTAGACATGTTAAGTTTAACAAAGCACTGGGACATCCAAAAAGAGATAGCAGAGAGACAGTTGGAGATATGAGTGAGGAGAGCAGGGGAGAGGTGTGGAGAGGAAAGATAGATTTGAGTGTCAT
This sequence comes from Pseudophryne corroboree, assembly GCF_028390025.1. NCBI lineage: Eukaryota > Metazoa > Chordata > Amphibia > Anura > Myobatrachidae > Pseudophryne > Pseudophryne corroboree. The sequence continues at coordinate 292,103,555 of NC_086448.1, forward strand.
CAGCATAGAGATGATATTGGAAATCAAAAGAACTAATGAGCTTACCTAGTGAGAGAAAAGAAGAGGACCAAGGACAGAACCTTGGGGTACACCTACAGTTAGTGGAAGTGAGGGGGAGGTGGAGTCATGAGAGACAGAGAATATATGGTCAGAGAGATAGGAAGACTGCCAAGAGAGGGCAGTATCACACAGACCAATGGAGTGAAGGATTTGCAGTAGGAGAGGGTTGTCCACAGTGTCAAAAGCAGCAGAGAGGTCAAGAAGAATAAGTAGAGAATAGTGGCCCTTAGATTTGGCAGCATGAAGGTCATTGCATACTTTTGTAAGGGCAGTTTCAGTGGAGTGGAGAGGATGGAAGCCAGAATGGAATGGGTCAAGCAGTGAGTGTGAGGAAATAAAGGAAGTAAGGTGGTTGTAGACAATATGCTCAAGGAGTTTGGAGGCAAAAGGGAGAAGAGAGATGGTTTTATAGTTGGAGAGAGTGTTTCGATCAAGAGTAGGTTTTTTAAGAATAGGAGAGATGAGTGAATGCTTGAAGGCAGAGGGGACAGTGCCTGATGAGAGGGAGAGATTGAGAAGGTGGGAAAGATGGGAACAGGCAGTAGGAGAGAGGTAGCGGAGGAGGCAGGAGAGTATAGGGTCAAGTGAGGAAGTGGTGAGGGGAGAGGAACTATTGAGGGCCTTGACTTTCTCAACAGATGCATGGGAGAAAGATGTCAGAGTTGGTGAGAGGGATGGGGAGGGGTGGTAAGGGATGGGAGAAGGCTGGTTGCTGATGGTCTGGTGTTATGTGATGTCCTGACATATGGAGTCAATTTTGGATGTGAAGTAATTGGCAAAGTCTAGAGCAGAGAGTGAGGAGGGGAGACGAGGTGGAGATGGGCAGAGGGGTGAGCAGAGAGTGGCAAAGAGGCACTGGGTTTGGAAGACTGGGAGGAGTTGAGGTTCTTGAAGTATCACTGTTTAGCAAGAGAAAGGGCAGCACTGAAGGATGAGAAGACAAGTTTGAAATGGGATGAGAAGACAAGTCTGCCTTAGAGCGTGATTTCCTCCAGTGTCGCTCAGCAGTACATGAGCATTTTTGCAGATATCTGGTGCATTTGGTGTGCCAGGGTTGAGGTGTTAATTTGCAAGGGTGAATAGTGGTTGGTGGAGCAAGAGCAGAAGTGAGGGATACATTGTACATGGAAGTGTCTTGTTCAGGGCATGAGAGAGAGAGAATAGGAAAGAGAAGTGAGTCAAATAGGGAGGAAAGGAATATGGTGTTAATAGCCTCAATGTTACGCTTAGTGATGGTAGCCTTATGAGGTAGAGATGGGGAAGCAGAGAGAGATATGTTAAAGGAGAGCAAGTGGTGATTTGAGAGGGGAAATGGGTAGTTGAAGAAATCAGAAATATCACAACGGTGAGTGAAGACCAGATCCAGTGAGCTCTCATTCACATGGGAGGGTGAGGAGGTCCACTGGAAGAGACCAAGTAAAGAGGTGAGGTTAAGGAGTTTAGAGGCATGGGATTGTGTGGGGATATCGATAGGGATGTTGAAATCACCTAGAATAATAGAGGGAATGTCAGAAGAGAGGATGTGAGGAAGCCAGGAAGCAAAGTTGTCAATGAATTTGGAGGCAATGCCAGGGGGGCGGTAAATGATAGCTACTCTAAGATGGACTGGTTGAAAGAGGCATATAGCATGGACCTCAAATGTAAAGAATGTAAGGGATGGTTCTGGTGGTATGAGTTGTTAGGAGTAACTAGAAGGTAAAAGGACCCCAACACCACCCCCATGGCAACCCCCAGGTGTAGCATTATCACCAAACAGGGGGCTGGTGAGCAGCATACACTGCGTAGGGTAAGAAGTATCTGCCCATGTAGAGAAGAAAAGGAGCGTGGGAACACACCTGGAGGCTGGCTTTTGCACAGTCCAGGAAGGGCTGAAACAGTTATATAGGCCGAGTGGCCATGGTTCAGACTGTGTAAGACAGAGGCGACACTATACTGCAACTGTAAAGCTGTGGCAGGCACCACAGCCAGCCAAAGACCAGGTCAGAGCCTGTGTTACAGAAACAGAACAGCAAACAGTGCGGTGTTACCATGCTGGAAGCAGGACTGAGACTGTATATGTCAGCAGCTGTGGCAGCCCGAAGCTAAAGACCAGGCCAGAGCCTGTTACTCTGCAGGAAGCAGAGTGAGAGACTTTTTATTATGTTTTCAGATTAGCTGTTCACTTATGGTGATGGCTCAAGAAGTGAGATAGTTGCCCTGAATGGGGGCAGGGCTGATTGTTGTTTTGTTTCTGTTTATTTATGCTGACAGTAAAGCACTTTCCATTTATTTATTCAACCATCGGAAAAGCTGTCTCTGGATTTGGATTTAGTCTTTAGACTCTGCACCAAATACACCCCTCTACCCAGCTAATTACCCAATAGCTTTACAAATTGGTGGATAATTTGCTTGCAAAGTCTATGCAGAGAAGGTGGATTACAACAGCTTGATGGAAAAATGGATGCCATTGCCTACTGTACCAGCATAGTGGACTCAACATACGGGAGAGTAAAGAAAAAAAACAAACGTCTGTTGTGCTCTGTTATTTAAAGATGCAATATTTGTCAGAAGCACAAGTGTTGTTTTGCACACTTGTATCCTTGGAGAGAAAGAGAAAGAAGTGTTACACAGTTGTTGAAGTGTTTTGCAAACAGAAGCGAGTGTTTGTCAAAGTATTGCAGCAGTGCTCAGCAGAGAAAAGTTGTAAGGAAAATTTGTGTTTTGTCCTGCTGGTCTCAAGCCTATGCCTGCTCATTAATGCCAGGTGTGTCTAATCAAGGGGTTAATTCAGACCTGATCGCTGCTGTGCGTTTTTGCACAGCGGTCGATCAGGTCTGAACTGCGCATGCGTATGCACCGCAATGCGCAGGTGCGATGGTACGCAGCGACGGGGAGCGATGGTCAGAGACGGGATGGTGCGAAATATCAGATCGCACCGGCGAACGCACGGAGACTAACAGGAAGAGGGCGTTTGTGGGCGGCAACTGACCATTTCTAGAGAGTGTCCAGAAAAAAACAAAGGAGGGACCTGGTGTTTTGTGGGAGGATTCCTGTCGTCAGCTCCAGCTCCGATCATTGCAGCGGGGCTGTGCAGAGATTGCACAAACTGCTGTTTATGCAGCTCTCCAGCAAAAGCATTCGCACACCTACACATATCTAATATCCTCCCCCTATAGGTGGCGACTACCTGATCGCAGAGATGCAAATAACGCACCTTAGCGATCAGATCTGAATTACCCCCCAAGTTTGGTATAGAAATACCTAAGCAAAGACTTACCATAACTTCTCTTTCAACTGGGACACTCATGGATTACACAGGTTATGTGGCTGATTAAAACCAGTTGCAATGCAAGCTTGAAGTCAGCCTGCACAGAACCTGTGTAATTCATTAGTGTCCCGCTTTAAAGTGATAGTATGGTAAGCATACCTATGCAAGAAGGCAGATCAAGAGAAAGTGCTGTGGTATATGCTGGTCATTGTAGTACCACACGAAGGAAGAGGTTGTGCTCAGAATACATTTGAATACAAAGTGTGCACTAAGGGGGTCATTCCGAGTTGATCGTAGCTGTGCTAAATTTAGCACAGCTACGATCAGGCACTCAGACATGGGGGGGGGGGGGGGACGCCCAGCACAGAGCTAGTCCGCCCCGCATGTCAGTGCCCCCCCCCCCCTGCAGAAATGCAAAAGCATTGCACAGCGGTGATGATTTTGCATTTGAGGAGGAACTCCATGCCAGTGCAGCTCCTGCGGTTGGCCGGGAGAACCTCTTCGCTGCCCAGGTCGCAGCGGCTGCATGTGATGTCCAGCCCCCTCCCACCCAGCGACCGCCTCTGACTGTCAATCAGGCAGAGGCGATCACTAGGCAACGAGGGCCTTCGGTCGCCTGGCATGCGCCGGCACACTGCGGCACCGGCGCATGCGCAGTTCCAACTCGATCGCTGCCCTGCGATAAACTGCAGCGAGTGATCGGGTCAGAATGACCCCCTGTGTGCGGATAAAAATTGGAAATAGTAAAAGAAGTATGCTTATAGAAAAAACAGGATGACTGCTGCAGGTATTCATTTTCAAGCTACAGAGTCACAAAACCTGGAGTGGAATATACAGAATAGAAGTAACATAAGTATGGTGACTGAGTGAAAATTATATAAAGTTAAATCAACTCTTATGAGATGACTGCAGAGTGATAATAAAGACATTTAAAGTGAAAAAGCAAAATAAAGCTGATAGTGGGTGTGGTCAGTGTAATAAGGTGCTTGGTCCATCAGATTATGAGCCAAATTTAGACCTGATCGCTGTGCTGCAAATGATACTGTCCTGCAATCAGATAGTTGCCGCCCAGGGGGAGTGAAAATTCGCCCTGTGCAAGTGTGCGAATGCATGTGTACGTTGTGCAAAAATTCCCCTAAGTCAGCAGACAGCTGCAAAACCGTTCGCATCACACTCACCATTGAATGTTTTTCCCATTCTGTGCAGTCTGTGCATAGCTCAATACTTACTCCTCCAGTGCAAAAAAATCAGGCTGATCGGGCCGGAGCTGACGTCACACACCCTCCCTGAAAATTCTTGGGAACGCCTGCATTTTTCCAGACACTCCCAGAAAATGGCCAGATACCACCGACAAACATCCTCTTCCTGTCAATCACCTTGCAGACGCTTGTGTGATCAGAATTTTCGCACCATCCTGTGCTGCTGTCCATTGCACATGTGCATTGCGGTGCATACACATACGCATTAGTTTGATAATCGCCCGCTGTGCAAAATATGCTATGGCGATTTCAGCCCGCAGGGCACTGTGGATCCACCAATGGAATGCTGGTGCAGAATCAAAAAAGAATATTGAGGCGCTTCCTTACAATGGAGAAGCCCTCTTTGGAGACAAGCTGGATGCCATGATTTCAACAACTACATCAGGCAAGTCAGCATTTCTGCCTTCCGCAGCTGCTCCACCTAGGAAAGGATTTCATTCTCATACGATGCAATCCTTTCGGCCCAACAAGTCCAAAAAGGCAAAGGGTATCCCTTTCTTCGTAGGAAGAGGTTGAGGAAGAGGAAAAAATCTACAACACCATCAGGCTCGCAGGAGCAGAGGTCAACAGCTACTTCTGCTAAAACCTCAGCATGACGCTGGGGCTCCCCTGCGGGAGTATGATCGGGTGGGGGCATGTCTACTGTCTTTCAGCCAGGTCTGGGTTCACTCAGATCTGGACGCTTGGGTATTGCAGATAGTATCCCAAGGGTACAAATTGGAATTTCAGGGCCTTCCCCATGCCGATTTTTCAAATCAGCCTTACCAGCTTCTGTTCAGGACAGAGCAAAAGTGCTGAACACAATATAGAAATTATGTCAAGACAACGTAATTTCCTTAGTTCCTGTGTCACAACAGGAAAAAGGGTTTTATTCAAGCCTGTTTGTAGAGCTGAAACCGGATGGCTCGGTCAGACCGATTTTAAACCTAAAGGCATACCTGACGTTTGCGGTGCAGGACTGCCACTACCAGTTCCAAACATTGCCTTTCGGGCTCTCCACGAAAGTATTCCTACCGGTGGAAAAGGCTCTGGAGATCCAGAGATGGTCAAACAAGTTTTAAAACCAGCACGCTATCGATTCATCAGTGCATCAGCCTGCTGGGGAAGATGGTAGTGGCCTATGAGGCTCTACAATTTGGCCAATTCCACGCCAGGGTGTTCCAATGGGACCTACTGTACAAGTGGTCCGGATCGCACCTACACATGCACCGGAGGATAATCCTGTCAACAAAAGCCAGAATTTCACTCTTGTGGTGGCTTCAAAGTTCTCACCTCTTGGAGGGACGCAGGTTCGGGATTCAGACTTGGATCCTGGTGACCACAGATGCAAGCCTCCGAGGTTGTGGAACAAAAGGCAGAGCGGCAATGGCAGAGGTGACAAAGATACTCCTCTGGGCAGAAAGACATGCAAAAGCTCTGTTGGCAATTTTCATTCCGGGAGTGAACAACTGGGAAGCAGACTTCCTCAGCAGACACAATCTCCATACAGGAGAATGGCGCCTCCACCCAGAAGTCTTTGCAGAGGTAGCAGATCGTTGGGGCATTCCTCAAATAGATATGATGGCATCACATCTCAACAAGAAGCTTCAGAAATATTGTTCCAGGTCAAGAGACCAACAAGCAATAGCAGTGGATGCACTGGTGACCCAGTGGGTGTTTCAATTGGTGTATCTGTTCCCTCCAGTTCCACTAATACCAAAAGTTCTCAAGATCATCAGAAGAACAAGGGTTCGAGCAATTCTCATTGCTCCAGACTGGCCAAGGAGGGCTTGGTATCCAGATCTTCAGGAGTTATTACTGGAAGATCCTCAGCCTTTTCCTCTTCGCGAGGACTTGTTTCAGCAGGGGATGTCTTTTTATCAAGACTTACCACGGCTGCGTTTGACGGCATGGTTGTTGAGCGCCAGATCCTAGCCCGTAAGGGTATTCCCAATGAAGTAATTCCCAAACTTATTCTGGCCAGGAAAGGGGTAATGTCCAAACATTACCATTGTATTTGGAGAAAATATGTATCTTGGCGTGAATCAAAGAAGTCTCCAGCGGTGGAGTTTAAATTAGGACGTCTTCTCCTATTTCTACAGGCGGGTGTGAATGCTGGACTGAGATTAGGGTCTTTCAAGGTCCAAATTTCGGCCTTGTCCATTTTCTTTCAGAAACAGTTGGCTTCCCTTCCTGAGGTCCAGACGTTCATGAAGGGGGTTCTGTGCATCCAACCTCCCTTTGTGCCTCCTGCGGCACCATGGGATTCTAATGTGGTGTTACAGTTCTTTAAATCGGACTGGTTTGAGCCTCTACAAGAGGTAGAGTTGAAGTTTCTCACTTGGAAAGTGGTCATGCTGTTGGCCTTGGCCTCAGGCAGACGAGTGTCTGAATTAGGGGCTCTGTCACACAAGAGTCCTTATTTGATTTTTCATGAAAATAGAGCTGAACTGCGGATGCGTCAGCATTTTCTTCCAAAGGTTGTGTCTTATTTCCATATCAACCAACCTGTGGTGGTGCCAGTGGCTTCTGACACCTCAGCCGTTTCAAAAGTCCTTGGATGTCGTCAGAGCATGAGGACTTATGTTGCAAGAACGGCTCTGATAAGGAAAACAGTATCTTTGTTTGTCCTCTATGACCCCAACCAGATTGGGGATCCTGCTTCTAGGCAGACTATTGCGCGCTGGATCGGAGGTACCATTCAGCACGCTTATACCACAGCAGGATTGCGGTTACCGAGTTTGGTAAAGGCCCACTCTACAAGGAAAGTGGGTTCTTCCTGGGCGGCTGCCCGGGGTGTCTCGGCATTGCAAATTTGCTGAGCAGCTACTTGGTCAGGGGTCAAACATGTTTGCTAAGTTTTACAGGTTTGACACCTTGGCTGCTGACGATCTTCAGTTTGGTCAGTCAGTTCTACAGGAACATTAGTACTTTCCCGACCATACTGGGAGCTTTGGTACATCCCCATGGTACTAAAATGGACCGCAGCATCCTCTAGGACATAAGAGAAAATAGGATTTTAATGACCTACCGGTAAATCCTTTTCTCGTAGTCCTTAGAGGATGCTGGGCGCCCGCTCAGTGCTCATTTTTCATGCAGAATTACGTTTTATCTATTTACACAGGTTCTCATGTGTTAAGATGTTCACATCTGTTGCTGTTGCGTTATGCATGCACGTTAGCATGGGTTATGTTGAAAGCCATGTTAGGCGGCATGTTTTGTATGGTGTGAACTGGTGTGAATCTAGCCACTGGTTTAATGTAAATTCTTCTCTCGAAGTTGTCCGTCTCCTCGGGCACAGTTCCTATACTGAGGTCTGGAGGAGGGGCATAGAGGGAGGAGCCAGTTCACACTGTTGAAAAGTCTAAAAGTGCCAAAGGCTCCTGCAGAACTGTCTATACCCTATGGTACTAAAATGGACCCCAGCATCCTCTGCGGACTACAAGAAAATGATTTACCGGTAGGTAATTAAAATCCTATTATTGCCAAATATGAAAGTGATGTACTGCTTACAAAGAATGAAAGATTGTTAAAACAAGTGCATGAGAAAGAGATGTTTTTTGCAAAGCAAGAGAAAGCCGTTATGGAATTGCATCAGAGTAATTTGAAACTTCAGAAGAAAGTGAAGAAATTAAAAGAGAAAGACTCCTTAATTGTGTCCACACAGGTAACTCTGGAAGATTGTGAGTTGGAGAGAGATTCTCTAGTTGAGGAGCTTTGTAGAATCGGAGAGCTGTTTCCAGATGCTGCAGACTTACTCAGTGAAAGACCATGGGGTATATTTACTAAAATTCGTATTTTTCAGAATGAGGTTAAAGTTCAAACACGAATGACATCGCAAGTGTAAATTTGCAACTTTTTGAATTTATTACGACTAATTTACTAAGCTGTCGTATTCTGCATTTTCGTGTTTTCCGATGTCGATGTCAGTCGTATTTTTTGGCAGTGTTTTACGGGAGTGAATAGTAAAACACTGCCGACATTAACACAATGAATCTCGGCCGGATCTGTGAGATCCGTGCAGGGCTTCATTGTGCACCTTTCGTTAAAAAAATAACATTGTTACAAATCTAAAAAAAAAAATGCGTGGGGTCCCCCCCTAAGCAAACCCAGCCTCGGGCTCTTTGAGCCGGTCCTGGTTGACAAAATATGGGGAAAAAATGACAGGGGTTCCCCCATATTTCATAAACCAGCACCGGGCTCTGCGCCTGGTCCTGGTTCAAAAAGTACGGGGGACAAAAAGCGTAGGGGTCCCCTGTATTTTTTAAACCAGCACCGGGCTCCACTAGCCAGGTACATAATGCCACAGCCGGGGGACACTTTTATACTGGTCCCGGCGGCCCTGGCATTACATACCCAACTAGTCACCCCTGGCCGGGGTACCCTGGAGGAGTAGGAACCCCTTAAATCAAGGGGTCCCACCCTCCAGCCACCCAAGGGCCAGGGGTGAAGCCCGAGGCTGTCCCCCCCATCCAAGGGCGATGGATGGGGGGCCGATAGCCTTGTGAAAAAAATGTGAATATTGTTTTTAGTAGCAGTACTACAATCCCAGCAAGCCTCCCCCGCAAGCTGGTACTTGGAGAACCACAAGTACCAGCATGCGGTGGAAAACCGGGCCCGCTGGTACCTGTAGTACTACTACTAAAAAAATACCCAAATAAAAACAGGAGACACACCGTGACAGTATAAGTTTATTACATACATGCACAGCTCCAAACATACATATTTACCTATGTTCACACGAGGCTCGGTCCTCTTCTCCATGTAGAATCCTAGGGGTACCTGTGAAAAAAATTATACTCACATAATCCAGGGTACCTTCTGTTCTTTGTAAATCCACGTACTTGGCAAAATAAAAAAACGGAAACCCGACCACGCACTGAAAGGGGTCCCATGTTTTCACATGAGACCCCTTTCCCCGACTGCCAGGACCACCCCTGATTACTGTCAAAGAGGGTCCCTTCTGCCAATCAGGGAGCGTCATGTCGTGGCACTCTCCTGATTGGCTGTGTGCTCCTGTAGTGTCTGTGAGGCAGCACACGGCAGAGATACAATGTAGTGCCTATGCGCCCCATTGTATCCAATGGTGGGAACTTTGCGGTCAGCGGTCGACCGAAAGTAACTGGAGGGGGGACCCCTTGATTTAAGGGGTTCCCACTCCTACAGGGTACCCCGGCCAGGGGTGACTAGTTGGGTATGTAATGCCAGGGCCGCAGGGACCTAGATAAAAGTGTCCCCCGGCTGTGGCATTATGTACCTGGCTAGTGGAGCCCGGTGCTGGTTTAAAAAATACGGGGGACCCCTACGCTTTTTGTCCCCCGTATTTTTTGAACCAGGACCAGGCGCAGAGCCCGGTGCTGGTTGTTGAAATATGGGGGAACCCCTGACATTTTTTTCCCATATTATTTCAACCAGGACCGGCTCAAAGAGCCCGAGGCTGGTTTTGCTTAGGAGGGGGGACCCCACGCATTTTTTTCTGAAAATTTAACACTTTCCCACCCCTTCCCACTGATAAACATGCACGGATCTCATGGATCCGTGCATGCCTATCAGAACACGGTCTGTTTTAAATCTGCTTTTTTTTACGATTTGTATTTTTTCACGGCAGTGTTTGGCTATTGCCGGCAGTGTTCGTGAAATACACTTTTTAGTAAATTACCGAGTTGTATCAAAAAACAGTCGTATTTGACCGATGGTGTATTCATTCGTATTTTTTTTTTCGTTGACTTCCAAAAAAAAATGAATGCCCTCATCACTGCCGAGATTTGAGTTTAGTAAATTCCCGAGATGACACTTTGAAGAAAAAACACCATCTCGGTCAAAATCGGGAGCTTAGTAAATATACCCCCGTGAGGAAAAAGACATGGAGGTTGTCAGTCTTGAAGCAAGCTTTATGGAGCAAATACAGACACTCCAATTCAACTTGGCTGCAGCCAGAGCAGATACAGAGTGTCTGAGTAGGAAAAAGGTGTTGTAGGAAAACATATTGCATGACACAGTAGAACAAAATGAAGCATTGGAGAGAGAACTTAACCATTCACAGGGCATGGCTGCATAATTGCAAGGACAGAATGAGAACCTTTAAAAGTGTCTGTTGAACACACAGAAACAGCTGAAAAATCTCCAAATGGAAATTAATACCAGAAAACTGGAGTTTCAGTGTAAATTAAAAGTGGATTTGAAATAGCTGTACAAATGCTGAGACTCATTGAATTTGAAGATATGGGGGCGTCATTCCAACCTGATCGTACGCTAGCTATTTTTTGCAGTGCTGTGATCAGGTCAAAACTCGGCAAAACTGCGCATGCGTATGCACCGCAATGCGCAGGCGCGTCGTATGGGCGCAAAGCGGATCGTTGCTGGGAGACGGATTTAACAAAGAATCCATTCGCACATCCGATCGCAAGAAGATTGACAGGAAGAAGGCGTTTATGGGTGTCAACTGACCGTTTTCAGGGAGTGGTTGGAAAAACGCAGGCGTGTCCAAGTGTTTGCAGGGTGGGTATCTGACGTCAATTCCGGGACTGGACAGGCTGAAGTGATCGCAGCAGCTGAGTAAGTTCAGACCTACTGAGAAACTGCACAAAACTTTTTTTGTACCGCTTGGCTGCACAAGCGTTCGCACACTTGCAAAGCGAAAATACAGTTCCCCATAGGCGGAGACTTTCTGATTGCAGCGCTGCAAAAAATAGCTAGTGTGTGATCAGGTCAGAATAACCCCCACGGAGAGCAATCCTCTGCAGTTTGGGGACAGGTTGAAATGCGCCATGGAAAAAAATATCCAGCTAGAATAGCTCTCTGCAGCAAAGGAAACATGCCACTTGGAAGTGGGAAAAGCAGAAGAGGAAAATAAGTTGAATAACACTTTAAAATTGGAATCTGAACCCAAAATGTCAACTGATGTCTTCACTGAACCTATTGCGACAGAAGTCCATAAACACAAGCAGCATTTACTACAGGTTGATCCTAAAACTGCTGGCATGAAGAATGATATGTTACCCATGCAATGTGTCTTGTGTAATGAACAGCAGACAAACAGTGAATTACGTTCCAGAAGGATGCTGTCTGTCAGCAGCATTGGGACAATGGAGATGTGCTCATTAAATGTACCAGTATGCAAGAAAGGACTGAAGAATACAAAATGGGAAATTCCCTAAAAGACTGTCTTGTAAAAATGGATGTGATACCTTGCAGTGACTTTCAGCTTACAGTGATAGCTGAAGGTGTGAAATCTTCCTAAAAGGTTACAGTTCCAAATATCAAAGCTATGTTTAAAATCATGGTAATTGTCTGGTGCTGGAAGCAAAGGTAAAAGGATTTACAGAAGTCTATAGAGATATTGATGGCTTCTAAGGATGAGACTCTGTTGTCATGATGTGTTCAGAGTGATATTAATGTAACCCAATCACCCCATTCTGCAGTGGAAAGCAGAACCTTACAGAAAGTTACTATTGACAGTCTGATGAAAAGTAATATTCCTGTATGTGAAATACGTTCTTTATGTAACATGGCTGGAACTTGCAATGCAGATGAATTTGCCTCTGCAGAAGTGAAATTGTCTCACACCACAAAGCTTAAAACAAAACAAAACAAAACAGATAAACAGATTTTGAAAATAAAGACCTCTGTGGAGACTGAACTTCAATCTGTGCTGGTGGAACATGTAGAAGTTGTTCATATATTCAAGGTCCAAAAAGCGGGTGCACAAGAAAATCAAAGAGATATGTGCCTGATTGAAGTGGCAGATAGCCATCACAAATAAAGTTTGTTGGTCAGTGGAGTAAACACTCAGGTATCTTATGTGGACATGAGAGTGTGGAATCTATGTGGACATGAGAGTGTGGAATCTGAGAGTGACAATGCCAGTACATGGTTTGTTGATACAAGGACAAGGTCTAGAGGTTGTGATGCTGATGGCTCTTAGGATAGTGGTGGCTCCTTGAAAGAAGTTACCAGTGAAGTGTGCCAGTAGCCAATACAGTGCTTCAAGGCTGAAGGTTAAAGATGTGACTATCAAAAATTGGCCGAAAGTTGTGCAGTTAAGAGGTTCAAGCAAGAGAAACAATGATGTGGTTAAAAAGAAACAAAGGAAAGGCCATTCTTTGTCTGATCCAGAAGTTTCTGAGGTAAAACACTATCTGGATTTTAAAGAAGTTGATGAAGTATGGCACTTTTGGGAAAAGTATCTAAAAAATACTTAAAGCCTGACATACAGTCTCCAAGAATAGATTGCAAGTGAGAAATAAGTTAAGAGGAAAATAAACTCTGTAACTTGCATGATGAGACCCTCAGAGTCTAGATGATCTTAGATGCGCCTCATCCCATGTTGCTCAACTCAGGAGTTTCGAGCTGGTGGAGGGTGTGTGTGGCAGTATCATCAGAGAGGGGGCCGGTAAGCAAGAGGGATCCGCCCACACAGAGAAGAAAATGAATGTGGGAATACACCTAGAGCAGGCATGTCCAAAGTCCAGCCCCGGGGCCAATTGCAGCCCATGCTCACATTTCCACCAGCCCGCAGCCTCTGTGCAGCCCTCAGAACTCAGGCACACTGCCTTTGCAGACTGCTGCACCCGGCAGCACTGACACTCCCCACCCATTGCTGTCAGCTGCGCTACACAGTGACTGACAGCTATCTTCCCCTCCTCTGCATGCAGACTATAGGCTGGTGTGCTGATGATCTGGTGAGACAGGAGTGCTGAGGTTGCCTCCCTGCTGAGAAAAAATTAGCACTCCTTTGTGTATGAAAAGGAGACACCAGGGAGGATCATCACGGTGGCCATCTTTACTGTAGCTCCGTAGCAGAGTGCGGTGATCAGCGGTCTCAATAAGTTCAGTGCTTCACCCCCTCATAGGTGTTCTGGGCTAAAGCATTTTTACTTGTAAGTAGTTCTCCAATGTGTATCTGGCAACACTGCTGGGGGCATATAATGTGTATCTGGCAGCACTGTGGGGGCATTTGTGTATCTGGCAGCACTGCTGGGGCATATTATGTGTATCTGGAAGCACTGTGGGGGCATTTGTGGATCTGGCAGCACTGCTGGGGCATATACTGTAATGTGTATTAGGCAGCACTGCTGGGGGCATATAATGTGTATCTGGCACTAGGGGCATTTGTGTATCTGGCAGCACTGGGGGCATTTGTGTATCTGGCAGCACTGCTGGGGTCATATGATATCTGGCAGCACTTTGGAGGCATTTGTGTATCTGGCAGCACTGTGGGGGCATATAATGTGTATCTGGCAGCACTGCTGGGGGCATATAATGTGTTTCTGGCAGCACTGTGGGGCATTTATGTTTCTGGCAGAACTGTGGGGGCATTTGTGTATCTGGCAGCACTGTGGGGGCATTTATGTAACTGGCAGCACTGCTGGGGGCATATAATATGTATCTGGCAGCACTGTGGGGGCATATAATGCGTATCTGGCAGCACTGGTGGGGGCATATAATGCGTATCTGGCAGCACTGGTGGGGGCATATAATGTGTATCTGGCAGCACTGTGGGGGCATATAATGTGTATCTCACAGCACTGGTGGGGGCATATAATGTGTATCTGGCAGCATTGCCGGGGGCATATAATGTGTATCTGGCAGCACTGTGGGGGCATATAATGTGTATCTGGCAGCACTGCTGGGGGCATATAATGTGTTTCTGGCAGCACTGTTGGGGGATTTAATGTGTATCTGGCACTGGGAGCATTTGTGTATCTGACAGCACTGGGAGCATTTGTGTATCTGACAGCACTGGGAGCATTTGTGTATCTGGCAGCACTGTTGAGGGCATTTGTGTCGCTGGCAGCACTGCTAGGGGCATTTGTGTATCTGGTCGACTCCCACACATTTTCACCTCACCAAATCTGTCCCTCTTTGCAAAAAGTTTGGACACCCCTGACCTAGAGGTTGGCTTTTGCACAGAGCTCAGGTAAGGCTGAAGCAGTAATATAGGCCAGGTGACCAGGTTTCAGCCTATGAGAGACAGAGAGTGGTGTCTATACTGCAACTGTAAAGCTATGGCAGACAGCACAGCCAGCCAAAGACCAGGCCTGAGCCTGTGTTACCCCGCAGGAAGAAGGACTGATACTGTATCTGTCAGCAGCTGTGGCAGCCCAAAGACCAGGTCAGAGATAGTGTTAATCTGCAGGAAGCAGAGAGTAAGACTTTTGCAAGATACTTTTTATTATGTTTGCAGATTAGCTGTTCACTTATAGTGAGGGCTCAAGAAGTGAGATAGTTGTCCTGAATGGGGGCAAGGCTGTCTGTTGTTTTGTTTCTGTTTATTTATGCTGACAGTAAATCACTAGTAATTTATTTACCAGAAAAGCTGTCCGGATTATGATCTAGCCCCTAGACACCGCGCCAAATACACCCCTCTACCAAGCTAATTACGCCATATCTTTACAATACTGTGTGTGTGTGTGTGTGTGTGTGTGTGTGTGTGTGTGTGTGTGTGTGTGTGTGTATATATATATATATATATATATATTTATATATGTGAAGGAGTTTTTGTTCACGGATTGATCAATTCTTTTAAGCTTTCAACCCAACATCAAGGGACTCCATCTCCTACTCTATCACCTAGATTTCTGAGAACCTGGCAACTTCAATCACATCAAAGTCAAACTGAAAATGTTTGTAGCAATGTGGTCACTGGCCAAACCTGTGCCGTTTTGCTCCCCATTCCTAGGAATGGCGAGTGCAGTGGATTTCTGTATGTATGTATGTATGTATGTATGTATTTATGTATGTATATATAGTACACAGTAACAATGTTTTCAATATCTTTTTCTGCAAACCTTTGTATTCTAAATATATTTGCTGAATTTTTTATTCTTCATTTTACAAAATAAAATAACGTTTACGTTTTAAGAAGTGCACCACATCGAGATAATAACTTGCTTCCTATTTATTCTCCAATATTGTAATATGGAAGTTAAAAGTGGAAGCACCCCTAGTGCTACAAATAGGAATAATGGGGGTAATTCCAAGTTGATCGCAGCAGGAATTTTTTTTAGCAGTTGGGCAAAACCATGTGCACTACAGGGGGGGGGGGGGGGCAGATATAACATTTGCAGAGAGAGTTAGATTTGGATGGGTTATTTTGTTTCTGTGCAGGGTAAATACTGGCTGCTTTATTTTTACACTGCAATTTAGATTGCAGATTGAACTCACCACACCCAAATCTATCTCTCTGCACATGTTATATCTGCCACCCCTGCAGTGCACATGGGGGGTTATTCCGAGTTGTTCGCTCGGTATTTTTTTCTCGCAATGGAGCGATTAGTCGCTAATGCGCATGCGCAATGTCCGCAGTGCGACTGCGCCAAGTAAATTTGCTATGCAGTTAGGTATTTTACTCACGGCATTACAAGGTTTTTTCTTCGTTCTGGTGATCATAATGTGATTGACAGGAAGTGGGTGTTTCTGGGCGGAAACAGGACGTTTTATGGGTGTGTGTGAAAAAACGCTACAGTTTCTGGAAAAACGCGGGAGTGGCTGGAGAAACGGAGGAGTGTCTGGGCGAACGCTGGGTGTGTTTGTGACGTCAAACCAGGAACGACAAGCACTGAACTGATCGCAGATGCCGAGTAAGTGTGGAGCTACTCAGAAACTGCTAAGAGGTGTCTATTCGCTATTTTGCTAATCTTTCGTTCGCAATTTTGATAAGCTAAGATTCACTCCCAGTAGGCGGCGGCTTAGCGTGTGCAAAGCTGCTAAAAGCAGTTTGCGAGCGAACAACTCGGAATGACCCCCATGGTTTTGCCCAACTGCTAAAAAAATTCCTGCTGCGATCAACTTGGAATTAGGCCCAATATGCATTACATTCAAGCACTAGCATTATTATAGGAGCCTTGTATATTCTACAATCAAAGCATAAACGATTTCCAGTGCGGAAGATCACCTCTATGCATGTGTCCTAGAATAAACCAAGTTAAAGTGCATTCCATATTATAAAACATTTTTATTCACTCAGATGCTGTACAAAAGAACATACCTTTTTTTGCAAAACATAGAATGAATGTATTCCAAACTTTAACACTAGAGAACAAGAAGTGAATCGCTGAGCTATGTCCTCCCATATTCCATGTGGGCTGTATACAAAGCTGAATAGATACTCTTTATAGTGTACAGTAGAAGGTATTTGTGAGCGGAGGTCAATTAAGTTACACTGGAACACTAGGTGATTTTATCACAGAACATTCCTTTTCTATATACTTTTTTTCAGTGTTTTTATTTTTTGCTGTAACGTTCATTTTTATTGGATATAAGACTTTAACAACCTGCCAAGTTCAACAGAGTCATTAAAACAAACACTCTTCTGTCCTAAAGGTACTACTTGAAGTGAATGAGAGGGCAACTGGAGTATCAACCAGTGTAAAGGGGATATGTGGGAAGTCAGCTATGCAAGTAGTCCAGCCAGATGAATAACTAAAATGGGTAACATAAACATAACCTTCAATTAATTTTCTGACTTTGCACATTGAACTCCAAATGACCCATTTAGTGCTGTATGCTATATTGATGATGGACAAAGTGGGCTGTGTTAATAATTAGTGTTTTGGCATTTCAGTTAAATACATTGGGCTTCATTCCATGACATTAATTTGTTAGTTTCCAGAAGTTGAAGCTAAAAACACAATAACCCTATTTTAGTTATATTTTTTTTAATATAAAGTTAAAAGATATTAATTACATTTTTCCACACCTTCCATGTAAATCAGAAAACTTTGGAACCACAGAACTCAATAAATGTTAAGAAGCAGAGATTAGAATGCATGCATTTATCGGGGGTCTTTAGTTTGCCGGCTGTCGGGGTCCACGTCGGACAGTTTACCGGAGCCTGAATCCCGACACCCGGCATACCGACACCGGTTCTCCCTCTTGGGAGTCCACGACCCCCCTCGAGGGAGAATAGATAGCGTGTTGTGCATGATGCACCATCGTACCCGCAGCGTGGTGAGCGCAGGGCCGTTTCTTGGGGCAGGCGAGCAGTGCAACCGCACTGGGCGCCCGCCGCAGTACTAACTGTGGCTCCCTGCTTCCCCCTCCTATTTCTCCCTGAGTAACCCGCTCGGGGGGCTGAGTTTCACGGAATGACGTGGTTGCGCCGTTACGTCACGACGCAACACCGTCACTCCGCGAAACCCCCCCTCCCCCCGAGTGGAGTACAGACAGGGATCCAAGTTAGGAAGAGGGAAAGGCCAGCGCGAGGAGCGACTGGTGAGGCGGGCCGAAGAGCGGTAATCGCCTCTGTAAGTATTCTCTCTCTCTCTCAATGTGTAAAATGGGGACACCTGCCGTAATGTGTGAAATGGGGACTCTTGCCTGCCGTAGTGTGGGGATTTAATGTGTCAAGGGCATTGCGGTGTGTGGCATAATATGGTGCAGGGGGCATTACTGTGTGGGGCTTAATATGGTAGAATTTTTTTTCCTGTGGTGGTCGTGATCTGTTGGAGCAGGGTCAAAAACTGGATTGTGAGGTAGTCTTTTCAGACGAGGCCATGCCCATTTAAATGAGGCCACACCCATTTAGACGAGGCCGCGCCCCCTTGCCGGGTGCGCGCGCAAGTTTTTTTTTATATAGGTGTGTGTGGGGGGGGGGCATTTTTTTATGACATGGGGGGCGCATTTTTAAATCTCGCACTGGGAGCCAAATTGGCTAGAAACACCCCTGGGTGAGTGCAGCGAGCCTGCAAGTGGCTCATTTGCACTCACCATGCTGATGGTATGACGGCAGTCGGGATTCTGGCACCGGTATGCTGTGCGCCGGGACCCCGACAGCTGGCATACCATACTACATCCGAATGTATCATGTAATATTAGATTTTAACAGCTGTAGTACTTGGGACAGGTTGGACTGGCTCTATCCCCAACTGGGATAAATTTATCATCAGTGATTTGGTCAAAATGGCATTTTCATGGGGGGATGATGGTGTAGGGGGCATGGGATTGGGTGGATTTCTTGAAGGCAAGACCAATGGCAAATTGCTACCAAATCAACATGTACAGTACATTTTACACTACATATAACTAGTGAAGTGCACCGGAAATTTTTTGGGTTTTGTGTTTTGGTTTTGGATTCGGTTCCACAGCCGTGTTTTGGATTCTGACGCGTTTTGGCAAAACCTCCCTGAAAATTTTTTGTCGGATTCGGGTGTGTTTTGGATTTGGGTGTTTTTTTACAAAAAAACCTCAAAAACAGCTTAAATCATAGAATTTGGGGGTCATTTTGATCCCATAGTATTATTAACCTCAATAACCATAATTTCCACTCATTTCCAGTCTATTCTGAACACCTCACACCTCACAATATTATTTTTAGTCCTAAAATTTGCACCAAGGTCGCTGGATGACTAAGCTAAGCGACCCAAGTGGCCGACACAAACACCTGGCCCATCTAGGAGTGGCACTGCAGTGTCAGACAGGATGGCAGATGTAAAAAATAGTCCCCAAACAGCACATGATGTAAAGAAAAAAAGAGGTGCACCAAGGTCGCTGGATGGCTAAGCTAAGCGACCCAAGTGGCCGACACAAACACCTGGCCCAACTAGGAGTGGCACTGCAGTGTCAGACAGGATGGCAGATTTAAAAAATAGTCCCCAAACAGCACATGATGCAAAGAAAAAAAGAGGTGCACCAAGGTCACTGGATGGCTAAGCTAAGCGACCCAAGTGGCCGACACAAACACCTGGCCCATATAGGAGTGGCACTACAGTTTCAGACAGGATGGCAGATTTAAAAAAAAGTCCCCAAACAGCACATGATGCAAAGATAAATTAAAGAAAAAAGAGGTGCAAGTTGGAATTGTCCTTGGGCCCTCCCACCCTTATGTTGTATAAACAGGACATGCACACTTTAACAAACCCATCATTTCAGCGACAGGGTCTGCCACATGACTGTGACTGAAATGACTGGTTGGTTTGGGCCCCCACCAAAAAAGAAGCAATAAATCTCTCCTTGCACAAACTGGCTCTACAGAGGCAAGATGTCCACCTCCTCCTAATCATCTGATTCCTCACCCCTTTCAAATTGACACTGAGGGAGTTGGTGGTGTGGTTTGCAGGAGCTTGGTTACAAGAGGATGGGATTTAGTTGTCAGTGGACTGCTTCCGCTGTCACCCAAAGTTTTTGAACTTGTCAATGACTTCTGATGAATGCACTCCAGGTGACGTATAAGGGAGGATGTTCCTAGGTGGTTAACGTCCTTACCCTACTTATTACAGCTTGACAAATGCAACACACGGCTTGACACCTGTTGTCCACATTTCTGTTAAAATAATTCCACACCGAGGAGGTGATTTTTTTTTTGTAATTTGACCAGGCATGTCAATGGCCATATTCATCCCACGGACAACAGGTGTCTCCCCGGGTGCCTGACTTAAACAAACCACCTCACCATCAGAATCCTCCTTGTCAATTTCCTCCTTAGCGCCAGCAACACCCATATCCTCATCCTGGTGTACTTCAACAGTGACATCTTCAATTTAACTATCAGGAACTGGACTGCGGGTGCTCCTTCCAGCACTTGCAGGGGGCGTGCAAATGGTGGAAGGCGCCACCTCTTCCCGTCCAGTGTTGGGAAGGTCAGGCATCGCAACCGACACAATTGGACTCTCCTTGGGGATTTGTGATTTAGAAGAACGCACAGTTCTTTGCTGTGCTTTTGCCAGCTTAAGTCTTTTCATTTTTCTAGCGGGAGGATGAGTGCTTCCATCCTCATGTGAAGCTGAACCACTAGCCATGAACATAGGACAGGGCCTCAGCCGTTCCTTGCCACTCCGTATTGTAAATGCCATATTGGCAAGTTTACGCTTCTCATCAGACGCTTTCAATTTTGATTTTTGGGTCATTTTACTGAACTCTTGTTTTTTGAATTTTACATGCTCTCTACTATGACATTGGGCATCGGCCTTGGCAGACGACGTTGATGGCATTTCATCGTCTCGGCCATGACTAGTGGCAGCAGCTTCAGCAATAGGTGGAAGTGGATCTTGATCTTTCCCTATTTTACCCTCCACATTTTTGTTCTCCATTTTTTAATGTGTGGAATTATATGCCAGTAATATATCAATAGCAATGGCCTACTGTACCGTACTGCTATATATATACTGGTGGTCAGCATAATTCTGCACTGTCCTCCTACTATATACTGCGCATAACTAAAATGCAGCACAGGTATGGATGGATAGTATACTTGACGACATAGAGGTAGAGCAGCGGACTACTGTACCGTACTGCTATATATATACTGGTGGTCAGCAAAATTCTGCACTGTCCTCCTACTATATACTGCGTACAACTAAAATGCAGCACAGGTATGGATGGATAGTATACTTGACAACACAGAGGTAGACCAGTGAACTACTGTACCGTACTGCTATATATATATATACTGGTGATCAGCATAATTCTGCACTGTCATCCTACTATATACTGCGCACAACTAAAATGCAGCACAGGTATGGATGGATAGTATACTTGATGACACAGAGGTAGAGCAGTGAACTACTGTACCGTACTGCTATATATATATACTGGTGGTCAGCAAAATTCTGCACTGTCCTCCTACTATATACTGTGCACAACTAAAATGCAGCACAGGTATGGATGGATAGTATACTTGACGACATAGAGGTAGAGTAGTAGACCACTATACCGTACTGCTATATATATACTGGTGGTCAGCTAAATTCTGCACTGTCCTCCTACTATATACTGCGCACAACTAAAATGCAGCACAGGTATGGATGGATAGTATACTTGATGACACAGAGGTAGACCAGTGAACTACTGTACCGTACTGCTATATATATACTGGTGGTCAGCAAAATTCTGCACTGTCCTCCTACTATATACTGCGCATAACTAAAATGCAGCACAGGTATGGATGGATAGTATACTTGATGACACAGAGGTAGAGCAGTGGACTACTGTACCGTACTGCTATATATTAGAGATGAGCGGGTTCGGTTTCTTTGAATCCGAACCCGCACGAACTTCACTTTTTTTTTCACGGGTCCGAGCGACTCGGATCTTCCCGCCTTGCTCGGTTAACCCGAGCGCGCCCGAACGTCATCATGACGCTGTCGGATTCTCGCGAGACTCGGATTCTATATAAGGAGCCGCGCGTCGCCGCCATTTTCACACGTGCATTGAGATTGATAGGGAGAGGACGTGGCTGGCGTCCTCTCCATTAGAATAGATTAGAAGAGAGAGAGAGAGAGAGAGATTGTGCAGACAGAGTTTACCACAGTGACCAGTGCAGTTGTTGTTAAGTTAACTTTTATTTAATATATCCGTTCTCTGCTATATCCGTTCTCTGCCTGAAAAAAACGATACACAGCAGTCACACAGTGTGACTCAGTCTGTGTGCACTCAGCTCAGCCCAGTGTGCTGCACATCAATGTATAAAAGCTTATAATAATTGTGGGGGAGACTGGGGAGCACTGCAGGTTGTTATAGCAGGAGCCAGGAGTACATAATATTATATTAATTTAAAATTAAACAGTGCACACTTTTGCTGCAGGAGTGCCACTGCCAGTGTGACTAGTGGTGACCAGTGCCTGACCACCAGTATAGTAGTATATTGTTGTATACTATCTCTTTATCAACCAGTCTATATTAGCAGCAGACACAGTACAGTGCGGTAGTTCACGGCTGTGGCTACCTCTGTGTCGGCAGTCGGCACTCGGCAGGCAGTCCGTCCATCCATAATTGTATAATTATATACCACCTAACCGTGGTATTTTTTTTTCTTTCTTTATACCGTCGTCATAGTCATACTAGTTTTTACGAGTATACTACTATCTCTTTATCAACCAGTGTACAGTGCGGTAGTTCACGGCTGTGGCTACCTCTGTGTCGGCAGTCGGCAGGCAGTCCGTCCATCCATAATTGTATTATTATAATATATACCACCTAACCGTGGTTTTTTTTTCATTCTTTATACCGTCATAGTGTCATACTAGTTGTTACGAGTATACTACTATCTCTTTATCAACCAGTGTACAGTGCGGTAGTTCACGGCTGTGGCTACCTCTGTGTCGGCAGTCGGCAGGCAGTCCGTCCATCCATAATTGTATTATAATATATACCACCTAACCGTGGTTTTTTTTTCATTCTTTATACCGTCATAGTGTCATACTAGTTGTTACGAGTATACTACTATCTCTTTTAGAGATGAGCGGGTTCGGTTTCTCTGAAACCGAACCCGCACGAACTTCATGTTTTTTTTACGGGTCCGAGCAGACTCGGATCCTCCCGCCTTGCTCGGTTAACCCGAGCGCGCCCGAACGTCATCATGACGCTGTCGGATTCTCGCGAGACTCGGATTCTATATAAGGAGCCGCGCGTCGCCGCCATTTTCACACGTGCATTGAGATTGATAGGGAGAGGACGTGGCTGGCGTCCTCTCCATTAGAAATTAGATTAGAAGAGAGAGAGAGATTGTGCAGAGTCAGACAGAGTTTACCACAGTGACCAGTGCAGTTGTTGTTAGTTAACTTTTATTTATTTTAATATAATATATCCGTTCTCTGCTATATCCGTTCTCTGCCTGAAAAAAAACGATACACAGCAGCAGCCAGTCACACAGTGTGACTCAGTCTGTGTGCACTCAGCTCAGCCCAGTGTGCTGCACATCAATGTATAAAAGGCAAAGCTTATAATAATTGTGGGGGAGACTGGGGAGCACTGCAGGTTGTTATAGCAGGAGCCCCCAGGAGTACATAATATTATATTAATTTAAAATTAAACAGTGCACACTTTTGCTGCAGGAGTGCCACTGCCAGTGTGACTAGTGGTGACCAGTGCCTGACCACCAGTATAGTAGTATATTGTTGTATGTATTGTATACTATCTCTTTATCAACCAGTCTATATTAGCAGCAGACACAGTACAGTGCGGTAGTTCACGGCTGTGGCTACCTCTGTGTCGGCAGTCGGAACTCGGCAGGCAGTCCGTCCATCCATAATTGTATTACAATATATACCACCTAACCGTGGTATTTTTTTTTCTTTCTTTATACCGTCGTCATAGTGTCATACTAGTTGTTACGAGTATACTACTATCTCTTTATCAACCAGTGTACAGTGCGGTAGTTCACGGCTGTGGCTACCTCTGTGTCGGCAGTCGGCAGGCAGTCCGTCCATCCATAATTGTATTATTATTATAATATATACCACCTAACCGTGGTTTTTTTTTCATTCTTTATACCGTCATAGTGTCATACTAGTTGTTACGAGTATACTACTATCTCTTTATCAACCAGTGTACAGTGCGGTAGTTCACGGCTGTGGCTACCTCTGTGTCGGCAGTCGGCAGGCAGTCCGTCCATCCATAATTGTATTATTATTATAATATATACCACCTAACCGTGGTTTTTTTTTCATTCTTTATACCGTCGTCATAGTGTCATACTAGTTGTTACGAGTATACTACTATCTCTTTATCAACCAGTGTACAGTGCGGTAGTTCACGGCTGTGGCTACCTCTGTGTCGGCAGTCGGCAGGCAGTCCGTCCATCCATAATTGTATTATTATTATAATATATACCACCTAACTGTGGTATTTTTTTTTCTTTCTTTATACCGTCGTCATAGTGTCATACTAGTTGTTACGAGTATACTACTATCTCTTTATCAACCAGTGTACAGTGCGGTAGTTCACGGCTGTGGCTACCTCTGTGTCGGCAGTCGGCAGGCAGTCCGTCCATCCATAATTGTATTATTATTATAATATATACCACCTAACTGTGGTATTTTTTTTTCTTTCTTTATACCGTCGTCATAGTGTCATACTAGTTGTTACGAGTATACTACTATCTCTTTATCAACCAGTGTACAGTGCGGTAGTTCACGGCTGTGGCTACCTCTGTGTCGGCAGGCAGTCCGTCCATCCATAATTGTATTATTATTATAATATATACCACCTAACCGTGGTTTTTTTTTCATTCTTTATACCGTCGTCATAGTGTCATACTAGTTGTTACGAGTATACTACTATCTCTTTATCAACCAGTGTACAGTGCGGTAGTTCACGGCTGTGGCTACCTCTGTGTCGGCAGTCGGCAGGCAGTCCGTCCATCCATAATTGTATTATTATTATAATATATACCACCTAACTGTGGTATTTTTTTTTCTTTCTTTATACCGTCGTCATAGTGTCATACTAGTTGTTACGAGTATACTACTATCTCTTTATCAACCAGTGTACAGTGCGGTAGTTCACGGCTGTGGCTACCTCTGTGTCGGCAGTCGGCAGGCAGTCCGTCCATCCATAATTGTATTATTATTATAATATATACCACCTAACCGTGGTTTTTTTTTCATTCTTTATACCGTCATAGTGTCATACTAGTTGTTACGAGTATACTACTATCTCTTTATCAACCAGTGTACAGTGCGGTAGTTCACGGCTGTGGCTACCTCTGTGTCGGCAGTCGGCAGGCAGTCCGTCCATCCATAATTGTATTATTATTATAATATATACCACCTAACCGTGGTTTTTTTTTCATTCTTTATACCGTCGTCATAGTGTCATACTAGTTGTTACGAGTATACTACTATCTCTTTATCAACCAGTGTACAGTGCGGTAGTTCACGGCTGTGGCTACCTCTGTGTCGGCAGTCGGCAGGCAGTCCGTCCATCCATAATTGTATTATTATTATAATATATACCACCTAACTGTGGTATTTTTTTTTCTTTCTTTATACCGTCGTCATAGTGTCATACTAGTTGTTACGAGTATACTACTATCTCTTTATCAACCAGTGTACAGTGCGGTAGTTCACGGCTGTGGCTACCTCTGTGTCGGCAGTCGGCAGGCAGTCCGTCCATCCATAATTGTATTATTATTATAATATATACCACCTAACCGTGGTTTTTTTTTCATTCTTTATACCGTCATAGTGTCATACTAGTTGTTACGAGTATACTACTATCTCTTTATCAACCAGTGTACAGTGCGGTAGTTCACGGCTGTGGCTACCTCTGTGTCGGCAGTCGGCAGGCAGTCCGTCCATCCATAATTGTATTATTATTATAATATATACCACCTAACCGTGGTTTTTTTTTCATTCTTTATACTGTCGTCATAGTGTCATACTAGTTGTTACGAGTATACTACTATCTCTTTATCAACCAGTGTACAGTGCGGTAGTTCACGGCTGTGGCTACCTCTGTGTCGGCAGTCGGCAGGCAGTCCGTCCATCCATAATTGTATTATTATTATAATATATACCACCTAACTGTGGTATTTTTTTTTCTTTCTTTATACCGTCGTCATAGTGTCATACTAGTTGTTACGAGTATACTACTATCTCTTTATCAACCAGTGTACAGTGCGGTAGTTCACGGCTGTGGCTACCTCTGTGTCGGCAGTCGGCAGGCAGTCCGTCCATCCATAATTGTATTATTATTATAATATATACCACCTAACTGTGGTATTTTTTTTTCTTTCTTTATACCGTCGTCATAGTGTCATACTAGTTGTTACGAGTATACTACTATCTCTTTATCAACCAGTGTACAGTGCGGTAGTTCACGGCTGTGGCTACCTCTGTGTCGGCAGTCGGCAGGCAGTCCGTCCATCCATAATTGTATTATTATTATAATATATACCACCTAACTGTGGTATTTTTTTTTCTTTCTTTATACCGTCGTCATAGTGTCATACTAGTTGTTACGAGTATACTACTATCTCTTTATCAACCAGTGTACAGTGCGGTAGTTCACGGCTGTGGCTACCTCTGTGTCGGCAGTCGGCAGGCAGTCCGTCCATCCATAATTGTATTATTATTATAATATATACCACCTAACCGTGGTTTTTTTATACCACCTAACCGTGGCAGTCCGTCCATAATTGTATACTAGTATCCAATCCATCCATCTCCATTGTTTACCTGAGGTGCCTTTTAGTTCTGCCTATAAAATATGGAGAACAAAAAAGTTGAGGTTCCAAAATTAGGGAAAGATCAAGATCCACTTCCACCTCGTGCTGAAGCTGCTGCCACTAGTCATGGCCGAGACGATGAAATGCCAGCAACGTCGTCTGCCAAGGCCGATGCCCAATGTCATAGTACAGAGCATGTCAAATCCAAAACACCAAATATCAGAAAAAAAAGGACTCCAAAACCTAAAATAAAATTGTCGGAGGAGAAGCGTAAACTTGCCAATATGCCATTTACCACACGGAGTGGCAAGGAACGGCTGAGGCCCTGGCCTATGTTCATGGCTAGTGGTTCAGCTTCACATGAGGATGGAAGCACTCAGCCTCTCGCTAGAAAACTGAAAAGACTCAAGCTGGCAAAAGCACCGCAAAGAACTGTGCGTTCTTTGAAATCCCAAATCCACAAGGAGAGTCCAATTGTGTCGTTTGCGATGCCTGACCTTCCCAACACTGGACGTGAAGAGCATGCGCCTTCCACTATTTGCATGCCCCCTGCAAGTGCTGGAAGGAGCACCCGCAGTCCAGTTCCTGATAGTCAGATTGAAGATGTCAGTGTTGAAGTACACCAGGATGAGGAGGATATGGGTGTTGCTGGCGCTGGGGAGGAAATTGACCAGGAGGATTCTGATGGTGAGGTGGTTTGTTTAAGTCAGGCACCCGGGGAGACACCTGTTGTCCGTGGGAGGAATATGGCCGTTGACATGCCAGGTGAAAATACCAAAAAAATCAGCTCTTCGGTGTGGAGGTATTTCACCAGAAATGCGGACAACAGGTGTCAAGCCGTGTGTTCCCTTTGTCAAGCTGTAATAAGTAGGGGTAAGGACGTTAACCACCTCGGAACATCCTCCCTTATACGTCACCTGCAGCGCATTCATAATAAGTCAGTGACAAGTTCAAAAACTTTGGGTGACAGCGGAAGCAGTCCACTGACCAGTAAATCCCTTCCTCTTGTAACCAAGCTCACGCAAACCACCCCACCAACTCCCTCAGTGTCAATTTCCTCCTTCCCCAGGAATGCCAATAGTCCTGCAGGCCATGTCACTGGCAAGTCTGACGAGTCCTCTCCTGCCTGGGATTCCTCCGATGCATCCTTGCGTGTAACGCCTACTGCTGCTGGCGCTGCTGTTGTTGCCGCTGGGAGTCGATGGTCATCCCAGAGGGGAAGTCGTAAGCCCACTTGTACTACTTCCAGTAAGCAATTGACTGTTCAACAGTCCTTTGCGAGGAAGATGAAATATCACAGCAGTCATCCTACTGCAAAGCGGATAACTGAGTCCGTGACAACTATGTTGGTGTTAGACGTGCGTCCGGTATCCGCCGTTAGTTCACAGGGAACTAGACAATTTATTGAGGCAGTGTGCCCCCGTTACCAAATACCATCTAGGTTCCACTTCTCTAGGCAGGCGATACCGAGAATGTACACGGACGTCAGAAAAAGACTCACCAGTGTCCTAAAAAATGCAGTTGTACCCAATGTCCACTTAACCACGGACATGTGGACAAGTGGAGCAGGGCAGGGTCAGGACTATATGACTGTGACAGCCCACTGGGTAGATGTATGGACTCCCGCCGCAAGAACAGCAGCGGCGGCACCAGTAGCAGCATCTCGCAAATGCCAACTCTTTCCTAGGCAGGCTACGCTTTGTATCACCGCTTTCCAGAATACGCACACAGCTGAAAACCTCTTACGGCAACTGAGGAAGATCATCGCGGAATGGCTTACCCCAATTGGACTCTCCTGTGGATTTGTGGCATCGGACAACGCCAGCAATATTGTGTGTGCATTAAATATGGGCAAATTCCAGCACGTCCCATGTTTTGCACATACCTTGAATTTGGTGGTGCAGAATTTTTTAAAAAACGACAGGGGCGTGCAAGAGATGCTGTCGGTGGCCAGAAAAATTGCGGGACACTTTCGGCGTACAGGCACCACGTACAGAAGACTGGAGCACCACCAAAAACTACTGAACCTGCCCTGCCATCATCTGAAGTAAGAAGTGGTAACGAGGTGGAATTCAACCCTCTATATGCTTCAGAGGTTGGAGGAGCAGCAAAAGGCCATTCAAGCCTATACAATTGAGCACGATATAGGAGATGGAATGCACCTGTCTCAAGTGCAGTGGAGAATGATTTCAACGTTGTGCAAGGTTCTGATGCCCTTTGAACTTGCCACACGTGAAGTCAGTTCAGACACTGCCAGCCTGAGTCAGGTCATTCCCCTCATCAGGCTTTTGCAGAAGAAGCTGGAGGCATTGAAGAAGGAGCTAACACGGAGCGATTCCGCTAGGCATGTGGGACTTGTGGATGCAGCCCTTAATTCGCTTAACAAGGATTCACGGGTGGTCAATCTGTTGAAATCAGAGCACTACATTTTGGCCACCGTGCTCGATCCTAGATTTAAAGCCTACCTTGGATCTCTCTTTCCGGCAGACACAGGTCTGCTGGGGTTGAAAGACCTGCTGGTGACAAAATTGTCAAGTCAAGCGGAACGCGACCTGTCAACATCTCCTCCTTCACATTCTCCCGCAACTGGGGGTGCGAGGAAAAGGCTCAGAATTCCGAGCCCACCCGCTGGCGGTGATGCAGGGCAGTCTGGAGCGACTGCTGATGCTGACATCTGGTCCGGACTGAAGGACCTGACAACGATTACGGACATGTCGTCTACTGTCACTGCATATGATTCTCTCAACATTGATAGAATGGTGGAGGATTATATGAGTGACCGCATCCAAGTAGGCACGTCACACAGTCCGTACTTATACTGGCAGGAAAAAGAGGCAATTTGGAGGCCCTTGCACAAACTGGCTTTATTCTACCTAAGTTGCCCTCCCACAAGTGTGTACTCCGAAAGAGTGTTTAGTGCCGCCGCTCACCTTGTCAGCAATCGGCGTACGAGGTTACATCCAGAAAATGTGGAGAAGATGATGTTCATTAAAATGAATTATAATCAATTCCTCCGCGGAGACATTGACCAGCAGCAATTGCCTCCACAAAGTACACAGGGAGCTGAGATGGTGGATTCCAGTGGGGACGAATTGATAATCTGTGAGGAGGGGGATGTACACGGTGATATATCGGAGGGTGAAGATGAGGTGGACATCTTGCCTCTGTAGAGCCAGTTTGTGCAAGGAGAGATTAATTGCTTCTTTTTTGGGGGGGGTCCAAACCAACCCGTCATATCAGTCACAGTCGTGTGGCAGACCCTGTCACTGAAATGATGGGTTGGTTAAAGTGTGCATGTCCTGTTTTGTTTATACAACATAAGGGTGGGTGGGAGGGCCCAAGGATAATTCCATCTTGCACCTCTTTTTTCTTTTCTTTTTCTTTGCATCATGTGCTGATTGGGGAGGGTTTTTTGGAAGGGACATCCTGCGTGACACTGCAGTGCCACTCCTAGATGGGCCCGGTGTTTGTGTCGGCCACTAGGGTCGCTTATCTTTCTCACACAGTCAGCTACCTCATTGCGCCTCTTTTTTTCTTTGCGTCATGTGCTGTTTGGGGAGGGTTTTTTGGAAGGGACATCCTGCGTGACACTGCAGTGCCACTCCTAGATGGGCCCGGTGTTTGTGTCGGCCACTAGGGTCGCTTATCTTTCTCACACAGTCAGCTACCTCATTGCGCCTCTTTTTTTCTTTGCGTCATGTGCTGTTTGGGGAGGGTTTTTTGGAAGGGACATCCTGCGTGACACTGCAGTGCCACTCCTAGATGGGCCCGGTGTTTGTGTCGGCCACTAGGGTCGCTTATCTTACTCACACAGCGACCTCGGTGCAAATTTTAGGACTAAAAATAATATTGTGAGGTGTGATGTGTTCAGAATAGGCTGAAAATGAGTGTAAATTATGTTTTTTGAGGTTAATAATACTTTGGGATCAAAATTACCCCCAAATTCTATGATTTAAGCTGTTTTTTAGGGTTTTTTGAAAAAAACACCCGAATCCAAAACACACCCGAATCCGACAAAAAAAATTCGGTGAGGTTTTGCCAAAACGCGTTCGAACCCAAAACACGGCCGCGGAACCGAACCCAAAACCAAAACACAAAACCCGAAAAATTTCAGGCGCTCATCTCTAATCTCTTTATCAACCAGTGTACAGTGCGGTAGTTCACGGCTGTGGCTACCTCTGTGTCGGCAGTCGGCAGGCAGTCCGTCCATCCATAATTGTATTATAATATATACCACCTAACCGTGGTTTTTTTTTCATTCTTTATACCGTCATAGTCAGTCATACTAGTTGTTACGAGTATACTACTATCTCTTTATCAACCAGTGTACAGTGCGGTAGTTCACGGCTGTGGCTACCTCTGTGTCGGCACTCGGCAGGCAGTCCGTCCATCCATAATTGTATTATAATATATACCACCTAACCGTGGTTTTTTTTTCATTCTTTATACCGTCATAGTGTCATACTAGTTGTTACGAGTATACTACTATCTCTTTATCAACCAGTGTACAGTGCGGTAGTTCACGGCTGTGGCTACCTCTGTGTCGGCAGTCGGCAGGCAGTCCGTCCATCCATAATTGTATTATAATATATACCACCTAACCGTGGTTTTTTTTAGAGATGAGCGGGTTCGGTTTCTCTGAAACCGAACCCGCACGAACTTCATGTTTTTTTCACGGGTCCGAGCAGACTCGGATCCTCCCGCCTTGCTCGGTTAACCCGAGCGCGCCCGAACGTCATCATGACGCTGTCGGATTCTCGCGAGACTCGGATTCTATATAAGGAGCCGCGCGTCGCCGCCATTTTCACACGTGCATTGAGATTGATAGGGAGAGGACGTGGCTGGCGTCCTCTCCATTAGAAATTAGATTAGAAGAGAGAGAGAGATTGTGCAGAGTCAGACAGAGTTTACCACAGTGACCAGTGCAGTTGTTGTTAGTTAACTTTTATTTATTTTAATATATCCGTTCTCTGCTATATCCGTTCTCTGCCTGAAAAAAAACGATACACAGCAGCAGCCAGTCACACAGTGTGACTCAGTCTGTGTGCACTCAGCTCAGCCCAGTGTGCTGCACATCAATGTATAAAAGGCAAAGCTTATAATAATTGTGGGGGAGACTGGGGAGCACTGCAGGTTGTTATAGCAGGAGCCCCCAGGAGTACATAATATTATATTAATTTAAAATTAAACAGTGCACACTTTTGCTGCAGGAGTGCCACTGCCAGTGTGACTAGTGGTGACCAGTGCCTGACCACCAGTATAGTAGTATATTGTTGTATGTATTGTATACTATCTCTTTATCAACCAGTCTATATTAGCAGCAGACACAGTACAGTGCGGTAGTTCACGGCTGTGGCTACCTCTGTGTCGGCAGTCGGAACTCGGCAGGCAGTCCGTCCATCCATAATTGTATTACAATATATACCACCTAACCGTGGTATTTTTTTTTCTTTCTTTATACCGTCGTCATAGTGTCATACTAGTTGTTACGAGTATACTACTATCTCTTTATCAACCAGTGTACAGTGCGGTAGTTCACGGCTGTGGCTACCTCTGTGTCGGCAGTCGGCAGGCAGTCCGTCCATCCATAATTGTATTATTATTATAATATATACCACCTAACCGTGGTTTTTTTTTCATTCTTTATACCGTCGTCATAGTGTCATACTAGTTGTTACGAGTATACTACTATCTCTTTATCAACCAGTGTACAGTGCGGTAGTTCACGGCTGTGGCTACCTCTGTGTCGGCAGTCGGCAGGCAGTCCGTCCATCCATAATTGTATTATTATTATAATATATACCACCTAACCGTGGTTTTTTTTTCATTCTTTATACCGTCGTCATAGTGTCATACTAGTTGTTACGAGTATACTACTATCTCTTTATCAACCAGTGTACAGTGCGGTAGTTCACGGCTGTGGCTACCTCTGTGTCGGCAGTCGGCAGGCAGTCCGTCCATCCATAATTGTATTATTATTATAATATATACCACCTAACCGTGGTTTTTTTTTCATTCTTTATACCGTCGTCATAGTGTCATACTAGTTGTTACGAGTATACTACTATCTCTTTATCAACCAGTGTACAGTGCGGTAGTTCACGGCTGTGGCTACCTCTGTGTCGGCAGTCGGCAGGCAGTCCGTCCATCCATAATTGTATTATTATTATAATATATACCACCTAACCGTGGTTTTTTTTTCATTCTTTATACCGTCGTCATAGTGTCATACTAGTTGTTACGAGTATACTACTATCTCTTTATCAACCAGTGTACAGTGCGGTAGTTCACGGCTGTGGCTACCTCTGTGTCGGCAGTCGGCAGGCAGTCCGTCCATCCATAATTGTATTATTATTATAATATATACCACCTAACCGTGGTTTTTTTTTCATTCTTTATACCGTCGTCATAGTGTCATACTAGTTGTTACGAGTATACTACTATCTCTTTATCAACCAGTGTACAGTGCGGTAGTTCACGGCTGTGGCTACCTCTGTGTCGGCAGTCGGCAGGCAGTCCGTCCATCCATAATTGTATTATTATTATAATATATACCACCTAACCGTGTTTTTTTTTTCATTCTTTATACCGTCGTCATAGTGTCATACTAGTTGTTACGAGTATACTACTATCTCTTTATCAACCAGTGTACAGTGCGGTAGTTCACGGCTGTGGCTACCTCTGTGTCGGCAGTCGGCAGGCAGTCCGTCCATCCATAATTGTATTATTATTATAATATATACCACCTAACCGTGGTTTTTTTTTCATTCTTTATACCGTCGTCATAGTGTCATACTAGTTGTTACGAGTATACTACTATCTCTTTATCAACCAGTGTACAGTGCGGTAGTTCACGGCTGTGGCTACCTCTGTGTCGGCAGTCGGCAGGCAGTCCGTCCATCCATAATTGTATTATTATTATAATATATACCACCTAACCGTGGTTTTTTTTTCATTCTTTATACCGTCGTCATAGTGTCATACTAGTTGTTACGAGTATACTACTATCTCTTTATCAACCAGTGTACAGTGCGGTAGTTCACGGCTGTGGCTACCTCTGTGTCGGCAGTCGGCAGGCAGTCCGTCCATCCATAATTGTATTATTATTATAATATATACCACCTAACCGTGGTTTTTTTTTCATTCTTTATACCGTCGTCATAGTGTCATACTAGTTGTTACGAGTATACTACTATCTCTTTATCAACCAGTGTACAGTGCGGTAGTTCACGGCTGTGGCTACCTCTGTGTCGGCAGTCGGCAGGCAGTCCGTCCATCCATAATTGTATTATTATTATAATATATACCACCTAACCGTGGTTTTTTTTTCATTCTTTATACCGTCGTCATAGTGTCATACTAGTTGTTACGAGTATACTACTATCTCTTTATCAACCAGTGTACAGTGCGGTAGTTCACGGCTGTGGCTACCTCTGTGTCGGCAGTCGGCAGGTATCCAATACTAGTATCCAATCCATCCATCTCCATTGTTTACCTGAGGTGCCTTTTAGTTCTGCCTATAAAATATGGAGAACAAAAAAGTTGAGGTTCCAAAATTAGGGAAAGATCAAGATCCACTTCCACCTCGTGCTGAAGCTGCTGCCACTAGTCATGGCCGAGACGATGAAATGCCAGCAACGTCGTCTGCCAAGGCCGATGCCCAATGTCATAGTACAGAGCATGTCAAATCCAAAACACCAAATATCAGAAAAAAAAGGACTCCAAAACCTAAAATAAAATTGTCGGAGGAGAAGCGTAAACTTGCCAATATGCCATTTACCACACGGAGTGGCAAGGAACGGCTGAGGCCCTGGCCTATGTTCATGGCTAGTGGTTCAGCTTCACATGAGGATGGAAGCACTCAGCCTCTCGCTAGAAAAATGAAAAGACTCAAGCTGGCAAAAGCACCGCAAAGAACTGTGCGTTCTTCGAAATCCCAAATCCACAAGGAGAGTCCAATTGTGTCGGTTGCGATGCCTGACCTTCCCAACACTGGAGGTGAAGAGCATGCGCCTTCCACCATTTGCACGCCCCCTGCAAGTGCTGGAAGGAGCACCCGCAGTCCAGTTCCTGATAGTCAGATTGAAGATGTCAGTGTTGAAGTACACCAGGATGAGGAGGATATGGGTGTTGCTGGCGCTGGGGAGGAAATTGACTAGGAGGATTCTGATGGTGAGGTGGTTTGTTTAAGTCAGGCACCCGGGGAGACACCTGTTGTCCGTGGGAGGAATATGGCCGTTGACATGCCAGGTGAAAATACCAAAAAAATCAGCTCTTCGGTGTGGAGGTATTTCACCAGAAATGCGGACAACAGGTGTCAAGCCGTGTGTTCCCTTTGTCAAGCTGTAATAAGTAGGGGTAAGGACGTTAACCACCTCGGAACATCCTCCCTTATACGTCACCTGCAGCGCATTCATAATAAGTCAGTGACAAGTTCAAAAACTTTGGGTGACAGCGGAAGCAGTCCACTGACCAGTAAATCCCTTCCTCTTGTAACCAAGCTCACGCAAACCACCCCACCAACTCCCTCAGTGTCAATTTCCTCCTTCCCCAGGAATGCCAATAGTCCTGCAGGCCATGTCACTGGCAAGTCTGACGAGTCCTCTCCTGCCTGGGATTCCTCCGATGCATCCTTGCGTGTAACGCCTACTGCTGCTGGCGCTGCTGTTGTTGCCGCTGGGAGTCGATGGTCATCCCAGAGGGGAAGTCGTAAGCCCACTTGTACTACTTCCAGTAAGCAATTGACTGTTCAACAGTCCTTTGCGAGGAAGATGAAATATCACAGCAGTCATCCTACTGCAAAGCGGATAACTGAGGCCTTGGCATCCTGGGTGGTGAGAAACGTGGTTCCGGTATCCATCATTACTGCAGAGCCAACTAGAGACTTGTTGGAGGTACTGTGTCCCCGGTACCAAATACCATCTAGGTTCCATTTCTCTAGGCAGGCGATACCGAAAATGTACACAGACTTAAGAAAAAGAGTCACCAGTGTCCTAAAAAATGCAGCTGTACCCAATGTCCACTTAACCACGGACATGTGGACAAGTGGAGCAGGGCAGGGTCAGGACTATATGACTGTGACAGCCCACTGGGTAGATGTATGGACTCCCGCCGCAAGAACAGCAGCGGCGGCACCAGTAGCAGCATCTCGCAAACGCCAACTCTTTCCTAGGCAGGCTACGCTTTGTATCACCGCTTTCCAGAATACGCACACAGCTGAAAACCTCTTACGGCAACTGAGGAAGATCATCGCGGAATGGCTTACCCCAATTGGACTCTCCTGTGGATTTGTGGCATCGGACAACGCCAGCAATATTGTGTGTGCATTAAATCTGGGCCAATTCCAGCACGTCCCATGTTTTGCACATACCTTGAATTTGGTGGTGCAGAATTTTTTAAAAAACGACAGGGGCGTGCAAGAGATGCTGTCGGTGGCCAGAAGAATTGCGGGACACTTTCGGCGTACAGGCACCACGTACAGAAAACTGGAGCACCACCAAAAACTACTGAACCTGCCCTGCCATCATCTGAAGCAAGAAGTGGTAACGAGGTGGAATTCAACCCTCTATATGCTTCAGAGGTTGGAGGAGCAGCAAAAGGCCATTCAAGCCTATACAATTGAGCACGATATAGGAGGTGGAATGCACCTGTCTCAAGTGCAGTGGAGAATGATTTCAACGTTGTGCAAGGTTCTGATGCCCTTTGAACTTGCCACACGTGAAGTCAGTTCAGACACTGCCAGCCTGAGTCAGGTCATTCCCCTCATCAGGCTTTTGCAGAAGAAGCTGGAGGCATTGAAGAAGGAGCTAACACGGAGCGATTCCGCTAGGCATGTGGGACTTGTGGATGCAGCCCTTAATTCGCTTAACAAGGATTCACGGGTGGTCAATCTGTTGAAATCAGAGCACTACATTTTGGCCACCGTGCTCGATCCTAGATTTAAAGCCTACCTTGGATCTCTCTTTCCGGCAGACACAGGTCTGCTGGGGTTGAAAGACCTGCTGGTGACAAAATTGTCAAGTCAAGCGGAACGCGACCTGTCAACATCTCCTCCTTCACATTCTCCCGCAACTGGGGGTGCGAGGAAAAGGCTCAGAATTCCGAGCCCACCCGCTGGCGGTGATGCAGGGCAGTCTGGAGCGACTGCTGATGCTGACATCTGGTCCGGACTGAAGGACCTGACAACGATTACGGACATGTCGTCTACTGTCACTGCATATGATTCTCTCAACATTGATAGAATGGTGGAGGATTATATGAGTGACCGCATCCAAGTAGGCACGTCACACAGTCCGTACTTATACTGGCAGGAAAAAGAGGCAATTTGGAGGCCCTTGCACAAACTGGCTTTATTCTACCTAAGTTGCCCTCCCACAAGTGTGTACTCCGAAAGAGTGTTTAGTGCCGCCGCTCACCTTGTCAGCAATCGGCGTACGAGGTTACATCCAGAAAATGTGGAGAAGATGATGTTCATTAAAATGAATTATAATCAATTCCTCCGCGGAGACATTGACCAGCAGCAATTGCCTCCACAAAGTACACAGGGAGCTGAGATGGTGGATTCCAGTGGGGACGAATTGATAATCTGTGAGGAGGGGGATGTACACGGTGATATATCGGAGGGTGAAGATGAGGTGGACATCTTGCCTCTGTAGAGCCAGTTTGTGCAAGGAGAGATTAATTGCTTCTTTTTTGGGGGGGGTCCAAACCAACCCGTCATATCAGTCACAGTCGTGTGGCAGACCCTGTCACTGAAATGATGGGTTGGTTAAAGTGTGCATGTCCTGTTTTGTTTATACAACATAAGGGTGGGTGGGAGGGCCCAAGGATAATTCCATCTTGCACCTCTTTTTTCTTTTCTTTTTCTTTGCATCATGTGCTGATTGGGGAGGGTTTTTTGGAAGGGACATCCTGCGTGACACTGCAGTGCCACTCCTAGATGGGCCCGGTGTTTGTGTCGGCCACTAGGGTCGCTAATCTTACTCACACAGCTACCTCATTGCGCCTCTTTTTTTCTTTGCGTCATGTGCTGTTTGGGGAGGGTTTTTTGGAAGGGACATCCTGCGTGACACTGCAGTGCCACTCCTAGATGTGCCCGGTGTTTGTGTCGGCCACTAGGGTCGCTAATCTTACTCACACAGTCAGCTACCTCATTGCGCCTCTTTTTTTCTTTGCGTCATGTGCTGTTTGGGGAGGGTTTTTTGGAAGGGCCATCCTGCGTGACACTGCAGTGCCACTCCTAGATGGGCCCGGTGTTTGTGTCGGCCACTAGGGTCGCTTATCTTTCTCACACAGTCAGCTACCTCATTGCGCCTCTTTTTTTCTTTGCGTCATGTGCTGTTTGGGGAGGGTTTTTTGGAAGGGACATCCTGCGTGACACTGCAGTGCCACTCCTAGATGGGCCCGGTGTTTGTGTCGGCCACTAGGGTCGCTAATCTTACTCACACAGCTACCTCATTGCGCCTCTTTTTTTCTTTGCGTCATGTGCTGTTTGGGGAGGGTTTTTTGGAAGGGACATCCTGCGTGACACTGCAGTGCCACTCCTAGATGGGCCCGGTGTTTGTGTCGGCCACTAGGGTCGCTTATCTTACTCACACAGCGACCTCGGTGCAAATTTTAGGACTAAAAATAATATTGTGAGGTGTGATGTGTTCAGAATAGGCTGAAAATGAGTGTAAATTATGTTTTTTGAGGTTAATAATACTTTGGGATCAAAATTACCCCCAAATTCTATGATTTAAGCTGTTTTTTAGGGTTTTTTGAAAAAAACACCCGAATCCAAAACACACCCGAATCCGACAAAAATAATTCGGTGAGGTTTTGCCAAAACGCGTTCGAACCCAAAACACGGCCGCGGAACCGAACCCAAAACCAAAACACAAAACCCGAAAAATTTCAGGCGCTCATCTCTAGTTTTTTTTTCATTCTTTATACCGTCATAGTCAGTCATACTAGTTGTTACGAGTATACTACTATCTCTTTATCAACCAGTGTACAGTGCGGTAGTTCACGGCTGTGGCTACCTCTGTGTCGGAACTCGGCAGGCAGTCCGTCCATCCATAATTGTATTACAATATATACCACCTAACCGTGGTTTTTTTTTCATTCTTTATACCGTCATAGTCAGTCATACTAGTTGTTACGAGTATACTACTATCTCTTTATCAACCAGTGTACAGTGCGGTAGTTCACGGCTGTGGCTACCTCTGTGTCGGAACTCGGCAGGCAGTCCGTCCATCCATAATTGTATTACAATATATACCACCTAACCGTGGTTTTTTTTTCATTCTTTATACCGTCATAGTCAGTCATACTAGTTGTTACGAGTATACTACTATCTCTTTATCAACCAGTGTACAGTGCGGTAGTTCACGGCTGTGGCTACCTCTGTGTCGGAACTCGGCAGGCAGTCCGTCCATCCATAATTGTATTATTATAATATATACCACCTAACCGTGGTTTTTTTTTCATTCTTTATACCGTCATAGTGTCATACTAGTTGTTACGAGTATACTACTATCTCTTTATCAACCAGTGTACAGTGCGGTAGTTCACGGCTGTGGCTACCTCTGTGTCGGCAGTCGGCAGGCAGTCCGTCCATCCATAATTGTATTATAATATATACCACCTAACCGTGGTTTTTTTTTCATTCTTTATACCGTCATAGTCAGTCATACTAGTTGTTACGAGTATACTACTATCTCTTTATCAACCAGTGTACAGTGCGGTAGTTCACGGCTGTGGCTACCTCTGTGTCGGAACTCGGCAGGCAGTCCGTCCATCCATAATTGTATTACAATATATACCACCTAACCGTGGTTTTTTTTTCATTCTTTATACCGTCATAGTCAGTCATACTAGTTGTTACGAGTATACTACTATCTCTTTATCAACCAGTGTACAGTGCGGTAGTTCACGGCTGTGGCTACCTCTGTGTCGGCACTCGGCAGGCAGTCCGTCCATCCATAATTGTATTACAATATATACCACCTAACCGTGGTTTTTTTATACCACCTAACCGTGGCAGTCCGTCCATAATTGTATACTAGTATCCAATCCATCCATCTCCGTTGTTTACCTGAGGTGCCTTTTAGTTCTGCCTATAAAATATGGAGAACAAAAAAGTTGAGGTTCCAAAATTAGGGAAAGATCAAGATCCACTTCCACCTCGTGCTGAAGCTGCTGCCACTAGTCATGGCCGAGACGATGAAATGCCAGCAACGTCGTCTGCCAAGGCCGATGCCCAATGTCATAGTACAGAGCATGTCAAATCCAAAACACCAAATATCAGAAAAAAAAGGACTCCAAAACCTAAAATAAAATTGTCGGAGGAGAAGCGTAAACTTGCCAATATGCCATTTACCACACGGAGTGGCAAGGAACGGCTGAGGCCCTGGCCTATGTTCATGGCTAGTGGTTCAGCTTCACATGAGGATGGAAGCACTCAGCCTCTCGCTAGAAAACTGAAAAGACTCAAGCTGGCAAAAGCACCGCAAAGAACTGTGCGTTCTTTGAAATCCCAAATCCACAAGGAGAGTCCAATTGTGTCGGTTGCGATGCCTGACCTTCCCAACACTGGACGTGAAGAGCATGCGCCTTCCACTATTTGCATGCCCCCTGCAAGTGCTGGAAGGAGCACCCGCAGTCCAGTTCCTGATAGTCAGATTGAAGATGTCAGTGTTGAAGTACACCAGGATGAGGAGGATATGGGTGTTGCTGGCGCTGGGGAGGAAATTG
This sequence comes from Pseudophryne corroboree, assembly GCF_028390025.1. NCBI lineage: Eukaryota > Metazoa > Chordata > Amphibia > Anura > Myobatrachidae > Pseudophryne > Pseudophryne corroboree. The sequence goes on from NC_086448.1 coordinate 292,143,723, forward strand.
ACCAGAAGGATTCTGATGGTGAGGTGGTTTGTTTAAGTCAGGCACCCGGGGAGACACCTGTTGTCCGTGGGAGGAATATGGCCGTTGACATGCCAGGTGAAAATACCAAAAAAATCAGCTCTTCGGTGTGGAGGTATTTCACCAGAAATGCGGACAACAGGTGTCAAGCCATGTGTTCCCTTTGTCAAGCTGTAATAAGTAGGGGTAAGGACGTTAACCACCTCGGAACATCCTCCCTTATACGTCACCTGCAGCGCATTCATAATAAGTCAGTGACAAGTTCAAAAACTTTGGGTGACAGCGGAAGCAGTCCACTGACCAGTAAATCCCTTCCTCTTGTAACCAAGCTCACGCAAACCACCCCACCAACTCCCTCAGTGTCAATTTCCTCCTTCCCCAGGAATGCCAATAGTCCTGCAGGCCATGTCACTGGCAAGTCTGACGAGTCCTCTCCTGCCTGGGATTCCTCCGATGCATCCTTGCGTGTAACGCCTACTGCTGCTGGCGCTGCTGTTGTTGCCGCTGGGAGTCGATGGTCATCCCAGAGGGGAAGTCGTAAGCCCACTTGTACTACTTCCAGTAAGCAATTGACTGTTCAACAGTCCTTTGCGAGGAAGATGAAATATCACAGCAGTCATCCTACTGCAAAGCGGATAACTGAGGCCTTGGCATCCTGGGTGGTGAGAAACGTGGTTCCGGTATCCATCATTACTGCAGAGCCAACTAGAGACTTGTTGGAGGTACTGTGTCCCCGGTACCAAATACCATCTAGGTTCCATTTCTCTAGGCAGGCGATACCGAAAATGTACACAGACCTCAGAAAAAGAGTCACCAGTGTCCTAAAAAATGCAGCTGTACCCAATGTCCACTTAACCACGGACATGTGGACAAGTGGAGCAGGGCAGGGTCAGGACTATATGACTGTGACAGCCCACTGGGTAGATGTATGGACTCCCGCCGCAAGAACAGCAGCGGTGGCACCAGTAGCAGCATCTCGCAAACGCCAACTCTTTCCTAGGCAGGCTACGCTTTGTATCACCGCTTTCCAGAATACGCACACAGCTGAAAACCTCTTACGGCAACTGAGGAAGATCATCGCGGAATGGCTTACCCCAATTGGACTCTCCTGTGGATTTGTGGCATCGGACAACGCCAGCAATATTGTGTGTGCATTAAATATGGGCAAATTCCAGCACGTCCCATGTTTTGCACATACCTTGAATTTGGTGGTGCAGAATTTTTTAAAAAACGACAGGGGCGTGCAAGAGATGCTGTCGGTGGCCAGAAAAATTGCGGGACACTTTCGGGGGAAAAGGCACCACGTACAGAAGACTGGAGCACCACCAAAAACTACTGAACCTGCCCTGCCATCATCTGAAGCAAGAAGTGGTAACGAGGTGGAATTCAACCCTCTATATGCTTCAGAGGTTGGAGGAGCAGCAAAAGGCCATTCAAGCCTATACAATTGAGCACGATATAGGAGATGGAATGCACCTGTCTCAAGTGCAGTGGAGAATGATTTCAACGTTGTGCAAGGTTCTGATGCCCTTTGAACTTGCCACACGTGAAGTCAGTTCAGACACTGCCAGCCTGAGTCAGGTCATTCCCCTCATCAGGCTTTTGCAGAAGAAGCTGGAGGCATTGAAGAAGGAGCTAACACGGAGCGATTCCGCTAGGCATGTGGGACTTGTGGATGCAGCCCTTAATTCGCTTAACAAGGATTCACGGGTGGTCAATCTGTTGAAATCAGAGCACTACATTTTGGCCACCGTGCTCGATCCTAGATTTAAAGCCTACCTTGGATCTCTCTTTCCGGCAGACACAGGTCTGCTGGGGTTGAAAGACCTGCTGGTGACAAAATTGTCAAGTCAAGCGGAACGCGACCTGTCAACATCTCCTCCTTCACATTCTCCCGCAACTGGGGGTGCGAGGAAAAGGCTCAGAATTCCGAGCCCACCCGCTGGCGGTGATGCAGGGCAGTCTGGAGCGACTGCTGATGCTGACATCTGGTCCGGACTGAAGGACCTGACAACGATTACGGACATGTCGTCTACTGTCACTGCATATGATTCTCTCAACATTGATAGAATGGTGGAGGATTATATGAGTGACCGCATCCAAGTAGGCACGTCACACAGTCCGTACTTATACTGGCAGGAAAAAGAGGCAATTTGGAGGCCCTTGCACAAACTGGCTTTATTCTACCTAAGTTGCCCTCCCACAAGTGTGTACTCCGAAAGAGTGTTTAGTGCCGCCGCTCACCTTGTCAGCAATCGGCGTACGAGGTTACATCCAGAAAATGTGGAGAAGATGATGTTCATTAAAATGAATTATAATCAATTCCTCCGCGGAGACATTGACCAGCAGCAATTGCCTCCACAAAGTACACAGGGAGCTGAGATGGTGGATTCCAGTGGGGACGAATTGATAATCTGTGAGGAGGGGGATGTACACGGTGATATATCGGAGGGTGAAGATGAGGTGGACATCTTGCCTCTGTAGAGCCAGTTTGTGCAAGGAGAGATTAATTGCTTCTTTTTTGGGGGGGGTCCAAACCAACCCGTCATATCAGTCACAGTCGTGTGGCAGACCCTGTCACTGAAATGATGGGTTGGTTAAAGTGTGCATGTCCTGTTTTGTTTATACAACATAAGGGTGGGTGGGAGGGCCCAAGGACAATTCCATCTTGCACCTCTTTTTTCTTTTCTTTTTCTTTGCATCATGTGCTGATTGGGGAGGGTTTTTTGGAAGGGACATCCTGCGTGACACTGCAGTGCCACTCCTAGATGGGCCCGGTGTTTGTGTCGGCCACTAGGGTCGCTAATCTTACTCACACAGCTACCTCATTGCGCCTCTTTTTTTCTTTGCGTCATGTGCTGTTTGGGGAGGGTTTTTTGGAAGGGACATCCTGCGTGACACTGCAGTGCCACTCCTAGATGGGCCCGGTGTTTGTGTCGGCCACTAGGGTCGCTTATCTTACTCACACAGCGACCTCGGTGCAAATTTTAGGACTAAAAATAATATTGTGAGGTGTGAGGTATTCAGAATAGACTGAAAATGAGTGTAAATTATGGTTTTTGAGGTTAATAATACTTTGGGATCAAAATGACCCCCAAATTCTATGATTTAAGCTGTTTTTTAGTGTTTTTGGAAAAAAACACCCGAATCCAAAACACACCCGAATCCGACAAAAATAATTCGGTGAGGTTTTGCCAAAACGCGTTCGAACCCAAAACACGGCCGCGGAACCGAACCCAAAACCAAAACACAAAACCCGAAAAATTTCAGGCGCTCATCTCTACTATATATATATATATATATACTGGTGGTCAGCAAAATTCTGCACTGTCGTCCTACTATATACTGTGCAAGACTAAAATGCAGCACAGGTATGGATGGATAGTATACTTGACGACACAGAGGTAGAGCAGTGGACTACTGTACCGTACTGCTATATATATACTGGTGGTCAGCAAAATTCTGCACTGTCCTCCTACTATATACTGTGCACAACTAAAATGCAGCACAGGTATGGATGGATAGTATACTTGACGACACATAGGTTGAGCAGTGGACTACTGTACCATACTGCTATTTATATACTGGTGGTCAGCAAAATTCTGCACTGTCCTACTATATACTGCACATAACTAAAATGCAGCACAGGTATGGATGGATAGTATACTTAACGACACAGAGGTAGAGCAATGGACTACTGTACCGTACTGCTATATATATACTGGTGGTCAGCAAAATTCGGCACTGTCCTCCTACTATATACTGCGCACAACTAAAATGCAGCACAGGTATGGATGGATAGTATACTTGACGACACAGAGGTAGAGCAATGGACTACTGTACCGTACTGCTATATATATACTGGTGGTCAGCAAAATTCTGCACTGTCCTCCTCCTATATACTACAATGCAGCACAGATATGGAGCGTTTTTCAGGCAGAGAACGTAGATATTTTCTGCACACTGAGCACAGATATTTGCAGCACACTGAGCACAGATATTTGCAGCACACTGAAAACAGAAACTGAGAGAATGCAGCCATGTCCTCTCGCTATCATCTCCAAAGCACGAGTGAAAATGGCGGCGATGCGCGGCTCCTTATATATAATACGAATCTCGCGAGAATCCGACAGCGGGATGATGACGTTCGGGCGCGCTTGGGTTAACCGAGCAAAGCGGGAAGATCCGAGGCTGTCTCGGAACCGTGTAAAATGGGTGAAGTTCGGGGGGGTTCAGATCCCGAGAAACCGAACCCGCTCATCTCTACATATAACCATTCAGATATATGGCACATGAACAATTCAAAGACAGGATACATTTTGGCTGCTGGAAAATCTACTGACACTTGCCAAACAGATGAGGCAAATCTGTCAGGTTAGATGGCTCAAATTGCACACCATTAGCCTATTAGGACACAGGAACTACTAATACATCCTTGCAGTTCTGGGTGTGGTAATACTATACTTGCGTATGCAACATTCAGTTTCAAGGGGAGGTGTATCAAACCTTAGAGAGAAATAATGTGGAGAAATTGGCCAAAGCAAACAACTAGAGTCTGGCTGTCATTTATCCGGCACAGTCTTAAAACAGTGCCGGATCACCAAATAGGCAGAGTAGGCACCGCCCTATGGGCCTCACGCCTTTTAGAGGCCCCATGACAATGGATCAAAATAATATTGATTTGATCTTGAAAGAAAATTGCAATCAAGATTTCTTAAATTGTTTCCAAAAGATAGAATAAATTAATCAACTCAAAGAAATTAAAACTTTCCATTAAAGACTCTATAGAGAAAATACTGTATTAATGTAATGTACCCATTAAAAACTTAAAGTATATAAACAATAGACCTCATATTCACATTCCATATTGTAGACTGTTGGTTGGTAAAAACGTTAAAAATTTATTAGGAGATATTGTAATTTGGGAGGAGGGCCCTGGGATTTTTGCACTGCCTAGGGGCCTCCATAGGCTTTAATCCGGCACTGACAGTCTACAAAATGGCATGTTCACTTTATGCTCATGTTGTTTCAACCATTTGTATGTACAGTATTTACAGCATTGTCCAGTATAGTCACATTGTAATATGAGCTACACCTGTGACACCTTTATCCTGGTATGTGTAGGAATAGGCTACCCTTACAAGTTGACATTTATATATAGAACAAAGGCTCCTTGATTAATTTTCCCATAGTTCTGTATATTATTGGGGCTACTCCTCACCAGTGGCATATCTATTACGGGTGCAGGGTGTGTGGTGTGTCCCTTCCCTATACTCATCTGGTGGAGCTATCTTTCCACTGATACTTGCCAGAGTCTTTGCTCTCTTCTGCATACTGTATGCGCATCATTCCAAATATATCACCAAAAGATGGTGCCCTTGCAAACAGGTGGAGGGCAGATGCACAATGGAGGAAGATCCCCTACCTCTTTAAATGCCTCTACCACTCATAAAAACTAGAGATGTGCACCGGACACTTTTTGTGTTTTGTGTTTTGGTTTTGGATCTGAATCTCCGTTCGTGTTTTGGATCTGGATTGGTTTTGCCAAAACCACCCTTTAGGGTTTTGGTTTTGGTTATGGATCTAGATTTTTTTTTTTTAAACAAAACATAAAAACAGCTAAAATCACAGAATTTTTTTTTTTTTTTGTTCCTACAGTATTATTAACCTCAATAACATTAATTTCCACTCATTTCTAGTCTATTCTGAACACCTCACACCTCACAATATTGTTTTTAGGCTGAAAGGTTGCACCAAGGTGGCTAGATGACTAAACTAAGCGACACAAGTGGGCGGCACAAACATGTGGCCCATCTAGGAGTGGCACTGCAGTGGCAGACAAGATGGCAGTTTTAAAAACTAGGCCCCAAAGAGCCCATAATGTAAAGAAAAAATAAAGTGGTGCAAGATGGAATTGTCCTTGGGCCCTTCCACCCACCCTAATGTTGTATAAACAGGATATGCACACTTTAACAAACCAATCATTTCAAAGACAATTTCTGCCACACAAATGTGGCTGAAATGATTGGTTTGTTTGGGCCCCGACCAAAAAAGAAGCAATTAATCTCTCCTTGCATAAATTGGCTCTACAGAGGCAAGATGTCGTCCTCATCCACATCCTCCGATTCCTCACCCCTTTCAGTGTTACATCCTCTTCCTCATAGAGTATTAATTCGTCCCCACTGGAATCCACCATCACAGGTCCCTGTGTACTTTCTGGAGGCAATTGCTGGTAAAGGTCTTCCTGGAGGAATTTATAATTCATTTTGATGAACATCATCTTCTCCACATTTTCTGGAAATAACCTCCTACGGCGATCACTGACAAGGTTACCGGCTTCACTAAACACTCTTTCAGAGTACACACTAGAGGGGGGAAACTTAGGTCAAATAAAGACAGTTTGTGCAAGGGCCTCAGAATTCCCTCTTTTTCCTGACAGTATACATACGGACTGTCTGACATGCCTACTTGGATGCTGTCACCCATATAATCCTCCACCATTTTTTCAATGGTGACAGCATCATATGCAGTGACAGTAGACATGCCAGTAATTGTTGGCAGCTCCTTTAGTCCGGACCAGATGTCAACACTTGCTCCTGACTGCCCTGCATCACCGCCAGCGGGTCGGCTAGGAAATTTTATTATTTTCTTTGCATCCCCAGTTGCGGGAGAAAATAAAGGAGGAGCTGTTGACATGTCACGTTCTGCTTGAGCTGACAATTTTCTCACCAGCAGGTCTTTGCACCTTTGCAGACTTGTGTCTGCAGGAAAGAGAGATACAACATAAAACTTTAAACCTAGGATCGAGCCTGGTATACAAAATGTAGTGCTCTGATTTCAACAGATTGAGCACCCATGAATCCTGGCAAAGCAAATGAAGGGCTCCATCCACAAGTCCCACATACTTAACGGAATCGCTCTGTCTTAGCTCAACTTTCAATTTCTCCAGCTGCTTCTGCAAAAACCTGATGAGGGAAATGACCTGACTCAAGCTGGCAGTGTCTGAACTGACTTCACGTGTGGCAAGTCCGAAGGGTTGGAGAACGTTGCACAACACGAAAAACCATTTTTCACTGCGCTTGAGTCAGGTGCATTCCCCCTCCTTTACCTATGTCATAGATGGATGTATAGGCTTGAATGGCTTTTTGCTGCTCCTCCATCCTCTGAAGCATATAGAGTGTTGAATTCTGCATCGTTACAACCTCTTGCTTTAGGTGATGGCAGGGCAGGTTCAAAAATGTTTGCTGGCGCTCCAGTCTTTGGCACGCTGAATGTCGAAAGTGGCCCTAAATTTTCGGGCCACCAACAGCATCTCCTGCATGCCCCTGTCATTTTTCAAAGAATTCTACACCACCAAATTAATTGTGTGTGAAAACATGGGACGTGCTAGAATTTGCCCAGATGTAATGCTTGCACAATATTGGTGACGTTGTCAGATATCACAAATCCCCAGGAGAGTATAAGTGGGGTAAGCCATTGTGCGATGATGTCTCTCGGTTTCTGTAAGATGTTCTCAGCGGAGTGCCTCTTATGGAAACCAATGATACATAGTGAGATGCTGCTGCTGGTGCTGCTGCTGTTGTTGCTGCGGAAGGCAAAACATCTACCCAGTCTGCCGCAGCCATGTAGTCCTTAGTTTGCCCTACTCCACTTGTCCACATAACCATGGTTAAGTGGACAGTGGGTAAAACCACATTTTAGAGGACACTGAGGTCACTTTTCCTAATATCCCTGTACAGTCCGGGAGTCGCTTGCCTAGTGACGTGGAATCTAGATGAGTTTTGGTATCAGGGACACGGTATGTCCATCAACTGTCTAAATCCCACTGCACTAATGGCAGATACCGGACGCACATCTAACACCAGCATAGTTGTTATGGCCTCAGTAATCCGCTTTGCAACAGGGTGACTGCTGTCATATTTCATCTTCCTCGCAAAGGACTGTTGGACAATCAATTGCTTAGTTAAAGTAGTACAAGTGGTCTTCTGACTTCCTCTCTGGGATGACGATCTGGAGGAATCCCGGATAGGAGAGGACTCGTCAGTCTTGCCAGTGACATGGCCTGCAGGACTTCTTACGTTCCTGACTGAGGAGGAAATTGACATTGAGGGAGTTGGTGGTGTGGATTGCAGGAGCTTGGATACAGTAGGAAAAAGGGATTTAGGTGTTAGTGGACTGCTTACACTCTTACCCAAAGTTTCAGAACTTGACAATGACTTATGATGAATGCGCTGCAGATGATGTATAAGGGAGGATGTTCCTAGGTGGTTAACGTCCTTTCCTCTACTTATTATGGATTGACAAAGGCAACACATGGCTTGACACCTGTTGTCCAGATTTGTGAAGAAATAATTCCACACCGAAGATGTGGCTTATTTGGTATTTTGCCCAGGCATGATAATGGGCTTTTTCATCCCATGGACAACAATTGTCTCCCCTGGTGCCTTATTCAAACAAACCACATCACCATCAGAATTCTCATAATCAACTTCCTCTTCAACGCCAGCTACACCAATATCCTCCTCATCCTGGTGTACTTCTACAGTGACATCTTCAATCTCAATATCAGCAACTGGACTGGTAGTGCTCCTCCCAGCACTTGCAGAGGGCGTGCAAATGGTGGTAGGAGCCTCCTCTTCCCATACAGTCTTGGGAAGGTCAGGCCTAAACATCGCAACAGTGGACACAGTTGGACTCTTCTTGGGGATTTGTGATATCTCTGAGTCTGAACGCACAGTTGTTTTTTCCTGTGCTTTAACAAGCTTTATTTTTGTAATTTTTCAAGAGGGAGAAGGGCTTCTATCTTCATGAGAAGTTGAACCACCAGTCATGAACATAGGCCAAGGCCTTAGCCTTTCCTTGCCACTTTGTGTCGTTAATGGCATATTGCCAATTTTACGTTTCTCATCAGATAATTATTATTATTTTTTTGGTTATTCATTTTTGCTTCTTGAATTTCACACGCCCTCTATGACATTGGGCATCGGCCTTAGCAGACGACGTTGATGGAATTGCATTGTCAATGTCATGACTGGTGGCATCAGCAGCTTCAGCACTAGTACTAGGAACTGGAAGTGGTTCCTGATCTTTCACTATTTTTTTCTCAAAATTTTTGTTTTCTATTTCACAGGACAGTGCCTCTTTATGATTACAGCAAACAGAACAGTGCCCCATTATCTTTACAGCACCACTGTATTTTCACAGCATAGAAGACAGGGACACAGCACCACTGTACTTTCACAACTCCCCTGTATTTTTACAGCATACAGAACAGGGCCAGTGTATCTTTATTTTAACAACAACCCTGTATTTTTGAAGCACACAGAACAGGGCCAGTGTACCTTTATTTTAACAACACCCCTGTATTTTTACAGCATATAGAACAGGGCCAGTGTACCTTTATTTTAACAACACCCCATTATTTTTACAGCATACAAGACAGGGACACAGCACCACTGTATTTTCACAGCACCCCTCTATTTTTACAGCATACAGGACAGGGCCAGTGTACCTTTATTTTACCAAACACCCCTGTATTTATTTTTTACAGCATACAGGACAGGGCCAGCACACCTTTATTTTCACAGCACCCCTGTATTTTTACAGCATACAGCATACAGGACAGGGCCAGTGTACCTTTATTTTAACCACACACCTGTATTTTTACAGCATAAAAGACAGGGCCAGTGTACCTTTATTTTTACATCACCCCTGTATTTTTACAGCATACAGGACAGGGCCAGCACCCCTGTCTTTTAACAGCACCCCTGTATTTTTACAACATACAAGACAGGGACACAGCACCCTTTTATTTTAACAACATCCCTGTATTTTTAGAGTATACAGGACAGGTCCAATGTACTTTTATTTTAACAACACCGCTGTCTTTTTACAGAATACAGGACAGGGCCAGTGTACATTTTTTTCAACAACACCCCTGTATTTTTGCAGCATACAGGACAGGGCTAGTGTACCTTTATTTTAACAATACCCCTGTATTTTTGCAGCAGACAGGACAGGGCCCGTGTACCTTTATTTTAAGAACACCCCTGTATTTTTACAGCATACAAGACAGGGACACAGCACCCCATTATTTTCACAGCACCCATGTATTTTTACAGCATACAGGACAGGGTTAGCATCCCTGTATTTTAACAACTCTGTATTTTTACAGCATACAAGACAGGGCCAGTGTACCTTTATTTATACAACACCCCTGTATTTTTTACAGCATACAGGACAGTGCCCCTGCACAGCACAGGACATCAACACCCATGTACAGCACCCCTAACAGCACAGGACACCCCAGGACAGCACCCTTAACAGCACACAGGACAGCACCCCTAAAGAGCACACACTGACCCCACCCGACGCCACCACCCACAGAGAAAACAGGTCTGTCTCCCTCACTTTCCAAGTCCTGAGTGAAAATGGCGGCAACATGCGGCTCTTTATATGGAATCCAAAACCTGCGAGAATCCGACAGCAGGATGATGACATTTTGCCTCGTTCTGGGATTGGAGTCTGGCGGAAAGTCCCAAGCTGGACTCGGTTCCTGGCTCGGATCATAACGTTTGGGAGAAGTTGGATCTCTTAGATCCGAACCTGCTCATCTATAGTATAATGTAACATATGTATTATGTAAATTCAAGTGCACAGTTTGTAGCCTGATTCCTAGAGGGGCCTAAGGCAGTGGGGTCCACAGGGGGTTTCCCCTGTACATCTGTGGGCCAGTCCGACCCTGGATTACAATGGGTTGCAAAGCATGTTCACATTTCACAATATTATTAAATAAACACCCATGTCATCTATGTCAACAGTGTATGGAATACAGGAATATAACTGTCATATAACACTTTTTTCATTTGGATTACATTATCATAATTATCATATCAGTGAATATTTCCAAAGCAATTACCATTGTTCTGTTGACCCCACTGTCAGTAAATGAGAAAGAAATAATGTAAGAGACAAAAGTTAGTGTTAATTTACTAAGTGACGCAACTCCTATGGCTCTTAAAGAGCATTCATTTTCCATATTTGGATCTATCGGTAAAGGATTTGACAGTTTAAAAAATTGTTGATCACGAGAATTTCTCCATCTGAAGCCTATAATTAAAAGTTGCTTTAACTAATCTTTGTAGACAGCCTTGGCAACTGAAATGGAACCAGCTCAATTTGAGCACTTCCAGCAAACTAAATCAAACAGAAAAAAAATCCTTCTCTCCTGCAGAAGAAAGACAAGTTTTTGGAAAGTAAAGCGTAAAAAGGAAAAATTATTCAGTTCCCATAGTATTGTTAACCCAACAGCCCATGTTATATTGATGTTATATCCAGAAATAAGTTATGTTCTGGACTCTGCAGTGTTTTGAAAGCCATTAGGCATAAATTTCAATGCAAACAGCCAGTGAAGAAGAAATAGTGATATTACTACCTAGAATTCAATGCAAACTTAATTAATTCTGAAGAAAAGCTTATAATGACCCTAATTTTGTGTACCTTGCATTAAACATAATGGCTTGCAAATATGTTTGGAGATTTTCCAGAACTAAATAGAAGCGAATTGTTTCACTTTTCTCTCCAAGTGCTTTTGATCAATATTCAGAGATAATGGATTCCGTCATAGACTTAGATGACAAAATCAAACTTGTGCTCGATCAATATAAACTCATTACTAGTGACCAGGGAGAACAGCCTAGACTTTTTCCTTTTTTTATTTTCTTTGAACTTTACTTTGCAGATAAACATTTTCTCCATTTACAGAAAATCCCTGTGAACTTTATTTTTCCACTCAGGTATAAAATATCCCGCAGAAATGCTGACTTCCTTGATCAGGGAAAGATAATTGAGCAGATTTACTATGTCACAGGAAACGTAGCGCTGGTAGAACAGGATATAAATAGTTATCCATCTCTAATAATATAGAACACATTTTACAGTTTTAATACGTTGTATAAAATAGCTACAAAATTCATGTACTGACTCTGATTCTGGTAATTTTAAGGCACAAGCTGTTCATTTTTATTTTAAACATTACATATATTTTTAAAAATATATTACAAACTTCAAATTTTAGCACATCTATTGTGTAAATGTGGCCATTAAGTTCAAATCAAATGCAGTAAAACTTTAATTGGGGGACCTTCTTGCCTGGGCTAGTGTATCTGACTAGGTATGTTAGCAATATTCAGTTCAGCACACTCGCTGTGATGTACCTTTGGGGTATTGTTAATAGTTTGATAATTTTCCCTCTCACTCCATAGAGGAACCAAGAAAAGTCAGTGTACCACTGTTGGTGTGGTAATGTACAGTCAAGCATTGCACTGATGTCCGGTAGCACACTGTGCAGTATTAAATGCCCCCTCGCAGAAATAGAAGCTGGAATTTTTTCTTTCTACTCTGACTATACTCTTTCATGCTTCGTCTTCTTAAGAAACATACACTCAGGTTTCCTAGCATGTTATGTCTTGCTAACAACTTTCTTTAAAAAATGAAGACTTTTACTGTATATATGTGTATATATATATATTTGTGCAAAATGGTCAATCAACATTTGTGCATACAAATAAAAAAATATTTGAATAGAAACTGTTCTTTTTAAAGTTTGTAAATGTGCACAAAACAGCTGCCAGTTGGTCCCTTTATTGTAGCAGTGTCACTTCACACTTCCATGGAGAAGTATACCAAAACAATACTACACTATGAGAATCTTTCGAACTTTTGAGGTTTTTAATATAAATTGAAAAATACTAGATTATTGGAGTTACATAAGGAATTTGGACCACTTGGTGACAGAGACTAACCTGTCACAACATATGCACTTTAGGGAAACTGGCCAGTGGTGACATGCCGGATGATATACTGGAAGTGACCGGAGAGGTAAGGGGGTCTGAGAACCCACAGTGTGACACAGTCATTCATATCAGCCCCATTGGAGCTTGCACTCTATGTTCCCCACCACATGGACACACATACAGACTAGAGATGAGCGGGTTCAGTTCCCTGAGAACCGAACCCCCCCGAACTTCACTAGCAGAGCCCGGATCCGAGTCAGGCTCGGGTTTTCCCACTTGACTCGGAAACCAGAACGAGGCAAAACATCATCATCCCGCTGTCGGATTCTCGCGGAGTTTGGATTCCATATAAGAAGCCGCGCGTCGCCGCCATTTTCACTCTGGCATTGGAGAGTGCAGAGAGGATGTGTCTCTGTCCTCAGTGTCCTGCATCAGTTCAGTGGTAGTGTCTTGTGCTGCATCAGTCCAGTCACAGTGGTGGTGTCCTCTGCTGCCATATGTCCAGTGCTGCTGTATAAGTCCAGTCCAGTGGTGCTGTGTTCTGCTGCATCAGTCCAGTCAAGTGGTACTGCCGTATAATTCCAGTGATAATGCCGTATAATTCCAGTGGTACTGGCGTATAATTCCAGTGATACTGCTGTATAAATCCAGTCCAGTGATACTGCCGTATCTGTCCAGTGCTACTGCCATATAATTCCAGTGATACTGCCATATATGTCCAGTGGTCATGCCGTATAAATCCAGTGGTACTGGCGTATAAATCCAGTCTAGTGATACTGCCGTATATATGTCCAGTGGTACTTCCGTATATGTCCAGTGGTACTGCCGTATAAATCCAGTGATACTGCCGTATAAGTCCAGTGGTACTGTCATATAAATCCAGTCCAGTGATACTGCCGTATATTTCCAGTGGTAAAGCCATATAATTCTAGTGATACTGCCATATAATTCCAGTGGTACTGGCGTATGAAGTCAGTGGTACTGGTGTATAAATCCAGTCCAGTGATACTCCCGCATTAATCCAGTGATACTGCCATATATGTCCAGTAATACTGCCATATATGTACACGGGTACTGGTGTATAAATTCAGTCCAGTGATACTGCCGTATATGTCCAGTGGTACTGCCGTATAAATCCAGTGATACTGCCGTACATGTTCAGTGGATCTGCCATATGAATCCAGTGGTACTGGCGTATAAATCCAGTCCAGTGATACTGCCGTATATGTCCAGTGGTACTGCCGAATAAATCCACTGATAATGCCGTATATGTCCAGTGGTACTGGCGAATAAATCCAGTGGTGCTGGCATATAAATCCAGCCCAGTTATACTGCCAAATATGTCCAGTGGTACTGCCGTATAAATCCAGTGATACTGCCATATATGTCCAGTGGTACTGCCATATGAATCCAGTGGTACTGGTGTATAAATCCAGTCCAGTGATACTGCTGTATATGTCCAGTGGTACTGCCGTATAATTCCAGTGGTACTGCCGTATAAGTCCAGTGATACTGCCGTATAATTCCAGTTATACTGCTGTATAATTCTAGTGGTACTGGAATATAAGTCCAGTGATACTGCCGTATAAATCCAGTCCAGTGGTATTGCCGTATAAGTCCAGTGGTACTGCCGCATAATTCCAGTGATACTGCTGTATAATTCCAGTGAAACTGCCGTATATTTTCAGTGGTACTGGCATATAAGTCCAGTGATACTGCCATATAAATCCAGTCCAGTGGTACTGCCGTATAAGTCCAGAGGTACTGCCGTATAATTCCAATGGTACTGCCGTATAAATCCAGTGATACTGCCGTATATGTCCAGTGGTACTGCTGAGTAAATCCAGTGGTACTGGTGTATAATTCCAGTGGTACTGCCATATAATTCCAGTGGTACTGGCATATAAATTTGGTGGTACTGGCGTATAAATCCAGTCCAGTGATACTGCCGTATATTGTATGTCCAGATGTACTGCTATATAATTCCAGTGATACTGCCATATATGTCCAGTGCTACTGGCGTATAAATCCAGTCTAGTGATACTGCCGTATATGTCCAGTGATGCTGACGTATATGTCGAGCGGTACTGCCATATAAGTTTGGTGGTACTGGCGTATAAATCCAGTCCAGTGGTACTGTCGTATAATGTATGTCCAGATGTACTGCTATATAATTCCAGTGATACTGCCATATATGTCCAGTGGTACTGGCGTATAAATCCAGTCTAGTGATACTGCCGTATATGTCCAGCGATACTGCCGTATATGTCCAGTGATAATTCTGTATATGTCGACTGTTACTGCCGTTTAAATTCAGTGGTACTGGCTTATAAATCCTGTAAAATTATACTGCCGTATATGTCCAGTGGTACTGCCATATAAATCCAGTGATACTGTCGTATATGTCCAGTGGTACTGGCGTATAAATCCAGTGATACTGGCGGATAAGTCCAGTCTAGTGATACTGCCGTATATGTCCAGTGGTACTGCTGTATAATTCCAGTAATACTGCCGTATAATTCCAGTGGTACTGGCGTATAATTCCAGTGATACTGCTGTATAAATCGAGTCCAGTGATACTGCCGTATCTGTCCAGTGCTACTGCCATATAATTCCAGTGATACTGCCATATATGTCCAGTGGTCATGCCGTATAAATCCAGTGGTACTGGCGTATAAATCCAGTCTAGTGATACTGCCGTATATATGTCCAGTGGTACTTCCGTATATGTCCAGTGGTACTGCCGTATAAATCCAGTGATACTGCCGTATATATGTCCAGTGGTACTGTCATATAAATCCAGTTGTACTGTCATATAAATCCAGTCCAGTGATACTGCCGTATATTTCCAGTGGTAAAGCCATATAATTCTGGTGATACTGCCATATAATTCCAGTGGTACTGGCGTATGAAGTCAGTGGTACTGGTGTATAAATCCAGTCCAGTGATACTGCCGTATAAATCCAGTGATACTGCCATATATGTCCAGTAATACTGCCATATATGTCCACGGGTACTGGTGTATTAATTCAGTCCAGTGATACTGCCGTATATGTCCAGTGGTACTGCCGTATAAATCCAGTGATATTGCCGTACATGTTCAGTGGATCTGCCATATGAATCTAGTGGTACTGGCATATAAATCCAGTCCAGTGATACTGCCATATATGTCCAGTGGTACTGCCATATAAATCCACTGATAATGCCGTATATGTCCAGTGGTACTGGCGAATAAATCCAGTGGTACTGGCGTATAAATCCAGCCCAGTTATACTGCCGAATATGTCCAGTGGTACTGCCGTATAAATCCAGTGATACTGCCATATATGTCCAGTGGTACTGCCATATGAATCCAGTGGTACTGGTGTATAAATCCAGTCCAGTGATACTGCTGTATATGTCCAGTGGTACTGCCGTATAATTCCAGTGATACTGCCGTATAAGTCCAGTGATACTGCCGTATAATTCCAGTTATACTGCTGTATAATTCTAGTGGTACTGGAATATAAGTCCAGTGATACTGCCGTATAAATCCAGTCCAGTGGTATTGCCGTATAAGTCCAGTGGTACTGCCGCATAATTACAGTGATACTGCTGTATAATTCCAGTGAAACTGCCGTATATTTTCAGTGGTACTGGCATATAAATCCAGTGATACTGCCATATAAATCCAGTCCAGTGGTACTGCCGTATAAATCCAGAGGTACTGCCATATAATTCCAATGATACTGCCGTATAAATCCAGTGATACTGCCGTATATGTCCAGTGGTACTGCTGAGTAAATCCAGTGGTACTGGTGTATAATTCCAGTGGTACTGCCATATAATTCCAGTGGTACTGGCATATAAATTTGGTGGTACTGGCGTATAAATCCAGTCCAGTGATACTGCCGTATACTGTATGTCCAGATGTACTGCTATATAATTCCAGTGATATTGCCATATATGTCCAGTGGTACTGGCGTATAAATCCAGTCTAGTGATACTGCCGTATATGTCCAGTGATGCTGACGTATATGTCGAGCGGTACTGCCATATAAATCCAGCGATACTGCCGTATATGTCCAGTGATAATTCTGTATATGTCGACTGGTACTGCCGTTTAAAACTCAGTGGTACTGGCTTATAAATCCTATAAAATGATACTGCCGTATATGTCCAGTGGTACTGCCATATAAATCCAGTGATACTGCCGTATATGTCCAGTGTTACTGGCGTATAAATCCAGTGATACTGGCGGATAAGTCCAGTCTAGTGATACTGCCGTATATGTCCAGTGGTACTGCTGTATAATTCCAGTAATACTGCCATATAATTCCAGTGATACTGCTGTATAAATCCAGTCCAGTGATACTGCCGTATCTGTCCAGTGCTACTGCCATATAATTCCAGTGATACTGCCATATATGTCCAGTGGTCATGCCGTATAAATCCAGTGGTACTGGCGTATAAATCCAGTCTAGTGATGCTGCCGTATATATGTCCAGTGGTACTTCCGTATATGTCCAGTGGTACTGCCGTATAAATCCAGTGATACTGCCGTATATATGTCCAGTGGTACTGTCATATAAATCCAGTTGTACTGTCATATAAATCCAGTCCAGTGATACTGCCGTATATTTCCAGTGGTAAAGCCATATAATTCTAGTGATACTGCCATATAATTCCAGTGGTACTGGCGTATGAAGTCAGTGGTACTGGTGCATAAATCCAGTCCAGTGATACTGCCGTATAAATCCAGTGATACTGCCATATATGTCCAGTAATACTGCCATATATGTCCACGGGTACTGGTGTATAAATTCAGTCCAGTGATACTGCCGTATATGTCCAGTGGTACTGCCGTATAAATCCAGTGATACTGCCGTACATGTTCAGTGGATCTGCCATATGAATCTAGTGGTACTGGCGTATAAATCCAGTCCAGTGATACTGCCGTATATGTCCAGTGGTACTGCCGTATAAATCCACTGATAATGCCGTATATGTCCAGTGGTACTGGCGAATAAATCCAGTGGTACTGGCGTATAAATCCAGCCCAGTTATACTTCCGAATATGTCCAGTGGTACTGCCGTATAAATCCAGTGATACTGCCATATATGTCCAGTGGTACTGCCATATGAATCCAGTGGTACTGGTGTATAAATCCAGTCCAGTGATACTGCTGTATATGTCCAGTGGTACTGCCGTATAATTCCAGTGGTACTGCCGTATAAGTCCAGTGATACTGCCGTATAATTCCAGTTATACTGCTGTATAATTCTAGTGGAACTGGAATATAAATCCAGTGATACTGCCGTATAAATCCAGTCCAGTGGTATTGCCGTATAAGTCCAGTGGTACTGCCGCATAATTCCAGTGATACTGCTGTATAATTCCAGTGAAACTGCCGTATATTTTCAGTGGTACTGGCATATAAGTCCAGTGATACTGCCATATAAATCCAGTCCAGTGGTACTGCCGTATAAGTCCAGAGGTACTGCCGTATAATTCCAATGGTACTGCCGTATAAATCCAGTGATACTGCCGTATATGTCCAGTGGTACTGCTGAGTAAATCCAGTGGTACTGGTGTATAATTCCAGTGGTACTGCCATATAATTCCAGTGGTACTGGCATATAAATTTGGTGGTACTGGCGTATAAATCCAGTCCAGTGATACTGCCGTATACTGTATGTCCAGATGTACTGCTATATAATTCCAGTGATACTGCCATATATGTCCAGTGGTACTGGCGTATAAATCCAGTCTAGTGATACTGCCGTATATGTCCAGTGATGCTGACGTATATGTCGAGCGGTACTGCCATATAAATCCAGCGATACTGCCGTATATGTCCAGTGATAATTCTGTATATGTCGACTGGTACTGCCGTTTTAATTCAGTGGTACTGGCTTATAAATCCTGTAAAATGATACTGCCGTATATGTCCAGTGGTACTGCCATATAAATCCAGTGATACTGCCATATATGTCCAGTGGTACTGGCGTATAAATCCAGTGATACTGGCGGATAAGTCCAGTCTAGTGATACTGCCGTATATGTCCAGTGGTACTGCTGTATAATTCCAGTAATACTGCCGTATAATTCCAGTGGTAATGGTGTATAAGTCCAGTGATACTGCCGTATAAATTCAGTCCAGTGGTACTGCCGTATAATTCCAGTGATACTGCCATATAATTCCATTGATACTGCCGTATAATTCCTGTGGTACTGGCATATAAAACCAGTGATACTGCCGTATAAATCCAGTCCAGTGGTACTGCCATATAAGTCCAGTGATACTGCCGTATAATTCCAGTGATATTGCCGTATAATTCCAGTGGTACTGGCATATAAATCCAGTGATACTGCCCAGGGCCGGTTCTAAGACTTGTGGCGCCCCGGGTAAAATATGGGGGCGTGGCTTCAATTGGGGGGCGTGGTCACGATGCTGCAAGAAAATAAATAAATAAATAAAAAGAATACTTACCATCCCCGTTCCTGATCCAGACCCCCTCCGCCGGCGGCACCGCTCTTCTCCCCTCTCTCTTCTCTTCGATCTATGGGAGAGACATTATTACATCTCTCCCATAGAACAGCATAGACTAGGGGTGGGCAACAGGCGGCCCGCGGTCCGATCGTGCCTGGCCCGCTGTGCCCCATTAGAGTGCAATGACAAGCGGCCCGACAGGCCGCTTGTCATTGCACTGTTCTCAGACGAGGCGCCGCTGAGGAAATCCCGGTCACGTCACAAGGTCAGCTGACCGGGATTTCCTCTGTTACCAAGCGCGCTGGGCGGCACGGTGGGCGGGCACTGCGCTTGGCGGCTGAGTGAGGAGAAGAAGCAGCGGCCAGCGAGCGGGAGCAAGAGGCCACATCAGCAGTGACTCCAGGCGGCATCATCGGACAGCGGGGATCGTCTGCCACTGTGACGAACAGGTAAACCCCCTGTCCTGCCAGCCCCTGGATCACTGCTTAAGCTGCCATGTAGGTTTAGGGGTGGGGAGGCAGCTGAGTTAAAAACTACAATATGGGTTTAGGGGAGGGAGGGGATAGGGGGGTAGGGACTGTCTGCCGTAATGTGTAAAAAAGGGTGATGCCGTCTGCCGTAATGTGTAAAAAGGGGGATGATGTCTGCCATAATGTGTAAAAACGGAGGCACTGTCTGCTGTAATGTGTAAAAAGGGGGACGATGTCTGCCGTAATGTGTAAAAAGGGGACGCAGTCTGCCGTAATGTGTAAAAAGTGGAAGCAGTCTGCCGTAATGTGTAAAAAGGGGGACAATGTCTGCCGTAATGTGTAAAAAGGGGACGCAGTCTGCCGTAATGTGTAAAAAGTGGACGCAGTCTGCCGTAATGTGTAAAAAGGGGGACAATGTCTGCCGTAATGTGTAAAAACGGGGGCGCTGTCTGCTGTAATGTGTAAAAAGGGGGATGATGTCTGCCGTAATGTGTAAAAAGTCGACGCAGTCTGCTGTAATGTGTAAAAAGGGGAACAATGTCTGCCGTAATGTGTAAAAAGGGGACGCTATCTGCCGTAATGTGTAAAAAGGGGACTCTTTTTGAGTATTTTGTGTGTGGCCCTCGAATATTCGTTGGAAGTGTTAAGCGGCCCCCCAGCTGAAATAATTGCCCACCCCTGGCATAGACACTAGAGGTCAATTATGACCCCTAGTGTCTGTGCCACTATGCTGTGCGGTGCACGATGACGTCATCGTGCATCGCACAGCAAAGGTCCTCTACACGAAGGGAAACTAGACCGTAGCGTCTAGTTTCCCTTCATGGAGAGGACCTTTGCTGTGCGGTGCGCGAAGACGTCATCGTGCACCGCACAACTAAGGTCCTCTCAATGAAGGGAAACTAGGCGCTACGCGTCTGGTTCCCTTCAAAGCGGGGGGGCACAGCAGGGCACTGCGGGGGGCACAGTGGCGGATCTTGCCCTGGTGCGGCGCCCTCCGGAAGGCGGCGCCCCGGGCAAAAGTACCGCTTGCCCGTGGCAAGAACCGCCACTGATACTGCCATATAAATGCAGTCCAGTGGTATTACCGTATAAATCCAGTGGTACTGGTGTATAAATCCAGTCCAGTGATACTGCCATATATGTCCAGTGGTACTGCCGTATAATTCCAGTAATACTGCCGTATAATTACAGTGGAACTGGCGTATAAGTCCAGAAATACTGCTGTATAAATCCAGTTAAGTTGTACTGCCATATAAGTCCAGTGGTATTGCCATATAAGTCCAGTGGTATTGCCGTATAAATCCAGTGGTACTGCAGTATATTTCCAGTGATACTGCTGTATAATTCCAGTGATACTGCCATATAATTTCAGTGGTACTGGCATATAAATCCAGTGATACTGCCATATAAATCCAGTCCAGTGGTACTGCCGTATAAGTTCAGTGGTACTGCCGTATAATTTCAGTGGTACTGCCGTATAGATCCAGTGATACTGCCGTATATGTCTAGTGGTACTGTAGTATAAATCCTGTGGTAATGGTGTATAAGTCCAGTGATACTGCTGTATAAATTCAGTCCAGTGGTACTGCCGTAAAATTCCAGTGATACTGCCATATAATCCCATTGATACTGCCGTATAATTCCTGTGGTACTGGCATATAAAACCAGTGATACTGCCGTATAAATCCAGTCCAGTGGTACTGCCGTATAAGTCCAGTGGTACTACCGTAATCGTATAATTCCAGTGATACTGCCGTATAATTCCAGTGGTACTGGCATATAAATCCAGTGATACTACCATATAAATGCAGTCCAGTGGTACTACCGTATAATTCCAGTGATACTGCCATATAATTCCAGTGGTACTGCCATATAATTCCAGTGGTACTGCCATATAAATCCAGTGGTACAGCCATATAATTCCAGTGATACTGACATATAATTCCAGAGATACTGCCGTATAAGTCCAGTCCAGTGGTGCTGCCATATAAATTCAGTGGTGCTGTCCTGTGCTGCATACTTTTTACTCCAAATAAAGGTGTTATTAATAATTAATCAAAATAATTTTCACAGGGTTTGCCCTGTTTGGTGTAGACGTACGCTCTTCTGTACCGGATATTGTTATATAACTCCAGAAAAATAATGGAGAACAAAAATTTGGAGGATAAAATAGGGAAAGATCAAGAACCATTTACTACTAGTGCTGAAGCTGCTGCCACTAGTCATGACATAGATGATGAAATGCCATCAACGTCATCTGCCAAGGCCAATGCCCAATGTGATAGTAGAGGGCATGTAAAATCCAAAAAGCCAAAGTTCAGTAAAAAGACCCAAAAAAATAAATTGAAATGAGCTGAGGAGAAACGTAAACTTGCCAATATGCCATTTACCACAAGGAGTGGCAAGGAACGGCTAAGGTTCTGGCCTATGTTCATGACTAGTGGTTCAGCTTCACATGACGATGGAAGCCCTTATCCTCTCGCTATAAAAATGATGAGTTAAGCTGGCAAAAGCACAGCAAAGAACTGTGCGATCTAAGATGGTATCACAAATCCCCAAGGAGAGTCCAAGTGTGGACTCTTGGTGGGGGCCCAAACAAACCAGTCATTTCAGCCACAGTCGTGTGGAAGACCCTGTCGCTGAAATGATTGGTTTGTTAAAGTGTGCATTCCTGTTTATACAAAACAAGGGTGGGTGGGAGGGCCCAAGGACAATTCCATCTTGCACCTCTTTTTCTTCTTTGCATCATGTGCTGTTTGGGAACTAGTTTTATAAAGTGCCATCCTGTCTGATACTGCCATAAAACTCCAGGGGTACTGCCATATATGTCCAGGGGTACTGCCGTATAAGTCCAGTCCAGTGGTGGTGTCTTGTGCTGCCATAAATCCAGTGGTGGTGTCCTGTGCTGTATATTATTGACTTCAAATAATAGGGTTATATACATTACGTATATCATTATCCAAATAATTTTTACAGGGTTTGCCCTGTGTGGTGTAGGGGTACGCTCGCCTGTGCTGCATATTATTATAATAGCTCCAAATAAAAGGGTTATTATAGTCCAAATTAATTTTACAGGCTTTGCCGTGTGTGTGTGTGTGTGTGGTTTAGGGGTACACTCTCTTGTGCCACCAATATTGTGCGTGTATTACATCTGGGGAAATTCCAGCACATCCCATGTTGTTTGTGCCACACACTTGTGTCGCTTAGCTTAGTCATACAGCTACCTTATTCCACCTCTTTTTCTTCTTTGCATGATGTGCTGTTTGGGGCCTAGTTTTTTTAAGTGCCATCCTGTCTGCCATTTGCAGTGCCACTCCTAGGTGAACCTGGTGTTTGTGCCGCACACTTGCGTCGCCTATATTAGCCATCCAGCTACCTAGTTGCACCTCTTTTTCTTCTTTGCATCATGTGCTATTTGGGGCCTAGTTTTTAAATCTGCCATCCTGTCTGCCACTGCAGTGCCACTCCTAGATGGGCCAGGTGTTTGTGCCGCACACTTGTGGCACTTACCAAGGTCATCCAGCCACCTCAGTGCAACCTTTTGGCCTAAAAACAATATTGTGAGGTGTGAGGTGTTCAGAATGGACTGGAAATGAGTGGAAATGAATGCTATTGAGGTTAATAATACCATAGGATCAAAATTACCCCCAAATTATGTGATTTTTGCTGTTTTTATGTTTTTTTCAAAAAATTATCCAGATCCAAAAACAAAAACAAAACACGAAAGGGTGGTTTTGACAAAACCAATCCAGATCCAAAACACGAGCATGGAACCAGAACCAAAACCAAAACACAAAACATGAAAATTGCCCGCCGCACATCTCTAATTACAGACCAGGGTTATTTTTTATTTTATTTTTGACAGAAGCCAATTAACCTGCCCATCTGTTTTGTGTAGGAGAAAACAAGAGCACTGTGAGGAAACCCATGCAAACATGAGAGATCATACAGCCTCCACAAAGATTGGTTTAGAATTGAACTCTTCACCTTGGTTCTATGAGGAAGTAAACCTAACAGTTACACCATCATTCTATGCATTAAATAAAATCCCATATATCAGGGGACCAGTTGATTGTCAGCACACAACTGGTACTTTAAAGGATAAAGGGGGTTACACCGTGCTGATGCTGAGCTGGATATATGTCAGTTTTCAGAGCATATCCTGTGAGTTTTCACACTGCACCTACTTTGGATTGTATGCAAGCATGCACACTGCAGGGTAATATTTCAAGCATATTGCCACTATTTATAGAGGAGGCATAATTGGGCTGTAAAGGGGCATTCTGACATAGGCTTAATTAGACAGGGCACTACAATGACACTACATATTTTGTTTTTAGGTCATTAAAATTATATAGAAATTTGGTTTCAGTTTCTCTACAAAAGACTGGAACACAAACTTCTGGGATTAGGTGAAAACCGGACCGGACCAAATTCCGGAATGCCGGACCGGATCAGCTCCCTGCAGCGACCTCTGCCGCTGGGGAGCTGTGAAAGCGCGTCCCCGTCCGGGGGGTGGGTCCGCGGACGGGCTGTCAGTGGGGAGGGAGAAATCCCTGCCGGCTCCCGCACGAAGCTGCTGCACTGCTAGGAGGCTGTCAGCCCTGCACAGTGGCGCTGTCTGTGCGCTGCTGTCACACAGGGGAACCGCTGTGCAGGGCTGACAGCCTCCCACCTACCCCGCTGGTACTACACTCGGGCAGAGGGATGGAGGGGGGAGAACGGACATAGCTGCTGGTGCTGCAGCTCATCTATTTCACACACTGGCTGCATAGGGAGGTTTTTTCTTTTCTTTTTTAGAGCAGTATAAATATATAAATAAATAAATAAATAATAATAAATGACCACTTGCCCATTGTTTTTGTTGGGAGGGTAGGGGGTGTGACCACGCCGCCTTTATAAAAAAATATAATTAAAACTAATATTTATGAGCAGCGCCACATGCAGTGGTGCCAAGAGGCAGGTAATCAGGTATTAATTACCCTGTCCCAGGCTGCTGGAGGGGCCCGACAGGGGATTCTAAAACTAATATTTATGAGCAGCGCCACATGCAGTGGTGCCAAGAGGCGGGTAATCAGGTATTAATTACCCTGTCCCAGGCTGCTGGAGGGGCCCGACAGGGGAGTCCACATCCCCCTTCCCAAATATACTTACGCTTGGCGGTACTGGGAAGCGTCCTGTAGTGCACATGCGTCATGTTCCCAGATGTCACTGGGCAGATGGCGCCGTCGGCCGAAGAGGAGGGACCTGCTTCCGATTAAGCAACCTGGCCCCTTTGCATAAATTGCACACAATTAATACTTTAATTAATCATATCTTTCAGAGGTGTAGATACGCACCCAATTTAGGCCACACCGCATTACATTACTGGGGCCCAGCATGGCTTTCCACGCCCCTGTGGGGTGGGGCGCCGTTATATCCATTCCGGTTGGTAGAATTGGGTGCAGAACACCCAGACAAACTTATATGCTATTGGTGCCGAAATAGGACATCCTTAAATATCAGTACCAGGTCCCGGAATGGGGGGCAGACCATCTTAGATACCTGTTCCGGGTTCCGGAACAGGATGCATACCACCATAAATAGCTGTTTCATGTGCCGGAATTGTGTGCAGGACACCCAGACAACCTTAGATAGCCTTTCAGGGAGCCAGAATAGGGCGCAGACCACCTTAGATACCTGTTCCGGGTGCCGGAACAGGGCTCAAACCATCTTAGACAACCGGTCCGGATGCCGGAACAGGAGGCAGACCACCTTAGATAGCTGTTTCAGGTACCGGAATGGTGTGCGAGACACCCAGACAAACTTAGATAGCTGTTCAGGGTGCCGGAATAGGGCGCAGAACACCTTAGATACCTGTTCCGGGTGCCGGAACAGGGCTCAAACCATCTTAGACAACCGGTCCGGGTGCCGGAACAGGATGCAGACCATCTTAGATAGCGGTTTCAGGTGCCGGAATGGTGTGCAGGACACCCAGACAACCTTAGATAGCTGTTCCGGGTGCCGGAAAAGGGCGCAGACCACCTTAGATACCTGTTCCGGGTGCCGGAACAGGGCTCAAACCATCTTAGACAACCGGTCCGGGTGCCGGAACAGGATGCAGACCATCTTAGATAGCGGTTTCATGTGCCGGAATGGTGTACAGAACACCCAGACAACCTTAGATACCTGTTCAGGGTGCCGGAATAGGGCGCAGACCACCTTAGATACCTGTTCCGGGTGCCAAAACAGGGCTCAAACCATCTTAGACAACCGGTCCGGGTGCCGGAACAGGATGCAGACCATCTTAGATAGCGGTTTCATGTGCCGGAATGGTGTACAGAACACCAAGACAACCTTAGATAGCTGTTCAGGGTGCCGGAATAGGGCGCAGAACACCTTAGATACCTGTTCCGGGTGCCGGAACAGGGCTCAAACCATCTTAGACAACCGGTCCGGGTGCCGGAACAGGATGCAGACCATCTTAGATAGCGGTTTCATGTGCCGGAATGGTGTACAGAACACCCAGACAACCTTAGATACCTGTTCCGGGTGCCGGAAAAGGGCGCAGACCACCTTAGATACCTGTTCCGGGTGCCGAAACAGGGCTCAAACCATCTTAGACAACCGGTCCGGGTGCCGGAACAGTATGCAGACCATCTTAGATAGCGGTTTCAGGTGCCGGAATGGTGTACAGAACACCCAGACAACCTTAGACAGCTGTTCAGGGTGCCTTGAAAGGCCGCAGACCACCTTAGATACCTGTTCCGGGTGCCGGAACAGGGCTCAAACCATCTTAGACAACCGGTCCGGGTGCCGGAACAGGATGTAGACCATCTTAGATAGCGGTTTCAGGTGCCGGAATGGTGTGCAGGACACCCAGACAACCTTAGATAGCTGTTCCGGGTGCCGGAATAGGGCGCAGACCACCTTAGATACCTGTTCTGGGTGCCGGAACAGGGCTCAAACCATCTTAGACAACCGGTCCGGGTGCCGGAACAGGATGCAGACCATCTTAGATAGCGGTTTCATGTGCCGGAATGGTGTACAGAACACCCAGACAACCTTAGATACCTGTTCAGGGTGCCGGAATAGGGCGCAGACCACCTTAGATACCTGTTCCGGGTGCCAAAACAGGGCTCAAACCATCTTAGACAACCGGTCCGGGTCCTGGAACAGGATGCAGACCATCTTAGATAGCGGTTTCATGTGCCGGAATGGTGTACAGAACACCCAGACAACCTTAGATACCTGTTCAGGGTGCCGGAATAGGGCGCAGACCACCTTAGATACCTGTTCCGGGTGCCAAAACAGGGCTCAAACCATCTTAGACAACCGGTCCGGGTGCCGGAACAGTAGGCGGACCATTTTAGATAGCTGTTTCATGTGCCGGAATGGTGTGCAGGACACCAAGACAACCTTAGATAGCTGTTCCGGTTGCCGGAATAGGGCGCAGACCACCTTAGATACCTGTTCTGGGTGCCGGAACAGGGCTCAAACCATCTTAGACAACCGGTCCGGGTGCCGGAACAGTAGGCGGACCATTTTAGATAGCTGTTTCATGTGCCGGAATGGTGTGCAGGACACCAAGACAACCTTAGATAGCTGTTCCGGTTGCCGGAATAGGGCGCAGACCACCTTAGATACCTGTTTCGGGTGCGGGACAGGGCTCAAACCATCTTAGACAACCGGTCCAGGTGCCGGAACAGGATGCAGACCATCTTAGATAGCGGTTTCATGTGCCGGAATGGTGTACAGAACACCCAGACAACCTTAGATAGCTGTTCAGGGTGCCGGAATAGGGCGCAGAACACCTTAGATACCTGTTCCGGGTGCCGGAACAGGGCTCAAACCATCTTAGACAACCGGTCCGGGTGCCGGAACAGGATGCAGACCATCTTAGATAGCGGTTTCATGTGCCGGAATGGTGTACAGAACACCCAGACAACCTTAGATACCTGTTCCGGGTGCCGGAAAAGGGCGCAGACCACCTTAGATACCTGTTCCGGGTGCCGAAACAGGGCTCAAACCATCTTAGACAACCGGTCCGGGTGCCGGAACAGTATGCAGACCATCTTAGATAGCGGTTTCAGGTGCCGGAATGGTGTACAGAACACCAAGACAACCTTAGACAGCTGTTCAGGGTGCCTTGAAAGGCCGCAGACCACCTTAGATACCTGTTCCGGGTGCCGGAACATGGCTCAAACCATCTTAGACAACCGGTCCGGGTGCCGGAACAGGATGTAGACCATCTTAGATAGCGGTTTCAGGTGCCGGAATGGTGTGCAGGACACCCAGACAACCTTAGATAGCTGTTCCGGGTGCCGGAATAGGGCGCAGACCACCTTAGATACCTGTTCTGGGTGCCGGAACAGGGCTCAAACCATCTTAGACAACCAGTCCGGGTGCCGGAACAGGATGCAGACCATCTTAGATAGCGGTTTCATGTGCCGGAATGGTGTACAGAACACCCAGACAACCTTAGATACCTGTTCAGGGTGCCGGAATAGGGCGCAGACCACCTTAGATACCTGTTCCGGGTGCCAAAACAGGGCTCAAACCATCTTAGACAACCGGTCCGGGTGCCGGAACAGGATGCAGACCATCTTAGATAGCGGTTTCATGTGCCGGAATGGTGTACAGAACACCCAGACAACCTTAGATAGCTGTTCAGGGTGCCGGAATAGGGCGCAGACCACCTTAGATACCTGTTCCGGGTGCCAAAACAGGGCTCAAACCATCTTAGACAACCGGTCCGGGTGCCGGAACAGTAGGCGGACCATTTTAGATAGCTGTTTCATGTGCCGGAATGGTGTGCAGGACACCAAGACAACCTTAGATAGCTGTTCCGGTTGCCGGAATAGGGCGCAGACCACCTTAGATACCTGTTTCGGGTGCCGGAACAGGGCTCAAACCATCTTAGACAACCGGTCCAGGTGCCGGAACAGGATGCAGACCATCTTAGATAGCGGTTTCATGTGCCGGAATGGTGTGCAGGACACCCAGACAACCTTAGATACCTGTTCCGGGTGCCGGAAAAGGGCGCAGACCACCTTAGATACCTGTTTCGGGTGTCGGAACAGGGCTCAAACCATCTTAGACAAACGGTCCGGGTGCCGGAACAGGATGCAGACCATCTTAGATAGCGGTTTCATGTGCCGGAATGGTGTACAGAACACCCAGACAACCTTAGATAGCTGTTCCGGTTGCCGGAATAGGGCGCAGACCACCTTAGATACCTGTTCCGGGTGCCGGAATAGGGCTCATAGATGGAATAGGATGCAAACCACCTTAGATACCCATTTCTGGTTCCTGGAACGGGGCGCAGTCCACCTTAGATAGCAGTTCTGGTTGCCGGAATGGGCTGCAGACCACCTTACATAGTCGTTCTGGGTGCTGGAAGGAGGTGCATAACACCAGGACTACCTTACACAGCCAGAACGGGTGCTGGAACGGGCTGCAGACCACCTTTGATAGCCACTCCGAGTGCCTGAACTGGCAGCAGACCACCATAGATTGTCGTCCCGGAAGGGGGTGAAGAACACAGTCAGAAGGGGTGTTGGAATGGTCAGGAGATTACTGTAGATAGCCAATCCAGGTGCTGGAATGGGCCGCATACTACCATAGATAGGCATTCCTGGTGACAGAGCAGGCACAGACCACCATAGACAGCCATTCCGGGTGCCGGAATGGGGTGCAGACCACATTATATAGCCGTGTCGGTTACCGGAACGGGGTGCAGAACACCTAGACCACATTACGCAAAAAATCTGGGTGCCGGAACCAGCAGCAGATCACTCTAGATAGCCATTCCGGGTGCCGAAACAGGGTGCAGTCCACCTTAGATAGCCGTACCGGGTACCACAACAGGGTGCAGAACACCCAGACCACATTATGCAACCATTCCATGTGCCGTAATGGGCAGCAGATCAACGTAGATAGCCATTCCGTGTGCCGGAATTTGGCGCAGGCCCCCTTAGATGGTCATTCCGGGTGCAGGAAAGAGGTGTTGAAAACCCAGACCACATTACACAGCCATTGTGGTTGACGGACCAGGCAGCAGATCACCGTAGATAGCATTCCGGGTGCCGGAATGGGGCACAGTCCACCTTAGATAGCCGTTCCGAGTGCCAAAATGGGGCGCAGTCCACCTTAGATAGCCGTACCGGGTACCAGAATGGGGTGCAGAACACCCAGACCACATTAAACAGCCATTCCCGGTGCGGGATCAGGCAGCAGATCACCGTCGATAGCCATTCCGGGTGCCGGACCAGGCAGCAGATCACCGTAGATAGCCATTCCGGGTGCCAGAACGGGGCGCAGTCCACCTTAGATAGCTGTTCCGGGTTCCGGAAAAGGGCTCAAACCATCATAGACAACCGTTCCGGGTGCCGGAACGGGGTGTAGAATATCCAGACCACATTACACAGCCATTCCGGGTGCCAGAATGTCACGAACCTCGGGCAGCGGCGACCGCGCTTGTCCCTGCGGGTGGCCTGGTCTGCCCGGCGCCTCTCTTCCCCTGTCAGTCTCCGGCTTCAGCGGCGGGTCGGCGCTGCTCTCCGGCGGCTTCCCGGAAGCAAGGGCGCCGCCATCACAAGCAAGGGCAAGGAGGCGGAGCAGGTCTGACGTCACCTGCCTGCTCCGCCAATCAGGCTAGGGCGGGGAATTTAAAATCAGATACCAGGCAGAGATCCGATGCCTGAGTATCTTCGTTTCTCCTGTGGAAGCTATGATCCAGAGCTCCCTCGTCCCTGCAAGCATCCTGTGCTTCCAAGCATCCTGTCCCTGCAAGCATCCTGTGCTTCCAAGCATCCTGTCCCTGCAAGCATCCTGTCCCTCCAAGCACCTCCGTGCCTCCAGTTACCTCCGTGCCTCCAGTTACCTCCGTGCCTCCAAGCACCTCCGTGCCTCCAAGCACCTCGTGCCTCCAAGCACCCCGTGCCTCCAAGCACCTCCGCGCCTCAAAGCACCTCCGTGCCTCCAGTTACCTCCGTGTCTCCAAGCACCTCGTGCCTCCAAGCACCTCGTCCCTCCAAACACCTCGGTGTCTCCAAACACCTCCGTGCCTCCAAGCACCTCCGTGCCTCCAAACACCTCGTGCCTCCAAGCACCTCCGTGCCTCCAGTTACCTCCGTGCCTCCAGTTACCTCCGTGCCTCCAAGCACCTCCGTGCCTCCAAGCACCTCGTGCCTCCAAGCACCCCGTGCCTCCAAGCACCTCCGCGCCTCAAAGCACCTCCGTGCCTCCAGTTACCTCCGTGTCTCCAAGCACCTCGTGCCTCCAAGCACCTCGTCCCTCCAAACACCTCGGTGTCTCCAAACACCTCCGTGCCTCCAAGCACCTCCGTGCCTCCAAACACCTCCGTGCCTCCAAGGGTCTCCCAGCACTCCCTGTACTCCCAGTACCTCAGTGCCTTCAATACCACAGTGTCTCCAATATCTCAGTACCCCAGCCTTCATTATTTCTACAAGTCTTGTCTTACAGGAGACCTACAAGAATTCCTCTGGGCCTCCCGCCTGCCGTCTTAGTTCTGCATGAGGAAGACCTACATCCGGCCATCTCTACTACGACCCAGTGGCGGTTCCTCTTCCCGGTCATCGGAAGAAGCCCCGAGTCCACAACACTCCCAAACCAGGTCAGTGATAGTATACTCAGGCCTCATGGACTCGGGGGATCGGAACACGGACTCTAGTGCCATCCAGAACCTGGCTTCTCGAGTGCAAAGTCAGGAAGCAGCACAAGGTCAGGTGATGCAGTACCTCCAGCAGTTGTCCGGGCGTCTGGATCAGATTCAGGCGTCTCTGGCCTCAGTAATTCCGGCTCCTGTTCCAGCAGTCGCACCAGTTGCCGTTGCCAGCAATGTTCAACCATCGGCCGGTGTCACTCCACGCCTTCAGTTGCCTACTCCGTCCCGCTATAATGGGAATCCCAAAAATTGTCGTGGTTTCTTGAACCAGTGCGAGGTACATTTCGAGCTACTTGCACACAACTTTCCTACAGACCGGTCCAAGGTAGCATATATTATTTCTCTGTTGGAAGGTTCTGCTTTGGATTGGGTGTCTCCATTATGGGAACGATCTGATCCCATGGTTTCCAACTACACCAACTTCATCTCGTCCTTTCGAAGGATTTTCGACGAGCCCGGCAGAATGACCACTGCTTCTTCCGATTTGCTCCGTGTTCGGCAGGGCGCCCGTTCCGTGGGCCAGTACGTGGTTCATTTCCAGACCATTGCTTCCGAACTACGCTGGAATAATGATGCCCTGAGAGCTGCCTTCTGGAACGGTCTTTCCGACCGGCTGAAAGACGAGCTGGTTACTAGAGATCTGCCGGATCCATTAGAAGATTTGATTTCCCTTTGCGTCAAGGTGGATCTTCGGATGCAGGAGCGTGGAAGAGAACGTAACCGTTCGGATCGTTCCAGGTTCCGGAATCCTACTCCTAGGCCGGTGGCCTCACCTAGCTCAGATGAGCCCATGCAAATTAACCGCTCCCGACTGTCTCCGGAAGAACGACAGCGTCGTCGTGAGGGTAAACTCTGCCTTTACTGTGGAGCCGCAGATCATTTTCTTAAATCTTGTAAAGTCCGTCCGGGAAACGGGCAGACCTAGCTTGTTCCGGAGGAGTCAAGCTGGGAGTTACGACAAAAGCTTCTCCAACTTCGGACTGCTTGCTTCCAGTAACTCTAGTCTCCAATTCAGTCTCCAGGTCTTGTGAAGCCCTATTGGATTCCGGAGCTGCAGGGAACTTCGTTTCTTCCTTCTGTGCCCAAAGTTTGGGTTTAAAGTTACGGCCTATCGAGCGGCCAATTTCACTGACGGCTATCAACGGGACTAGAATTTCCAAAGGTCTCATAATGTGGCGCACGGGGCCAGTTAAGCTGCGGGTCGGGGCTCTACATCAGGAAGATTTGGAACTCTTGGTAATCCCAGAAATGCCCCATGATCTGGTTCTTGGAATGCCTTGGCTGAAAAGTCATAACCCCCACATCGATTGGAAGTCGTCACAAATTCTGTCCTGGAGTTCCTTTTGTCACACTAATTGTCTTACTCCTGTTTGTCCGCTCCGTGTTACCTCCAAAACGGATGAAGAGCACATTCCGGAGGCATATCAAGGGTACAAGGACGTATTTTCGGAACAAGCTGCTGACCTGTTACCACCTCACAGGCCTTGGGACTGCCCTATTGACCTTGTCCCAGGGAAGACGCCACCTCGTGGTCGCACATATCCTCTGTCTCTTCCCGAGACTCAAGCCATGTCGGAGTATATTAAGTCCAATATGCTCAAGGGATTCATTCGCCCCTCTTCCTCCCCTGCTGGTGCAGGCTTCTTTTTCGTGAAGAAAAAGGACGGGGGGTTGAGACCATGCATCGACTACCGCGGCCTAAACGACATTACTATTAAGAATAAATACCCCTTGCCACTAATCACAGAGTTATTTGATAGGGTTCGTGGTGCCCGCATTTTTTCAAAACTCGACTTGAGAGGAGCTTATAATCTTATACGCATCCGAGAGGGGGATGAATGGAAGACTGCCTTTAATACCCGAGATGGGCATTACGAATACTTGGTGATGCCGTTTGGTCTTAGTAATGCTCCCGCGGTTTTCCAGGGATTCGTCAACGAAATCTTTCGTGATATGCTGTATCAGAGCGTTGTGGTATATCTGGACGACATACTGATTTTTTCCAAGAATCTTGTCGAACACAGGACTCAAGTCAAAGAGGTGCTACACCGTTTACAAGAGAATCATCTCTACGCCAAGCTTTCCAAATGTACCTTTGAAGTAACATCTATTCCGTTCCTCGGTTATGTCATCTCGGGGACGGAGCTTCGCATGGATCCGGAAAAGTTGTCGGCCATTCGTGATTGGACTCAGCCTCTTTCCCTGAAAGCAATACAAAGGTTCCTGGGCTTTGCGAACTACTACAGGAAATTCATTAAAGGTTTCTCCACCATTGTTGCACCCATTACTGCCCTGACGAGAAAGGGTTCTAATCCTAGTTTGTGGCCTCCGGAAGCCATTGTAGCTTTTTCTCGCTTAAAGTTAGCTTTCACGACGGCTCCAGTTCTCCAACAACCAAATTTCGAGGAACCCTTCTTCTTAGAAGTTGATGCATCTTCAGTCGGGGTGGGGGCTGTCCTCTCCCAGCATTCCTCTGATAAGAAATTACATCCGTGTGGCTTCCACTCTCGTAAATTCTCTCCAGCCGAACGAAATTACTCTATTGGAGACCAGGAACTCTTGGCAATCAAATCTGCCTTGGAAGAATGGAGATATCTTCTAGAAGGGGCTAAACATGTGTTTACCATCTACACGGATCACAAGAATTTACTGTACATCAAATCCGCACAATGTTTGAATCCTCGCCAGGCGAGATGGGCACTTTTCTTTTCCCGATTCTCGTTCATTATCAAGTACCGTGCCGGGACTCTCAATATTAAAGCAGATGCGCTTTCCCGTTCACAGGTTCCCACAGACGAGGATGAACCTCCGGAGCGGGGTTTAATTCTGAATCCAGTTTCTGTCTCTGCTGCTTTAACTACTCCAGCTCCTCCTCCTGGAAGAATGTCCGTACCAGCTAGATTCCGCCCAGGAATACTACGGTGGGTCCATAACTCCAAGTTTTCCGGTCATCCCGGCGCTCAGAAGATGTACAAGTTTCTGCAAAGGTCTTACTGGTGGAACACCATGAGGAAGGATGTACAAGATTGCGTTAATTCATGTCCCCAATGTACACAACATAAATCTCCTCGTCTGCCTCCTGCAGGGTTACTTCGTCCTCTGCCTATCCCTGTGAGACCCTGGACTCACATTTCCATGGACTTCATCACTGACTTGCCCTGTTCCAAGGGTTGCAACACCGTTTGGGTTATCGTTGACCGTTTTTCGAAGATGGCACACTTTGTGCCCTTGACTGGTCTTCCGACAGCACCGAAACTGGCTCTATTGTTTATCCGAGAACATTTTCGTTTGCATGGGTTGCCACAAGAGATTGTTTCTGACCGTGGAGTACAGTTCACCGCCAGGTTTTGGAAAGCCCTTTGTTCAACTCTACACATTAAACTTAAGTTTTCGTCGGCTTATCATCCCCAAACAAATGGACAAACGGAACGAGTCAATCAAGATCTAGAGACTTTTCTTCGGTTGTATCTCTCTCCTTCACAGGACAACTGGGTGGAGTTGTTGCCTTGGGCGGAGTTTGCCCATAACCATTTGTTTCATTCTTCCACTGGGGAATCACCATTTTTCGTCAACTACGGGTTCCATCCCCGTGTTCCGGAATTTCCAAGCCTTCCGATAATAGAGGTTCCTGCTGTAGCGTCCACTCTACGACACTTTGGACAAATTTGGAGAAAGGTTCATGCTAATCTTAAGCAGGTTTCTGTTCGGTACAAGTTCTTTGCAGATAAGAAACGGCAAGCCGCACCTCAATATAAAGTTGGGGACAGGGTATGGCTGTCCACACGGAATCTCCGGTTGAAGGTGCCCACCATGAAATTCGCTCCAAGGTTCATCGGTCCTTACCCTGTGCTACAAGTCTTAAATCCTGTGGTCTGTAAATTGGGTTTGCCTGCCCATCTTCGCATACCTAACGCCTTCCATGTTTCTCTACTCCGTCCCCTCATACTGAATCGATTCCACTCAGCACTCCCAAGGCCAACGTCCGTAGTGGCAGAAGCTGGAGCGGAGTTTGAAATCAAAGCTATTCTGGACTCTCGTTATCTTCATAAAAAATTACAGTACTTGGTGGACTGGAAGGGTTATGGACCTGAGGAGAGAAGTTGGATTGGGGCTACTGAAGTAACGGCTCCTCGTCTGATTCGGATCTTCCACTCCAGACATCCGACTAAGCCCGGGAAGTGTCCAGGGGCCACTCCTGGAGGAGGGGGTACTGTCACGAACCTCGGGCAGCGGCGACCGCGCTTGTCCCTGCGGGTGGCCTGGTCTGCCCGGCGCCTCTCTTCCCCTGTCAGTCTCCGGCTTCAGCGGCGGGTCGGCGCTGCTCTCCGGCGGCTTCCCGGAAGCAAGGGCGCCGCCATCACAAGCAAGGGCAAGGAGGCGGAGCAGGTCTGACGTCACCTGCCTGCTCCGCCAATCAGGCTAGGGCGGGGAATTTAAAATCAGATACCAGGCAGAGATCCGATGCCTGAGTATCTTCGTTTCTCCTGTGGAAGCTATGATCCAGAGCTCCCTCGTCCCTGCAAGCATCCTGTGCTTCCAAGCATCCTGTCCCTGCAAGCATCCTGTGCTTCCAAGCATCCTGTCCCTGCAAGCATCCTGTCCCTCCAAGCACCTCCGTGCCTCCAGTTACCTCCGTGCCTCCAGTTACCTCCGTGCCTCCAAGCACCTCCGTGCCTCCAAGCACCTCGTGCCTCCAAGCACCCCGTGCCTCCAAGCACCTCCGCGCCTCAAAGCACCTCCGTGCCTCCAGTTACCTCCGTGTCTCCAAGCACCTCGTGCCTCCAAGCACCTCGTCCCTCCAAACACCTCGGTGTCTCCAAACACCTCCGTGCCTCCAAGCACCTCCGTGCCTCCAAACACCTCGTGCCTCCAAGCACCTCCGTGCCTCCAGTTACCTCCGTGCCTCCAGTTACCTCCGTGCCTCCAAGCACCTCCGTGCCTCCAAGCACCTCGTGCCTCCAAGCACCCCGTGCCTCCAAGCACCTCCGCGCCTCAAAGCACCTCCGTGCCTCCAGTTACCTCCGTGTCTCCAAGCACCTCGTGCCTCCAAGCACCTCGTCCCTCCAAACACCTCGGTGTCTCCAAACACCTCCGTGCCTCCAAGCACCTCCGTGCCTCCAAACACCTCCGTGCCTCCAAGGGTCTCCCAGCACTCCCTGTACTCCCAGTACCTCAGTGCCTTCAATACCACAGTGTCTCCAATATCTCAGTACCCCAGCCTTCATTATTTCTACAAGTCTTGTCTTACAGGAGACCTACAAGAATTCCTCTGGGCCTCCCGCCTGCCGTCTTAGTTCTGCATGAGGAAGACCTACATCCGGCCATCTCTACTACGACCCAGTGGCGGTTCCTCTTCCCGGTCATCGGAAGAAGCCCCGAGTCCACAACACTCCCAAACCAGGTCAGTGATACAGAACAGGAAGCAGATCACTGTAGATAGCCATTCCGTGTGTCAGAATAGGGCGCAGGCCACCTTAGATAGCCATTCCAGGTGCCGGAATGGTCCACAGGCCACCTTACATAGCCGTTCCGGGTGCTGGAAGGAGGTGCAAAACACAGAGACCACATTACACAGCCATTCCGGGTGCCGGTTCAGGCAGCAGATCACCATAGCTAGCCATTCCAGGTACCGGAATAGGGCGCAGGCCACCTTAGATAGCTGTGCCGGGTGCCAGAATAGGATGTAGATCCCCTTAGATCCCCATTCTGGGTTCCGAAACGGGCAGCAGACCACCTTAGATACCCATTCTGGGTACCATGCTGGTGTGCAAAACACAGAGACATCTTTAGATAGCCGTGCTGGGTTTCAGAATTGAATGCAGACCACCTTAGATAATCATTCTGTGTGTCGGAATGGGGTGCAGAAACACCCATACATCCTTAGATAGTCAGCACCCCCACAGCCGCGTTCCCGCCGCCGCCAGGCAACCAGGCATTGGCATGCTGCAGTGACTGCATCATTCTGTACAACCTACGCTCTGCCCCTCCCCGAATCCCAATGTCCGCAGTAGGAGAAGAACACAGCGTGGGTGACAGGCCCATAGCCAGGTGGAAGCAGCTGCTCTGGAGGCTGAAGTAAGTATAACACACACACACACACACACACACACACACACACACACACACACACACACAAACCAGGGCTGTCTTAACAGCAGTGTAGGCCTCTGAGCACAGCAGTGCACTGGGGCCCCTATCCATCCTGCAGCAGTAGGGGTGAGGGATTGCTATCAGCGGGTGCTTTGATGTGCCATGGGCGGTAGGGGGTGTTCTATGGGCCCGATTCAGGTTGGATCGCAATATGCGATCCAACAGCAAAAATTACTAAAAAGATTTGGGCGCATGCGCAGGGCACGTCCTGTGCATGCGCTCGAATTTTCTGTGGGTGCCCGCAGAAAATGAGACCGCCTCTGCCTGTCAATCAGGCAGAGGTGTTTGCAGGGCAGGGGGGGGCAACGCTCCTTTTCCAAAGCAGGGATGGAGCATTGCGGGGGCGTGGCTTAGAAATGGGAGCGTGCCAGCGTGAACCGGTGGGGCGTGATCGGGGCTGCTGCGTTACAAGAGCCTGCCCTAACCAATATGATGCCCTAGGCAAGATTTTGGCTGGTGCACCCTAGCACCACCGCTAGTTCCGCCTCTGATCCTGCACCCCTTTCCCAGCACCATCACCCCTTACCCATAGCAGTCCTCATTTTGGTGCTCCTACCCACTATATTTTAAATAGGAACACTTTGCACATTCGGCGCACAGCCCAAAGAGGGGTGTGTTCTTTCTGGGAATTGGCATGACCACACAATAGTCCTCCCAATTCAAATTATGTCACACAGTACTGCAACTTCAGTCACATTATATCATGCGATAGAGGGCCTAATTTAGATATGTTCGCTCGCAGGCTATTTTTTGCAGTGCTGCGAACAGATAGACTCTGTGTATTTTAGCTTTGCAAGTGTGCAAACGCGTGTGCAGACGCCCTGTACCAAAACAGCTTGTGCAGTTTCTGAGTAGCTCTGACCTTACTCAGCCGCTGCGATCACTTCAGCCTATTCAAGCCCGGAATGGATGTCAGACACCAACCCTGCAAACGCTTTGACACGCCTGCGTTTTTCCAAACACTCCCAGAAAACGGTCAGTTGACACCCAGAAACGCCTCCTTCCTGTCAGTCTCCTTGCGAACGCCCGTGCAAATGGAATCGACACTAGAACCTGTGCAAAACATCGATGCTGTTTGTACCCGTACGGCGCACCTGTGCATTGCTGTGCATACGCATGCACAGTAGTTACCTGTTCGCAGCGCAGCGAAAATTGCTAGACAGCGAAGAGATCTGAATTAGGCCCATTGTCTCTAATTCACGATACATCACACAGTAGTACCACTTACATTACTCCTCACAGTAGTGCCCCTTATTCACATTACACCACACCATATTGCTCTTTATTCACATTAGACCACACAGTAGTGTCACTTTATATACGTTACTCCTTACAGTAGTGCCCCTTATCCACATTACACCACACTGAATTGCTCCTTATTTTCATTATACCACACCATACTGCTCTTTATTCACATTAGACCATATGCCGCTTTCTACATGTTATGCCACACAATAGAGCACCTTATACACATATTGCCACACATTAGTAATGCCTTTATACACATTATATAACACAGTAATACCCCTTACACATAATGTGCCTAACATATTATGCCAAACTTTATTAATGCCCTTATACACATAATGTCCCTTAAACATTTGCCTCACATTATTAATGCCCTTATACACATAAGTACACACATTGGGGGCTATTCAATTGTTTGAAAAGTCATTTGGGTGTCTGTTTTTTCCTATCTAATAGACAGGAAAAAACAGACAACCAACTGACTTTTCAAACATTTGAATTCCCCCATAATGTCCCTTATACTTATGCCACACATTATTAGTACCCTTATACACATAATGACAAACATAATGTCCCTTACACATATGCCACACATTATTAATGCCTTTATACACATATAATTAAACACATAACATTCCTTACACTTATACCGCACATTTTTAATGCATTTATACACATGACACACATAATGTCCCTTACACATATGCTGAACACTACTGCACAACCGACCCACCTGCACACAGCACTCGCAAGGTTGCTAACACTGTGACCTCTGCCTCTGCTTGGATACAGGTGTGTCCTCCTATATCTTGCCTCAGTACGCGATGCAGCAGGAGATGCCTGGTGTGAGTCAGCTGCCAACTCAGGGCCAGCTCTGCTAACGTCGGATGCCTTGTTTTGATGAAAATGCATATTATTTGCATTACTATGTGGCTAGGATGCACAAGCAGCTTCTGCTGATTAAAATGATATGCTGCATGCCTATAGTCTGTGTGCGACTGTGGCTGTATCTGCATATGAAATGCTATGTTACACTGATTTCCAGGAATACACTGTAATGTAGCATATTGTATGCAGATACAGCTGCAGTCACACACAGAATATAGGCATGATGCATATCATTTTAATCAGCAGAAGCTGCTTGTGCCCCTAGGCATACCAAATGCCCTATGCATTTGTCTAGTTTGCCTATACCTAGGGCCGGCTCTGTGCCTTTCGTCACACGCAGCCGCCATGATCAAAGAGACGGAGGCTGGACCGCTGCAGGCGCAGCCAGGCTGCACCGGCAGGAGTCTTTCTTAATTTTAGCGATCAAGCAGAAATTGTGGTGCGATCGCAATTTTTGCTTGATAAAGGGGTGGGGGGTGGAACCTGAACCAGGCCCTATATTCTGCTCAGCATGCAGGACCTGGAGCAATGATTTCTGCTAATTACTCTTCTACTGCACAGAAGGGGCGGGGACATTGTGCTGAATGAAGGGGCCCTGGTACATGACTTCCAGGGTGGTAGGGTGTGTTTAATATGTAGCGGATGGGTGGATAGTGGAGTGGGCATAATATTCATCATTTTCTGGTGGGAGGGCAGCTTGCTTAACTGCAGATATCTCAAGTTCCTGGAAATAGAATTCTTAGCTTTGAATGGGATAAAAAAAACTAGAGATTCTCCCCCTTCAGGAGGTGCTGGGTACCTGGGCATCAGAGTTCAGGAGCCAGAGCAATCCACCAATGAATATATACAAATATATTATAATATATATTAGGCGTGTGGAGCTGGAGCCAGCTGTTAGAAGGCTGATATCTCTTGGTCTGGGCATAGTAGAGACAAGCTGCCAGTGTCCACCACATGGGGGGAAAGCCACAGCTTTTCGGGTACACCGTCAGAAAAACTCAAAGTCAGACAGAACCCGAGATATCTGGCTGGGAAAAGCAATGAATAAGCTTGGATGGGGACCACAGCTTTGAAGTCAGATCTCTCTGTTTCCCCAGGGCAGATTCTAAAAAATCTGGTACCCCTGGAAAGAGGGGACCATCAGCTATCAGACTAGGGCCCTTATACACCTGGTGCAATGTGTAAAAGGAAAGTGGGCTCTATCTGGTGCAATGTGTAAAAGGGGGCTCTAACTGGTGCAATGTGTAAAAGGAATGGGGGCTCTTCCTGGTGCAGTGTGTAAAAGGGAGCTCTACTTGGTACAGTGTGTAAGAGGGCTCTACCTGTCATTGTATAAGGGAACTGTACCTGGCATAATGTGTAAAAGGGGCTCTACCTGGTGTAGAGTATATGAAGGCTCTCCCTGGTACAATGTGTATAAGTGGGACGACTGTGTGGCGTAATTTGAACAATGGAGACTACTGTGCGGCATTATATGAATTTGTATTATTTTGAGACCATGCCACTTCCCCCTGAAGCCATGCCCCTATATTTTTACAGCGCACCTTTGTGGGGGGCACCAATTTTATTTCTGGCACCAAAATGTATAGTTGTGATTCTGGGATCCAGTATGATATGCCAGCGTTCAGAATACCCATGCTGGCATCCCGATTTCTCTTACGTCCTAGAGGATGCTGGGGTCCAATTTAGTTCCATGGGGTATAGATGGGTCCACTAGGAGCCACTGGCACTTTAAGAGTTTAATAGTGTGGGCTGGCCCCTCCCTCTATGCCCCTCATACCAGACGCAGTTTAGAAAATGTGCCTGGAGGAGCCGGTCACAGCTAGGGTAGCTCCTAGGAGATTTCTTAGTTTGTGGGACTTAGTTTCTGCTTCGTGGGACTTAAGGGGGGAGTAGGAACCAACTTAATAGAGAGTTAATGGTTCTCTATCTGCGCTGACAGGACACTGAGCTCCTGAAGGTGATGATCACAAGCCCATGAGGCAACTGCTCACTCCCACAGCACGGCCGCCACCCCCTAACAAAGCCAGAAGATAGAAGAGTGGTGAGTATGGTGCCAGCATCACGGTTAGTGGGTCGCCGGCGGGTATGGTGACACAAGGGTTGGAGCACAGCTCTGAGGGGCTGTGCTCCGGTATGGCTCAGCAACATCTCTGCATGTAGATGCTGGAGGGGAGTCCCCAGTCAGCAGGTTAACCCTACACTGGTCATAGCATTTACAGGGGCTAATCCCACTGTTAACATATAAAATCCTGAAGCCAGTTTAAATAATAAGTGCGGGAAGCCACGTAC
The DNA here is from genome assembly GCF_028390025.1 of Pseudophryne corroboree. Classification (NCBI taxonomy): domain Eukaryota; kingdom Metazoa; phylum Chordata; class Amphibia; order Anura; family Myobatrachidae; genus Pseudophryne; species Pseudophryne corroboree. The sequence goes on from NC_086448.1 coordinate 292,185,724, forward strand.
CAGGTCAGGGCGCGGGGCTTCCCCTCAGAGTGGATCCAGCATTCAACAGCGCCATTTTCTCCCTGCAGATTACACAGAACGCTGACAGGGAGCGCTGCCCTCCACATAACTCCAATGCCTCACGGTACCAGGGTGGAGTGTGATAACAGTACTAACTGTTCTATTAACTAACTGTTCTGTTCTGTGTGCCAAGTGGGCTTGGCACACAGCGCAGTTGCCCTGAGGGCGCATGGCCAGCGGCATGTAATGAGTCAAATTGACTCATTACATGCCTCTGAAGTCTGCGCCGTGGCCGCGCTGTGGAGGACAGCTACAGCACCGGGCAGCAGAGAAGGAGGAGGAGGGAGGGGGAGCAGGGAGCCGCAGCAGCGCTATTTCATTGGTAGTAAGCGCCGCTGCAGCACCTCACTCTCCTTCCGTATTGGCTGCCCGGCGTTGCTGTGGATGCTGGGATGCGGTTCCTCCATCCCAGCATCCACAGCAGCGCCGGGCAGCTAATACGGAAGGAGAGGGGGATGCTGCAGCGGTGCTTACTACCAATGAAATAGCGCTGCTGCGGCTCCCTGCTCCCCCTCCCTCCTCCCCCTTCTCACCTGCCTGCACCGAGGAAGCTGCACGAGGAGCCTGTCAGCGGGGAGATGGTAAGTATCTCTCTCTCTCTCTCTCTCTCTCTTTTAGGAGGACACCGTCTGCCATAATGTGTAAAAAGGGGACTGGCTGCCGCAATGTGTAAAAAGGGGGACTGGCTGCCGCAATGTGTATAAAGGGGGACACCGTCTGCCGTAATGTGTAAAAACGGGGACGCTGTCTGCTGTAATGTGTAAAAAGGGGACGCTGTCTACCGTAATGTTAAAAAAGGGGACGCTGTGTGCTGTAATGTGTAAAAAAGGGGACGCTGTCTGCCGCAATGTGTAAAAAGGGGGACTGGCTGCCGCAATGTGTTAAAAGGGAGACTGTATGCTGTAATGTGTAAAAAGGGGGATGCTGTCTGCTGTAATGTATAAAAGGGGCTCTACCAGGTGTAGTTGCGCTACTGTGCAGCGTAATTTGAATAATGTAAACTACTGTGCACCGTAGTATGAATTGCTATTATTTTGTGGCCACGCCCCTTCCCCATGAAGAAATGCCCCTATAAATTTTTCACGCGCATACAACGCGCACTGCCCCTATCTTACATGGGGGGGGCGCCACTGTTGTTTCTTGCACACACCGCTAAAATGCCTAGTTACGGCACTGCCGGATGGTTTGGTAAGGCCAATGTTGAACCTAAAGTCATTGAACCCATACTTACAAGTGATCAAGTTCAAGATGGAGTCTCTGAGAGTGGTGGTCTCAGGTCTGGAGGAGGGGGAATTCCTGGTATCCCTGGATATCAAGGATGCGAACCTTCACATTCCGATCTGGCCGCCTCACCAGGACTATCTAAGGTTTGCGATACAGGACTGTCACTACCAGTTCCAGGCCCTGCCATTCGTCCTCTCCACAGCACCGAGGGTGTTCACAAAGGTCATTGCAGAGATGATGCTCCTCCTCCTCCGCAAGCAGGGAGTAAACATTATTCCATACCTGGACGATCTACTGATAAAGGCATCTTGCAGGGAAAGGCTGTTGCAGAGTATTGTTCTCTCAATTCAACTACTCCTGGATCATGGGTGGATCCTAAATCTTCCAAAGTCACATTTAGAACCAACAAGGAGACTACCCTTCCTGGGGATGATCCTTGACACGGAGGTGCAGAGGGTGTTTCTACCAGTAGAGAAAGCGTTGGTGATCCAATCAATGGTCTGGGATGTCTTGAAGCCAGCCTGGGTGTCGGTTAATCAGTGCATTCACCTTCTGTGAAAGGTGGTAGCCTCCTACGAGGCTCTACAGCAGTGATTTTCAACCTTTTTTTTACTCGCGGCACACTGAACACTGTTTTAGAATTGCCAAGGCACACCATAAGTTCCCCACAGAAAAAAAAAAAAAAAACACACATTGGCCCTCAGAAAAAAAAAATAATCACACATACATTGTTTTTTTTGTGTAAGCCAATCACATTGCTCCCCACATGAATCATGTTACTCCCCACATGAATCATGTTGCTCCCCACATGAACTCACATTGTTCCCTCCATAAATCCTATTGCTCCACAGGAGAGAGAACATAACAAATATTAGCCCCTACCGGTCAGCTGTCCTCCTCCCTGTCCCTCAGTGGCGGGGGTTGTTCATAGTGAAGTGCTGTGAATACTAAGCAGTTGGCGGTCGGGCAGGTGTGGATGTGGGTGGGCAAGGAAAGCTGTGGATGCAGGCGGGAACTGGAAGATGTGTATGCGGGCGGGCTGGGTGGTGAGACGCGGTGGCCGTGACCTATAATATCACATCGCTGCGTCTTCAAGGCATAGGTCATGGCCGGAGCACGACTGATCCTCTAAGAAGAGCCCAGGCCAACAGTTCACTCTAAAGGTGCTGGAAGCTGCTCTGGCTCCGCGGCACACCTTGCAACTGGTGGCGGCACACTAGTGTGCCACGGCACACTGGTTGAAAAAGCCTGCTCTACAGTATGGCAGATTCAATGCACAGTCCTTCCAGCTGGATCTCCTGGACAAGTGTTTGGGATCGCATCTTCACATGCACCAGCGGATACGCCTATAGCCGAAAGCCAGAATTTCACTCCTCTGGTGGCTCCAAACTTCTCACCTGCTCGAGGGCCGCAGATTCGGGATTCAGAACTGGATCCTTCTAACCACGGATGCAAGTCGCAGAGGTTGGGGAGCAGTCACTCAGGTGGAAAACTTCCAAGGAAAGTGGTCCAGTCAGGAATCTCTCCTTCCAATAAATGTTCTGGAACTAAGGGCCATTTACAAGGGCCTTCTACAAGTGGCATATCTTCTGCAAGCTCAAGCCATTCAGGTTTAGTCGGACAATGTCACAGCAGTGTCCTACATAAACAGGCAGGGCGGATCGAAGAGCAGAGCTGCAATGTTAGAGATAAAAATCCTCATCTGGGCAGAAAGACACGCGGTGGCGTTGTCGGCGATCTTCATTCCAGGAGTGGACAACTGGGAGGCAGACTTCCTCAGCAAACGCGATCTCCATTCAGGAGAATGGGGAATCCACCCAGAGGTGTTCGCAGAGGTAACAAGCCAATGGGGCGTACCTCAAGTATACATGATGGCCTCTCGCCTCAACAAGAAGCTTTGGAGGTACTGTTACAGGTCACGCGACCCACAAGCAGTGGCGGTGGATGTTCTGGTAACTCTGTGGGTGTTCCAGTCGGTGTATGTGTTCCCTCCACTTCCACTCATCCCAAAGATTCTCAAACTAATAAAAAGAACAAGAGTTCAGGTGATCCTCATTGCTCCGGACTGGCTAAGAAGGGCTTGGTACGCGGATCTTCTGGAATTACTACTGGAAGATCCGAGACGTCTTCCTCTTCACGAGGACCTTCTTCAACAGGGGACGTTCGCTTATCAACACTTACAACGACTATGTTTGATGGCATGGAGGGGTATTCCGAACAATGTTATTCCTACCCTGATACAGGCTAGGAATGGAGTAACGTCTAAACATTACCATCGACTTTGAAAAAAGTACGTGTCTTGGTGTGAATTCAAGAAGTTTCCTATGGTGGAGTTTCAACTTGGACAGTTTCTCCTCTTCCTGCAAGCAGGTGTGGATATGGGTCTGCGTTTGGGATCCATAAAAGTCCAGATTTCGGCCTTATCCGTTTTCTTCCAGAAACAACTGGCTTCCCTCCCTGAGATTCAGACATTCTTGAAAGGGGTTCTGCACATCCAGCCTCCCTTTGTGCCTCCTATGGCACCCTGGGATCTTAACGTGGTGTTGCAGTTCCTGGATTGGTTCAAACCTTTAAAGGAGGTTGAGGTCAAGTTTCTCACATGGAAGGTTGTCACCCTGTTGGCCTTAATTTCAGCTAGGCGTGTGTCGGAATTGGGGGCTTTGTCTTGTAAAAGACCCTACTTAATCTTCCATGAATATAGAGCTGAACTCATGACACATCAGCAGTTCCTTCCAAAAGTTGTGTCAGATTTTCATATCAACCAACCTATTGTGGTGCCAGTTGCTACTGGCTCCTCAATTCCATCAAAGTCATTAGATGTTGTAAGGGCTCTGAAGATCTATGTGAAGAGGACTGCTCGTCACAGAAAGTCGGACTCTCTGTTTGTCCTGTATGATCCCAAGAAAATTGTGTGTCCTGCTTCTAAGCAGACGATCTCTCGCTGGATCAGGTTCACTATCCAGCATGCATATTCTTCGGCAGGATTGCAGTATCCAAAATCCTTTCAGGCACACTCTACTCGTAAGGTGGGTTCTCCCTGGGTGGCTGCCTGGGGTGTCTCGGCTTTTCAACTTTGCCAAGTGGCTACTTGGTCAGGGTCGAACACGTTTGCTAAGTTCTACAAGTTCGATACTTTGGCATCTGAGGACCTACAGTTTGGTCAATCTGTTCTGCAGGAGCCTCCGCGCTCTCCCTCCCGTTCTGTGAGCTTTGGTACATCCCCATGGTACTAATGTGGACCCCAGCATCCTCTAGGACGTAAAAGAAAATAGGATTTTAATCGCCTACTGGTAAATCCTTTTCTCGTAGTCCGTAGAGGATGCTGGGCGCCCGCCCAGTGCTTCGTTATCCTGCAGTAGCTATTTGTTTCAGTACTGTTTTGTTCTTGGTTAAGTACTGTGTTGTTACTTGGTTAAGTAATGTTGTTCAGATGTTGCTGAGTTTTCAAGCTCCAATATAGACAGTGGGCTCTAGTATACTGACTGTTAGACACCTATAAAAACACTTTAATAGTGACTGCAGCTTCACAATTTGGGGTGCTGAACCTCAAATAAAAATGGATATACAAACAAAAAAACAATAGGAAGCGCTGTCACCAAAAGTATCAAATTTAATAAAAGTTGTTTTTACATTATTCATAATAACTCACACAATATTATAAAACCAACTCTCCTGGTAGTTTTAAACCATTCTACTGACTCAATGCTACAGATACAATGTTACTTTAGATTTTATACAGTAACTTTTTAGTGTCCACGCTAGGAGGCTCTCTTTGATACACTGTATCAATATTGAATTGATCTTTAGTAAAATCCTCAGAGAAGTCTCTAAAATATGCAGGCTCCACCGTGGGCTAATTAAATGAATGAGCTCACTAATGCCCTTGATTTTTATAACAATTGTAGGATGCACATTTTAGATGATTTGTGATCAATTATGCCACAGTGTTCTGTTCAGTTATACAATGAATTAAAGCATGCTACTCTTGTCACAGCTCGCCTGACTGTGTGGCCCGAAATTTAAGAGACTTTGCTAGGGTGATATTGATACAGTGTATCAAAGAGAGCCTCCTAGCGTGGACACTAAAAAGTTACTGTATAAAATCTAAAGTAACATTGTATCTGTAGCACTGAGTCAGCAGAATGGTTTAAAACTCCCAGGAGAGTTGGTTTTATAATATTGTGTGTGTTATTGTGAATAATGTAAAAACAACTTTTATTAAATTTGATACTTTTGGTGACAGCGCTTCCTATTGTTTTTTTTTTTTTTTTGAGTTTTCAAGTTGGTTAGCTTGGTTTTCCTTGTATGTGTGAGCTGCTGTGAATCTCGCCACTATCTGTGTAATTCCTTCTCTCGAAGTTGTCCTTCTCCTCGGGCACAGTTTCTATACGGAGTCTGGTAGGAGGGGCATAGAGGGAGGGGCCAGCCCACACTATTAAACTCTTAAAGTGCCAGTGGCTCCCAAAGGACCCGTCTATACCCCATGGTACTAAATGGAACCCCAGCATCCTCTAGGACAGGCCTGGCCAACCTGTGGCTCTCCAGCTGTTGTAAAACTACAAGTCCCATCATGCCTTGCCAAAGTTTTGCTATTAGGGAATGCTAAAACTGTGGCAGGTTATGCTGGGATGTTTAGTTTCACAACATCTGGAGAGCCACAGGTTAGCCAGGCCTGCTCTAGGACGTAAGAGAAATAGGCTTAATAACCGTATACAATGTCAAAGTGCAGCAAAAAAGGCAAGTAAGGTGCTAGCGTGCATAAAACGGGGCATTGAGACAAGGGACGAGGATGTAATCCTGCCGCTGTACAAATCATTGGTACGTCCGCACCTGGAATATTGTGTTCAATTTTGGGCACCACATTATAAAAAAGATATCTGTGAACTCGAAAGGGTTTAAAGGCGTGCTACTAAATTGATTAAAAGGCTAGAGGGACTGGATTACGAGGAAAGGCTTACTAGGTTGAAACTGTATACACTAGAAAAGAGGCATCTAAGAGGAGACATTATTAATATCTTCAAATATGTAAAGGGAAATTACAAAGAGTTATCAGAGGAATTGCTTATTAAAAAAAAAACTTTGTATAGGACACGAGGTCACTCGCTGAGGATAGAGGAGAGAAAATTCCGTACGCAGCGGAGGAAAGGGTTCTTCACTGTTAGGGCAATAAGGATTTGGAATTCCCTGCCAGGGAAGGTGGTAATGGCGGAATCTGTAAATGCAGTTAAAAATGGATTGGATAAATGTCTGACTGAAAAAGATATCCAAGGTTATAGAATTTAAAATATCAACTTTGATAATCTGGGATTAACATGATTTATAGTTGTTAACTAGACATAAAACATTACTTCAGCAGGGACATTATAATGAACTCGGCTTAATACAGAATACAGGTTGAAGCCGATGGGCATCTTTTCAACCTCATTAACTATGTTACTATGTTACAGTCCCCTTATACATTGCCAGGTAGAGCCCCTCTTACACACTGCACCAAGTACAGCTCCCTTTTACACACTGCGCCAGGAAGAGCCCCCATTACTGTTACACATTGCACCAGGTAGAGCCCCCTTTTACACATTGCACCAGATAGAGCCCCCTTTCCTTTTGCACATTGCACCAGGTGTATAAGGGATTTAGGCTGATAGCTGATGGTCTCCTCTTTCCAGGGGGTAACAGATTTTTAAAATTGGCCCTGGGGAAACTGAGATATCTGACTTCAAAGCAGTGGTCTCCATCCAAGCTTATTAATTGATTCTCCTAGCCAGATATCTCAGGTTCTGTTTGACTTTGAGTTTTTCTGACAGTGTACCCCAAAAGATGGGATTCTCCCCTTTTGGTTGACTCTGGCAGCTTGTCTCTACCATACCCAGATCCAGAGATATCAGCCTTCCAGCAGCAGGCTCCAGCTCCACATGCCTAATATATATTATAATATACTTGTATATTTTCGTTGGTGGATTGCTCTGGCTCCTGAACTCTGATCCCCAGGTCCCCAGTACCTCCTGAAGGAGGAAGGGGGGGGGGGGGGGGGGTAGCTACTTTTTAAAATCTCATTCAAAGCTAAAAAAAAAAAATCTATTTCCAGGAACTTGAGATATCTGCAGTCAAGCAAGCTGCCCTCCCAGCAGAAATTACTGCTCCAGGTCCTACATGCAGAGTGGAATATAGGGCCTGGTTCAGGTTCCACCACCCCCCTTTTCCAAGCAGAAATTGCGATCACACCGCAGGGGGCCTGCCTCCATCTTTTTGATTGCGGTGGCTGGGTGTGACGTCACGCAGCCGCCCCGATCATGCCCCTGTCATGTCCACCCCATTCATGCTGGCATGCCCCCCAATTCCAAGCCACGCCCCCGCAAAGCTAAGTCTCTGCCTTGGAAAAGGAGCGTTGCCGCACCCTGCCCCACGAACACTTCATTTGCATTTTCTGCGAGCGCACACAGAAAATGCGGGCGCAGGACAGGCCCTGTGCATGCACCGCATCCTTTTAGTAATTTTTGCGTTTGGATTGCGTATTGCGATCCGTCCTGAAACACCCCATACCACCCACGGGACACCAAAGCTGCCGCTGATAGCACCCCTTCCATTAGAGGATGGGTAGGGGCCCCAGTGCATTGCTGTGCCCAGGGGCCTACACTGCTGTTAAGACAGCCCTGGTTTGTGTGTGTGTGTGTGTGTGTGTGTGTGTGTGTGTGTGTGTGTGTGTGTGTGTGTGTGTGTGTGTGTCTGTGTGTGTTATACTTACTTCAGCCTCCAGAGCAGCTGCTTCCACCTGGCTGCCAATTTGTCAACCGCGCTATGTTCTTCTCCTACTGCGGACATTGGGAATTGGGAGGGGCGGAGCGTAGGTGGTACAGGATGCTGCAGTCACTGCAGCGTGCCAATGCAGGCTGCCTGTCACTGTGTGAGCAGGAGCCGGTATAGTACAACACTGGCGGGGCAGCGACGGAAGCACAGCTGTGGGGGTGCTGACTATCTAAGGATGTATGGGTGTTTTTGCACCCCGTTCCAACACCCAGAACGATTATCTAAGGTGGTCTGCGTCCAATTCTGGCACCCAACAAGGCTATCTAAAGATGTCTCTGTGTTCTGCACACTAGCACGGTACCCAGAATGGGTATCCAATGTGGTCTGCTGCCCGTTTCGGAACCCAGAATGGGTATCTAAGGTGGTCTACATCCTATTCCGGCACCCGGAGCAGCTATCTAAGGTGGCCTGCACCCTATTCCGGTACCCGGAATGGCTATCTAAGGGTGTCTGGGTGTTCTGCACACCATTTCGGCACATGAAACAACAATCTAATGTGGTCTGCATCCTGTTCTGGCACCCGACACCCGACACACTTGTCTATGATGGTTTGAGCCCTGTTCTGGCACCCGGAACAGGTATCTATGGTGGTCTGCCCCCTATTCTGGCACCCTGAACAGCTATCTAAGGTTGTCTGGGTGCCCTGCACACCATTCCGGCACATGAAACAGCAATCTAATGTGGTCTGCATCCTGTTCCGGCACCCGGAACGGTTGTCTAAGATGGTTTGAGCCCTGTTCCGGCACCCGGAACAGGTATCTACGGTGTTCTGCGCCCTATTCCGGCACCCTGAACAGCTATCTAAGGTTGTCTGGGTGTCCTGCACACCATTCCGGCACATGAAACCACTATCTAAGATGGTCTGCATCCTGTTCCGGCACCCGGACCGGTTGTCTAAGATGGTTTGAGCCCTGTTCCGGCACCCAGAACAGGTATCTAAGGTGGTCTGCGCCCTATTCCGGCAACCGGAACAGCTATCTAAGGTTGACTTGGTGTACTGCACACCATTCCAGCACATGAAACAGCTATCTAAAATGGTCCGCCTACTGTTCCGGCACCCGGACCGGTTGTCTAAGATGGTTTGAGCCCTGTTCCGGCACCCGGAACAGGTATCTAAGGTGGTCTGCGTCCTTTTAAGGCACCCTGTACAGCTATCTAAGGTTGTCTGGGTGTTCTGTACACCATTCCGGCACATGAAACCGCTATCTAAGATGGTCTGCATCCTGTTCCGGCACCCGGACCGGTTGTCTAAGATGGTTTGAGCCCTGTTCCGGCACCCGGAACAGGTATCTACGGTGTTCTGCGCCCTATTCCGGCACCCTGACCAGCTATCTAAGGTTGTCTGGGTGTCCTGCACACCATTCCGGCACATGAAACAGCTATCTAAAATGGTCCGCCTACTGTTCCGGCACCCGGACCGGTTGTCTAAGATGGTTTGAGCCCTGTTCCGGCACCCGGAACAGGTATCTAAGGTGGTCTGCGTCCTTTTAAGGCACCCTGTACAGCTATCTAAGGTTGTCTGGGTGTTCTGTACACCATTCCGGCACATGAAACCGCTATCTAAGATGGTCTGCATCCTGTTCCGGCACCCGGACCGGTTGTCTAAGATGGTTTGAGCCCTGTTCCGGCACCCAGAACAGGTATCTAAGGTGGTCTGCGGCCTTTTAAGGCACCCTGAACAGCTATCTAAGGTTGTCTGGGTGTCCTGCACACCATTCCGGCACATGAAACAGCTATCTAAAATGGTCCGCCTACTGTTCCGGCACCCGGACCGGTTGTCTAAGATGGTTTGAGCCCTGTTCCGGCACCCGGAACAGGTATCTAAGGTGGTCTGCGTCCTTTTAAGGCACCCTGTACAGCTATCTAAGGTTGTCTGGGTGTTCTGTACACCATTCCGGCACATGAAACCGCTATCTAAGATGGTCTGCATCCTGTTCCGGCACCCGGACCGGTTGTCTAAGATGGTTTGAGCCCTGTTCCGGCACCCAGAACAGGTATCTAAGGTGGTCTGCGGCCTTTTAAGGCACCCTGAACAGCTATCTAAGGTTGTCTGGGTGTCCTGCACACCATTCCGGCACATGAAACAGCTATCTAAAATGGTCCGCCTACTGTTCCGGCACCCGGACCGGTTGTCTAAGATGGTTTGAGCCCTGTTCCGGCACCCGGAACAGGTATCTAAGGTGGTCTGCGTCCTTTTAAGGCACCCTGTACAGCTATCTAAGGTTGTCTGGGTGTTCTGTACACCATTCCGGCACATGAAACCGCTATCTAAGATGGTCTGCATCCTGTTCCGGCACCCGGACCGGTTGTCTAAGATGGTTTGAGCCCTGCTCCGGCACCCAGAACAGGTATCTAAGGTGGTCTGCGGCCTTTTAAGGCACCCTGAACAGCTATCTAAGGTTGTCTGGGTGTCCTGCACACCATTCCGGCACATGAAACAGTTATCTAAAATGGTCCGCCTACTGTTCCGGCACCCGGACTGGTTGTCTAAGATGGTTTGAGCCCTGTTTTGGCACCCAGAACAGTATCTAAGGTGGTCTGTGCCCTATTCCGGCAACCGGAACAGCTATCTAAGGTTGTCTTGGTGTCCTGCACACCATTCCGGCACATGAAACAGCTATCTAAAATGGTCCGCCTACTGTTCCGGCACCCGGACCGGTTGTCTAAGATGGTTTGAGCCCTGTTCCGGCACCCGGAACAGGTATCTAAGGTGGTCTGCGGCCTTTTAAGGCACCCTGAACAGCTATCTAAGGTTGTCTGGGTGTTCTGTACACCATTCCGGCACATGAAACCGCTATCTAAGATGGTCTGCATCCTGTTCCGGCACCCGGACCGGTTGTCTAAGATGGTTTGAGCCCTGTTCCGGCACCCGGAACAGGTATCTAAGGTGGTCTGCGGCCTTTTAAGGCACCCTGAACAGCTATCTAAGGTTGTCTGGGTGTCCTGCACACCATTCCGGCACATGAAACAGCTATCTAAAATGGTCCGCCTACTGTTCCGGCACCCGGACCGGTTGTCTAAGATGGTTTGAGCCCTGTTCCGGCACCCGGAACAGGTATCTAAGGTGGTCTGCGTCCTTTTAAGGCACCCTGAACAGCTATCTATGGTTGTCTGGGTGTTCTGTACACCATTCCGGCACATGAAACCGCTATCTAAGATGGTCTGCATCCTGTTCCGGCACCCGGACCGATTCTCTAAGATGGTTTGAGCCCTGTTTTGGCACCCGGAACAGGTATCTAAGGTGGTCTGTGCCCTATTCCGGCAACCGGAACAGCTATCTAAGGTTGTCTTGGTGTCCTGCACATCATTCCGGCACATGAAACAGCTATCTAAAATGGTCCGCCTACTGTTCCGGCACCCGGACCGGTTGTCTAAGATGGTTTGAGCCCTGTTCCGGCACCCAGAACAGGTATCTAAGGTGGTCTGCGCCCTCTTCCGGCAACCGGAACAGCTATCTAAGGTTGTCTTGGTGTACTGCACACCATTCCGGCACATGAAACAGCTATCTAAAATGGTCCGCCTACTGTTCCGGCACCCGGACCGGTTGTCTAAGATGGTTTGAGCCCTGTTCCGGCACCCGGAACAGGTATCTAAGGTGGTCTGCTGCCTTTCAAGGCACCCTGAACAGCTGTCTAAGGTTGTCTGGGTTTTCTGTACACCATTCCGGCACCTGAAACCACTATCTAAGATGGTCTGCATACTGTTCCGGCACCCGGACCGGTTGTCTAAGATGGTTTGAGCCCTGTTCCGGCACCCGGAACAGGTATCTACGGTGTTCTGCGCCCTATTCCGGCACCCTGAACAGCTATCTAAGGTTGTCTGGGTGTCGTGCACACCATTCCGGCACATGAAACAGCTATCTAAAATGGTCCGCCTACTGTTCCGGCACCCGGACCGGTTGTCTAAGATGGTTTGAGCCCTGTTCCGGCACCCGGAACAGGTATCTAAGGTGGTCTGCGTCCTTTTAAGGCACCCTGTACAGCTATCTAAGGTTGTCTGGGTGTTCTGTACACCATTCCGGCACATGAAACCGCTATCTAAGATGGTCTGCATCCTGTTCCGGCACCCGGACCGGTTGTCTAAGATGGTTTGAGCCCTGTTCCGGCACCCAGAACAGGTATCTAAGGTGGTCTGCGGCCTTTTAAGGCACCCTGAACAGCTATCTAAGGTTGTCTGGGTGTCCTGCACACCATTCCGGCACATGAAACAGCTATCTAAAATGGTCCGCCTACTGTTCCGGCACCCGGACCGGTTGTCTAAGATGGTTTGAGCCCTGTTCCGGCACCCGGAACAGGTATCTAAGGTGGTCTGCGTCCTTTTAAGGCACCCTGTACAGCTATCTAAGGTTGTCTGGGTGTTCTGTACACCATTCCGGCACATGAAACCGCTATCTAAGATGGTCTGCATCCTGTGCCGGCACCCGGACCGGTTGTCTAAGATGGTTTGAGCCCTGTTCCGGCACCCAGAACAGGTATCTAAGGTGGTCTGCGGCCTTTTAAGGCACCCTGAACAGCTATCTAAGGTTGTCTGGGTGTCCTGCACACCATTCCGGCACCTGAAACCACTATCTAAGATGGTCTGCATACTGTTCCGGCACCCGGACCGGTTGTCTAAGATGGTTTGAGCCCTGTTCCGGCACCCGGAACAGGTATCTACGGTGTTCTGCGCCCTATTCCGGCACCCTGAACAGCTATCTAAGGTTGTCTGGGTGTCGTGCACACCATTCCGGCACATGAAACAGCTATCTAAAATGGTCCGCCTACTGTTCCGGCACCCGGACCGGTTGTCTAAGATGGTTTGAGCCCTGTTCCGGCACCCGGAACAGGTATCTAAGGTGGTCTGCGTCCTTTTAAGGCACCCTGTACAGCTATCTAAGGTTGTCTGGGTGTTCTGTACACCATTCCGGCACATGAAACCGCTATCTAAGATGGTCTGCATCCTGTTCCGGCACCCGGACCGGTTGTCTAAGATGGTTTGAGCCCTGTTCCGGCACCCAGAACAGGTATCTAAGGTGGTCTGCGTCCTTTTAAGGCACCCTGTACAGCTATCTAAGGTTGTCTGGGTGTTCTGTACACCATTCCGGCACATGAAACCGCTATCTAAGATGGTCTGCATCCTGTTCCGGCACCCGGACCGGTTGTCTAAGATGGTTTGAGCCCTGTTCCGGCACCCAGAACAGGTATCTAAGGTGGTCTGCTGCCTTTTAAGGCACCCTGAACAGCTATCTAAGGTTGTCTGGGTGTCCTGCACACCATTCCGGCACATGAAACAGCTATCTAAAATGGTCCGCCTACTGTTCCGGCACCCGGACCGGTTGTCTAAGATGGTTTGAGCCCTGTTCCGGCACCCGGAACAGGTATCTAAGGTGGTCTGCGCCCTATTCCTGCAACCGGAACAGCTATCTAAGGTTGACTTGGTGTCCTGCACACCATTCCGGCACATGAAACAGCTATCTAAAATGGTCCGCCTACTGTTCCGGCACCCGGACCGGTTGTCTAAGATGGTTTGAGCCCTGTTCCGGCACCCGGAACAGGTATCTAAGGTAGTCTGCGGCCTTTTAAGGCACCCTGAACAGCTATCTAAGGTTGTCTGGGTGTTCTGTACACCATTCCGGCACATGAAACCGCTATCTAAGATGGTCTGCATCCTGTTCCGGCACCCGGACCGGTTGTCTAAGATGGTTTGAGCCCTGTTCCGGCACCTGGAACAGGTATCTAAGGTGGTCTGCGGCCTTTTAAGGCACCCTGAACAGCTATCTAAGGTTGTCTGGGTGTCCTGCACACCATTCCGGCACATGAAACAGCTATCTAAAATGGTCCGCCTACTGTTCCGGCACCCGGACCGGTTGTCTAAGATGGTTTGAGCCCTGTTCCGGCACCCGGAACAGGTATCTAAGGTGGTCTGCGTCCTTTTAAGGCACCCTGAACAGCTATCTAAGGTTGTCTGGGTGTTTTGTACACCATTCCGGCACATGAAACCGCTATCTAAGATGGTCTGCATCCTGTTCCGGCACCCGGACCGATTGTCTAAGATGGTTTGAGCCCTGTTTTGGCACCCGGAACAGGTATCTAAGGTGGTCTGTGCCCTATTCCGGCAACCGGAACAGCTATCTAAGGTTGTCTTGGTGTCCTGCACACCATTCCGGCACATGAAACAGCAATCTAATGTGGTCTGCATCCTGTTCCGGCACCCGGACCGGTTGTCTAAGATGGTTTGAGCCCTGTTCCGGCACCCGGAACAGGTATCTACGGTGTACTGCGCCCTATTCCGGCACCCTGAACAGCTATCTAAGGTTGTCTGGGTGTCCTGCACACCATTCCGGCACATGAAACCGCTATCTAAGATGGTCTGCATCCTGTTCCGGCACCCGGACCGGTTGTCTAAGATGGTTTGATCCCTGTTCCGGCACCCAGAACAGGTATCTAAGGTGGTCTGCGCCCTATTCCGGCAACCGGAACAGCTATCTAAGGTTGACTTGGTGTACTGCACACCATTCCAGCACATGAAACAGCTATCTAAAATGGTCCGCCTACTGTTCCGGCACCCGGACCGGTTGTCTAAGATGGTTTGAGCCCTGTTCCGGCACCCGGAACAGGTATCTAAGGTGGTCTGCGTCCTTTTAAGGCACCCTGTACAGCTATCTAAGGTTGTCTGGGTGTTCTGTACACCATTCCGGCACATGAAACCGCTATCTAAGATGGTCTGCATCCTGTTCCGGCACCCGGCCCGGTTGTCTAAGATGGTTTGAGCCCTGTTCCGGCACCCGGAACAGGTATCTACGGTGTACTGCGCCCTATTCCGGCACCCTGAACAGCTATCTAAGGTTGTCTGGGTGTCCTGCACACCATTCCGGCACATGAAACCGCTATCTAAGATGGTCTGCATCCTGTTCCGGCACCCGGACCGGTTGTCTAAGATGGTTTGATCCCTGTTCCGGCACCCAGAACAGGTATCTAAGGTGGTCTGCGCCCTATTCCGGCAACCGGAACAGCTATCTAAGGTTGACTTGGTGTACTGCACACCATTCCAGCACATGAAACAGCTATCTAAAATGGTCCGCCTACTGTTCCGGCACCCGGACCGGTTGTCTAAGATGGTTTGAGCCCTGTTCCGGCACCCGGAACAGGTATCTAAGGTGGTCTGCGTCCTTTTAAGGCACCCTGTACAGCTATCTAAGGTTGTCTGGGTGTTCTGTACACCATTCCGGCACATGAAACCGCTATCTAAGATGGTCTGCATCCTGTTCCGGCACCCGGCCCGGTTGTCTAAGATGGTTTGAGCCCTGTTCCGGCACCCGGAACAGGTATCTACGGTGTTCTGCGCCCTATTCCGGCACCCTGAACAGCTATCTAAGGTTGTCTGGGTGTCCTGCACACCATTCCGGCACATGAAACCGCTATCTAAGATGGTCTGCATCCTGTTCCGGCACCCGGACCGGTTGTCTAAGATGGTTTGAGCCCTGTTCCGGCACCCAGAACAGGTTTCTAAGGTGGTCTGCGGCCTTTTAAGGCACCCTGAACAGCTATCTAAGGTTGTCTGGGTGTCCTGCACACCATTCCGGCACATGAAACAGCTATCTAAAATGGTCCGCCTACTGTTCCGGCACCCGGACCGGTTGTCTAAGATGGTTTGAGCCCTGTTCCGGCACCCGGAACAGGTATCTAAGGTGGTCTGCGTCCTTTTAAGGCACCCTGTACAGCTATCTAAGGTTGTCTGGGTGTTCTGTACACCATTCCGGCACATGAAACCGCTATCTAAGATGGTCTGCATCCTGTTCCGGCACCCGGACCGGTTGTCTAAGATGGTTTGAGCCCTGTTCCGGCACCCAGAACAGGTATCTAAGGTGGTCTGCGGCCTTTTAAGGCACCCTGAACAGCTATCTAAGGTTGTCTGGGTGTCCTGCACACCATTCCGGCACATGAAACAGCTATCTAAAATGGTCCGCCTACTGTTCCGGCACCCGGACCGGTTGTCTAAGATGGTTTGAGCCCTGTTCCGGCACCCGGAACAGGTATCTAAGGTGGTCTGCGTCCTTTTAAGGCACCCTGAACAGCTATCTAAGGTTGTCTGGGTGTTCTGTACACCATTCCGGCACATGAAACCGCTATCTAAGATGGTCTGCATCTTGTTCCGGCACCCGGACCGATTCTCTAAGATGGTTTGAGCCCTGTTTTGGCACCCGGAACAGGTATCTAAGGTGGTCTGTGCCCTATTCCGGCAACCGGAACAGCTATCTAAGGTTGTCTTGGTGTCCTGCACATCATTCCGGCACATGAAACAGCTATCTAAAATGGTCCGCCTACTGTACGGCACCCGGACCGGTTGTCTAAGATGGTTTGAGCCCTGTTCCGGCACCCGGAACAGGTATCTAAGGTGGTCTGCGCCCTATTCCGGCAACCGGAACAGCTATCTAAGGTTGTCTTGGTGTACTGCACACCATTCCGGCACATGAAACAGCTATCTAAAATGGTCCGCCTACTGTTCCGGCACCCGGACCGGTTGTCTAAGATGGTTTGAGCCCTGTTCCGGCACCCGGAACAGGTATCAAGGTGGTCTGCTGCCTTTCAAGGCACCCTGAACAGCTGTCTAAGGTTGTCTGGGTTTTCTGTACACCATTCCGGCACCTGAAACCACTATCTAAGAAGGTCTGCATACTGTTCCGGCACCCGGACCGGTTGTCTAAGATGGTTTGAGCCCTGTTCCGGCACCCGGAACAGGTATCTACGGTGTCCTGCGCCCTATTCCGGCACCCTGAACAGCTATCTAAGGTTGTCTGGGTGTCCTGCACACCATTCCGGCTTATGAAACAGCTATCTAAAATGGTCCGCCTACTGTTCCGGCACCCGGACCGGTTGTCTAAGATGGTTTGAGCCCTGTTCCGGCACCCGGAACAGGTATCTAAGGTGGTCTGCGTCCTTTTAAGGCACCCTGTACAGCTATCTAAGGTTGTCTGGGTGTTCTGTACACCATTCCGGCACATGAAACCGCTATCTAAGATGGTCTGCATCCTGTTCCGGCACCCGGACCGGTTGTCTAAGATGGTTTGAGCCCTGTTCCGGCACCCAGAACAGGTATCTAAGGTGGTCTGCGTCCTTTTAAGGCACCCTGTACAGCTATCTAAGGTTGTCTGGGTGTTCTGTACACCATTCCGGCACATGAAACCGCTATCTAAGATGGTCTGCATCCTGTTCCGGCACCCGGACCAGTTGTCTAAGATGGTTTGAGCCCTGTTCCGGCACCCAGAACAGGTATCTAAGGTGGTCTGCGGCCTTTTAAGGCACCCTGAACAGCTATCTAAGGTTGTCTGGGTGTCCTGCACACCATTCCGGCACATGAAACAGCTATCTAAAATGGTCCGCCTACTGTTCCGGCACCCGGACCGGTTGTCTAAGATGGTTTGAGCCCTGTTCCGGCACCCGGAACAGGTATCTAAGGTGGTCTGCGCCCTATTCCGGCAACCGGAACAGCTATCTAAGGTTGACTTGGTGTCCTGCACACCATTCCGGCACATGAAACAGCTATCTAAAATGGTCCGCCTACTGTTCCGGCACCCGGACCGGTTGTCTAAGATGGTTTGAGCCCTGTTCCGGCACCCGGAACAGGTATCTAAGGTAGTCTGCGGCCTTTTAAGGCACCCTGAACAGCTATCTAAGGTTGTCTGGGTGTTCTGTACACCATTCCGGCACATGAAACCGCTATCTAAGATGGTCTGCATCCTGTTCCGGCACCCGGACCGGTTGTCTAAGATGGTTTGAGCCCTGTTCCGGCACCCGGAACAGGTATCTAAGGTGGTCTGCGGCCTTTTAAGGCACCCTGAACAGCTATCTAAGGTTGTCTGGGTGTCCTGCACACCATTCCGGCACATGAAACAGCTATCTAAAATGGTCCGCCTACTGTTCCGGCACCCGGACCGGTTGTCTAAGATGGTTTGAGCCCTGTTCCGGCACCCGGAACAGGTATCTAAGGTGGTCTGCGTCCTTTTAAGGCACCCTGAACAGCTATCTAAGGTTGTCTGGGTGTTCTGTACACCATTCCGGCACATGAAACCGCTATCTAAGATGGTCTGCATCCTGTTCCGGCACCCGGACCGATTGTCTAAGATGGTTTGAGCCCTGTTTTGGCACCCGGAACAGGTATCTAAGGTGGTCTGTGCCCTATTCCGGCAACCGGAACAGCTATCTAAGGTTGTCTTGGTGTCCTGCACACCATTCCGGCACATGAAACAGCTATCTAAAATGGTCCGCCTACTGTTCCGGCACCCGGACCGGTTGTCTAAGATGGTTTGAGCCCTGTTCCGGCACCCAGAACAGGTATCTAAGGTGGTCTGCGCCCTATTCCGGCAACCGGAACAGCTATCTAAGGTTGTCTTGGTGTACTGCACACCATTCCGGCACATGAAACAGCTATCTAAAATGGTCCGCCTACTGTTCCGGCACCCGGACCGGTTGTCTAAGATGGTTTGAGCCCTGTTCCGGCACCCGGAACAGGTATCTAAGGTGGTCTGCTGCCTTTCAAGGCACCCTGAACAGCTGTCTAAGGTTGTCTGGGTTTTCTGTACACCATTCCGGCACCTGAAACCACTATCTAAGATGGTCTGCATACTGTTCCGGCACCCGGACCGGTTGTCTAAGATGGTTTGAGCCCTGTTTCGGCACCCGGAACAGGTATCTAAGGTGGTCTGCGCCCTTTTCCGGCACCCGGAACAGGTATCTAAGGTTGTCTGGGTGTTCTGTACACCATTCCGGCACATGAAACCGCTATCTAAGATGGTCTGCATCCTGTTCCGGCACCCGGACCGGTTGTCTAAGATGGTTTGAGCCCTGTTTTGGCACCCGGAACAGGTATCTAAGGTGGTCTGCGCCCTATTCCGGCACCCTGAACAGGTATCTAAGGTTGTCTGGGTGTTCTGTACACCATTCCGGCACATGAAACCGCTATCTAAGATGGTCTGCATCCTGTTCCGGCACCCGGACCGGTTGTCTAAGATGGTTTGAGCCCTGTTCCGGCACCCAGAACAGGTATCTAAGGTGGTCTGCGCCCTTTTCCGGCACCCGGAACAGCTATCTAAGGTTGTCTGGGTGTCCTGCACACCATTCCGGCACCTGAAACCGCTATCTAAGATGGTCTACATCCTGTTCCGGCACCCGGACCGGTTGTCTAAGATGGTTTGAGCCCTGTTCCGGCACCCGGAACAGGTATCTAAGGTGGTCTGCGGCCTTTCAAGGCACCCTGAACAGCTGTCTAAGGTTGTCTGGGTGTTCTGTACACCATTCCGGCACCTGAAACCGCTATCTAAGATGGTCTGCATACTGTTCCGGCACCCGGACCGGTTGTCTAAGATGGTTTGAGCCCTGTTTCGGCACCCGGAACAGGTATCTAAGGTGGTCTGCGCCCTATTCCGGCACCCTGAACAGCTATCTAAGGTTGTCTGGGTGTTCTGTACACCATTCCGGCACATGAAACAGCTATCTAAGATGGTCTGCATCCTGTTCCGGCACCCGGACCGGTTGTCTAAGATGGTTTGAGCCCTGTTCCGGCACCCGGAACAGGTATCTAAGGTGTTCTGCGGCCTTTTAAGGCACCCTGAACAGCTATCTAAGGTTGTCTGGGTGTCCTGCACACCATTCCGGCACATGAAACAGCTATCTAAAATGGTCTGCCTCCTGTTCCGGCACCCGGACCAGTTGTCTAAGATGGTTTGAGCACTTTTTCCGGCACCCGGAACGGCTATCTAAGGTGGACTGTGCCCCGTTCCGACACCCGGAATGCTATCTACAGTGATCTGCTGCCTGGTCCGGCACCCGGAATGGCTGTGTAATGTGGTCTGGATGTCCTGCACCCCATTCCGGTACACAAAATACCTATCTAATGTGGTCGGCGTTCCGTTCCGGCACCTGAAACGGCTATCTAAGGTGGACTGTGCCCCGTTCCGGCACCCGGAATGCTATCTACGGTGATCTGCTGCCTGGTCCGGCACCCGGAATGGCTGTGTAATGTGGTCTGGGTTTTCTGCACCTCCTTCCTGCACACGGAACTGCTATCTAAGGTGGCCTGCTGCCCATTCCGGCACCTGGTACGGGTATCTAAGGTGGTCTGTCTGCCCTATTCTGGCAACCGGAAAGTGCTCCCACTTTTCTGGATTTTTTAATAGTCCCCTCATCTCCGGTCCTTTTTTGGGTTACAGTGCCAACCCCTGTACCCCTGCCACGGACCCCTTGCCTCTATCTCTCAAAATCTTGCAGCCTTCTGTCTTCTCCCGTCTCTTTTGTCAGGCAGCATTGTGTCTTCATTATAGCAGATGCACGATGCTGCCAGGAGCCAGGAATTGGTGCTGCTATATCAGTGCTTATTTCTGCAGGGGCAATGGCAATACACCACTGGCTACTATGTGGGACATACGAGGGGACAATGTGGCCGGTGCTCAGCTCCGACCATGTAAGCAAGCCCGCCAACTGACTCCTCCAACACATACCCCGCTTGCCCCACCCTAATTGTTGTAGGCTGTGGGAGCTATTCAGAGTGGGTCGCAGAATTTTTTCACACACAGCAAAATCTGCGACCATAGACTTACATGCTGGGAGCCGCCCAGGATAGGGCAAGGCCGCCCAGCATGAGTGGCGCCAAACTGCGATGTGCTCACAATTTAATTGTGAACGCATCGATTAGAGGCCGACCCCTGCTTGTGCAGCCTGGCTGTGTAGACAGGGGCACCGCAACCATTTTTCCATAAGCAGGAAATGCAGGAGACATCATAGACCTGCCCCAAAATGTCCATGACACGTCTGCGTTTCCCGATGTCGTCTCCCGCAATGCCGCGTCACCACCAATCACCTAACGATCGCGTTCTTCTGAGAGAAGGGTCGCGCACGCGCATTATGTCTGTTGTGCATGCGCAGACCCTATGGACGTGGCCCAGTGATCAGTCATAGCGGCCCGGGAGGGGGGGAGATGGGGCACAGCAGGAACCACATCCTGGCGACCCCCGTGCTATAATGGAAGCAACTAACAAAACTATTTTTCTTTTCTAAACTAAATGGAGGGGGGGGGGGGGGGGCGACATGTACCAATGTGCCCTCCCCCCCTTCAATGGGTAAGGGGTAATTCATAACTTAGCATATATCATACAGTATTTCAGACTGTACATGCCCCCCCCCCTTCCATATGCAGCACGTGGCTATATATATATATGTGTGTATATATATATATGTATATATATATATATATATATGTATATATATATGCATAAATATATATGTATATGTATATATATATATATATATATATATATATGTATATGTATATGTATATATATATGTATATATATATATATATATATGTATATATATATATATATATATATATATATATGTATATATATATATATATATATATATATATATATATATATATGTATAATGCAGGGAAGGACTGGCACTCCAAACAAATCCAAATGGAAATAAGGCCCAGGTGCCCGTGAAAGGGAATTTGCATGCAGGAACTGGAACACGGCACTCAAAAGGTCTTCTTACACATGCATAAAGCAGACTTGACAACAGCCGGTTAAACAGCCATGTAGTGATGTCATGTAGTGATGTCATGTATATATATAAATAAGTAATGATCTGTATGCAGAACAGCACAAGTATCTGCTGCTCCCCCCTCCCTCCCTATGTCCGGGCAGAGCAGCAGCAGCGGGGTCTGGAGACTGTAATCTCTCCCCGCACACAGCAGCGCACGGACCCGTTCGCCCGTCCTCTGTGGGTGCAGGGCAAAGTCACCCGGGAGCAGCAGCCGCAGCTTCTTGAAAGGAGCCGGCTCTAAGCTCTCGCTCCCCGTCTCCCCGCTGACAGCCTGTCAGTCACGCCCCCCGGACGGACGCGCGCACACAAAACTCCTCAGCGGCAGGGGTCGCTGCAGGGAGCGGGTCTCGTCCGGGATTCCGGAATTTTGTCCGGTCCGGCTTTCACCGATACCCCAAGCTTCTGAAGATGTACTGTAAATGTCAGGTTCATCAATTGCAGCTCTAAAACCACAACCAAAGGAAATTATTTAATCCAAAGCTGGCTCTGTTTTTTATCTGGTATTTTCCATAAATATTGGTGTTTGATCTTCTCAGTTCTTTGGTTCTACATTTTTCATTCAAATGTTTTAAATACTGTATATGAATATACGTTTGTAACATAAACTGTGGCTGAAGTTTTGGACTGTGGCTACAGAGAGAAGACACATTCTTAGCTACTGGCCATGCACCCAAATGTGCACAACACATTCCAGATCTAAAGCAGGCATAGATAGTCAGAAATAAACAGGTAAAATATTTGTGATCAGAACAGCAAATATACAGCAGTGATCAAGAGTGGCCAGGTGCATGCCAAATCTCTACCAGGTAATAGAAAAGCACATAGGGGTAGATGTATGATCCTCCAATATGGAGGAGAAGTGGTATCAGGCCCGGCGTTACCCGCTCAGCGAAGGGATGCAGTGCAGGGAGGCGCTGGGACGGATAGGCGCTTCCCCTGCTCTGCATCCCTTCCCTGCTGCGCCGTCCTGTCTTCCCTGCTGCTGCTGTAGCTGCCACTGCTGTGTCTGTCACTGTATGACAGGCACTGGCAGCGGGCACCTGCAGCATGATACGCCTCCTCCCTCCCCCCACCTCATCTCATCTGTGTGAGAGCGCCGAGTACGGGACAGAAGGGTGCGGAGCTACACGGGACGGTAGGGGCGTGGCTAAACGGGCCATAAGGGGGCGGAGCTACACGGACCTGGCTGCTGTACAGAGGGAGACTGGATTAGGTAAGTGGAGGGTGAGAGAGAAGTGTGTGTGTGTGTGTGTGTGTGTGTGTGTGTGTATATGTGTGTATATGTGTGAATTGTGTGTGTGCGTGTGTTTGTGTGTGTGTGTGTGTGTGAGGTATGTCTGTGTGCGCGCTCTATGGACGCCACTACTGGGGGGGCATTACGTATAAGGACGCTATTACTACAGGGGGGCATTACGTGTAATAATGCTACTATTGGGGGGGCCATTACGTGTAAAGACGCTACTACTACTGGGGCTGGGGGCATTACGTATAAGGACGATACTACTACTGGGGTGCACTACGTATAAGAACGCTACTACTACTGGGGGGGCATTACGTATAAGGACGATACTACTACTGGGGTGCACTACGTATAAGAACGCTACTACTACTGGGGGGGCATTACGTATAAGGACGATACTACTACTGGGGTGCACTACGTATAAGAACGCTACTACTACTGGGGTGCACTACGTATAAGAACGCTACTACTACTGGGGGGCCATTACGTATAAGGACGATACTACTACTTGGGGGCATTATGTATAAGGACGCTACTACTACTTGGTTGCATTATGTATAAGGACGCTACTACTACTGGGGGGGATTACGTATAAGAACGCTACTACTACTGGGGCTGGGGGCATTATGTATAAGGACGATACTACTACTTGGGGGCATTATGTATAAGAACGCTACTATTACCGGGAGGGCATTACGTATAAGGACGATACTACTACTTGGGGGCATTATGTATAAGGACGCTACTATTACCGGGTGGGCATTACGTATAACAATGCTACTACTACTGGGGGGAGGGCATTACGTTTAAGGATGCTACTACTGCGGGGGGCATCATGTATAAGGACGGTGCTACTACTGGGGGCGCATTACGTATAAGAACGCTACCACTACTGGGATGGCATTACGTATAAGGACGCTAATACTACTGGGGGTGCACTACGTATAAGGACGCTACTACTACTGGGGGGTATTACGTATAAGGACGCTATTACTACTGGGGGTGCACTACGTATAAGGACGCTACTACTACATTACATATAAGGACGATACTACTACGTATAAGGACGCTACTATTACCGGGCGGGCATTACGTATAACAATGCTACTACTACTGGGGGGAGGGCATTACGTTTAAGGATGCTACTACTGCGGGGGGCATTATGTATAAGGACGGTGCTACTACTGGGATGGCATTACGTATAAGGACGCTAATACTACTGGGGGTGCACTACGTATAAGGACGCTTCTACTACTGGGGGTGCACTACGTATAAGGACGCTACTACTACTTGGGGGCATTATGTATAAGGACGCTACTACTACTGGGGGGGCATTACGTATAAGGACGATACTACTACTTGGGGGCATTATGTATAAGGACGCTACTATTACCGGGAGGGCATTACGTATAACACTACTACTACTGGGGGGGCATTACGTATAAGGACGCTACTACTACTTGGGGGCATTATGTATAAGGATGCTACTACTACTGGGGGGGCATTACGTATAAGGACGATACTACTACTTGGGGGCATTATGTATAAGGACGCTACTATTACCGGGAGGGCATTACGTATAACAATGCTACTACTACTGGGGGGAGGACATTACGTTTAAGGATGCTACTACTGCGGGGGGCATTATGTATAAGGATGGTGCTACTACTGGGATGGCATTACGTATAAGGACGCTAATACTACTGGGGGTGCACTACGTATAAGTACGCTTCTACTACTGGGGGTGCACTACGTATAAGGACGCTACTACTACTGGGGGGTATTACGTATAAGGACGCTACTACTACTGGGGGTGCACTACGTATAAGGACGCTACTACTACTGGGGGGTATTACGTATAAGGACGCGTCTACTACTGGGGGTGCACTACGTATAAGGACGCTACTACTACTGTGGGTGCATTATGTATAAGAATGCTACTACTACTCGGGGGGCATTATGTATAAGGATGCTACTACTACTGGGGGGGGCATTATGTATAAGGATGCTACGACTACTGGGGTGCATTACATATAAGGACGCTACTACTACGGGTGGGGCATTACGTATAAGGACGCTGCTACTACTACGGGTGGGGCATTACGTATAAGATTAATAAGATTGTGCTACATTGTGGCGTAATTTTAAATGGGGGTACTACTGTGTGGCCATGCCCCTTACTTGTGAGACCACACCCCTTTTCCCGGTGCGCGCCAAAGGAATATGGGAGGGCGCAAATTTATAGTTTGCAGGGGGGCGCCGAACACCCTAGCACCGGCCCTGAGTGGTATACTGCTTCGCCTCATGTATGACTGTGACGGTTTTGGCTACATGAAAGGGGCGCTATGCACCCCTGTCTATAATGGCACTGCTATCTTTAATATCAGGCACTGACCGTTCAGACACTTGCAGCTATCGATTTCAACAGCTCCAGGTGTCATTGCTCATTCACCAAAGCACAGTCCCTGGCTACGGCAGCTGATGGCTCTGGGCTGCACAGGAGATCTTGTGATAGCAGGGAGATCTCACACATGGTCAGTAGAGCTGGCCGGGGGTGAGACACAGCGCAACAGCACAGGGCTGATGCGCTGTGTACTCTAGCAGGGATCGCCAGGGGGGGAGATTGCACTCCCCCGCTCAGGCAGATGAGATGGTAATATCAGTGTACCTTCCTGCTTCCTCTCAGTAAAGAGGCGAAGTAGGAAGTGCTATAACAACACAATATATTTGGGTATAATACATATAGCGCTTATGTCCTGATGCTGAGTTAAAGGCAAATCAGTCATATATGCTGCTGCATTGCATGCCTGGAAATAAATGCACATATTCAGTCATACATTATAAAGAGTTTTTACATATTTGCCATCTGTTTGCCCCTATCCACATTTTGTTTGCTATTGGTCCTTTTCATCAGGGCACACTTGTTATATCAGAATGGCTCACATTTTCCACCCACTATTTCTAAGACTCAAAAGGAACTACTTAGATGATGGAATCTAAAAAAGTGAAGAAGTGGCCTCCAGATTGGGATCAGTACTAAATCCCGCTGGACGGGATCCCGGCGGTCGAAATACCGACGCCGGAATCCCGACCACACAATCCCGACAGGGGTGGCGAGTGGAACGCAGCCCCTTGTGGGCTCGCTTCGGTCGCCACGCTGCGGGGCACAGTGCCTCGCTATGCTCGGCACACTATTATATTCTCCCTCTATGGGTGTCGTGGACACCCACGGAGGGAGAATATGTCGGGATTGTGCCGGTCGGGATTCCGGCGTCGGTATTTCGACCGCCGGGATTTCGTCCGGCGGGATCTTGACCGCCTCCCACCAGATTGATCAGAAGAGTTTACAGTAAGAGATCTATTAAACCGGCACAACTTAGTACAGCACAGACCAACAATAAAGTCTTAATACTCACCAAGAAATCTAGCAAAAAAAGGAAATAAGATAGAGTTTGTTGGTGAGTATTGTACTGAATAGAGATAATTGTATAACACCTGCAGAGTAGTGCCAACTAGTAGTGTCTTACCTCTGAAGAAGATAATATATTTAGTGAAACATGTTATAATGTTTTACACATTGTAATACTTTGGAAGTCTTTTTTTATACTAAACTCATTCAACATTACAATTGCATTAGCAAGGGTCTTTGATATGCACCTGCATTTTCTCCTGACTACCGCTATCACATGCAGTATTGAGCAATCTTTTATTCATCTGGCAACCAGCATCTGCACCCAGTGTGATACTGGGGTATGAAGGGCCCACCGGGGAAATGCAGTGTTAGGGGCTCATGCCTAGAAGCTTCGCTAACCATTAGAGAGTGCCTGGTCTGGGCCTCTTGATAAATTTATATAGCAAATACTGCTAGCGCATGCATGATAATATACCAGATTAATAACAGCAATGCTCTGTAGAGAATACATCATAGTCCTGTGCAGTATAATGTAACATATCATGTATAATGTGTAATTCAAGTGCACAATCTGTAACTTGATCCCAAGAGG
This sequence comes from Pseudophryne corroboree, assembly GCF_028390025.1. Taxonomy (NCBI): domain Eukaryota; kingdom Metazoa; phylum Chordata; class Amphibia; order Anura; family Myobatrachidae; genus Pseudophryne; species Pseudophryne corroboree. The sequence goes on from NC_086448.1 coordinate 292,212,636, forward strand.
AAGAGTTGGGGGTGGGGGAGCAGGCAGTAGGGCCCTCCGGGGAATTCCCTGTGCTGCTATGAGCCAGTCCAGTCCTGTCTGCACCACTCCAGTAACCATCATGATGCCTACTCCTGGACGGGTCCGTACAGTCTGCAATTAAAAGGCTACCATTCATCTTGACTTATTCACTATGCCACTATTAACCTCTCAGGAGGGAATACCAGTATTACACCAGATCTGGTAATATACTGTAAGTGTACTTAGAGAGACTTTACTCAGGTTGGAGTTCATGTACATTCCAGATGCCCCAATAACTTTATTAGTGTCTATTGCACAGATTTCTACATCAAGGTTTTAAAAGAATTGCGCTGATCCTTTTTTTTTTTACATATACCTTTACAGGTTTTTGTATCTGTTTATATTCTTTATGAGCTTTTAAAAAATTTACAGTACCTTATAAAGCTTTTCAATAATGATATATTAATAAATAGCTGGTATTATTTTTACTATATAACCTCTTGCAGTCAATATACATTGCGGTAAGTTTACTAAGGTGAGAGTTTTTTGGAACTGGTGATGTTGCCCATAGCAACTAATCATATTCTATCTATTATCTTTTAGAAGCAGCTAGAAAAATGTTAAGTGGAATCTGATTGGGTGCTATGGGCAACATCACCGGTTCTAAAAAAAAACCTCCTACCTTAGTAAATTTACCCCATTGTTTATTAATAAGTGGCACACTGCAAACTGTGATCAAATCTCTCAGCACACCACATTGTGCCATCTCTTCTTTACTTTGTTTTACCTACTTTTACAGTGATTATAACATGCTGACCAGCATCACAGTAATGATACTGTGATCTGGGTCAAACTCAAATTAAATACACATACAATTATCTTCTTCAAATGAATTGGACTCAGAGCAGCTTCGGGGTTAATCGGTTTTCTTTGTGTTTCCTGAATTTAACCTTAATTTCTTTACCTACTGTATTTCTTAATATGCTCTCTCTGTCTGCTGTATATGAAAAGGGGTGCTCTCTCTGTCTGCTGAATCTAAAAGGGGTGATCTGTCCGTCCATCCAGGGGCTCCGCCCCAGTGTAAACTTAAAATAATAAAAGCTAAAAACAAAAAGCCTAAAATTATAATTATAAAAAATATTTTTTGTTTATGCTGCACCCCAGTGTTCTATACAGTTTTTCTTTTATTTTCATAAGTATTGTGACACTGCAAGTCATACACATTTTGTGTGATGCTGTCGGTGAAGGTCAACCGCAGTGTGTAATTATACATATTTCTGACTCATTTGTGCGACACTGTAACCACTGGTGTGTGATATAAAAAATACTTCTACATATTTCTGACTCATTTGTGCAACGTTGTCGGCGAAAGTCAACCACAGTGTGTAATTATATATATTTCTGACTCATTTGTGCAACACTGTAACCGCTGGTGTGTGATATAAAAAATAATAAAAAGTTTTTATTCATTTGGGCGACAATGTAACTGCCGTGTGTGATATAAAAAATAAGATTTTAAACTTACCGGTAAATCTTTTTCTCCTAGTCCGTAGAGGATGCTGGGGACTCCGTAAGGACCATGGGATATAGACGGGCTCCACAGGAGACATGGGCACTCTAAAGACTTTAGAATGGGTGTGCACTGGCTCCTCCCTCTATGCCCCTCCTCCAGACCTCAGTTAGAGAAACTGTGCCCAGAGGAGACGGACAGTACGAGGAAAGGATTTTTGTTAATCTAAGGGCACGATTCATACCAGCCCACACCATCCACACCGTATAACATGGAATATATGAACCAGTTAACAGTATGAAACAAAACAGCATCAGCCTGAGACTGATCAAAACTGTAACATAACCCTTATGTAAGCAAAAACTATATGCAAGTCTTGTAGAATTTAGTCCGCACTGGGACGGGTGCCCAGCATCCTCTACGGACTAGGAGAAAAAGATTTACCGGTAGGTTTAAAATCTTATTTTCTCTTACGTCCTAAAGGATGCTGGGGACTCCGTAAGGACCATGGGGATTATACCAAAGCTCCAGACCGGGCGGGAGAGTGCGGATGACTCTGCAGCACCGATTGAGCAAACAAGAGGTCCTGCTCAGCCAAGGTATCAAACTTGTAGAATTTAGCAAAAGTGTTTGAACCCGACCAAGTAGCTGCTCAGCAAAACTGTAATGCCGAAACACCTCGGGCAGCCGCCCAAGAAGAGCCCACCTTCCTAGTGGAATGGGCCTTTACCGAATTTGGTACCGGCAATCCAGCCGTAGAATGAGCCTGCTGAATCGTGTTACAGATCCAGTGGGCAATAATCTGCTTAGAAGCAGGGGCGCCAACCTTGTTGGCTGCATACAGGACAAACAGTGCCTCTGTTTTCCTAACTCGAGCCGTCCTGGCTACATAAACTTTTAAGGCCCTGACTACATCAAGAGACTTGGAATCCTCCAAGTCCCCCGTAGCCACAGGCACCACAATAGGTTGGTTCATATGAAACGATGAAACCACCTTCAGTGGCAAACGCAGGATTTGCAGGGGGGGGTTTCCAGAACTGGGCGGAGCCAATCACGGGGGTGGGGACTGAGGTGACCCAGTATATGCTGGGTCCGTAAAACTAGTGTGTCTGTGTGTGTGTGTATATATATATACATATATATATATATATATATATACATATATCTACACACACATATATATATATATATATATATACATACACACACACATACATATACACGGGTGGTCTTCAGTATGCCGGCGGTCGGGCTCCCGGCGACCAGCATACCGGCGCCGGGAGCCTGACCGCCGGCATACCGACACTTATTCTCCCTCGTGGGGGTCCACGACCCCCCTGGAGGGAGAATAGAATAGTGTGGCGCGCGTAGCGTGGCGAGCGCAGCGAGCCCGCAAGGGGCTCATTTGCGCTCGCCACACTGTTAGTAAGCCGGCGGCCGGCCTCCCGGCGCCGGTATGCTGGTCGCCGGGAGGCCGGCCGCCGGGAGATCGTAGTGAACCCATATACACATATACATAGCATATTAAACATGCATACATATATATATATATACACACACACATACAGTACACATATATATACACATGTATATATATATATATCGTGTGTGTGTGTGTGTGTGTGTGTGTGTGTGTGTGTGTGTTTATATGTATGTATGTATGTATATGATTGTACTGTTGTGGTGTGGTCCTGAGGACGGGGTGCTGTCCCCGAAAGTACTCGACCTGAACCTTTAATACACATTTGCTACTTTGCCATTATTGATGACTCCAGAGTGCCTTCTTCCTTGGATTTGCATTTATGTATATACATGTGTATATATGTAGGAACATGGATATATATGTACTATAATTAAAATAAAGTAAACTTTTATTGCACTTGCAAGTGCCACCAGGAAGACAGCAGGCTGCAGAGGACGCTAGACAGTCATTAATAATGCTCATGCAGCTAAAAAAATAAAAAAAAAATTTTTTTTTTTTTTTTTTTTTTTTTAGTGGAGGGGGGTTTCTGGGTACTCGGAAACCCCCCCTGGGTGCGCCACTGACCTTAGGCAGAAATTGAGGACGAGTCCTCAACTCTGCTCTATCCACATGGAAAATCAGATAGGGGCTTTTGTGAGACAAAGCCGCCAATTTGGACACCCGCCTCGCAGATGCCAAGGCTAACAACATGACCACTTTCCAAGTGAGAAATTTCAACTCAACTGTTTGAAGAGGTTCAAACCAGTGTGACTTAAGGAACTGTAACACCACGTTAAGGTCCCATGGTGCCACTGGGGGCACAAAAGGAGGCTGGATGTGTAGCACTCCCTTTACAAAAGTCTGGACTTCTGGGAGAGAAGCCAATTCCTTCTGGAAGAATATAGATAGGGCCGAAATCTGTACCTTAATGGAGCCTAACTTCAGGCCCATATCCACTCCTGTCTGTAGAAAGTGGAGAAAATGGCCCAGGTGGAACTCTTCCGTAGGAGCATTCTTGGCTTCACACCAAGAAACATACTTCCTCCAGACACGGTGATAATATTTCGCCGTCACCTCCTTCCTAGCCCTTATCAGAGTAGGGATGACTTCCTCCGGAATACCTTTCCCAGCTAGGATTCGGTGTGCAACCACCATGCCATCAAACGTAACCGCGGTAAGTCTTGGAACACGCAGGGCCCCTGCTGCAACAGGTCCTCCCTGAGAGGAAGAGGCCATGGATCTTCTGTGAGCATCTCCTGAAGATCTGAATACCAGGCCCTTCGAGGCCAACCTGGAACAACGAGTATTGTCTGCACTCTTTTTCTTCTTATGATTCTCAATATTTTGGAGATGAGAGGAAGAGGAGGGAATACATAGACCGATCCCTTGACCTGGCACAATACCTCCGAAGCTTCTTGTTGAGGCGTGACGCCATCATGTCTATTTGAGGAAGTCCCCAAAGACTTGTTATCTCTGCAAAAACTTCTTGATGAATTCCCCATTCTCGAGGATGGAGATCGTGTCTGCTGAGGAAGTCTTCTTCCCAGTTGTCCACACCCGGAATTAAGACTGCTGACAGAGCGCTTACGTGATTTTCCGCCCAGCGCAGAATCCTTGTGGCTCCCGCCATTGCCACTATGCTCCTTGTCCCACCTTGGCGGTTTACATGAGCCACTGCTGAGACGTCTGATTGAATCAGAACCGGTAGACCGGTAGGTCGCGAATAAGATTCTCCGCTTGTCGTAGGCCGTTGTATATGGCCCTTAATTCCAGTATGTTGATGTGTAGACAAGCCTCCCTGTTCCCTGAAAATTTCTTCCTTGTGTGACTGCTCTCCATCCTCGGAGGCTCGCGTCCGTGGTCACCAGAACCCAGTCTTGAATACCGAACCTGCAACCCTATAGAAGGTGAGCACTCTGCAGCCACCACAGGAGAGACACCCTGGCCCTGGGGGACAGGCTTATTCTCTGATGAATTTGAAGATGGGACCCGGACCACTTGTCCAGAAGGTCCCACTGAAATGTCCTCGCATGAAACCTCCTGAAGGGGATGGCCTCGTAGGTCGCCACCATTTTTCCCAGTACTCGAGTGCATTGATGGACTGACACTCTTTTTGGTTTTAACAGGTCTCTGACCATGTTCTGGAGTTCCTGGGCTTTTTCCATCGGGAGAAAAACCCTCTTTTGTTCCGTGTCCAGAATAATGCCTAAGAAAGATAGCCGAGTCGTTGGAACCAACTGTGACTTTGGTAGATTTAGAATCCAGCCATGTTGCTGCAGCACTCTCAGGGAGAGCGACACGCTTTTCAGCAACTGATCTCTCGATCTCGCTTTTATCAGGAGATCGTCCAAGTACGGGATAATTGTGACTCCCTGCCTGTGCAGGAGCACCAAAATTGTAAGCTCTCACGAGTAGGGCCCTCTTCCCTCATGTGCTTATCCTTTTCTTACTTTAATAATCCTCAACTGCCCAAATCAAGCAGTTTTTTGGCCACCTGGAACTTCTCTGTCATTTACTGGTGTAGTTATGCTTAGTTACCCTGTACTTGTCCTAAATTGTCATCAACTGTAAGTCACTGTTTTCCTGTTTTGATTATGTGCATATGTACTCTGTAATTGGGCGCTGCGGAACCCTTGTGGCGCCATATAAATAAAGAATAATAATAATAATAATAATAAAGAAAGGCAATGGCTCAGCGCCAGGCAGGAGATCACAGTGTTTACACCTCATGGGTCGTAAAATAGAGAAATTGAAACTTAAACTGGGGAGCAAAACCAAATTTTGTCCCAAAATGTCAAGTTTACCACATAACTAAAATTATTACACATCATGACACATCATGATGATCTATTTTAAAAAAAATTGAACAGGACTTCCCTGAGCAGCAACTTCAGAATCAGCAGGCGTCTGTTTCACCCTACATTATATCCACGTAGAACTATTTTGTCACAACACGGACCATTTTATAAGACAGATATATCACTCGTGGGTGTGTGGTCGCACTCCGATATACACTTCGTCAAGGTGACAAATTATTGCCCCAAAATGTTGGCTTTTTGTGATGAATTAAACTTGCTTTTTTTGTACCTTTTGATAACGTTGACTTCTGAGTGCAGCTGCTTGTTGCACTAACTTGTATTGTAATTATTTTTTCCGGATGGCACCGTAGCAAGCTGCGATTATTGAAGGGGGAGTGCCGATCCAAAACGGCTGACATTAGCATGAGTCAAAATTAGTCCTAAAAGAAAACTGCATAGGAGACCACCAATAGGTTGACTCGATGGACAAATTGTCTTTTTTCAACCTTAGATTCTATGTAATTTAACCAAGATTTATATATATATATATATATATATATATATATATATATTAAAATCTGATGAAATATACAAATTGTACTTTTAAAAAGTAGCTTGCTTGAGATTCTGATGTACATTGCCTCAAGAATGTTTCTCTTAAGAATCCAGCAGTGGTCAGACAGCCTTGGCAGTCCTTTGCCATGCTAAAAATCTCTTGATAAATGTTCTCTTAATGTTCTTCACTCACCGTAGCCATGTTTTTTGTAAAAACTTCCAAATGAGAGTCCAATAAATGTATTTTTAATGACATACTGCACCCGACTGCTTTGTATAATGTAAGAAGGTCACCCACTATTTCAGAATAGCTTTTGAGCATGTGAATACTCGAAACTTTGTGCCTCTGCCATGCAGCCTTCTCAACTTCATTGAACTCTTCTTGAAATCTCCTATCTCATAATAATTCTATCATGCTGTATAATGGCCAATATAGTACCTTCTTTAATCTTGGCATCACTTATCCGGGAGACTTTATTTTTCAAGTATGTAAATCCAGATTGCTTTTTAACCATCAATTTAATAAAGTTTTTGTAAAACCAACGAGAACTGTACACTTTATCAGGGTCAACAAGTAAACTGTTCATAAAAATGTTCTCACCTGGAACAACTGAGGTACGTTTTGGAAAATTCTTCTGAACTTAGTGGTTTTGTTTGTTCCTGTTCAACTCACATAAAAACAACAGTACTTGATGTTACCTCTGAAACCCTAGCAATGCTGTAATGACTAAAAGATCTGCTCTGTTCACATTTATCCTGCCAGCATGATCAATTATGGAAATTCTATTTAATATAAAAAAAATATATATATTATTATTATTTTTTGTTATTGACCAGTGTTACCAAATGTTAGAGAGTCTCAAAATGCCTTGGTAGGCTACACGTGCTTGCAAGTCATCAATTGGTCTGTACTATTAGAAATCTAAAAATTCTGCCTGCGAGAAGCTGGAGGTGTGGGACTGTGTACAAGAAAGACCATATTTTTAAAGCGACAATCAATTACAAGGCAAAACCAGATATGCCGGTTTTGTCCCACACCTCCAGCTTCTCATAGGCTATTACATTTAGCCAGGACCAGTTCTAGACCTTGTGGTGCCTATGGCAAAAGTTTTCTTTGGAACCCCATCTCCCCCCCCCCCCCTTCCATTTCAAACAGGGTTAGGTTAGTGAATGAGGCAAAAATAGGGGTGTTGCTTTATGGGAAAGGGGTGTTGCCACAGAATAGTACCAATTCACATTACACCGCACAGTAGTACCCCTTATACAACAAAGGCAAAACAAAAACACAGGTAAACAATAACCTGATTATTGCCCTTTAGATTATTTGTCATTTTTCCTCCTTATAGTAATCTCATTTACACATTATGCCCCACACCAGAATGTCCATTACACATTATTCCACACACCGGAATGCCCATTACACATTATTCCATACACCGTAATGCCCATTACACATTATGACACACATCGTAATGCCCATTCCACATGCCACACACCGTAATGCCCATTACACATTATGCCACACACCGTAATGCCCATTACACATTATGCCACTTACCATAATGCTACACATTATGCCATACACTGTAATGTCCATTACACATTATGCCACATACAATTATGCCCCTGGCACCATTTTATGCCCAACACACAATAATGTCCCTTACAAATTATGCCCCACAGTAAGGCTTCTAATCACTTTTAACTTACCTGCTCATTGCTAGGGGACTAATGCTCATTGCCAGGAGTCTCATGGTCAGGCGTTTCATGCTCTGGGTTCCATGCTCATTGCCAGGGTTTTCCTGCTTGCTTCCAGGGGTCTTATGCTCATTGCCAGGGGTCTCATGCTGACTACCAAGGGTTTCATGGTCGTTGTAATGGGGTTTCATGCTGTCAGTTTCATGCTCATTGCCAGTGGTTTCTGCTCAGTGCCAGGCATGTCTGCTCAGTGCCGCATCCCACCTGCACCCATCCCCCGGCTGCAGTAGGCGCTGTGGGCATCCGCTGCAGGCGACACCATTTATGGAGACCGATGCTAGAGGTCCCACTTGACCTCTAGCATCTGTAGGAGAGCTGGGAGACAGACGGTAGAGGTCAAGTGGAACCTCTAGCGTCTGACTGTCGCCCTCAATGGTGTCGGCTGCAGCAGTCACTGTGGGGTGACTGCAGATGCGCTCTTTGGCTGCAGTGCCCCGGGCACCAGCCCTGCTTGCCCGTGCGTAGAACCGGTCCTGCATTTATCCCCATGTGTTTATTAATGCCTTTGTCTAGCATGTACACCAATAACAGTATTTTCAGTACTAATGGCTTGCATGATCATCTGATCTAATATAAATATAAATATATCTTGTAACAAGCATTTGCAATGGATATATTGCATCTCTAATCCTAATTTAGACATCTGTTGTCCTCATATATTTTATGCTGCTTCATAATATTTTTATCACAAAATATAATATTGCATAACCTTATATTTTTTACTGTAACACATTGAATCCATTTCAAGTTAAATACATGCATATGCTATTTAGCTATGGGTTGTTATCTATATGTACCAAACTTAGCAGATGTTTTTTTCTGGATAGTAGAAGAAAAGCATTGCCAACAGATGGCATTCTATGGTGTAAAGACTCATTAACTCCAATTGTTTTACTTCATCCCTTCTCAGCAGGGAAATACAAGTGCTTATTTTCAGGGCCAGCAATTTATTTACATTTTTTGTGACTGCAATATAATTAACTCCTTCTTTTTCAGAAAAGAGGATCACTGTCAGATTGCAGCTCTCTATGCTGAATGGTGTGGTAATATGGCTGTTTCTCAAAACAATCATTTACTGGGTACTTTATAGCACTTTATAATTGAATGCATTTACATTTTATTGCAGTGCTTTTCAACTTTTTTGAAGTAACATACAAAGCTGATGAAAACAGCATAAAAATTAGTCATCATGTTCTTTTTGACAAATCGCAACATTAAAGGGGGGAATTCAAATGAAATTAGATAGGAAAAAACTGACACCCAACTGACTTTTCAAACAACTGAATATCCCCCCTAACAGGGCCGGCGCTACCATTAGGCAGCTATAGGCAGCTGCCTAGAGCGCCGGCCGCTGGAGGGCGGCACTTAACAGCACAACTAGGAATGAGCGGCCTTTGCTTTCCCCCGCAACCCACAGCACCATTTGTTGTTTTTTTTTTTTTATATATTTCCTTGGGTTCTGGAGGGGTGGGGGGGGGGGGATTGAGGACCAGTGCGGGCATTTAATCAGAGGCAGCAGGCGCCCACCCCTTGACGTAAGCAGCCGCCCGCCCCGCACCATCTGCAGCGCACTATGTACTCGGAGCCGGCGGCAGCACCAGGAGCAGTGCCTTCCCGCCAGCAGCAGCCGCCCGCCCCTCACCAGCAGCAGCCGCCTGCGGCCTGCCCCTCACCAGCTGCTATGCACTATGGAGCCGCCGGCAGCAACAGCAGCAGTATCTCCCCGCTAGCAGCAGCGCTAACCCGGGAAGCACCATGAGCCAGAAGATGGTGGCAGCAGCGGGGAGCAGTAACCCCTCCACAGCATCCTGGCCAAGGGTAAGATGTTGTCCCTTTGGTGCGATGGTGGGGCACCCGGAGTAGTGGCAGCCTAGAGTCACACCCTGGGGAAGTGGTAGTTGCTAAAGTGTGCACTGAAGGGGGGAGGGGGATTGGATTTATGTACAGTATGTATTAGACATTATGTATATATACTGTAGATGTATGGAGACAGTGTATATATGTATGTATGTATGTATGTATGTATGGAGATAGTGTATGGCTGTATGTATGGAGGCAGTGTATGGATGTGTATATATGTATGTACGTATGGAGGCAGTGTATGGATGTATGTACTGTATGTATGTATGGAGGCAGTGTATGGATGTATGCATGTATGGAGGCAGTGTACGTATGGAGGTAGTGTATGTATGGCGGCTGTGTACGTATGTATATATGTATGTACATACGTACGGAGGCAGTGTATGAATGTATATATGTACGTATGTATGGAGGCAGTGTACCGATGTATTGTATATATGTGTGTATGTATGGAGGTAGTGTATGGATGTATGTATTTATGGAGGCAGTGTATGTATGTATGTATGTATGTACATATGGAGGTAGTGTATGGATGTATGTATGGCGGCTGTGTACGTACGTACGTACGTACGTACGTACGTACGTACGTACGTACGTACGCAGTGTATGTACGTACGGAGGCAGTGTACCAATGTGTTGTATATATGTGTGTGTGTATGTATGGAGGTAATGTATGGATGTATATATGTATATATGTATGTATGCACATACATATGTACGTTCGTATGTATGGAGGTTGTGTATGGCTGTATATATGTGTGTATGTATGGATGTATTGTATATATGTATGGAGGCAGTGTATGGATGTATTGTATATATGTATGGATGCAGTGTATGGATGTATATATGTGTGTGTGTGTGTGTGAGTGTGGAGGCAGTGTATGGATTTATATATGTATGTATGGAGGCAGTGTATGGATGTACTGTATATGTGTATGGAGGCAGTATATGGATGTATATATGTATGCATGGAGGCAGTGTATGGATGTACTGTATATGTGTATGGAGGCAGTGTATGGATGTATATATGTGTGTATGTATGGAGGCAGTGTTTGGATGCATATATATATATATATATATATATATATAGATGTATAGAGGTAGTGTATGTATATATGTATGGAAGCAGTGTATGGATGTACTGTATATATGTATGGAGGCAGTGTATGGATGTATATATGTGTGTGTGTATGTATGGAGGCAGTGTTTGGATGTATATATGTTAGAGATGAGCAGGTTCGGTTCTCCGAGATCCGAACACCCCCGAACTTCACCTATTTTACACAGTTCCGAGGCAGCCTCGGATCTTCCCGCCTTGCTCGGTTAACCCGAACGCGCCCCAAACGTCATCATCCCGCTGTCGGATTCTCGCGAGATTCGTATTCTATATAAAGAGCCGCACATCGCCGCCATTTTCACTTGTGCATTGGAGATTGAACGGAGAGGACGTGGCTGCATTCTCTCCCTGAAAAGCTCCGTAATCTGTGCTCAGTGTGCTGCAAATATCTGTGCTCAGTGTGCTGCAAATATCTGTGCTCAGTGTTCTGAAAATATCTACGTTCTCTGCCTGAAAACGCTCCATACCTGTGTTCAGTGTGCTGCAAATATCTGTGCTCAGTGTGCTGGATTGTGGGGACTAGGAACCACCAGTATACATATATAGTACAGTACAGTAGGCCATTGCTGTATCTTGCAGCTCTGTGTCAAGTATACTATCTCTGTGCTGCATTATTGTGAGCAGTATATAGTAGGACAGTGCAGCATTTTGGTGACCAGCAGTATACATATATAGTACAGTACAGTAGGCCATTGCTCAGCAGTGGCGTAACTACTGCCCCCGCAGTCCTCGCGGTGGCTTGGGGGCGAGGGGCTGCGGGGGCGCCACTGACTTAGAACAGATTGACATGCGGACGAGCGTCCGCATGTCAATCTGCGGTCTCCTCTCCCTCCCTGCTGTGTTGGAGGGACACGGAGCGCATCGCGCGTCTCTCCTGTGTCCCTCCCTGGCTCTCCCCCGGCCGGTCTAAGGAAGTGCCGTTCGTGAGCTCTGATTGGCTCACGAACCGGCACTTCCTTTATTAGACCAGCGGGGGAGAGCCAGGAGGGACACAGGAGAGACGCGCGATGCGCTCCGTGTCCCTCCAACACATGGGGGGGGGGGCGGGGGAGCAGGCACTTGGGGCATATACCTGGCACAGTGGGGGGCAGATCTGGCACTGGGGACATATACCTGGCACTGTGGGGGCAGATCTGGCACTGGGGGCATATACCTGGCACTGTGGGGGCAGATCTGGCACTGGGGGCATATACCTGGCACTGTGGGGGCAGATCTGGCACTGGGGGCATATACCTGGCACTGTGGGGGGGAAGATCTGGCACTGGGGGCATATACCTGGCACTGTGGGGGGAAGATCTGGCACTGGGGGCATATACCTGGCACTGTGGGGGGGGGGATCTGGCACTGGGGGCATATACCTGGCACTGTGGGGGCAGATCTGGCACTGGGGGCATATACCTGGCACTGTGGGGGGAAGATCTGGCACTGGAGGCATATACCTGGCACTGTGGGGGCAGATCTGGCACTGGGGGCATATACCTGGCACTGTGGGGGGGGAAAGATCTGGCACTGGGGGCATATACCTGGCACTGTGGGGGCAGATCTGGCACTGGGGGCATATACCTGGCACTGTGGGGGGAAGATCTGGCACTGTGGGGGGGGGAGATCTGGCACTGGGGGCATATACCTGGCACTGTGGGGGCAGATCTGGCACTGGGGGCATATACCTGGCACTGTGGGGGGAAGATCTGGCACTGGGGGCATATACCTGGCACTGTGGGGGCAGATCAGGCACTGGGGGCATATACCTGGCACTGTGGGGGCAGATCTGGCACTGGGGGCATATACCTGGCACTGTGGGGGCAGATCTGGCACTGGGGGCATATACCTGGCACTGTGGGGGGAAGATCTGGCACTGGAGGCATATACCTGGCACTGTGGGGGCAGATCTGGCACTGGGGGCATATACCTGGCACTGTGGGGGGGGGGAAGATCTGGCACTGGGGGCATATACCTGGCACTGTGGGGGCAGATCTGGCACTGGGGGCATATACCTGGCACTGTGGGGGGAAGATCTGGCACTGTGGGGGGGGGAAGATCTGGCACTGGGGGCATATACCTGGCACTGTGGGGGCAGATCTGGCACTGGGGGCATATACCTGGCACTGTGGGGGGAAGATCTGGCACTGGGGGCATATACCTGGCACTGTGGGGGCAGATCTGGCACTGGGGGCATATACCTGGCACTGTGGGGGCAGATCTGGCACTGGGGGCATATACCTGGCACTGTGGGGGGAAGATCTGGCACTAGAGGCATATACCTGGCACTGTGGGGGAATATCTGGCACTGGGGGCATATACCTGGCACTGTGGGGGAATATTTGGCACTGGGGGGAGCAGGCACTGAGGGGGCATATGTGGCACTGTGGGGGAATATTTGGCACTGGGGGGAGCAGGCACTGAGGGGGCATATGTGGCACTGGGGGGGGGGGGTATATGTGGCACTGGGGGCATGTACCTGGCACTGTGGGGGAATATCTGGCACTAGGGGCATATACCAGGCACTGTGGGGGAATATCTGGCACTGGGGGCATATGTGGCACTGGGAGCATGGCCCTAGCAACAAGCACTACCCCCTAGCAACGAGCATGACACCCAGTGCATGAAACCCCTGGCAACGAGCATGACACCCTGAGCATGAAAACCCCTGGCACCGTGCATGGAACCAAGAGCATGAAACCCCTGGCAACGAGCAGGTAATTTAAAAGTTATTAGAAGCCTTACTGTAGAACTTAATGTGTAATGGGCATTATGGTGTGTGGCATAATGTATCACGGACATTGTGGTGTGTGTCATAATGTATCAGGCATTACGGTGTGTTGTATACTATATCACGGGCATTGTGGTATGTGGTATAATGTCTCAGGATCATTGTGGTGTGTGTCATACTGTGTCACAGACATTGTATGTGCTATAATGTATCAGGGGCATTGCAGTGTGTAGCATAATGTATAACGGGCATTGCGATTCCTGTCATAATGTGTCACAGGCATTACGGTGTGTGGCATAATGTGTCTGGGGCATTACAGTGTGTGCATATTGTGTCATGTGCATTATTGTGTGTGGAATAATATCTAAGGGCTATTGCAGTATGTGGAATAATGTATACTGGGCATTACTATAAGGAGGAAAAATGACAAATAATGTAAGGGGCATGAATCAGGATTATTTTTCTTTCCTGTGGTGGCCAACGTCTGGGCGTGCAGGTTGCAAAACTGGGGTATAAGGTAGTCTTTTCCTGCAATGCCACGCCCTCCACGCAAAGCCACGCCCATTTCGACAAAGCCACACACCCTTTTTGCCGGCGCGCGCCCGAGGCGCGCGCATTTTTCTACCTTTGCTAGTGCCAATTACAGGGGGTATGGGGGGGGGGGGGGGGGGGGGGCGCCGAAGGATTTTTTGGCTTGGGAGAGAAAAATTTCTAGTTACGCCACTGCATTGCTGTATCTTGCAGCTCTGTGTCAAGTATACTATCTCTGTGCTGCATTATTGTGAGCAGTATATAGTAGGACAGTGCAGCATTTTCGTGACCAGCAGTATACATATATAGTACAGTACAGTAGGTCATTGCTATTGATATATTTCTGACATAAAATTCCACACATTAAAAAATGGAGAACAAAAATGTGGAGGGTAAAAGAGGGAAAGATCAAGATCCAATTCCACCTCGTGCTGAAGCTGCTGCCACTAGTCATGGCCGAGACGATGAAATGCCATCAACGTCGTCTGCCAAAGCCGATGCCCAATGTCATAGTAGAGAGCATGTAAAATCCAAAAAACAAAAGTTCAGTAAAATGACCCAAAAATCTAAATTAAAAGCGTCTGAGGAGAAGCGTAAACTTGCCAATATGCCACTTACGACACGGAGTGGCAAGGAACGGCTGAGGCCCTAGCCTATGTTCATGGCTAGTGGTTCAGCTTCACATGAGGATGGAAGCACTCATCCTCCTGCTAGAAAAAGAAAAGACTTAAGCTGGCAAAAGCACAGCAAAGAACTGTGCGTTCTTCTAAATCACAAATCCCCAGGAGAGTCCAATTGTGTCGGTTGCGATGCCTGACCTTCCCAACACTGGACAGGAAGAGGTGGTGCCTTTCACCATTTGCACGCCCCTCAAATTGAAGATGTCACTGTTGAAGTACACCAGGATGAGGATATGGGTGTTGCTGGCGCTGAGGAGGAAATTGACAAGGAGGATTCTGATGGTGAGGTGGTTTGTTTAAGTCAGGCACCCGGGGAGACACCTGTTGTCCGTTGGACGAATATGGCCATTGACATGCCTGGTCAAATTACAAAAAAAATCACCTCTTCGGTGTGGAATTATTTTAACAGAAATGCGGACAACAGGTGTCAAGCCGTGTGTTGCCTTTGTCAAGCTGTAATAAGTAGGGGTAAGGACGTTAACCACCTAGGAACATCCTCCCTTATACATCACCTGGAGCGCATTCATCAGAAGTCATTGACAAGTTCAAAAACTTTGGGTGACAGCGGAAACAGTCCACTGACAAATAAATCCCTTCCTCTTGTACCCAAGCTCCTGCAAACCACACCACCAACTCCATCAGTGTCAATTTCCTCCTTAGACAGGAACGCCAATAGTCCTGCAGGCCATGTCACTGGCAAGTCTAACGAGTCCTCTACTAACTGGGATTCCTTGGCAGCTGTGTTGGTGTTAAACGTGTGTCCGGTATCCACCTTTAATTCACAGGGAATTAGAGAATTTCTTGAGGTAGTGTGTCCCCGGTACCAAATACCATCTAGGTTCCACTTCTCTAGGCAGGCGATACCGAGAATGTACACAGACGTCAGAAAAAGAGTCACCAGTGGCCTAAAAATGCAGTTGTACCCAATGTCCACTTAACCACGGACATGTGGACAAGTGGACAAGTGGACCAGGGCAGACTCAGGACTATATGACTGTGACAGCCCACTGGGTAGATGTATTGCCTCCCGCAGCAAGAACAGCAGCGGCGGCACCAGTAGCAGCATCTCACAAGTGCCAACTCATTCCTAGGCAGGCTACGCTTTGTATCACTGCTTTCCATAAGAGGCACACAGCTGACAACCTCTTACGGAAACTGAGGAACATCATCGCAGAATGGCTTACCCCAATTGGACTCTCCTGGGGAATTGTAACATCGGACAACGCCACCAATATTGTGCGTGCATTACATGTTGGCAAATTCCAGCACGTCCCATGTTTTGCACATACATTGAATTTGGTGGTGCAGAATTTTTTTTGTAAATGACAGGAGCATGCACCACAGGCAGTACGGATGGTGTAATGGTTAGCATTACTGCCTCACAGCACTGAGGTCATGGGTTCGATTCCCACCATGTCCCTAACTGTGTGGAGTTTGTATATTATCCCCGTACTTGCGTGGGTTTCCTCCGGGTACTCCGGTTACCTCCCACACTCCAAAAATATACTGGTAGGTTAATTGGCTTCCAACAAAAATTAACCCTAGTGTGAATGTGTGTACATGTGATAGGGAATATAGATTGTAAGCTCCACTGGGGCAGGGACTGATGTGAATGGGCAAATATTCTCTGTAAAGCGCTGTGGAATATGTGTGTGCTATATAAATAACTGGTAATAAATAATAATAAATAAGAGATGCTGTCGGTGGCCCGAAGAATTGCGGGCCACTTTCGGCATTCAGCCACCGCGTGCCGAAGACTAGAGCACCAGCAAACACTCCTGAACCTGCCCCGCCATCATCTGAAGCAAGAGGTGGTAACGAGGTGGAATTCAACCCTCTATATGCTTCAGAGGATGGAGGAGCAGCAAAAGGCCATTCAAGCCTATACATCTGCCTACAATATAGGCAAAGGAGGGGGAATGCACCTGACTCAAACACAGTGGAGAATGATTTCAACGTTGTGCAAGGTTCTGCAACCCTTTGAACTTGCCACACGTGAAGTCAGTTCAGACACTGCCAGCCTGAGTCAGGTCATTTACCTCATCAGGCTTTTGCAGAAGCAGCTGGAGAGATTGAAGGAGGAGCTAAAATGGAGCGATTCTGCTGTGCATGGGGGACTTGTGGATGGAGCCCTTAATTCGCTTAACCAGGATTCACAGGTGGTCAATCTGTTGAAATCAGAGCACTACATTTTGGCCACCGTGCTCGATCCTAGGTTTAAAGCCTACATTGTATCTCTCTTTCCGGCAGACACAAGTCTGCACATGTTCAAAGACCTGCTGGTGAGACACTTGTCAAGTCAAGCGGAACGTGAACCGACAACAGCTCCTTCTTCACATTCTCCCGCAACTGGGTCTGCGAGGAAAAGGCTAAGAATTCTGAGCCCACCCACTGGCGGTGATGCAGGGCAGTCTGGAGTGAGTGCTGACATCTGGTACGGACTGAAGGAGCTGCCAACGATTACTGACATGTCGTCTACTGTCACTGCATATTATTCTGTCACCATTGAAAGAATGGTGGAGGATTATATGAGTGACCGCATCCAAGTAGGCATGTCAGACAGTCCGTACGTATACTGGCAGGAAAAAGAGGCAATTTGGAGGCCCTTGCACAAACTGGCTTTATTTTACCTAAGTTGCCCACCCTCCAGTGTGTACTCTGAAAGAGTGTTTAGTGCAGCCGGTCACCTTGTCAGCAATCGGCGTACGAGGTTACTTCCAGAAAATGTGGAGAAGGTGATGTTCATCAAAATGAATTATAATCAATTCCTCCGTGGAGACATTCACCAGCAATTGCCTCCAGAAAGTACACAGGGACCTGAGATGGTGGATTCCAGTGGGGACAAATTAATACTCTGTGAGGAGGGGGATGTACACAGTGAAAGGGGTGATGAATCGAACGATGAGGAGGATGTGGACCTCTTGCCTCTGTAGAGCCAGTTTGTGCAAGAAGAGATTGATTGCTTCTTTTTTGGTGGGGGCCCAAACCAACCAGTCATTTCAGCCACAGTCGTGTGGCAGACCCTGTGGCTGAAATGATGGGTTTGTTAAAGTGTGCATGTACTGTTTATACAACATAAGGGTGGGTGGGAGGGCCCAAGGACAATTCCATCTTGCACCTCTTTTTTTTATTTATCTCTGCATCATGTGATGTTTGGGGCTAATTTTTTAAGTGCCATCCTGTCTGACACTGCAGGGCCACTCCTAGATGGGCCAGGTGTTTGTGCCGCCCACTTGGGTCGCTTAGCTTAGTCATCCAGCGACCTCGGTGCAAATTTTAGGACTAAAAATAATATTGTGAGGTGTGAGGTGTTCAGAATAGACTGGAAATGAGTGGAAATTATGGTTATTGAGGTTAATAATACCATGGGATCAAAACGACCCCCAAATTCTATGATTTAAGCTGTTTTTGAGGGGTTTTTGAAAAAAAAAAACACCCGAATCCAAAACACACCCGAATCCGACAAAAAAATTTCAGGGAGGTTTTTCCAAAACGCGTTCGAATCCAAAACACGGCCGCGGAACCGAATCCAAAACACAAAACCCGGTGCACATCTCTATTATATGTATGTATGTATGTATGTATATATGTATGGAGGCTGTGTATGGATGTATAGAGGCAGTGTATGTTTATATATGTATGGAGGCAGTGTATGGAAGCCCCCCCCCCCCCCGCCGGCCATCTGACAGACGGGATCCCGGCTTCGGTATGGTGACCGGCGTTCTCCCAACTGCTGGTCAACCGATATCAACCCTGTGTGTATGTATGGAGGCAGTGTATGCATGTATGTATGTATGTATGTATGTATGTATGGAGGCAGTGTATGTATGTATGTATGTATGTATGGAGGCAGTGTGTGTATGTATGGATGTATATATGAGTTTATGGATGTATATATGAGTGTACAGATGTATGCATGGCGGCAGTGTATGGATGTATGTTTTGAGGCAGTGTATGTATGTATATATGAGAGTCAGTGTGTGGATATATGTATGTATGTTTGTATGTATGTATGTATGTATGTATGTATGTATGTATGAGAGAGGCAGTGTATGCATGAGAGAGTCAGTGAATGTATGTACAGTATATATGTATGTATGAGAGGCAGTGTATGTATATAGGAGAGGCAGTGTATGTATGTATGTATGTATGTATGAGAGGCAGTGTATGTATGTATGTATATATGTATGAGAGAGGCAGTGTGTGTGTGTGTGTGTGTGTGTGTGTGTGTGTGTGTGTGTGTGTGTGTATGTATGTATGTATGTATGTATGAGAGAGGCAGTGAATATATGTATGTATGTATGTATGTATGTATGAGAGAGGCAGTTTAAGTATGTATGTATGTATGTATGTATGTATGTATGTATGAGAGAGGCAGTGAATGGATATATGTATGTATGTATGTATGTATGTATGTATGAGAGAGGCAGTGTATGTATATGTATGTATGTATGTATGTATGAATGAGAGAGGCAGTGTATGTATGAGAGAGTCAGTGAATATGTATGTATGTATGTATGTATGTATGTATGAGAGAGGCAATGTATGTATGTATGTATGTATTTATGTATATATGTATGAGAGACAGAAATAGAAAGAGAGATGTGTGTGTGTGGCAAAAATAAAGGGAGATAATGTATATGTGAAAGAGAGCGAGAATGAGAAAGACAGAGAAAAATAAGATTTTACTTACCGATAAATCTATTTCTCGTAGTCCGTAGTGGATGCTGGGGACTCCGTCAGGACCATGGGGATCAGCGGCTCCGCAGGAGACAGGGCACAAAAATAAAGCTTTAGGATCAGGTGGTGTGCACTGGCTCCTCCCCCTATGACCCTCCTCCAAGCCTCAGTTAGGATACTGTGCCCGGACGAGCGTACACAATAAGGAAGGATTTTGAATCCCGGGTAAGACTCAAACCAGCCACACCAATCACACCGTACAACTTGTGATCTGAACCCAGTTAACAGTATGACAAACGTAGGAGCCTCTGAACAGACGGCTCACAACAATAACAACCCGATTTTTTTGTAACAATAACTATGTACAAGTATTGCAGACAATCCGCACTTGGGATGGGCGCCCAGCATCCACTACGGACTAGGAGAAATAGATTTATCGGTAAGTAAAATCTTATTTTCTCTGACGTCCTAGTGGATGCTGGGGACTCCGTCAGGACCATGGGGATTATACCAAAGCTCCCAAACGGGCGGGAGAGTGCGGATGACTCTGCAGCACCGAATGAGAGAACTCCAGGTCCTCTTTAGCCAGGGTATCAAATTTGTAGAATTTTACAAACGTGTTCTCCCCCGACCACGTAGCTGCTCGGCAGAGTTGTAATGCCGAGACCCCTCGGGCAGCCGCCCAGGATGAGCCCACCTTCCTTGTGGAATGGGCCTTGACAGATTTAGGCTGTGGCAGGCCTGCCACAGAATGTGCAAGTTGAATTGTGCTACAAATCCAACGAGCAATCGTCTGCTTAGAAGCAGGAGCACCCAGCTTGTTGGGTGCATACAGTATAAACAGCGAGTCAGATTTTCTGACTCCAGCCGTCCTTGAAATATATATTTTCAATGCCCTGACAACGTCCAGCAACTTGGAATCCTCCAAATCGCTAGTAGCCGCAGGCACCACAATAGGCTGGTTCAGGTGAAACGCAGACACCACCTTAGGCAGAAAATGAGGACGCGTCCGCAGTTCTGCCCTGTCCGAATGGAAAATCAGATATGGGCTTTTATACGATAAAGCCGCCAATTCTGACACTCTCCTGGCTGAAGCCAGGGCCAGTAGCATGGTTACTTTCCATGTAAGATATTTCAAATCCACCGATTTGAGTGGCTCAAACCAATGGGATTTGAGAAAATCCAAAACTACATTAAGGTCCCACGGAGCCACTGGGGGCACAACCGGGGGCTGTATATGTAGTACTCCTTTTACAAAAGTCTGGACTTCAGGAACTGAAGCCAATTCTTTCTGGAAGAAAATCGACAGGGCCGAAATTTGAACCTTAATGGACCCCAATTTGAGGCCCATAGACAATCCTGTTTGCAGGAAATGTAGGAATCGACCCAATTGAAATTCCTCCGTGGGGGCCTTCCTGGCCTCACACCACGCAACATATTTTCTCCAAATGCGGTGATAATGTTGTGCAGTCACCTCCTTCCTGGCTTTTACCAGTGTAGGAATGACCTCTTCCGGAATGCCTTTTTCCCTTAGAATTCGGCGTTCAACCGCCATGCCGTCAAACGCAGCCGCGGTAAGTCTTGGAATAGACACGGTCCCTGCTGAAGCAGGTCCCGTCTTAGAGGTAGAGGCCACGGATCTTCCGTGAGCATCTCCTGAAGTTCCGGGTACCAAGTTCTTCTTGGCCAATCCGGAGCCACGAGTATCGTTCTTACTCCCCTTTGCCGTATAATTCTCAGTACTTTTGGTATGAGAGGCAGAGGAGGAAACACATACACTGACTGGAACACCCACGGTGTTACCAGAGCGTCCACAGCTATTGCCTGAGGGTCTCTTGACCTGGCGCAATACCTGTCCAGTTTTTTGTTGAGGCGAGACGCCATCATGTCCACCTTTGGTTTTTCCCAACGGTTCACAATCATGTGGAAAACTTCTGGATGAAGTCCCCACTCTCCCGGGTGTAGATCGTGTCTGCTGAGGAAGTCTGCTTCCCAGTTGTCCACTCCCGGAATGAACACTGCTGACAGTGCTATCACATGATCTTCCGCCCAGCGAAGAATCCTTGCAGCTTCTGCCATTGCTCTCCTGCTTCTTGTGCCGCCCTGTCTGTTTACGTGGGCGACTGCCGTGATGTTGTCCGACTGGATCAACACCGGCTGACCCTGAAGCAGGGGTTTTGCCAGGCTTAGAGCATTGTAAATCGCTCTTAGCTCCAGTATATTTATGTGAAGAGACATCTCCAGGCTTGACCATACTCCCTGGAAGTTTCTTCCCTGTGTGACCGCTCCCCAGCCTCTCAGACTGGCATCCGTGGTCACCAGGACCCAGTCCTGTATGCCGAATCTGCGGCCCTCTAACAGATGAGCACTCTGCAACCACCACAGAAGAGACACCCTTGTCCGTGGCGATAAGGTTATCCGCTGATGCATCTGCAGATGCGATCCGGACCATTTGTCCAGCAGATCCCACTGAAAAGTTCTTGCGTGGAATCTGCCGAATGGAATCGCTTCGTAAGAAGCCACCATCTTTCCCAGGACTCTTGTGCATTGATGCACAGACACTTTCCCTGGTTTTAGGAGGTTCCTGACAAGTTCGGATAACTCCCTGGCTTTCTCCTCCGGAAGAAACACCTTTTTCTGAACCGTGTCCAGAATCATTCCCAGGAACAGCAGACGTGTCGACGGGGTCAATTGAGATTTTGGAAAATTCAGAATCCACCCGTGCTGTTGCAGCACTACTTGGGTTAGTGCTACTACGTCCCCCAGCTGTTCCCTGGACCTTGCCCTTATCAGGAGATCGTCCAAGTAAGGGATAATTAATACGCCTTTTCTTCGCAGAAGAAACATCATTTCGGCCATTACCTTGGTAAAGACCCGAGGTGCCGTGGACAATCCAAACGGCAGCGTCTGAAACTGATAATGACAGTTTTGCACCACGAACCTGAGGTACCCTTGATGTGAAGGGCAAATTGGGACATGCAGGTAAGCATCCTTGATGTCCAGGGACACCATAAAGTCCCCTTCTTCCAGATTCGCTATCACTGCTCTGAGTGACTCCATCTTGAACTTGAATTTTTGTATGTACAGGTTCAAAGATTTCAGATTTAGAATAGGTCTTACCGAGCCGTCCGGCTTCGGTACCACAAATAGTGTGGAATAATACCCCTTTCCCTGTTGTAGGAGGGGTACCTTGACTATCACCTGCTGAGAATACAGCTTGTGAATGGCTTCCAATACCGTCGCCCTGTCTGAGGGAGACGTTGGCAGAGCAGACTTTAGGAACCGGCGAGGGGGAGACTTCTCGAATTCCAACCTGTAACCCTGAGATACTATCTGCAGGATCCAGGGGTCCACCTGTGAGTGAGCCCACTGTGCGCTGAAATTCTTGAGTCGACCCCCCACCGCCCCTGAGTCCGCTTGTAAAGCCCCAACGTCATGCTGAGGGCTTTGCAGAAGCCGGGGGGGGGCTTCTGCTCCTGGGAAGAAGCTGCGTGGTGCACTCTCTTACCCTTTCCTTTGCCTCGGGGCAAATATGACTGTCCTTTCGCCCGCTTGTTCCTATAGGAACGAAAGGACTGCGGCTGAAAAGACGGTGTCTTTTTCTGTTGGGAGGGGACCTGAGGTAAAAAGGTGGATTTCCCGGCTGTTGCCGTGGCCACCAAATCCGATAGACCGACCCCAAATAATTCCTCCCCCTTATACGGCAATACTTCCATATGCCGTTTGGAATCCGCATCACCTGACCATTGTCGCGTCCATAAACTTCTTCTGGCAGTTATGGACATCGCACTTACTCTCGATGCCAGAGTGCAAATATCCCTCTGAGCATCTCGCATATAAAGAAAAGCATCCTTTAATTGCTCTAAAGTCAATAAAATACTGTCCCTATCTAGGGTATCAATATTTTCAGTCAGGGAATCCGACCAAACCACCCCAGCACTGCACATCCATGCTGGTCGCAGTATAACACCAGTATGAGTGTATATACTTTTCAGGGTAGTTTCCAGCCTCCTATCCGCTGGATCCTTGAGGGCGGCCGTTTCAGGAGACGGTAACGCCACTTGTTTTGATAAGCGTGTGAGCGCCTTATCCACCCTAGGGGGTGTTTCCCAGCGCGCCCTAACCTCTGGCGGGAAAGGATATAATGCCAATAACTTCTTTGAAATTAGCAGTTTTCTATCGGGGTTAACCCACGCTTCATCACACACTTCATTCAATTCGTCTGATTCAGGAAAAACTACAGGTAGTTTTTTCAGACCCCACATAATACCCCTTTTTGTGGTACATGCAGTATCAGAGATATGCAAAGCCTCCTTCATTGCCGTGATCATATAACGTGTGGCCCTACTGGAAAATACGTTTGTTTCTTCACCGTCGACACTAGATTCGGTGTCCGTGTCAGGGTCTGTGTCGACCGACTGAGGTAAAGGGCTTTTTACAGCCAGTGACGGTGTCTGAGACGCCTGTACAGGTACTAACTGGTTTGCCGGCCGTCTCATGTCGTCAACTGATTTTTGTAATGTGCTGACATTATCACGTAATTCCATAAACAAAGCCATCCATTCCGGTGTCGACTCCCTAGGGGGTGACATCACCATTACCGGCAATTGCTCCGCCTCCACACCAACATCGTCCTCATACATGTCGACACACACGTACCGACACACAGCAGACACACAGGGAATGCTCTTATCGAAGACAGGACCCCACTAGCCCTTTGGGGAGACAGAGGGAGAGTTTGCCAGCACACACCCAAGCGCTATAAATATATAGGAACAACCCTATAGAAGTGTTGTCTCCCTTATAGCAGCTTAATATATATCAAAAAACGCCAAAAAAGTGCCCCCCCCTCTCTGTTTTACCCTGTTTCTGTAGTGCAGTGCAGGGGAGAGTCCTGGGAGCCTTCCTCGCAGCGGAGCTGAGCAGGAAAATGGCGCTGTGTGCTGAGGAGATAGGCCCCGCCCCCTATTTCGGCGGGCTCTTCTCCGGAGTTTGTGAGACCTGGCAGGGGTTAAATACATCCATATAGCCCCAGGGGCTATATGTGATGTATTTTTTTTGCCAGAACAAGGTATTCTCATTGCTGCCCAGGGCGCCCCCTGCAGCGCCCTGCACCCTCCATGACCGTTGGTGTGAAGTGTGTGACAACAATGGCGCACAGCTGCAGTGCTGTGCGCTACCTCATGAAGACTGAAAAGTCTTCTGCCGCCGGTTTCTGGACCTCTTCACTTTTCGGCATCTGCAAGGGGGTCGGCGGCGCGGCTCCGGGACCGGACTCCATGGCTGGGCCTGTGTTCGATCCCTCTGGAGCTAATGGTGTCCAGTAGCCTAAGAAGCCAATCCATCCTGCACGCAGGTGAGTTCACTTCTTCTCCCCTAAGTCCCTCGTTGCAGTGAGCCTGTTGCCAGCAGGACTCACTGTAAAATAAAAAACCTAAAAACTTTTTCTAAGCAGCTCTTTAGGAGAGCCACCTAGATTGCACCCTGCTCGGACGGGCACAAAAACCTAACTGAGGCTTGGAGGAGGGTCATAGGGGGAGGAGCCAGTGCACACCACCTGATCCTAAAGCTTTATTTTTGTGCCCTGTCTCCTGCGGAGCCGCTGATCCCCATGGTCCTGACGGAGTCCCCAGCATCCACTAGGACGTCAGAGAAAAGTAGATTTGTGAAGGAATGAGAGAGTAGTAATGTATGCATGAGAGGCAGTGTGTGTATGTATGTATGTATGTATGTATGTCTATATGTATGAGAGAGGCAGTGTACGTATGAGAGAGTCAGTGAATGTATCTATGTATGAGAGGCAGTGTATGTATGTATGTATGTATGTATATATGAGAGGCAGTGTGTGTATGTATGTATGTATGTATGTATGTATGAGAGGCAGTGTATGTATTAGAGAGGCAGTGTATGTATGAATTAGAGAGGCAGTGTATGTATATATGTATGTATGTATGAGAGAGGCAGTGTATGTATGAGAGAGGCAGTGAATGTATGTATGTATG